>NC_134568.1:226924366-227524366 GCF_050947875.1 Dermacentor variabilis
ATTAATTGTGCAAGTTCGCTGATGGCAACGTGGGGGAGTATCTAGTAATTTTTTTCTGTATTATTCGTATAAGAGCTCTGCATCCACTTAATGTCATAAATAAAGTGTCAATTTATTTGTGTTCCAGTACCAAACGCACTCTGTCGTAATTCCTTGCTAGTCATAGCGCCGTATGGCATTATACCCTTGCAGGACTGCTTTTCGAAAACATATTTATTCTGTATATAGGATGTAACTACAGTACTGAAGCGCAGGATCTTCAGTCATACCGTGTCGATGTGGACAAACTTAGTGAACCGGATATTCATCGAAAAAAACAAAATGTATAAGCTTCGGCGCGGTAAAGTGTCCACTGAAAAAAACAAAAGATGCATGCTTTTTTTGGGTAGAAACAAAAAGCGAGCAAACTACGCCGAATTTCGTAAGGATAAATCCCGAAAACACTCAACCCTAAGTTTAACAGTACTGTTCACGAAGGCGACGGTTCGTTTCCTGGTGGTCGAACTTAGTCCCAGGGCTTCGTACTAAGGCTTATGAGGCTTCGGAACTTTGAAAGCACTGATGAATCTTTTATTTATTTATGTACTCTCACATGTAAGAGAAGAAGAAAAGGGGCGAAAATAAATGAAGACACGCGACAGGAGATCAAAGTAGAAATATGCACGAAGTCGCAAGAACTTTCGTTCGCGGAGTGGCAACTCAGTATCATCTTCCTATAGCTTATTGCAGTACATTATATTTAGCTTCCGTATCAGATCAGCGCGTGTGCGCCACCATCGTCATAGCACGGCATGCGGGATGCAGCACCCGCGCTAACGACACGACGGCAAATGGGAATTTTACTACACGTAAAGTAAAATGCCAGCGCCATTCTTTGTTCAACAAACAAAAATAAAACTTGATCTTCGATTTCCGTCTTTATTATTATTCGTAACGTTATTTCGCGATTCTTCTTTCTTTTTCATTTCCATCGAGGAGACGAACTTAATTTTTCTCGCTTCCGTGTCGCTAATCGCGAAGATCATTTAATAAGGCCGTTTTTTTGAGCGGTAACTTCTGTAATCCGATTGACTTTTCGTCGCGCGCATCGCGAGGATGCGTGGCGCTGCATCGGCGACGCGGAGCCCGCGCCCGCGGCCCGGAGCCCCGCGTGCTCGCCGACGTAATTGGCGCGCGGTGAAGGGCGGCCTGATCGAGCGGGAAAGACGGTGGATCGCATTCCCGTCACGGCAGTCGACGCGTGCGGCCAGCCGCGCGGAACAAACGGCACGACAGCGGGCATAAATAACGACCAGGTGCCGTAGCGCGCTTGCCTAAGCCTCGATCACGCATAAGGCGCGCCTTCTCGTCCACCCCAAATGTCATTCATTCATTCATTTATTGATACTGTCAGCCTTTCTCAGGCTATTACAGGAGTGGAAAATCTAATAAATTCGCATTCTAAACAAGGTACATTTCATAACTAATAATAATAATATTTGGGGTTTTACGTGCCAAAACCACTTTCTCATTATGAGGCACGCCGTAGTGGAGGACTCCGGAAATTTTGACCACTTGGGGTTCTTTAACGTGCACCTAAATCTAAGCACACGGGTGTTTTCGCATCTCGCCCCCATCGAAATGCCGCCGCCGTGGCCGGGATTCGATCCCGCGACCTCGTGCTCAGCAGCCCAACACCATAGCCACTGAGCAACCACGGCGGGTTCATTTCATAACTACAATATCGACACAAAAAAGACAAAGGAAAAATCAAACAGTAGATAAGAAAACGCATGCAAGTGCTGAGGCACAACTATTACATTGGTGTACTACGGTCCAGGTAAGATTTCAGGCATTCTAGAAAGACATCGAGGGAGTCAATATTTACAATGGAATCAGGCAGCATGTTCCATTCTTTAATAACACGAGGAAAAAAACTGTACTTAAAACAATCGTTATAAGAACGCGTCACAGGAATGTACATGGAATGGCGATGTCTTGATGTCTCATTATGGTGTATTGTAAAATATGGTGATGTGTTGATATTCAAGTGGCCATGAATTAAAAGGTAAAGAAACTTCAGCCTATCTACCTTAGTGCAGTATTCTAAACTTTTAAGGTTTGCTAATTTACATAATTCGGTTGGTGAATCAGTTCGGCGATATTTATTGAAAATAAAACGGGAAGCAAGTTTCTGAACTTTCTCAATTTTTAATTTGTTAGACGCAGTGTAAGGATCCCAAACAATTTTGCCATATTCAATTACATGTTTTACAAGGGTGTTATAAGTGAGTGTTTTTACATCGGGAGTTGCATTACGGATTTTGCGTCTTAGTGCCCAAATTGCTTTGCGTGCCTTGGAGCATACATTATCTAAGTGTGTATGCCAGTATAGGTCAGAAGTGAAGGTTAAGCCGAGATACTTATGCTGATGGACTCTATTAACTGGTTTACCTGCAATGGAGTAAGGGTATATCATTATATTTTTCTTTCTAGTAACAGACATAATTACGGATTTGTCAGAGTTAAGCACCATCTGCCACTTAGCGCACCAATGTTCTATTGCATGCAGATTAGCGTTCAGTTCTTCTTGATCAGTTGGGGTCCTAATTGTTTTGTATACGACACAGTCATCAGCGAAAAGTCTGATTGGGACCGTGATAGCTTTTGGGAGGTCATTTATGAAAACCAAAAATAAAAGGGGGCCCAAGACACTTCCCTGTGCAACAACTGAAACCACAGGGGAAGAAGACGATTGAAAACCTTCGAGGTGTACAAACTGTTCACGGGAGTTGAGGTAAGAAGAAAACCAGTGTGTTATTTTGGAGTTCCTGAACATAGCATTAATCTTTAGCAGCAACTTTGGATGGGATACCTTATCGAATGCTTTTGAAAAGTCCAAGAATAATATGTCAGTTTGGCCATGGCTGTTTATTCCCTCGGAAAGATCGTGAGCGGTTTCTATGAGCTGGGTAATTGTAGAAAGGCCTTTTCGGAACCCATGTTGAGAAGGATGAAGTATGTTATTATTTTCAAGATATTCCATAAGGTGTTTAAATACAATATGCTCAAGCAACTTAGAACATGTACAAAGGAGAGAGATTGGTCGGAAATTATTGACAACCGATGAAGAACCACTCTTATGGACCGGAATAACTTTGGCATATTTCCAAGCGGACGGGAAAGAACTCGAGGTAATGGATATTTGAAAAATTTTTTTGAGGTATTTGGCAACCCACTCTGCATATATAAGCAGGAATTCATTGGGGATTCCATCAGGGTCTGGGCTTTTCTTTACAGACAATTGAAGCAGCAAGTTAAGCACTCCTTGCTCTGTGACTTCTAAGTCTTGAACTGGAGGGCAGCCAGGCGCGTCTGCTACTTTTGGTGACAAGCCGTCGTCAGAAGTGAAGACGGATGAAAAAAACGAGTTAAGGTTTTCAGCTCTTTCTGCATTATTTATGTCTCCATTTTTTCGAGGCTTTGAAGGAATAACATAGCGCCAAAATTTGGTAGGTGCCTCTATTAAAAATTTTTTTAGAGTTACATTGTAGAACTTGTCCTTAGCCACCTTGACAAGATGCCTGAGTTGCTTATTCATTTGGCTAATGGCACTGCTAACGCCAGGAACAGACTTAATACTGTTTGCCCTCCGTTTTCTTTTTAATTTCCGCTTCATGTGTATGATTTCTCTTATTATCCAGGGATTCTTCTTCTTTGTACATTTTGAAAGCTTGGGAATAAAGTGCGTAATACAATGTTCCACCATGTTTGAAAAGTAGGCCCATAATTTGTCTACGGTAGCACCATTATCGGCAAGATGCATAAAATCATCAAATGAACCCTCGAGGCATTCCAACACACCAACGTCGTCAGCGGCTGCAAAGTTTAGAAACGTCTTACGTATACTATGCGAACGATCTGGCACCATATCTGAAACCATTATTACAATTTTGTGATCAGATATACCTTCGCAAGGTTCGCAATCACAAAGATGTGGTAGCAGTTCTGAGGATATAAAGACTAGGTCTAGAAGTGATGATGTTGTTTCGCATACTCTGGTGTAACCTTCTACAACTTGAGTTAGGTTATAACAAAATGCAAGCTCAATTAGTTCTTCACAGCTAGGCATATCCGTTGCACTAAAGGAGAGTGTATTACAGTCAATTCCGGGCAAGTTAAAATCACCTAAGAGTAGGATTGAGTCGTCCTGTTTTAAATTCCTGTCCATGAAATTTCTCAAGCTAACAAGCATGTCTACAGGGGAATTTGGGGCTCTGTACACACCACCTACTATCACCGAGCGGTTATATAACCTAACTTTTATCCATACTGATTCAATGTTACTTGGGCCATCTAAAACAGAAAATACTATACCGCTTTTGACCATTATTGCCACTCCACCCCCTCTTTCTATCCGATCTCTTCTTACTATTAAATAATTTGGCGGCGTGACTTCCTCGTCCGATACATCTTGATGAAGCCAAGTTTCAGTTATTACTAGTATATGTGGCGGCTAAATGTAAAAGAAAACCGGCGCAGCGGACTTTATCACGCATACTCGGCAAAGTCAGATAGGTACCTTTCCTATAGTAATTTTAGTCACCACTCTGAGTGGTACTAACTATAAAGCTATACTCTTTTTAGCGTCGTGACACTTCTAGGCACATCTTCATGGATGGGAAAGCGGACAAGAACGAATCCTAAGGAGGAATAAACGGGGCCACGGTTATGCCGGAGGTAATCGTATTCATTAACGAGCAGGAAAATGGCCAGCCCAACCTGAAAGAAACTTCTATCGTGTCCTGTTTATAAACCACGCGAGCAGGTTTGTTGTTGTTGTTGTTTAGCTGCACCAAAGTTCTAAAAGTTGCCTGCGGCAGATAGTACAACTTTAACCCTTGACATAAATTACTCGATGAGGCGGCCATTATTACTACGAGAAAGCAAAGAGAATAATTCAATTATCACAACTACACTAATTAATTTTGATTAATCAGTTTAGGGTACATATTTCTACGAATTATAGCCGGTGAGTTCGCAAGGCGTATGCACCTGAAACGAATTCTCAAGACTGAAGCAGTTTCGAGATATTAATTTTCAAAGTGTCCGACAAAATGCATTGCCGTTCCAGCTACTTTTTTAAGGAAAACGCAGTTTCATGCATTCAAGCACAAGAAACTGGAACACCAATGCATTTCATGCATAAATAAATAGGTAGCTCCATGTCTCCAGAAAAAGGACATACGGAGCCAGCAGTGTCTGATGTTATAATGCACGCCAGCGTAGTAAGCGTGGCGTAACTCGACCGAGCTGCGAACCGATCGAATTCCTTTGTGGGCGTTCATATGTCGACATATTGCACAGATCATGATGGAAAACAGTCGCATAGGCAGTTGATCAAAAAATTCCGAGATTCGGCGGTTGCATTCCGGTGGGGGTTATTTTCTTTTTATTAATTCTGGTGTTTTACGTGCCAAAACCCCACTTTCATTATGAGGCACGCCGTAGTGGGGGACTCTGGACTAATGTTGACCACCAAGGACCACCAAAGAAGGCCACAGGGGATCTTCAACGAGCCCCCAATGCACGGGACGCCGGCGCTTTTCATCTCGCCGCCATCGACATGCGATCGCCGCGGCCGGGATTTCGTCCCGCGACCTCGTGCTTAGCAGCACAACACCATAGCCGCTAAGCCACGGGGGCGGGTGCCGGTGGAGGTGGAATGCAAATATGATCTCGGATAGTAGCGCGAAGTGAAACGGACACAGACTAGAAGCAAACAGGACGAGCGCTAACTCTCAACTAAATTTTTATTGAAGTGAAGAACATATATATATATATATAGGTGATTGAAAAAAAAAACGCAGCATAAGAACGTGACAAGGTATGAAGACATCAGTTAAACATATCAGAAGGTAGGGAAGTCAAAAAGGGGAGCAACAAAAAGACACTACTTCAGATTAACACACGTGTTGTGAAGATACTGAAATTTGCATTCCAACAGAGACAAAGATGAATGGTGTAAGAGTTGCCGGACGTTCTCGCCGCTGCCACCAGTTGAAGGGGTTGAAGGTCGTAGAGAGGAACTTGGGAGGAACTAGGCGTACAAGGTTTATTTACAGTATATACATTTGAACATGGGATACATTTACAGTCTAGCGTGACTCCCAAATGGAGCCCGCAAGACGAAGCATACAGCAAACGAGCACACAGCTCATGAGTACGATCACACAGCACACTCTCGCAGCCGACAACAGCTGCTTACAAAGACTCCATTGGTGCTTAGTTCCCTAGGTGAGGGAAACGGCTGTCCAATCGGACTGTCCATAGTCGTTGGAGCGTAGTCGACCCGACTTGGAGGAGGAGGGCTCACGCACTTTGGATTCCCAAAACCCGTGTTGAGCGCGTCCCCGTAACCAGATGGTCACGCCCGACCCCAGCCGGCCCCTTTACAGTTACACCATGCATCTTTTACATGCATCTAAATTCCAGAGCGGACCTCGCACAGTGGCCTCCGCCGCTGTCCATTGTCTGGCGTCTTCAAAGGCCCGTGAAAAGGCACCGCAAGGCATCTCCTTCCAGGAAATCCCCCTGCTTCAGTCGAACCGTGAAGGCGTTGGCGATTTCACTGACAATAGTTGGTCCGCCGATCGCGTTTAGTCATAGCGGCGCCGAGGGGTTGTTGACGCGCCACCTCGTGTTCCCTACGAAACGAGTCACCGCGGCGGGTGTTGAAGGCTTCCATGGTATCTTCGGGGAAGCTCGCCACGCTCGCAGCTGCAGCTGGCTGCGAAAACTTGCATGTCGCCACCTCGGCAGGCCATTCCTAACAATGGCTAACGCAAGTCTCTCCTAATCTTTTAATGTGGAATGCCTCGATTATTTCCCGTGTGGTTTGGCATTTATGACTTGAAAGAATTTTTGTGTCTTCAAACAAAGGTTTACAACGGCAATTGAAACAACGTGACGCTAGAGGTGAAGCATTAGGGTTGTTAAAAGAATGTTTGTGTTCTTTTAGTCTAATATTAATGCCCCTGCCGCTCTGTCCAATGTAAGCCTTCCCGCACTTGAGTGGAATCTGATAAACTATACCAGTGTTACAAGGCACAAAAGGGGACACATGTCTAACGCCGCAATCATCTTTTCTTTTTTTGCCACCCTGTTCAAGTTTCCTTTTTGTCATAGGGCACATGATAGACAACTTGCAGGGGGCCGAGAAAACTGTATCGAAGTCCTATCTATTGGCCACGTTCCGTAAACCATGGGGTAATCTATATACCCTGTTCAAGTTTCCTATTTATCATAGGGCACATGATAGACAACTTGCGGGGAGCCGAGAAAACTGTATCGACGTCCTATCTATTGGCTACGTTCCGTAAACCATGGGGTAATCTATATACATAGGGCACCACATCAAACCTTTTTTTTCTGTTTTTCTTGTTTCTTAGCGAGGCTTTTTACCCATTCTAAAAGCTTTTCGCAGGTTAGTGATAATAAGTGCACATGATAACTAGCCTTCTTGAGCCAACTATTTGTTGTGAAAAACTTTGTTTCATATTGTGTGGACATGACTTAGTAATGGCAGACTTAAGACCTGAGTAAGCTATCCCCTGTTTAAGAAGTTTGGAATGACAAGAAGAAAATTCAAGCAGTGGTTTCTTTGCCCTAGGCGAATAGTGCCAACAGACGTGCTCCTCCTGGAACGTTAAGCACCGATCTAAGAACTGTAATTTGTTTTTCTGGATAAGATCAAGTGTGAAACCTAGACACCCACCACATTCCCTAAAACCTTTTAAAATATCCGTAGCTTTCTTGGTGTAGTTATCGCTAGAACAATACACCAGCTAGTCATCTACGTATCTAAAGGCATGCACAGCCAATTCCTTAAGATTGTTTTGTAGCTTTCTATTGACGCGACTTAGATAAATATCACTCAAAACTGGCGCAACTTTTGAACCAATGCAAACTTCCGATTTTTGTACATGCATAGAACTACTCCATTTTACAAAGGTATTCTCTAGGTCAAAAGTTCTAAAAAAGATTCCACAGGCATCCCACAGTCCTGAGTAAACCGTAACTCATCATTGTAGAACGTCACTGCTTCTTTAACACTACACATTAGTTCCGTTTGCGGAAGCGAATAAAAAAGATCTTTCACATCAACACTGATCGCCATTTATCTGGATTATATTTGGTTAGGAAGGCTACAATTCCCCCTGAATGTTTTATCAGGAAAGGGTCTTCAAGACGAACTGAAGATAGCACATTATGCAAAAATGTCGAGCAATGTACTGCCACGTTCCTTTTTCAGAAATAATGGCTCGAAAAGGAACTTCCGGCTTATGTGTCTTAGCACTAAAAAATATGTCGAGGTGCAGTCCCTTGGATTGTTTTACTCCCCGACGCGAGGCGCTCAAGTCCAAATTTCTCAAGCAAATCAATTGCGGTTTACTTCACTTTTATTAAGTTGGTATTTTTTGAAACAAAATTATTGTCAATAGCAGTTTTAGCTCTTTGTGTGTACAATTCCTCAGAACCAACAACAAAGAAACCTTTTTTTAGGGACCCTGGACTGAGGGTTCCTCCCACACTGCTCTCGCCATTCAAATATTATTAATAAAGATGTTTTACTCTCTTGTCCACAGTAACCAACCTAAGCTCGTGCTTGATGAAAAAACGCGACACACCAGTTAGGTTGTCTGACTTACAGGGCATAGGTGCAGTCCTCGAGATCACATCAACGCACTCAGTCCCATATCTTGGTCGAAAGTCTTCATTGACCCAACGAGAAACGAATCTAGACAAGCTGACCTTTTCCGGAGGTGACAAATCAGGTTGACAGGCAAACTTTGGTCCCTTGCTCAGAGTGTCTTCGATGTTTCCTGGGAGTTGTTGATTGCCGAGCACAAGCACTTTTCCTTGGTCCCGCGTAGTCTTATCCTTCTTCGGTAACGAAAGACGAGCATGGGCCCATAGGAATTCCGTGGTTTCTCCGCGATCTTAATCCATTCCCGAAATCGTCGTTGTTGGCCCTCCGCAGATGGGGCTCTCCCGCACAAAACCAGTAGCTTGTCCCTGAAGGACCGGACCTGTCGCCAGAGTTATGAGTTCAGTATACGGGCCATCCTTCGGGAGTGTCCTGTTGAAGGTTTCATGATTCCAAAAATTGCTTGAATATCCTGAGGACACCTGCCAATAGACTCGTGTCTATTGCATATCAACTCGTGTGCTTTCATGTAGGTGCGCGTTAAAAAATCCCTAGTTGTGTAGAAATTAATCTCGGGTCCTCCACTATTGCGTCTTTCAATGTTCAGATATTGCTTTGCAATGTTAAAACAACACCAATCGAACAAAGCAACCAAGGTCATGACAGCGAAGCTTATCCATTCGCAACCAGTTAACGCCGGCTTGGTGCGCTTTCGTCTGTATAGAAGGTTGTCAGCGTTGGCTCGGTGTGGTTCTCTTTCAATGTTTCAAATTTTCCTTAGTTTATACTTAATGCTTTTGCAAGACGCACTATTGCGTTTTATTTTGGTTTGTCCTGTTCTGTTATAATTGTCTAGTGCATGTTAATTTTTTTAATGCCAATGACATTATTTGGGAACTCTGACCCAGCCCGTCCGTATCTAACTTCTTGCACTCTCTTTCACTCCAACTCGGGTCGGTGGTCCATGGTCAATTCGGTAGACCATCCGGCTGCTGTGCTGAGGGGACCGTCCGGGTTCGACACCAGCTGTCCAACCAACTTGGGTCACTGGCTATGTGCCACTGGGTATGTGCCGGCATTCAATGAACAACTTTCACGCCATCATTCTCGCCAACTCAACTGCTTTCACGCCAACGCTTTAGCGGGCTGCACCATGGATGCACTGGTTATGTGCCGCTCTTCAATGAACATCTCGCCTACTTGGGTCACTGAGTATGTGCCACTGCGTGCGTGGCTAGACAGGGAACTATTTTCAGCGTTCCCATCGACCAGCGCGCCACGCATCTCGTCTCGGAGGCAACGGGCGGACTTCTCGGCAGCCTCACTAGATGGCGCAGCTTGTCAAGAAAAAAAGCCCGAGAGAGAGCCCGGCGGCTGCATGACGCACTTCTGAGCGCATGCACCGGCGTACCATGTATTTCATAGGGTACGCGCAGGCTTCGTGGCGGCGCCACTAGGTGACGTAGCGTTCACAGAAAAGCCCGAACGAGGAGACCCGTTGCAGCACATGTGCACACACGCCTCATACGTAAGGCGTTTCAACGTTGGCTATACGTTTTGTCGTTATATTGCCTCAATGCTAATCGCATTACCGGCAACAGTCGTCGTGAGATGGGCTCTGCCGAATTTATTGACAAGCTATAAATGCCACCCAGTATTCTTCAAAATAAGGACCTTTGGCATCGACACAGCGATCCGAGCGAGTTTCCAACCGTTTATAGGCGACTTGGTTGTCCTTTTCTGGAATATCGTTGAGTACCCTCGTTGTGGCCCTTAGATATCCCCTTCAGTCACGGCGTACACGTTTGTGGACGCGACTTACTTTTGCCATTGCTTTGCCGTGGTCTCTAATCTCTAAAATCTGTAAAATGTAGAATCCGGCCGTATACGTCGAACATCTAACACTTAAATATATGTCGAAAGAATATGGCTCCTTGGTGAATGTGTATGCAGACGGATCGGTCTCGTCATATGCGTCAGATGTGGCTTCAGTTGTGCCTGCACATCGAGTCATTCAACTGTTTAGTCTGCGTAATAACACGACACCAATATCTAGTGATCTAGTGGCAATCAGAGAGGCAGTTCTTTATATTTCGCTGCAGCCTCCTCAAGTATGAACAGTCTTCTGTGACGGGAAATCGGCTGTGCAGCTATAGGAGTTGTAATGAAAGAAAGCTCCTACATAGTGTTGGCTCTTCAAACTGCCGCGCTACTTTCGCCGAGGATGCACTCTGGCGGAAGAGAACGGCCACCACATTGTATTTCAATGGATTCCCAGTCACTCGGCGGTGTGCACGACAATGAACTGGCCAATACCGAAGCGAATAAGGCACTCGAAGAATCAGAACCACTGCTTGCAATTAATTTTTTTTAAGAACGGACGCCAACTGCTTTCTCTCTCTCGCCCCATCCATCCATCCATCCATCCATCCATCCATCCATCCATCCATCCATCCATCCATCCATCCATCCATCCGTCCATCCGTCCATCCATCCGTCCATCCGTCCGTCCATCCGTCCATCCGTCCGTCCATCCGTCCGTCCATCCGTCCATCCGTCCGTCCATCCATCCGTCCATCCGTCCATCCATCCGTCCATCCATCCATCCATCCGTCCATCCGTCCGTCCGTCCGTCCGTCCGTCCATAGAGTTTCTCACTACATTACCTAGAGGGAAATCTGGCGCTGCTGCGCTGTGGTATGCATGGGAATGCCGGTATATTGTGGATTCGGATTGGCATCGTTCTCGTAGAGACAGGACACCTTGAAGACGCGCTTGGCAAATACCGTTCCGTCTGTCATAATGATTCATTTTCTACTAGAACAGCACGTAAAAAGCTGTTTTAGCTTTATTATTACGCGAAAACATGTTATGTTTAACTATGAGAACTTGTTAATGCGTGTACGACTACATGTTACGTAAAAGTATCAGCGGGCCGCTAAAGTTGGAGGACAGACGACAAGGTTCGCGCTCGCTTTTAAACAGTTGGTCGTCTATTCTTGCTTTTCTTCGCTTGGTCATGCATTGTGGGTGAGTAAAGATGTAATATGCGTGAATGGAAACATTTTATGAAGATTTTACTTTGAGAACGCGTTATTTGCGTAGCCATATCCACGTTTTAGACGAAGCCTCTTACAACACCAGCCAACGCGAGCCTCGCAGACACATATACCGTCATTCCCATGACGGCACGGTGCCCCCTTAAGAAACTCCCATAGACAGTGGCGCCAGATTACCCTCTAGGTGTTATAGTGAGAAACTCTATGCATCCATCCATCCATCCATCCATCCATCCATCCATCCATCCATCCGCCGCGACGTTCTACCGGAATTTGTCTTTGGTGCTGTCTCATATCGACCTTTTCTTGATCTATCCCCAATAGTGGGTTTGTGCCACTGACCTTGGAGCAGAATAGTAGCAATATTGCTGATTGCATTAAGGAGAAGAAGAAGGCAACCAAACTGAACTCATATTGAATATCCGCATCTCCACGTCCAAGCGTCAGACGGCGCGAGTCTCAAGTAAGTGGTCCCGACCTGAGCAATCCTTGCACGCTGTGAGGGGCTGAGTGCATGCTACCCACGGTAGTGTGAATGTCAACCCATGCCACTGTAGCCGTTTCGCTTAGCGTGAATTTACGGGTTATTGGGTAACAAACCGCCAGCGACACGGGCTTTGTTCCTTCAGACGCGCATACAATACCGACATGAACGGTACGCAGTCGTGCGAGCCTCACAAGCCACACTCAGTGACAGTGTCTACGAGTTCGCAGGAGATGCTGAGGGTTAGTCGCCAATTCCGAGCACATGCAGCCCGAGTAATGGCCGAGAAACGTGGGCGGCGCTTTAATCTTCTTTGCCAGAACGAAAGTACTTGAAAGCGAACTCAGCTGCACCAAGCTGTACTATACACGTGTAATGACTGCTGTCAGGAGAAAGGAGTGATGGTTTCAGCTTCCGTGTTTGCGAGAAGCGTTTCGCAAACTCGAAAGCCTTGCGTGCAACTGAATGAGTTGCACCAGTAAGAATTTTCCTTCCGTCACTTGATTTTTGTTTTCTTTTTAGTTGTTTAGTGCTATCGCTCTAATGTTTTGATTCTCAGTCGAAGCGGTGCAGTCAAGCTGGACATCTATCGATCCAATATCGGGGAGGCCGCATTTGACGGCGGTCTTACGCTGTGTGCATTCAAACGGAACATTGGTTGGAGTACTGCCCAAGCCTGGCATTTCCTCTTTAACGTGATTGTGTTGTTGGCATGAAAAAAAAAGGGGGGGGGGAGGCAAGTCGCGTTGATTGTTGCTGATGTCGCGAAGTCGTGTCACGCACAAGACGTTCTCACAATTACAACCATCTTCAAAAGTCTAGGCGATGAGCCACCAAAGTTGGCTCTGAGTTGTGTATAGTCGGTCATCTATTGAATATGCAGCAAGCAACAGCCAATGAGAGTGATAGGGTGAGGACAGGTTTCCTCACCGTGGACAGTATTTGAACCCTCGGCAACGCATGATAAGGATTATACACGGCACGAAGTCTGTATATACTTTGAAAACACACCATTTTGTTTATCTAAACGACATGTTTTGGCGAAGGTTACGAGTCTTTTCTTACCAAAGCTGCCACATTTGACTACAAAAACGAACAGCCACTCCAAACTTTTTTGGGCGTATTAGTGTCTCATATAATGGCGTATAATTTTCTACGTACATATATTTTATGCGAGATGGTTTTCCTGTTTTATTTTACGCGTTATAGTTTATTGCTCTGGCCATTATGCAGATAGATATCACATGGCATTAATGGCATTAAGAAACGAGGATTAGGGGCGCCTACGACGTAAATTTATTCCATTCTGACTTATATCCAATCTCCTGACGTCAAATTTACGTAACCGACGACGTAAGCAGAGTCGGTGACACGCAAGGTTGTTTCAAAAGCCCAATCAAACACTCCTCATTTATGGCGGGTGATTTTGGTTTCAAAGTCAATGGTATTGCCTACAACTACATGCTTTTCTTATCTAACTGGCTGACGAGAGCTGTAAGCGAGGCTCAGCCAGAACTTTCTATATAGTAGCTAGAAACTGGTGTCGTCCTGAGGATTCGTTCTAAAGGAATACGTCTCGCGAACAATTCGTAAATTGCAATAGGTGCGGTAATGTAATTTGTTAAAAATTTAATTAGCGAAATTTTCTTCATTATTCAATGATGCATTTCGTTTTCTCGTGCAAGTACTGTCAGCCTCTTCGTGTAAACCAGCTCAAGGACTATTATTGCGTTACCTGCCACAGGCGATCTTGTTTTTTTTTAGTTCTGTAACTTAAAAAAAGCCACCCTGTATGAAGCCTAATTCCTATTGCCTCGTTCAGGGATGCTATGAAGAGTTATTCCATTCTGACTTTATCCCAATCTCCTGACGTCGAACTTAAGTAGCCGCCGAAGCAAGCACGTGCGATTACACGCAAGGTTGTTTCAACAGCCCAAACAAACGCCCTCCTCGTACATAGGAGGTGATGTTTGTTTGTTTTCAAAGCGAATAGCATTTCCTACCACTACAGATGTTTTCTTATCTAATTGGCTGATGAGCGGTGAGAAGCGCACCGATGAGGGAAGGGCTAAGTGGGGCCGATCGAGCGCAGTGAAAATAGATGACCGGCTGAGGACAGTAGCACTGGCGTCTCCGAATGACCCTCCTTTTTTTTGTGTGTGCTTAGCTTGCGGCGGCTCGTCGACGGTTCCGGCGGCGTGCAACAGGAACGTAAAGAATGCCCGTAGAACGCGCTCTGCACGAAAACGTGTTGGCAGAGGGATATTGTACACGTGCCGAAAGGGCTCGGCAACCTTATTTTGCCACACAAAATGTTAAATGCGTAAGCTTTTCTATGATTACCCAACGAGAAAAGCTGTCCGTCTGTCCATCTATCCCGTAAGACAGTCGCTTTCTAGATAGAGCCCACACCAGCGAGCGAATTGACCTTCGTGCTGCCTCTCGCTTCAACGCGAACAAAGCGGCAAGAGCACAGCGCTCACGAAGCGATCAGCACTCGCCGCACTCTTCGCCCTCAGATAGGGCCCACGTGGCCGCGCCATACGCAGCCGCCGCCGGAGTACGGTTGATCACATTTCATACCGGTTCGACGCGGATTGAGAAGGTTTTAAAGAGCGACAACGACTTATAATAATCGGAACGTGAGCAAGTGGCACAATGCTTACGCGTACTTAAACAACTCCCAGAGGAGTTTCTGCGTGACATTTTTTTTTATTATACGCAAAGATATTCTCGCAGACAGCTTTGAGTACAAAACGCCGGAACGATCAGCAGACAGTTATCTTGTATTCGTTTGAGAGCAGGGCAGTCTCCTGTTATACCAAAAAGAAGGTTAAGCGTGCTCCGGCAATATAAATGCATCTTTAGTGCATGCACGTCCCTTTTACATGGCCTTTTTGCGACGTCGGGTAACAGACAGGCGAACTAAGAGTGGCCCGAAAGCATTTTTACCAATCGCGGAAAGCTAGCTAATGGTGACGAAGGCGTAGAATCATAAAGAAATGTTTTTTTTAGTCCGGCCTATAAGTCCGCATAATCAGTCTGTATACGTCATCTTGAGATGAGGAGTTTTCGTGGTTTTCGTGACGTCTAGTGACAGACAGGCGAAGCGAGCGTCTCCCCAACAATGTTTGACCAGTCGCGGGGTACAGAAGCAAATTGAATAGAAACAGATTGGAATAGCTTTACGTTATGGCGCCCTGATTCGCGGAGCTTCGCCTTCTTGAGGCCCCCCCCCCTTTTTTTTTTCACTGGCCGGCGCCTTCTTCTTTAGAGGTACTGTTCATTAACTTGATTGGTTGGCATCCGTGATAAGGAGCCGTTGCCTTGAGCAAGCGCCTTTTGGGAGTCCTGGCTTTGTCGTATAGTAACATTTTCCTTCCTGTATCATGTACATGAGCGAGAAGTGTACAATTCCACGTAAGAGAAGTCGTAAAACTACAATCTCGTGTCATCACATCAGGGCAGTCGTTCGTTCCTATGGAAACGACGAATAACTGTAGTACCGGGTGTTTTAAAAGGGAGACGTGCGACGCAGGCTCTTTTGTCGGCGCAACGTTCGGGTGGCATGACGTAGCGCGGTCGGCGGACTGGGCCTGCAATGGCGGAGGCGGTTGGGAGAAGCCCCCTGGCTCGACATCATGAGCATCAAGAACAGGCATCACCGCAGGAGCAGGCGTACCGACAGCAGCGGCCTTCCAAGATGGTGCCGCGGCGCAGCGCGCCCAACGTTCAGCCGCTGGTCATCGAGGAGAAGAGCCCGTCAACGTCGGACGACAGGAAGCGCGTGCTGCGCAACCTGCTCGTTGTCAGCATGAGCTTCCTGCTGCTCTTCACGGCGTACCAGTCGATGCAAAACCTGCAGAGCAGCCTGAACCCGGAGGCCGGCCTCGGAACCGCCTCGCTGGCCACCATCTATGTGGCGCTCGTCTTGTCGTGCATGTTCGTGCCCACGTACATGATCCGGCGGTTGGGCCTCAAGTACACCATGGTGACGTCGGTGGTCATGTACATGCTCTACTTTGTGGCCAACATGGAGCCCAGCTGGTACACGCTGCTGCCCGCGTCGCTCGTGCTGGGCATGGGCGGGGCGCCTCTCTGGACCTCAAAATGCGCCTACCTCACGTATTTGGCGCAGGAGTACGCCGACCAGGTGGGCGCTCTCGACTCGGCGCCATTCGTGGCCGGCTTCTTCGGTGTCTTCTTCATGCTCTTCCAGACTACTCAAATATGGGGCAACCTGATCGCCTTCATCGTGCTACGGCCGCCCAACATGACCGAGGTGGCCGCTGACATCGAGCAGTGTGGTGCCTGGTTCCACCCGACCGAGGACTTGGCCATGCTAAACCAGACCAACCTGGGCGTCGTGAGCCACATGCAGACGTACACGCTGAGTGGTGTTTACACATGCTGCGTGCTGTCCTCCATTGTGATACTCGTCGCCTTCCTGGACCCTGTGCGCAAGGAGGTGTCCGATCCAAACCCACCTATGCAGCTGCTCGTTGAGACGCTGTACCATATGCGCCGGGGCTACCAGCAGCTTATCATACCGCTCACCATATACAGCGGTATGCAACAGGCTTTCTTCTCGGGCGACTTCACCCAGGCGTACATCAGCTGCTCCTGGGGCGTCCAGTTCGTTGGCTTCGTCATGATCTCGTACGGGCTCACCGACGCCACCTGCTCCATGGCATTCGGCTTTCTTGTCAAACGTGTCGGCCGCGTACCCATCGTTTTGCTGGCTGCATTGCTCAACATCGCCGTCATGATCCTCTTGTTCACCTGGCACCCACGCCCGTCGGAGTTACACAACTTCTTTATCATCGCCATGCTGTGGGGCATGGCCGACGCCTCCTGGCAGACGCAGATCAATGGTGAGTACTTCGCAGATAAGGGGTGCAGATTGCAACGTCACGATGACAGAATTTTCTTTCCTTTTCAATTTATGGGCGCCAGATGCTTGAGCGTCCCAGATCACATGAAGACCTTCTTCAGGGGCACCTGTTTAGTAATATGACCTTGAAGAAGGTATCCATGAGACCCGAGGACACCATAGAAGACTTCTTGAAACTTTGCCGACCACCCAGTCGCTCTTTGTTTCAAAACTAAAAATCCGAGGACATCTAAGCACTTCTTATAAGTTCTGAATGCGAAGGCATCAATGTCCATTTGAGCACCGCTGAGCGGTGCTTCGAGTATTGCGCTACGAGTAATGTGCCATAACGGCACGTACTGCCCGACCCAGCAAGCAGCCTGAGGTGCCAACACCGCATGCGAACGACGTCCTGCTCAACTAGAGACCGAAGAAGCAGCAGTGGCCACCAAGGCCCGCATGCTCGCGCAGCAGCTAAGCCCTGTGGGAATGAGAGAGAGAGAGACAGAGAGAAATATACGGACCACGCGCCGGCTTCCGAGAGCGAGAGGCTCGCTGTTGACGTGGCGTCGTGGCGATGCCATCTCCCTTCACGCAACACCCGGCGCGCTTTCGCGGCAGCTGTTCCGTTTCGCCCGCTCTGCTCTGTCGAGGCGTGCTCGTGACGTGGCGTCACAGCCAATGGGAATTTAGGTGCCGTTTCGCTGCTGCAGACGCCGGCTTTTTCGCTGAATGGGCCATTTGATGCTTTTGCATTAAAACAAATACAGCGACCGCATGACTAGAAAATATTGCCCCGTTGGGTCCCTCTTGAAAGCATTGGCGTTGGCTTAGAATCAGAAGAAACCTGGCTGCTGTTGAACCGGAATTTAAACGTGCCAATGCTATGTATCAGAGGTGAACATGAATCTGTGGGTAGCAGATGCACAGTACGCTTGCAGAAAGCGCGGCCAGCCGAGTTCTGCATGTACAAGTTACCTATGGTCGAAGGTTTGATGAGTGCTAAGCATGCGTACATTGGAAGGTATGAAGAAAAAAATTCTAAGTAACGATAACATGTTCACGGTCATCATGCTAATAAATGTTAGCGTCAAGCGACAGTAAAACGTAGCAAGGAGGAAACGCAGAAACAAATGCTAATATTAAGGCTATTAATGTCTGGTCATACAGTGACATTTCTTAAGGGCGGAACTTTAGACGTTTTCGAAGCGCTGTCTATACGTCCGCACGTGACTTCTTACTAGTTTGTGTTATTTGTGAGGATGCTTTCTTCCCAACTCGTACCTTCAGTCCAGCCAAACTAAATTTGGTTCATTAACGCTTAATTTCTGGTTTCCCGGCCGATGTTGCAATGGAAGTATTGAAGCGGGGCGCCGTGGGAGGCTAGAACAATCTACGCGATACAGAATACGCGATAGCATACAGCAAGTTGGCTAATATGTTCATAGGCGAGGAAAGAGCCAGAAGTTTTGGGAGGCAACATTAACATTCTACATTGCGCAATGGGCATTGAACCTTGAAACAAACAAGAGAAGCACGTGGAAGACGGAATCGAGTTGAAGTGACCAATAACAAACATAGCAACAAGCGTTGAAAAGGAAATATGAACGACACCAAGAGACATGCATGCAGTCTCTGTAATGTCATGACGTTAACAGTGAACCTTATCGTATGATGGTAGCAAAAATAATGTAGGAAGAAACAGTATCATTTGGAAAGGAAATATAATATACGTAGATGGGCGAATACCGAGATAAAGGAAGCAATCGAATAGCGGCGAAAACCACCCAAAGAACATGGACATGCAAAAGATCACAGCTGTCGCAGGGAGAAATAGACACAAAGTGGGAATTATTTCTGCTGATCCTGGTCTAGAAGAAAAGTCGGAAGCACAAATGTTCGCCTGGTTTCAAGTGTACGTGAAAAAACCTAGCAGTGCAGCAAAAATATTCTGGAACCACTGGTCTCTAGGCAAAGAAAATGCAAGAGTTCAGACCTATGTTCAAGACGAAGACAGAAACATTTCGAAGGGCGAAGACTGAATCACATTAGAGGAATTATAGCCGACCAATTCAAAAGCAGTGGAACGTCAATCACTGAGAGGCAGCGCAGTCAGTCTGGTTCAGCACAAAAAAATTGGTTCTCAGTACCTTCAACTGGCAAAGTCCGTAGAGCGAATACTAAACCGCACAGCAACTGGGCTGACTGAAATACACGTGGGAATAGTTAATGAACTGGTGCCAAAAAGGAAATAAGCATTGCTAAAATCAATGGAAAAAATCGTACAGGACGAGCAGATCTCAGATAGTTCATTAAGGAGTGGAATGAACAGAAAAGTTTGGAAATTTTATTCGTTAATTTATGTATAGTAAGCAATCGCAACAAAATATATACACAAGAGAAACAACATTAAACGCTGCACACTGATTTAATATATTTATTAGTATAAAGGTTTACAATGTAGGCCATAAAATTGAAGTTTAAAGTACTGACAAAAAAAAAGCTATGGGGGCACCTAAACAATCCTTATGATGTGTAAATGCGAGAGCATTACTTGCCGCTGAGTTATGTCGCTGTGTTGAGTCTTGCGGTGAAATATAGCTGAGTTTAGTGCTGCTGCGATATGTTTCCGAGTGTAACGTTGCTGCTTATGAGGTTGCAACAACTCAAGACGACAAACCGGCCATATTGCGATCTCTCAGCTGAATAGCTGAATTTTATTTGCGGAGTTCTCACTAAAGTAGTGTTTAATGCACATTGCGTTGAGTGCTATTTCTCGATGACACCACTTTTCGATACGATGACACCACTTTGGCGAACGATGTCAGTACTTTTCCGAGCGGCACCACCATACGGTGCTGACGCTACATTTGTTCATCGGGTCCGTAGGCGAACTCCACCTCATATGCAGGGGGGGGGGGGGGGGGGTAATGTCTCAGCCATCGTCGGGCTCCGGCGACGGTGTCTGCTGGTCTATCCTGATCGACAGTAGCATCGCCTTGTGATCGGAGTAGTGTGTTGATGCGCACCTTACTCCGTGCACTGTGCGAGGTGTGTCCTCGAACGCCAAGTCGATTCCGGGGCCGCGCGAAGTGTTCGATGGCGTTGGCGTCGAACGTGCGTCCCGTTTCAAGTCTCCTACGACGAGCATGGACGTGCCGTAGCGTAGAGCCGAAGGCAGATTCCTGTACATGGCGCGCCTTCTAGAGCATCGCCTGCCAGGCAGAGCCCAACTGCTGTCGCCTGTTGCAACTGTGGCGCAATGCAACGGTGGCGCTTTAGTTAGCGCGCTCAGCTTTCAGAGTGGTAGCAGTGGCGGTGGGGCAGAGAATCGAGCCCTCACCGTGGTCACTTTTTTTTTATTTCGGTGAACATGACGTCATTTGTGTGCCGTTTTTCCGCCACGGCTTTCTGATGACGGCATGGTCGCACAATCAGCGAAGTAATACTATTGCTTTTAAAGAGTGAGATGCTTGGAGAACTGCAAAACGGTTTTGGAGTAGGTAGGCGCATAGACTATCACTCGATGATATCTCACTAACATTCATAACATTACTACTTTTACCGCTTATGTTCGTCCTCAGCATAGAGCCCATCTGTTTGGAATCCACGCCATGCCATATCATCATCATCATCATCATCATCATCATCATCATCATCATCATCATCATCATCATCATCATCGTCGTCGTCGTCGTCGTCGTCGTCGTCGTCGTCGTCGTCGTCATCATCATAATCATAATCATCATCAGCCTGGTTACGCCCACTGCAGGGCAAAGGCCTCTCCCATACTTCTCCAACAACCCCGGTCATGTACTAATTGTGGCCATGCCATGCCTGCAAACTTCTTAATCTCATCCGCCCACCTAACTTTCTGTCGCCCCCTGCTACGCTTCCCTTCCCTTGGGATCCAGTCCGTAACCCTTAATGACCATCGGTTATCTTCCCTCCTCATTACATGTCCTGCCCATGCCCATTTCTTTTTCTTGATTTCAACCAAGATGTCATTAACTCGCGTTTGTTCCCTCACCCAATCTGCTCTTTTCTTATCCCTTAACGTTACACCTATCATTCTTCTTTCCATAGCTCGTTGCGTCGTCCTCAATTTAAGTAGAACCCTTTTCGTAAGCCTCCAGGTTTCTGCCCCGTAGGTGAGTACTGGTAAGACACAGCTATTATATACTTTTCTCTTGAGGGATAATGGCAACCTGCTGTTCATGATCTGAGAATGCCTGCCAAACGCACCCCAGCCCATTCTTATTCTTCTGATTATTTCCGTCTCATGATCCGGATCCGCCATCACTACCTGCCCTAAGTAGATGTATTCCCTTACGACTTCCAGTGCCTCGCTGCCTATTGTAAATTGCTCTTCTCTTCCGAGACTGTTAAGCATTACTTTAGTTTTCTGCAGATTAATATTTAGACCCACTCTTCTGCTTTGCCTCTCCAGGTCAGTGAGCATGCATTGCAATTGGTCCCCTGACTTACTAAGTAAGGCAATATCATCAGCGAATCGCAAGTTACTAAGGTATTCTCCATTAACTTTTATCCCCAATTCTTCCCAATCCAGGTCTCTGAATACCTCCTGTAAACACGCTGTGAATAGCATAGGAGATATCGTATCTCCCTGCCTGACGCCTTTCTTTATTGGGATTTTGTTGCTTGCTTTATGGAGGTCTACGGTGGCTGTGGAGCCGCTATAGATATCTTTCAGTATTTTTACATACGGCTCGTCTACACCCTGATTCCGTAATGCCTCTATGACTGCTGAGGTTTCTACAGAATCAAACGCTTTCTCGTAATCAATGAAAGCTATATATAAGGGTTGGTTATATTCCGCACATTTCTCTATCACCTGATTGATAGTGTGAATATGATCTATTGTTGAGTAGCCTTTACGGAATCCTGCCTGGTCCTTTGCTTGACAGAAGTCTAAGGTGTTCCTGATTCTATTTGCGATGACCTTAGTAAATAGTTTGTAGGCAACGGACAGTAAGCTGATTGGTCTATAATTTTTCAAGTCTTTGGCGTCCCCTTTCTTATGGATTAGGATTATGTTAGCGTTCTTCCAAGATTCCGGTACGCTCGAGGTCATGAGGCATTGCGTATACAGGGTGGCCAGTTTCTCTAGAACAATCTGTCCACCATCCTTCAACAAATCTGTTGTTACCTGATCCTCCCCAGCTGCCTTCCCCCTTTGCATATCTCCCAAGGCTTTCTTTACTTCTTCTGGCGTTACCTTTGGGATTTCGAATTCCTCTGGACTAATTTCTCTTCCATTCACACAATCTTTCTTTCCATCTTGTAATAAAGCTAGCGCAACACAGATGAAAACTGTTCTTAACATTCCCTTGCTAGCTATTCACGAGATGCAAGCCAACATTTCTCTTTTTCATAAAATGTACTATCGTAATGCAGCTCCCTCTTGATCCAGCCCACACCATTTACTTCTGCGCGTAGATATCATCACCATAAAGTCAATGTATCCTACTGTAACACTGTCACGTGCTCGCAGTAATTCCTTTCCAGAACATATGTCGAATGGAATAACCTACGTGCATCATTAGCAATCCCATTCTCTTTAAAAGTGCTCGCGTTAACATAAACTGGTGTTGCAACTTCGCTTTACTGTTGCTGTTTCTACATCTGGCGCCTAAATAATCACTCATTTTTAAACTACAATTTGCTTATATCTTACACTGATGTCCTAATAATTCACGCTGCTTCTATTTTATTATAATCTAACTTTGCATTCCTGTTTTCAATACTGTTCTCTATGTGTTGTATTCATTCTATGTTTCTTTGCCTATCTCCTCTGTAATGTAGTGTACGTACTTTGATGGCATTCTAAATAAATAAATAAATAAATAAATAAATTCGCTATTACGCAGACTATATAAATCGTCAGAGAACAGACCGTTACGTGTAATCTTACTGGATGTTAGCGGTGCGCAAAGCAACGTAAACACGGAAAGTTTGTGGAACATTTTCAGAGGCAATGGGCTCAATTAAGACAGCAAAACGTTGCTAAAGGAATTACACCATGCGCAGTAATAAAGTTCAGATACCATGAGAAGGGCTCTTACGAAGGTATAGTAAAGCTTCAGAAAGGATTGCGCCAAGGTTAGCCGTTATTATAGCTATGTTATAAACTTAGAAACTATCGTATGAACAAGACGGTGTGATTGTGGAACAACGTCTACTGGACCTAATGTATGCCTATGACACGGTTATATTGGACAAGAGTCGGCTTCAATAGTGTGTATTTGTGGAAAGGAGGCCAAAGCTCTGAGTTTTAAGTACAGAGGGGGGGGGGGGAAGCAGGCTTCATGGTGTTTAACAATAACACTGATAAGGTGATCACAAAAGACATAATGACATTCCGCGGGTTGAGGAAAATAGGTACCTAGTATACAGCATGATTACACTAAAAATTATGAACAAGTACTCAAAGCGAAAAGCAAGAAAAACGTGACCATAATAAAACATGTATAAATCACTGTACATGCGTTTATGCAACGCTCTATATAAACATATAGAGCACTATAATTACACTTACCTAAGGGGTACTCTGTACGAGAGGGGGTACCGTTGATGTTTAAATTGTGGGGTTTAACGTCCCTAGACTGGGCACAGCACGTTATGAGCGACGCCGTCGTGGAGGACTCCGGAATTTTTACGACATGTGGGGTCTTCTGACGAGCACTTATACCTAAGTGCACGACCATTCTTGCATACACTTGACGTCACTCTCAAGCCCGTGTCTGCAACTGATTTTGTGTGCGCGGAGCGGAGACTGATTTAGGGAATGCCTAATGCCACCGAGTACATCTGCATGGAGATAACGAGGAAACATTCGCACGCACCACACGCATATAAAGGTAGCGCGTACTGGTGTGTTGCGTCTGGGTTGAATTGGGCCGATCCCCTCTGAAGACCCGGTCGTGCAGACCATGGCTATAATGAACGGGCTGCCAGCGTTATGGATCGAAGTAACATAAACGCTTGAGTGCAGTGGGGTCGTGGGGGGGCCCGGGAGCCTGCGTGCGCCGAACTCCTCAGTCTGTATAACAAAGTTTTCATGATGATGACGACGACGACGACGACGACGACGACGACGATGATGATGATGATGAAATGTCACACAACGTGTCAATTTACACACTAGCCGCCACCAGAGAAGGACGGGTTAACATGGCGCGCTCTCACTTCTGTAAACTGTTGCTATGCGACTGCGCGCACGCACCATGCCCCTCAAAGCGCTAGCTGGTACGTTAGGACAACGCGACAAAATTGTTATTCCGTCGATGTATGCATCCCTTTCTGGTCTATTGGGCAGAACGTCGGTTCGAAGTTTTTTTTTTTTTCGTATTTGGGCCGTTGTCGCACAGTATAAGTTTGTGAAACTTGCCAAGCTGATTCTTTGACTATATTAGAATACAACGTTCTCATCTTTAACGATAAAAGAAAAAGTAACAAGGCCTGAGCAGTTGCGAAAGTATATGACATCACGGCGCGCTGGTGCGGAAACTTCAAGGCGGCGTCGCCACCTGTCTTTAGTCTTTGAGCCTTTTCTGGCTTATACGAAACCCTTCCTCACGGTAAGAGTGGCTTCTTTTATTGTATTGTAGAAATGTAATAAAGCTGGGAGTTATTTTTCTCTTAGGTGTCCCTTTAACACAGTTATCAAGGGCTTCTTCATCGACTGAATATCGCGGCGACAAGTTGCTATTCCTGCACATCTTGATAGCCGGAAACTTTCCAGGGAACAGAGCGAGTCGATGCTGGTCCCTTTCATTGTGTTAAGGCGCGTACCAGCGCTCCTTTATACTTGGCATTCGCCACAACGTACGCTCAGGCAACATGAAATGACACTCTTGTTAGTTGTTGTCTCAAAACGTTTTTCCGCGACGTCGCATTCCCGCTGTGCCCTGCGTTTCGCTTCTGGTAGACCAGTTTATACAAGTTTATTTCTCTTTGTGGTACAGTTTGGACATTACAAAGAGCGGACTCCGAGCTCTTAGTTAGTCGCACAATTTCGCGTGGCTCTTCCTGTTCCACTTCGGTCTAGGCAGGACACCGCAAAAATGATGCGCCTCGGCACGTCTCCGTTTACACGAAATTTCTGTACTCCAGAGGCACAGACCGAAAGAGGCCTGGTTGACAATACCTAACTTAAGGTAAATATAGCACAATTTGGCACAGGAAACGGAACACGAAAAGCGCCATGTCCATCCCGTTCTCTCCTGTGTGCAGACTTCCGTTATATTGAGCTATTTACCAATGCGTCATTATGTTCTCTCTCTTCGGAACAAGACACGAATGGTTCCGCTCCATCTTTCTCTCTCCTTCGCGCTTGCTGCTTCTCTAAGAGGCTTCGTTAGACAAGTTCACGGTGGGAAGTCCGCATAAAAAGCCAACGCCTATCAATTTTTTTTCGAAATTTCAGACTTCCACTTTCGTGTTTCACTGTTTTGCAGTAATAAGAATGCTTTTGCGCTCGTGCAAAGAAGAAGAAAAAAATGGTGGGAAGTAAAGGTTCGCGAGACGATGTTTTGTGCGCTCGCGGGATGACAAAGTTTGCAAAGCCCTTGACTACGGTGCTCTAGGAACATTTAGGAACATGATGTCCACAAAAACCACAATGACGATGTGCGCTGCACCACCCTTTGTAGCTCGTCTGAGCGTTATATACAAAGGGCGTGTCCAGCAATTTAGAAAACGACGCATAACCGATTGTTCGCGTTTTCTATTACTTCGGCACACACAGAATAGCAGATGCAACAGCAGAACGTCGGTCTAAACATGCTAACTCATGTATAGAGGGGCACGCATCTTCCCATTTTAAAGGTAACCAGCGCTCTTCATTTTAAATAATGGCAATATCCGCGTGATTTCGGACGCTTCGAATATTTTTCTTAAGGTCTACAGTTGGACATCGATCGCAGTAAAATTTGCCGAAGTGTCATGTTACAGCCATGTATAACATGACGCTTGACACTTAAGTGAAGCGTATACATTGTCCCTCTGAATCTTAATAACATTCATGACCTAATAAAACCGCCAAAGAAAGGCGTTAAAAAAATTCACGCAGAAACTCCTCTGGGTGTTGTCTAACTGTGCGTAAGCATTGTGCCACTTGGCTATCTCCACGCAGCCCGGTGTCATTATCAATGTTATGGAACTCGACTGGGTCAGTATAAGCCACAGCGCTGCGGCGACAGGAACTGATGCGGACGGCGGCACAATGTGAATTGACGACGCAAGCAAACTACTGCAGGCGGCGGTGCCAGGTGCACTGATGACGTTCCGATCATTATAAGCCGTTATCTCTGTTTAGCGCCTTATCTATCTAAGTCAAGCCATTATCAATCGTGATCAACCGTACTCCGGCGGCGACTGTGTATGGCGCGGCCGCGCACGATGTTGAGCGCGATGTGCTATGGGGACAGAGTACGCGGAGTGCTGATAGCTTCGTCCGCGCTGTGTTCTCAACGCTTAGTTCGCGCTCAAGCGAGAGGTAGCAGGAAGGTCATTTTCATCGCTGCTGCTGCCGCGCTTTTTAAATGCTTAAGCATTTCTATGCCCACTCAACGCGGAACCCCGTCCGCCCATCCGTCCGTCACGTAAGACGATCGCTTTTAAGATAGGACCCGCAGCAGGGACGAATTCACCTTCGTGCTGCCTCTGGCTTCAACGCGAACTAAGCGGCGAGAACGCAGCGCACACGAAGCTATCAGCGGTCGGCGCTTTCTGTCCCCACCGCAGATCGCGCTCAAGGTAAGGCCCGCGCCATACCAACACCACCTAGATAGCACAAGGCCTTTTCACTCCGATCCATGACGTCATGCTACATGGCCCGACTGCAGTGTAATCTAACGGGGACGCTCCCGACTAGGCAACAGTGATTTTGACGTCACCGCTTTCATCACGCCAGCCTTGTCAATGGAAATTTGGGGCCAGGTAGCGTGACGTCATGGATCGGAGTAAACAGGCCTTATGCTATCTAGGTGGTGTTGGCCATACGCAGACGCAGCCACCGCCGGAGTACGGTTGACCATTGTTAATAATGGTCGACGCGGATGGATAAAGCGCTAAAGAGCGATAACCGCTATAATGATCGGAAGGTCATCAGCGCCCCTGGCGCCGACACCTGCAGTAGTTTGCTTGCGTCATCAATTCCCCTTGCGCCACCGTCCGAAGCAGTTCCTGTCGCCGCAGTGCTGTAGTTCATACTGGTCGGATCAAGTTTCATAACATTGATAATGACACACGGCTTCGGTGAGATGACCAAGTGGCACAATGCTTACGCATATTTAGACAACTCCAAGAGGAGTTCCAGCGTGATTTTGTTTGTTTTATACATTGATTTCTTTATAGCGATGCTCCGTATGGCGCGGTCGCGCGGGTCCTATCTTGAAAGCGATCTGCGATGGCGACAGAATGCGCCGAGCGCTGATAGCTACGTATGCGCTGTGTTTTCGCCGCGTTGGTCTTACGTGACGGACGGACAGACGGGTTTCCTCACTGGGTAGGCATAGAAATGCTTATGCATTTAAAGAACATGTCCGTGCGGCTGTTACCATTTATTAATGTAAAAGAGCAACGGTTATCTTCAATGTATTTAATGTGCACCTCTAGAAAAGTTACCATGTGCCAAACAAGATAACCCGTAGAGGACCCTTCCTGACAAGAACTATCTATGCACACATGTGTAGTGGAAGGTGGGCGTAAGTTGCAGTGTCAGCTGTTGCGCCGCATGCATATACGAGTCCCACTTACGAATTGTCTTTTCAATTGACAGTCATACTCTTGGCATTGTTAACCCTCATGAGGAAGAAAAAAACCTTTCTTCTTCATAGCTCGTAGCTTGGCAGGATGACATCATATATTTAAGAATGTCGTCAATTTTATTACTTTATCTCTCTCCATATGCGCATGTCATATTATTGCGGGCGTACCTCATGTTATGTCAGGAGATGGAAAAGTTGCCGACGAGTTTCAGCAATCCGTATAACTTGAAGAAGAGGGTGATGTAACTAGCAGAGGAATTGAAGTTGCTCGAGGTACCGGCCCGAGCACACGTTCTGGGCCCCCTTGCCAGCGAGCTCTTGTGGCGCTGTTCCTCGAAAGTCCGTGCAGAATAGGAGATTAATACACATTTCTTTCCATAATTAATCTATTGTCGACAGGGCAGTAATGACATGACCTAATCTCTATTTGCAGGGTTTGCCTGTCGGTCAAACGCCATGCACGATCAAATTGACGTTATCTTAAATGTGTTTATGGGCGAGAGCTAGGAGAGCTGCTGGGTTGAAGTGGCGCCAGTGTTCTCAAGTGAGAAAAATCTGGGGATGCGAGGGACTCGATTGAAGCCAACAGACAATGAAGCCAAGGAAAGCATAGAGGAAATGAACTGTGTTTAAAAAAAAAATTTCGAATGTGCAATCAGGGTCCTTCAATACTTTTCATCGGCAGTCGTGAAACTTCCCTGAAAGTTTCATAGTTTCATATAGGGACAGACGGTGGCTCCAGAGGCACTTGCGGAAGTAGAAGGTGAACACTCTGTCCCGCTATAGATGGCCGGTGTTGCACGATAATGCACACGTTTCACGAGGAAAGGCGCCTCTCCGACATTTATTTCAGCATGTTTGTGGCGTGAATATGCAGCGGGAACGTTTGGCAAAATAATTTAACGTGCGATGCGTTTGTGTTTAAATTTTTCACGGCACCGTTGTATGATTGACGTCGCCCCCACCCCCCTCATTCAGTATTGCAATCGTATCTAGAATCCTAGTACTTTCAGTAACAAAATTTTATCTCCCAGAGCACTTATTCATATCCGCAATTTTTTTTCCTTTCTTTATTGATTGCACATTTTTGTAACATCTACCTTGTTACTACGTTTCACTACTTGTGCAAAAGTGCTGTATCAACCACCTGCAATGCTCCTTCGTTTGTGAAAATTGTGTTCTGCTTTATGCTCCCCCCTATGTAATGCCCCTTGTGGGGCCTTAGGGTATCTAAATAAATAAATAAATAAATAAATAAATGGTAGCCTTCCTTTCACAAACTGTTTCGTTCGGCTGTCTCTGTTTGCACTTTAGTTAATTAGTTGGATAAGTCAATTATGTTTGGTTAGCTAGTTCAGTGTGTTAGTTATTAGTTGATTAGTTAGTAAGTTAACTATATTTGCTTAGTAATTATACTTAGGTAGTTTATTAGTGAATAATTGTGTTATTTCAGTTAGACAACGTAGTAAATCAGTTGTTTACCTATGTTAGCTTGATTGGTTAACTAGTTTTGTCAGTTACTTTATTTATTGCATTGGTTTAGTTGGTGTATTACTTAGTTATTGCTGCGTAATTAGTTTATTGGCTGAGTTGGTTTTGTTACTGTAGTTTGTTACGCAACTTATTAAGTTTAGTTAGTCAATTGGTTGTTAGATTAGTTAGTAAGATAGGTTAGTTAGTTTGATAATTAGTTTAGTAATTACCTATTTGTTTGATTAGTTAGTCAGTTGCTTAGCTCTGTCAGTTTATTAATTAGTTGGTAATTAGTAATTTCTTATTTGTTTGGTTAGTTAGTCAGTTGGTTAGCGTTGTTAGTTTAAAGCGGACGTATTTTTTTACGCGTAATTACATAAAACCACGACGTGCACTTGATCTGTAGTCGGATCCTAACGACGGAGTAGTAGTCCAAGTGTACAACTTGAATTATGAAGTAAGCCGCTGGCGAACGCAGTCGAACCTGGAAATGAAACAAGGCGTTGTGGTCGTTTCGAAATTGTTCGCGTTTAAGTTCTTGAACACTTTACAGAAACGGGGCGGCGATTTGCACCTTGTGTCGACGATATTCGCACGCCGATACAGGCAGTTGAGCTTTGCGCAATAGTGAGCGTACGCACAGAACGCCTGTGGCGTCCCTCCGGCGTCTGCTGTAGTCCACCTTCTACACGCGCCAGCGCCTGGGTGCGTCCACTGCGGGCGCTGTATCAAGCTCTGCCGTAGCGTTACACGGAAGTTTCATGACCAGATGAAAAGTATCGGAGGACCCTGGTAGAACGAACAATTAAAAAGAAAGTGAATGTGAAAAAAAAAGGCAGCTTGACGCCGATTAAAGCTGAACCCACAACCTCCGCATGACGCGTCCGATCTTGACATTTAATCAAGAGTACTCCTCGAGAAAAACGTGCAACGCATTGAGTTGCACTCCGAAGGACACACCAGAGCTAGAGACCATAGCCTCTATTCACAAGAATAGTCCTATGCTAGAACTCTTGGTATAAGACTAAGTGCCAGTAATTAGTGTTACTGGACATGTTATTAGTGAAGACGGTAGCATAATAACAGGCAGCTCTTGCGAACGAAAAAGATTTGTGAATTCTGCTCCATGTTCTTTAGAAAAAATATTGCGTACAATATCAGGGCCCGTATTCACAAGAAGCTCTCACGCTACAATTGTTCAAATTCCAGCCAATTCTGATGCTGAACATATTAGCGAAGGCGGCCAACCAATGACAAATAGGACTTGGGAACGAGAAGCTTCGTGAATTCGGCTCCAAGTCCTTAATGGCCGCAATGTAGTGGTATCGGCTGCTGTGCCAATGAAAACCAAATTTACTGACATCAAAGTCTCATAGTAGAACTCATTGAATAAGATATACACGTGAACTGGAAGTTTTGGTTATAGCTAACATTCGGGAAACGAGAGGCTGAATTCACAAAGTTTCTCGTTCATAAGTGTTCTTTGCCATTGGCTGGCCGCCTTCGCTAATAATATGTGAAGCATCAGGATTGGCTGGATTCTTTTCTTACGAGCAAATCTAGCGTAAGAGATTTCTGTGAATACCGTGCCTGGGTCGGTATAATGTAATGATACCTTCGCTCGATTATCTTCCTTTCTTATCATTCACCATTCACGACCAGCCGGATACCTGTGGTAATGTGGGCGGAGCGCCTCTCGGACAACTCACGAAGTGCGCAAAGGAATATCCTTGGAACTGAATCGCTACGTTATCCAGACCCAGTGTCCGTATTTTGTTACCTCCCACGTCAATTTCCTGTTCTTCTTATCATTCGTCGCGTCGAGTAGCCGATCCCAGAGATAACGGACACGCGGCAGCGCCTCCGAGCCACGCTTGTGCATTCTCCTTCAATACGACCTCCGGCGCGGATCTTTACAGATCGCACCAAGCCGAATGGACTCTAGTAGAACATTATCCGAAGCCGAAATTCTTAGAGCCTGGCCACATCCGTCGATGGCACACAAAGTGATTCTTGTGTTACTGCCGTTTTTTGAGGAACACCAACCTCAACGGCCGATCGTACTACTGCTGTGCGCCCTGCTGTGTGCGCGCAGTGCGCATTCTTTCTTTCTCCACCTCTTTTCCTCTTTCTATTCCCTCTTTCCTTTACGCCCAGTGCAGGGTAGCAAACCGGACGATAGTCTCGTTGACCTCCCTGCCTTTTTTTCATTTTGTTTTTTTGTTTCTCTCTCTGGGCCAATGACGAAGGACGAAAAGAGTGGAAAATCAAATGGATCGTTAGAAAATACTCTTCGGCTGATCGAATGTCGATGCGTTTAAGGATGCCTTGTCCTCCGGAACACTGCGTGTGATGATGTGCGTTATGATTTTTTCCTTCACTGCATTGCAGAAAAACATGCGTGTTTAGAGAGAAATTGATCGCGTTGGTTTACAGGTAAATGCCAGATCGAACACACAACAAAACGTAAAAATGACTAAAAACATCAGATGCCATTCTAATCTAAGTAAAAGTGCTTATCTGCGATTTTTGCGGATTTAGTATAGCGTGCAGACTGTGTGGGCAGGGTTCTCATAACAGGGTTCATACTTACATGCAAAACTTCTTTTTATGTAAGAGCGTCTTCTCATTGACTAGCCTTCAGGTGCCCGTCAGTCATGAAAGCGATCACATGATAACGAGACAATTGCAGCAGCCGTGGCCAATCGCGGATAGCACTTATACGTAAGAGGAGTTTTGAAAACGCGAGACTTATTTGCATCTGCGCCAACTATGGTAGTTCGCCATATGTGGCCGAACGTCCCATTGTTGTATATAGCGTCGTGCCCGAGTCCAAATCAAACAACCTCGTTCCGGCGTCGGATGGTCATCTCCAAAGTGAAGAATTACGTTTGTTGTAGAGTTTAGTTGCGCCATCTTTTGTCGTTTTGACGATGATCATGTCCATGACGGAAAGATGGGCGGTGGGATGAGGGGCACACTGATGTATTCTCGTGTTCCTTGAAACGTTCGATCAAATGTTTCAAGATTTTACGTAGCTTCCCATTTCTAATTCACGAACCGGTACTCGAGATTCAAACAAACGGCTACAGATATCTTGCAAATTCAACTTAAGCAACACTAGCAGAAAAGCTTCTATTACGCTCACGTGAAATGACTGCAGTTTTTCTTCAGTCGCTTCGCGGTTCGTTTACTCGCCTAACGTTGTAAACTTCGTCTGATAAATGCAACATGCACCCCGGAGAAAAAGGAAAAAAACCAGACCCAATAAAACTAAACAGTTGTTCATTTCGAGACTTTCTCCTGAAAAAGCATTTCATTTTTTCTTCCTCTGTTGTACTGAAGTGTTAAAAAAGAAGTTAAACGCGGGAGAAAAGCGCAACAAAACAAATGTTCGATGCTTTATTGATGAGAAGTGACAAAATCTGTAAGCATGTAAACTGGAGTGTTTATTACATGACTTACCGACATCATTTGGGTACACGCGAGTGCTAATGTGGAAAGCGCAGATATGTTGATAGGAAATATGCACTCTTACACAACTTAGGTGGAAAAATAATTTCCACCCTGCCGAGATGAACAGACACGCACGCGGATACCAATATCGCATCAGAATAGCGGCCGAAATCGCTCGTCTTGCCAATGTTTCCTCTCACAGGTGATGCGTGTGGTGTCCTCGTAGAAGCATCGCTCGATTGTAATGCGAAGCATTGTTTGCTTTACGCCAGGCACTTTGCTGATCGGTTGTTGTAGGTAGCTTCCTCTCGCGCCTCGTTTTGGGCCTCTTCAATAAGAAAAAAGAAATCACGTGGGCGTTGGTCGGATTAAACCAGGGTTCTCCGGTACAGAAGCCCGATGCTATACCCATTAGGCCGCACACGCATGCACGCTTATCTCGTGTGAACGCCAATTAGCGTATTGCGACAATTTACGTGTGCGTAATGTCGTATAGCAACAACTCTTTTAAGAGGAAGCTTTAGCTCGGGCCCAACTCCGACGCGGCCTATTCAAATACATGTAAAACGCAAGAATGTTTTTTCTGAGATAACCCCTGTACCGATTTTAATGAAATTTGTTGCATTTGAGAGAGAAAGTTAAATTCTAGTGACTGTTGGAAGCGTAATTTCGATTTAGGGCCTGAATTTTGTTAAAAATATTATCAAAATTCGCAAGTCTGAAAAAAATAGAAGCACGATGTTTACAAATTAATAGCTATGCATCAAGAACAGATATCGAGGTTCTGTAAGCAGCATCCATTAGATCATTCAAAGCGGACAAGTTACCTATGTCAATTTATATCTTACGCGAATTTGTTGCGTTGTGTATGAGGGTTCTGCAAAATCTGTATTTCCATATTACTGAGTTCTTTGAGATTCATGTGTAACATATAAATTTGACCGCTTTAGATCTACTATTAGATGCAATTCACAGAATTGTGATATCATGTTTCATTGCTGAGTTACGGAGTTGTAAATTGATAGCCTCGTTTTCTGAAAATTCTCGATTTTTGCTAATTCTTAATAAAACATTGGCGACCTGAATCAAGAATTCGAAACGAACAGTCACTAGATATTAAGTCTTTCTTTTAAATGCAACAAACCTCGCCAAATTTGCCATGCAGTGGTTGCCGAGAAAAACAAATTCTCCTTTTACACGTATTTAGATAGGAGCACCCGAGCTAAAGCTTGCTCTAAAGCTAAAACTAAAGCGAGCGCACGCATACGCGCGCGCCAGTTTTCATTATGCCACAGACACAGCAATGGAACGCGCGAATAATTGTCAACCTTCGCGTGCAATCTGCCTGGTATGACAGAAAGGATGCAAGGCCTCCAGAAGCGACCATTTGATCGCTGTTATCAGACGAATTGTCGCTGGCTTCAACAACAACGTCTAGAGGCATCCCTAGCTTCGAACAGCGGTGTTAGATCAGTAGCTGCATCAGCGACGACGTCGTCTCGGCAACCGAAGAACACTTGATCTGAAGATTCCTGGATATGCTCCCAGTATGTCCAGATGGCTATTACTGAAGCGCACGGGTCAGTGAACGCTGCGACTGACGCGCTCCGCAGAGTTCCTCATTGTAGGGCACGACACTCGACTGGTTTCGGTAATGTGAACCGTAGGTTCTGCAGTGCTCAACTCTAGCAGACAATAAACTGACTGCAGTCGGTCCTTAAAACGATGTGATGTACACATATATGTTCTTGTCGGCGGCCGTTAAACGATATACAGGGGATGGCGTACGTGACTCATATAGGGTGTCCCAGCTAACGTTAGCCAAGCGGTTGCAGAAAAAAAGAAGAACGTTTACGAAACACGGTGCAAAAATACAATTTCAACATCAATGGTGTTCAGTCGCCCGACCTCTGTCGACCGAGCACCGTACGTCTTTTAATCGTAGCGTGCGCCGTGTTTTATTTTAATCTATTTTCTTTTAACAGCATGGCCGACGTCATCTGGGACACACGGTATATATAGTGCATTTTGGAACGTTGTATTATTGCGCTATATACTGTTTATACAACAACGTTACTCTAGCCCACTGTTGTGCGGCTTAAAATGGAAGTTTGGCAAACACAATTCCTTTGAAGCAATGTTACATAGGAGCCGTGCACGAAATAACCTGACAGTTTGATGCGGTGGATAATTTGAAGCCGCAGCGAAGGGCCGCACAAAGCGTAGAAATCCTACATGCCGGCTTCTCTTTTTGCCGATTAATATTATTATTATTATTATTATTATTATTATTTATTATTATTACTATTATTATCCCCTTTGAAACTGGGCGGTGACGAATAGTCACCTATAGTCTGCTTGATTTAATCATTTTCATTCTAGCATTTTTCTATACATCTCCATAGATTTTCTTCTTCAAAACTTCTCCATTTGCATCGCTACGTACGCCTGCAACGGTTCCGGGCGTATCGATCTCTACCCTGCCTTTTTTCCACCAATACCCTGCCTTTTTTCCACCAATAGAGACGTTTAGTCTCTCGCTTAATTGGAGTGCAGACCGGTTGATGCTTCCGTCCACTTCAAATCCAAGTGCTTCTGGAAGGTGTACGTGACCTACGGTTCTCACTTGGTGAATCCCTTCGCATTCCATTTGGATGTACTGAGTGGTCTGCGGATTTTTGCTGCAGCATACACAGGCCTCAACTTGTTGCGAATATAGGCTTCGGTATGTTTGTATCCTAAGGAAACCAGCTCGAGCCTCAAATAGCAAGGCACCGCCCGTTGTATTATCGCACATATTTTCCCTTCTAATTTCTTTCTTCCCGTTCTTGTAAATCTCCATTGCCTTTCTGTTTCCATTCTTTGTGTCCAATTCGCTGCCTCTGTTTCTCTCACTTTGTTTCTGATGACTCCTGGTTGTCAATTTACACTTTCAATAACCCTGTACTTGGTTGCAAACTTTCTTGACCTCTTCCTCCATTCCCTGTCCACGCTTTTCAGGTACAGATACTTGAGCACTTTAGCCGCCTTTTTTTTTTTATCCATGTTATGAGTCTCTCTTCAAAGTTAATTTTGCTCTGCGCTTCTGACTTCAAAAGAGGCCACACCCATATCACCCTGTACTACCTCATTTGCGTTTTCTTTTTTCACCTGCTGTGGTTGCTTAGTGGCTATGGTGTTGGGCTACTAAGCAAGAGGTCGCGGGATCAAATCCCGGCCACGGCGGCCGCATTTTGATGGGGGCGAAAACACCCGTGTACTTAGTTTTAGGCGCACGTTAAAGAGCCCCAGGTGGTACAAATTTCCGGAGTCCCCCACTACGGCGTGCCTCATAATCAGGTCATGGTTTTGGCATGTAAAACCCCATGATTATTATTTTAGTTTGTAGTTTTTCCGTGGGCTCCCAAAGCCATCCGGCCTACCGATCTTTGGTTAACTTCCAACCCTGACAAGATATCCGATTATAAACACGCAATAACATTTGCGAACGTTAACGCTGGCACCATTATTCCTTTCCTGATTCCACGCACCACCTCATATTTATTATGGGCCTAAAGTGCTCTATGTTTCATTATTGCTGCATTCCGCTTCCCCTTTATTTTCTAAGTGTCTTGGTGAGTGCTTGAGTAAGTCCTTCTTTCGTTTATGTATACGCCGAAGTATTTATATTGCTTGACTATGGGTATGATTTGCTGTTGAACTGACACAACATAATTACTCGCCTCTTCATTAAAGATCATAATTTCCGATTTCTCTGTGCTAAGCTTGAGGTGTAGCTTAGCATATGTATGCCTTCATGCTTGAGAATATCGCATAAGAATTCCCTGTCTACCTTGTCGTAGACTCCTTTAATATCTAGAAATGCTATCCATGAAGGCCTTTTCTGAGCTACTGAAATCTCTATGCACTGAGTTAGTACAAACATATTATACTCTAAGCGTCTGCGAACTCATTCTGTAGTTCCACCAGCACATAACTTTTTTTTTCTACCCACTTCGACACTTCTAATTTTATGGCTAGCATTGCAATTCTATAGATCACCGATATTACCGTAACTGGCATGTACGAGCGCGTCTTATCCTTATCACCTCAACCTTTATAGAGGAGGTTCATCTTGCTTTCATTCCATCCAACCGGAATTTCCTTCGTTCTAATCACTTGCTCTATGACATTCATCAGCAGTGCCTTGCTCATTGGACCGAGGTTTTTAACTGTACGGGGATTTCGCCGGCTCCTGCGGCCGTGTTATTAGGGATATCTTTTTTCCAGCAAAAGTATTCTACGCTAAATTTTGATTTCTCAAGCTTATCTGTTTGTGGATCTGTTTGAGTCTGATCTATGCTTTCTCTTGTGCCGAAGTTATCCCTAATAACATCTCTGATATACCGCAGCGCATTGATCTCCTTCAAAGATGTTACCGTCTTCATCCCTCATAGTAGTTTGCGAATCTTTAGTTGGAGTTGTACAGATTGTAGGGCTGCCCTTGAGTCGCTGAAGATTGACCATTGTCGAGGTGGCTCCCGATTGATGAAACGAAGTGCAGCGCGAAGAGCAGCTAGTTCAGCAGATGTCGATGATGTTGGGTGGTCAGTCCTAAAGCTGATGGTAATAGCTTTTGCTGGGACAACCACAGCACCGGAAGAACACTGCATGTTTGTGGAACCATCAGTATAAATGTGTTCACTGTCCGCGTACCTCTCGTGCAGAAGAAGCAGAGACAGTTGTTTCAGCACAGGCGACGACAGTTCAGACAATCAGCTCTGCGTCGCGGGCCATTCGAACAGCTCGTAATCGATATTAGGTGCCTACTCCATACATCACAGGAGAAAGGACACCACGTGACGTTTCAGTGGCTGCCAAGTCACTGCGGCGTCACTGGAAACGAAGATGCCGATAATGCCGCTCGGGCAGCTCTTGAAGACGCACAAGAAGAGGCCATACCGCTTTCACGATCCGACGCAGCTAGCAGACTTCGAGTGCTTGCACAGGAGATCACGCTATCTCTATGGTGCACACCACACAGCCAGACCAACCAGAGCAACCGTCAATACCATCTGCCCTCGTTGGTGCATCTCTATATGCCAACTGGACTCCGCCGAAGAGAGGCGACTCTGCTTTATCGCTTATGGCTAGGGGTGGCTTTCACGAAATCTTACTCCTTCCGCATTGGAATGGCCGACAACGCTCTCTGTAATGCCTGTCTTTGCGAGGAGACGCTGGAACATATTCTGTGCGACTGTCCTGAATATAATGTTCAGCGACAGTCCCTGGCATCTGTTCTAGCGCACCTTGACAGTAGACCATTGTCCCTCGACACGATTTTCACATGCCGCCGACAGAAGACATCGCAAGTGAAGGCGACAAAGGGACTACTTCGGTTTTTGAAAGAGACTGGATTAGACAAGCGGCTGTGAGAGTGATGTCACGTACCAAGCCAGATTGATGGACTCCAACGGACGATGTGTGTGTGCTGTGCTATGTGCTCTCTCTCCCTCTCCCCCTTCCCCATCTTTAATCTCCCCCATCCCTCTCCCATGTGTAGGGTAGCAAACCGGTTAAGCTAAACTGGTTAACCTCCCTACCTTTCCTTCTCCACTTTTTCCTCCTTCCTTCCTTCCTTTAGTTGGAGTTTCGAGTGCTCTTACATAGTTCCAGCACCTTTTTTGGTGCGCCTTTGTCTCTTTTGCGAATGTTATGCACCCGACTTTCACTTGTGCATTTAATTTTCTCTTACACGAGCTCACTCACTACCCTTTTCTTTCTCCGTATTTGTTCCATCTAAGGAGCACCTCTTCGTGTAATCCAAACCTTGGGCTTCTCAATGATCCCTTCACGCCTGCTTGCACTCTTATATACTTTGTTTTATATCCTTGTTCCACCACTTACATGGTTTCCTCTTTCCAATCCAACAGTTTTTTTTTTTTTGCCGTGTCTTTCCGATTTACTGCATAACATCTACCATTTCCTTATTTTCCCAGATTGTTGTAGGAAACGCTTCCATATTCTTCTCTATGTGTTTGGCGATCTCTGTTATTTGATTTTCATTAATTCTTAGTCATTCTGATGCTATTCGTTCATGTTTTGCATTAGTATTTCTCCCAAATGTTAAGGTTAAACGTTTATGAACGCTACCCAGGCTATTTTTTTCATATTCGTCTATCCTCATTTGGTCTAGTCGCTTGTAGTCCGTTTCTGAGACTAAGGCGTAGTCAATACATGACTGCGTGGCTCTTTCCGCATTGCCACGTTACTTGTACATGACACTTATTCTCCCTGTTAACTACTATAAGGTTCTGTTCATCGCTCAAATCTAGCACTAGAGAACCGTTGTAATCAGTATATCCGTCTAAATCATCCATGTGTGCGTTCATATCTCCCACTAATATCACCTGGCCCGATTTCCCGAACTCATTAATATCACTTTTAATGCAATCAATTGATTATTTATATTTATCTCTGCTTTCACTACCAGTCCATATGTAAGCTACTCCAAGCCACCTCTTTTTGCCTTCCCATGTGCCGCTAATCCATAACTGTTCCTTACATGTCTCTTTACCCTTCCCCAGTTCATACTTAGCCTAATTAGCATGACTACGCCTCCGCTTTTCCTTGACCCAGTCATTCTATTGCAACCTTCCCATACAAAATTGTCAGTAAGAGGTGGCTGCTCCAAATTTCGTATGAGCGCTTCGGTCAAGGCGTACACGCTAATGGCTTTGTCGTTCAGCTGCGTTTCAATTTCTAACCATTGTTTCTGCTTGCGACCACCCTGCATGTGTATGTACCAAATTTTACTGTCTCTATACTTATCCTCTGTGCGTCTTTTCTTAACTCTTTGTGGTCGAGTTCTGCTCCTTGCTCGTGTGTCGCTACATTTAATACTTAATCTTCCTTCCTTATTGCCTGGGGCACGTGTAAAAAAGCTACTCGCCGTTCCACGATGGGACGTCCAACCGGTGTTGCTACACCATCGCTAAAATGTATCGTGTTACGCACAAAAGCGCCTTCGCGGCATGCCCGGTGCGCTTCTTGGTTGATGTCAACGACCATTACAATCCATTGCCTTGGCTAGCGTCCAAGTTTCCCTGCTATTACAGGCACTGTCCTTCCATTTACATACTCCTGTCTTTCGACCTCTGGCACCCTGCGCACTGGGATTTGCACTTTTTTTTAAACATTCCGGAGATCGGTAACCCCTTTGGCTATTCCCTGTCCCTCGCCCGTGCAGTACGTCAGTCACTCCGCCCATTTTATCAACACTAGGTGCCTCTCCTCCATGGTGTCCCACATATGTCCCTTGGCTTTCGCTATCACTTTCCTAATCGGTTTCCTCGGATGCGCGCTAATCTGGACTCGCTCGACTGCAACTACCCCCCTCTCTGTTACCACCGGTTCTGCTTTACGCATGTTTGAATTGCCAACAAAGTCAACTCGACTCTTTTCCTCCTCACCACCACCGAAAGCTGCACCTGAGGCCACGATGCCCTCCCCTCCTGTCTTATCCTGACGCTACGCATTGCTGCCTTCATCCGCGGGCGACACGTGAGTGGTAGCCCCATAGTCACGATCACGATGTGTTCGCCACCATAGAGTTTCCTACAATATATTAGAGGGAACTCTGGCGCGGCAATCGTTGAACCACCATAGGAATTATGGGAAGTACACGGGTTTGCCTGATCTTCGTGCTTGTGCATTCAGACGTTCTTGTGGATTCGTTTATTACGCTTTGTATACCTTCATTGTCGTATATTTCAGAGCAGTCTATACTTTTGTAAGTGCAGAAGACGCTGCGAACACGCTCAAACGCTACTAATTGCAACGGTTCAGCTTGTCGAGGTGGCCGAATCGAAATGCGCCAAGCGTCTCGGGCTTGCCCGCGATTAATTCGTAAGGGCGTTATATGTCGCCTGTCGATGCATGCGTCCGTCGCGTTGTGGTTTCAATATCGGTCGTCTGTGCTAGAGGTACTGTGTTCGAATCTTGCCGCCGGACAATTTTAATAATGTTTATTTAATTATTTATTACGCGGTACATTGTTGAAAATGACGAGTTTACAAAGCCACGAAGCCGGTTGAAGCTAGAAGAACGAAGTTTAGGCCAATCCATGTACTTCCCATAATCCCCATGCTGGCTCAACCGCTCCCATTGCAGCCACAGTACACACCAACGCCAGAGTCCCCTCTAGTATTGTATGAAATCTTTTGTTCGCCACTGCTTTCTGGCGTGGTGGTTTCGGTTTCCTTACCTGTTATCACCTCGGAGCCAGCTCCGTTCGCGGCGCTCGCATCGAAGAATTCACCATTGCCTTGCGTAATGGTGGCCCTGAGCTTCATTTCTACGTTGTCCAGCTTATCTTCTACCACTTTTCCCTGCTTCTGCTCGCTCTTGAGTTTCCTTTCTAGCTTCCCAACCCGCTTAGCTAGCTTATCCTTTTGATGCTCTAGACGGTGTAGTGGCGACCCTAGCACACACATACTAGACGAAAATATGCCCTGTTTGCATCGCGTTCTCACGCGAACCGCGTGTCTTCCAACGCGTAGGAACGCTCGTACTCAGAACAACGTACTCTTGGATTCCTCCTAGTACCGACTAATTATATTGTATAAAGAAGGCGTCGTACAAAAGCAGCCCTACTTGTAGAAAAAAAAATACAATTATTCGTTACCTACTTTATATATATATATATATATATATATATATATATATATATATATATATATATATATATATATATATATATATATATATATATAATCAAAAAGACCAAGAAATTGAAAAGCATGAAAAATAATATATACAGACTGCTCGTTTAACCTATAACACTCTACCAACCAAATGAGCAAAAAATCAAATAAAGAACTTATCGCTTTGGCGCGCTGCTGCTGCTGCGCTGAGCCGGTACTTCCAATCGGCAGCTCTGTTCCTTTCGGCGTCACTTGAGAGAGCTGCCGATATGCGTGAGTGGCACCACGTGGTAATGTTTCCCACTGGTGCCACTTTTTCCCGAATGTCTGGCCCAGGTGGAAGCCTGCCTCTTACTTCTGTCAACAGTTTCAGATATACTGCGACATTTATGCGGCTGAAAATGAAATTTTCCCTGTTCCAGCTTACCATGTTGGTATTTACTTATTAGAAAGCAAGTAATTATCCGGATTTTGGAGGCACTCTGCTGCATTTCTTATTTTTATTCATTACACGGTCTTTTGATTACAACACATGAAAAGAGGCAACACTTATTAGACACTTGAACAGTGCTACCGTACGGCCTTGTCGTGGGACGCACGCTCCAAGAAAAAAAAAAAAGACGAAATGGGGTATCGAGGTTACTCCTTTTGGGGAGTAACTGACCTGCCACAATCATTCGTCCTTTTGGGGCCTAACTGCGAGAGGATTCACTGTTTCCCCATGCGGTTACTCCTTCAAGGACTAACAGTTGCTCTTTTCCGGTGCTCCTAAAAGGAGTAACGGCCACTGTTTCCGATGCTCATCAAATAAGTAATTAATGAAATTAGCCGTTTATACGCTGATAAAAAATTATTGAGCTGGAGAAAAAAAAAGCGCTCCAATCAAGTATTCGAACTTACGTCCTCACGTGTACAAGTAAGGTACTCTAACAGCTACACCACGGCAACTCAGTTGATGTGACAGGATACTGAGACCAAGTTAAGTACCTAAACGCAGGTGCGGCAACACAAAAGAGACGGCATTTTCTGTATGCCACGCGGGAAGAGCCTAACGTTGCGTGTACTTCCAGCCATAAGCGACTGCAAAAAAGAAAGCTGCCCTATTGTTCTTAGGGCGATTTCAAGTGAGACACATTACGTGATGTACGCGTAGCGAGCGCAGACGGGGCACGCAGGACAACACAGAAGGCTCTGTCGCTTATCCTGCCCCGTTTGAGTTGCGCGTCGCTTCACTTAAGTTTGTAAACTCTTTGGAAAGTAAGGAGCTTGGGTACCATTGGCCAAGAAAATCTACCAGCCCATCAGTGACTGGCGCGTTTAATGTACATCGTTCACTTATGGCGTGCACTTGAAGTTCATGGCTCCTAACATTTCATTTTTTTTTTAATTTCACGAAATTTTCCCACCAAGAGACAAAGTGCTGCTTTGTATGTAGTTCAATAAACACTGCACAAACGTCAAGTTGTTCACGATGTATAGACAATACCGTTTTCGCCGCATCACCTCACGACACGGAGGAAAATGGCGGAGGACATGGGGAGGAAATGTTGCCGTTCGTACTCCAGTCGCTCTCTTTCAGACCAGGGACTAAACAATTACTCTCCGAAATTTGCACACAGTACGCATACTCCTGCAATTAGTCCCTTGAGGGACGAAAGCACCCTTTTTAGGACTAATGGTCCAGTTAATCCCGTTTCCTCCGGTATTTTTCTTCAAGAAATCAAGAAACTTAATGTCAGAAAGCTACGCTTTCTTGACATTATGTTTACGTTCCATGCTGACCGAACCTGCTGGCAATATGAACCACGAGGTTATAAACAGCTGTTGCCGTACAGCTCAGCTCATTCCATAGTAAAGAAAAGCATCATCGGTATATGCCTTCTGAACGCTCTTCACAAATCATGTGGTCACTTAATGATGGACAATCCCTGCAGTGAATCTTCTCACCTTTCGGAAGTAGGATACCTGTTGCACATTCAGGCGGTGGTCGCGGAAGGCTTGATTAGGAAGTTTCGTATGGGTGAGGAAACGAATATTCCGAGTAGCGCGAAAGATCGGAAAAGAGTAGCTCGTTCCATATTTACGCAAAAAAAAACCCGCATCGCCTAAATAGGTTGGCAGAAAGGGCCAACGTCAAGGTAGTGTTTATAGCCCCCGTGCGAATTAAAAAAAATCACCGCCCAAGCACTCCGTACAGATGGTTAACCAACAAAGCTGAAGCGTACGGCTCCGGCGTTTATCACTGGGTTAATCCCGACGGTTCATTAAACGACGGCTTGGAAGGCTGCCCGATCCTCGGTACGCAGTTGCTGCTTGCTCTCGGCCGCACGAGCGTGTTCTTGTGCCCGGGCTGTAGCATCGGCACGGCGTAGACGAACTCGTTCCCGGTTCTGCTCGCGGCATTGCCGATCGAACGCTGCCTGCTCCTCAGGGGTACGTATGACACGTGCGCTATGGCCTACCTATTTCGGAGCCGGAGCTACGTCGCGCAAAAGAGGCCCACATAGAAGTCCCGTGCAGAGTGCTACGAAGCTACGAGCGGCGCAAATGTGTTGAAAATGAGACGCGGAATATCGTGTGGGCGACGACGGCGATAACAATTCGATTAGTTCCGGGAACCCCGCCGCTCCTTGGATAGCTTCAGGGTTAGAAAAGTCCTGGCATGCTGCGAGATGCTTCCGAGCGCACTTTTTTTTCTGGACGTGAACCGTGCATGTAGTCTCTGCGCTTCTGCTTGGATTGCGGTTGTGTGCCCGGCAAGCCTTCATTGCCGCGGAATGTGGAGTACGTTCATGCTAGGATATGCCTAATAAGTGCTGCGTGCCCATTTGCTGGAGCAATTACGAATCGGGGCCAAAAAATCGTGCGTTCATGTTTCCGCAAGATCAATGACAGAATACTGGGTGCCAATGCTAAGGCAAAGAAGAGAAAAGCTGGAATTCTGCGGAATAAGGGAGCTGTTTCTTTGTAAATAGTGGCACGAATGTTTTGTATCTCCATTGCTAAACTCATTTGAGGTGTTGTAAATATGTGGACTGTGGTACTGTATGTAATAATCCCTCGAAAGCGAAATTATTCATTTAGAGCCTAATCTAGACTGGAATAAATACATGTGTCCCGAATTTGAAGAAGGGCACACCAATGAAGTTATCATGAGATATGGGTTATGGTGCAGTGCTAACATTTTGTTGAAGAACTTTTGTGCTCGCATGAACGGCAAACTCTTTGACGCCGACAATAAGTCAAGGCAAAGAAGCTGCTCTGATGAAAAGGGCAGCACTGCGACTTTTCAATATAAGCCATGCTCCCTGCCATCATTTACCCGAAATCCGTACTCCATCCTAAGGTTGAACCATTGCATTTTTTATGGACGGGCATTCAATAATGCAGCGCGCAAATAGTTTTGCATAAATAAAATAATCTTGGAAAAAAACAAACTAACGGCGCTCTGGTTAACGTTGCCCATAAGGGTGCGATCCCTTCATTCAACCTGTATCCCCGACCGGGACAAGAGAAGGTTGTTTAGGTGGTGTTGGCTGCACGCGCGCTCGGCTGCGACGGAGAGCAATGACGCCACTAGTGGCGCAGCTAATCCAAGGCTAATCGCGCGCCTCCCTTTCTCTTTCTTTTTTTCGCACATGCGCATGGGGTTGCGCCGGAGGAGTTTCTGGCGTACCGGCGACAGACGGACGGACGAATCGGCTAGCCATATAGAGCGTCGTTGTAAAAACTATTTGTAAGGCCAGCAATGCTCCACAGGATAATACGCACGCCTGCAAGAGGCGTCATAGAACACAATTTTTAAATTGCAAGGAATCAATAGTATATCAAGCACCTCTTTTTTGTGGTAAGCAGTACGCCGGGCAGACAAGCCGTTGCCTAAACGACAGATTAAGAGAGCATTCTGAAAATGCTAAGAAAGGACGCGATAGATGGCTAGCACAGCATTGCAACACGTGTGGATGCGAACCAATTTTCCGAAATACCGTGGTGTTAACGTCACACAGAGATGAACTAAGAAGACTAATCATTGAAGCAACGAAGATTGCAACATTGGGCACGGATTGCGTCAGCGTACCGGGGGGTCCATCTCGTTGACCGAGATAGAATTTTCATTTTTAAATGTTTCCTAGCGTGCGCATTTGATAGTGTGACCGCTTTTGGGCATATACCAGTACTTGAGTATAAAGGAAAAGAAAAAAGTCATATCTGGGCGCATGTCATTTGCTGTGGTATAGGGGTGTCGTGTACGTATATATTTGTGCCTCGGTCTTCAAATAAACCAATTGTTGAAAATTAGCGCTCGGCTCGTGTCCCCCTCTATTGTCCTTGTCTGCTCCAGCGCGTCACATCGTTACTGTTAGACATAGTCATAGGTTAGTAAAGAGTCTAAACCAAAATATGTGATTACCTGCAGGAAACAAATTGTGTTTACAAAACAAAGCGTACATAAGAAATCAATTTCTACCGGAAAATAATTACGAATAAACATCGAGTGTGAATCAGTATTAGGTAATACATAAAATAAAAATAACAAATGCATGATAATGTCATGACAACCTACAACACAATGTCAAACGTTGCAACTACAGCATAATAAAATACAAATACACGGTACTAAAAATAAGGTTATACATCCGAATAACACTGCGGATAGAAAAGATTTAAAATAACTTCAAACGAGAAGTGACCGAAAGCAAAGGAAAAGTGTGTGCAAGTGCTTAATTGAGCCGTTCTTCTGGTGCAGACATCTCTTTAAGTGCACATGAAAATCCATTTCTTCTAAACAAATAACTGCGCCGTGCAATGTTTATACTTTGGATGAATGGTGAATTCCCTCCTTCCCCTCCCCCTTTTTGTCATCTTCTTTTGTCTATCTGTGTATATTGTTACGTTTATTGATAGCGTGTACATTAAATTTTCACCACCGCATTCAGTGTCACGTGTAGGTCCCTATTGTGTCAGTCACGCAATCTCTCGCCCTCTTTTAGAGTGGCGCCATTACAGAGAGGACTTGGCTTAAAGTCCTTAAAGTGTTAACATCGATGACGGAGACGATGCAGTGAGAATGAGCCGGAGAAATGTAATTGGCTTAATTATTCGACTTCGCAGCTTTCTACGGCGTCATCTTTGCTGACGCTCGCGAGCCGGCGTTCGCCAACTACCGCCTGTGGGAGTCCATGGGCTTCATCATCATGTTCGCCGCACAAAGCCACCTGCGCGTCTACGTCAAACTTGTGGCGCTCGTAGTGGCGCTCGTGATCGGCATAGTCGGCTACCTGATCATCGAGTTCCATATGAGCGGGGAAAACAAGTCACCCATGTAGCACAAGCGTCGACCACCACTGTGGGGTACTCTGCTTCACGGACTGCCGGCTAGACGTCACCTCTCTCGTTCGCCGCGCAGATGTTCTGCAGTGTCACAGATTCTCCACTGGGTCATATTTCGAGTTCCGAGGACCTAAGTGGCCTAAGTCTACTCTGCAGCGTCGCGAGATAAAACATCTTCAGCGTCACAGCTTTGAAGCAGTCACAATGCTGACTTGCCAGCGGGTTTCCATGATTCAATCTACTATCGCGTGGACTGGCGATAAATATGTCTTGAGCCTTGCGTGTAGACTGTGTCCCGGTGAACTGTTTTCTTGTGTGTGCGTTCTGATACAGATTGTTTCGTGATTCTCGCGTTTACTTCATTCTATACGCAAAATACAGACGTGTCACGAGCGTGATTGGCGCCCGATTTTGTTCCGCCATGTGGACGCTACATGAGGGCTCGCAAATGTTCGTTAAAGAGCGTTTTATCGTTTTTTTTTTGTTCTTGTGTTTTACCCAGCAACAACATGTTATTCTGTCTGCCCTTCTCCACGCACCATTAAAACGTATAGCGGCTCTTTAGGTCAATGGTGAAACCGTTATATTTATTTCACGTCTAACACTCAGTGTTTTTCTCCGCGGTTACTGTATCAAGTGTGCATTTCTGGTGGACTCAAAAGCAGCTAAGACGTTGCGGTTGTCTTACTGTAGAAACGAGCACGTTAGAGTTTACTACCGAGTGAATTAATATTTCTAACAAAGGAATGTCCAGATAGCTCACCTACTGCTTTTACGCGCGCGAAGATTCCGAGCTTACGTTTCTTTAATTAAAAATAATAGGTGCATTTGACTTATATAGACCAACAAACAATTACAAGCGCACTGAATGACCCGGGCTCTCACTCGGCTTCGCGCGCACAGACACGCACACACCCACGCACGCACCCACGCACGCATGTAATAATATCTGTGTCTAATAAACGTAATTATTTTTATAGCACTGCCGCACCTCGTTTTACAAATTAATGCGTCCATTCCTGCGGCGAGCGTCGGCTTTGTCCCTCGGCGTAACCGAGCGAACAAGCGCAACGAAGAATGAAAGAGCGAACGCGGAGCGCTGCGGGCGATGACACACGTCCGCGCACCTGCGGCAGCGCCGGCGCCGGCTGAGCGAGGAAAAAAAAAAAAACTAGAAAGGTCGCCTTCTCGCATAGCGTTCGCCGCAAGTGTTTCCCGGTAAAGATCACGGTTGCATAAGCTGCAGTTGCAGGGAAGCCGAAACTGTGTGGCGCCGTGATCGGTGTGATGCCTCAATATATCGCGGAATAAAAAAACGTATTGAGCTGCACTCAAATTTCGCATCAGGGAGTATCGTAATCGTCGGTGAATTTTTTTTTCCGCACACAATAAGCCATTGGAACCATTTTCCCGATGACGCGTTGTTACCACTTCCAATAACTCCTTCCCCAGGTTTATTAGGCGCTCTTAAAAAAAGTTTGCACACTTTGGGGCTTATCTTGTCCTACAACGATAATCGTCATTTGCCTTGCTTGCGTTTCCTTTCTTGAACACTCAGCGCTCGCTACTTTCCTGTCGAGGCCCGCGCTGACCTCGATCACATTATCTGGCAACGCCCCAAAGCCTCACCCACCGACGCCCACCGCACTAACACTACACGCATCAAACTACGGCAGAGCAGTGGGAGGCTTTGCTGCTCAGCTTGGACCCAGAAGAGCAGCTCTGGGCCGTCCCGATGGCTGAAGACGCCGCCAGAAAGCAAGGACGGGCCGCCGTCTGAGGAAGGGCGGGGACTGGGGGTTAGTCTCCCAACCCCCGCCACCCCTGGACCCCATCAAGGACACAATAAAGTTTATCTCTCTTTCTCTCTCCTGTCGAGAATGCTGTGTCACGCTCATAACGCGCATTCCGTTCGTGACCTGGAAGTACCGGGCTCGCAGCGTTAAAGAAAGGAAACGCAAACAAGACATATGCCTCGCAGCATTTTTTTTTTTTGTACTGGTGAATGACATATATGCCTTTAAGCGTACCTTTATGCTGTCGCAATTTTCTTCGTTTTGATTTCACCTATTTCACATCCTCTTTTCCATCGTACTTGTTCTATTCGCAACGTGCGCCCACTACAATTATTTCCTCTCGGCGGATGTGGTATTCTGAATAAATAAATAAATATAATGCTGTGAGGGTGTACGTAACATCTTCCTTTACCTAAAGGACAGCGTTTGCTTGAGCCATCTTAAAGCAGTGGAAACTAAGATGTGGAATGGTGGACCGGCGTCAAATCGAATCATAATAGCTAATAACTGATCGGAAACGTTTAAAGAAGCCATGGTGCTCATTACTACCAATCACTCTTGAGAAACGCACACTATATAGTTGATCCAAGTGAGTTTTTGCAGACACATCCAGCAATCGAGGACATCGTGTTTAGTTCGCCTGCGCAGTCACCACATGTCACTCAAACATTTTTCTCGCCTTGCAAGTAGTCATTCTATATTTTCATTGTCTGCTGTGTGCAGATCGCGTTCTTCGTTTTATTATTTGCATTGTGTTGCGTTGTATTGTGTTGGGTTTATTGACGCATAAGCAACTCAGGCTATCATGCGCCAAACACAAGGTCAAATTTCTTTAAAAAGTTGGGTCACCTCAACGACGATCCTTGTCTCGGCAAGGACTCTGAGGATCCCAACAAACTAAAGGCCTCAGTCTTCTTCTCAAATATAAGAAGGTGGGTGAGGTGTATCCCAATATGAAGTTGTGGGTAGGCTCATTTATAGTTTTTCAATGATACCTGCTTCTCGTAAGGAGCTAATAACTTGTGTGGTATCGACAAGTGCATTTTCGCCTAAAATCAATGCTGGGTGAAATGGAATATGTTCATAATAAAACGAAGTAAAGTATTTTTTCCTTAGTGTTTCGAGTTGCACGCGTGTTATTAAAATGTGGTTCACAGTAAGTTCATTTCCGCATTTTTCACAGCCAGGCTTGTCTTGTTTTGTCAGGAGGAAGTTGTGTGTAAGGTGCGTGTGTCCGATGCGAAGGAGACATAATATGACTTTGATGAAGCGTTCTCGGTGTGAGCCTGACTTCCATTCTTTTATGACAGGTTTTACTAGGTGTACTTTATTTGTTACTTCATTATTTCACGTAGTCTGCCATTTATTTCTCAGTGTATGCTGCACTAATTTCGTACAGTCTTTGTAAGGAATTCTTGTTTTGGTGATTTTTTTATGTCGAACGTTCGTTGCACATTCATCTGCTTTTTCGTTGCCACCGATTCCGACGTGACTGGGCACCCAGCAAAATTTTATGTTGTGTCCTTGTCTTGTGGTTCTTCTTATGTTATGTAGGATGTCGCCGATTAAGGGTGTAATTGCATTTCTAGGGTTAAGTGCTGTTAGTACGCTTAGTGAATCTGTGTAACTTATGCTGTTTTCAATGTTCTCATTTATTATTTCTTCTACAGCTAGAGAGATTGCGTAACACTCTGCAGTAAAAATGGAGGCACACTGAGGTAGGCGTACCGTTTCTTCCCCAATGTTTTGTATCACGGCGCGGCCAACGTATCCTGCTTATTTGGAGCCATCAGTATAGAACGCTGTGTATTCCGCGTATTGTTCGTTTAATGCTGAAAATTCTTGTAGTATGTGTTCGTGTGGTGTTTCTTTTTCTTTTGAAGATGTGTTAATGTAAAGTCGCACACTGAAGGCTGCCAATGCCAAGGTGGGAGTGGATCGGGTTTTCGGGCTATCTGAGGCAATGTGTCCCTTATATCTAGTTCTCGGCATCTCTCCTCGAAGCGGAGAAGGAGTGGTCTTATTTCTTGGGGTGTTGGTGAATAGTCTTCGTGATGGGCACCTTGTAACTATTGGGTAGCAGATGTGTTTCGGTAGTGAACGAATTTTTAGGATGTATGAGCATGTAAGCATGGTTCTTCTGTCTGAAAGGGGTGGTTCATTGGTTTCTACATACAGACTGTGTATAGGAGAGGTCCTGTGTGCACCAGTTGAAAGACGTAAACCTAAATTATGTACTGGGTCAAGGCGGTTCAAATATGACTTCCTTGCTGAGCCATACACTATGGACCCATAGTCTAAACAGGAGCATATAACAGAACGGTAAATGTGTAGGAGGCATACCCTATCAGAACCCCAGTGTTTGCGTGAAAGGACTAAGTATGTTCAGAGATCGAGATGCTTTCTTTTTCAGCGCGTTGATGTGCGGAAGGAAGGTGAGTTTCTTGTCAAAAATGAGGCCTGGAAATTTTTGCTCGTTTTGGACAGGTAATTCGGTTTCGTTCAGGTGTAGGGTAGGGTCTGTCTGTACACCTCGTTTGAGTGAAAATAGAATGACCACTGTTTTCTATGTAGAAAAGCGGAAACCATTTCTGTCTGACCATGTTGCTAGTTTATTTATTGTTAGCTGTACCTGTCTTTCGCATGTTGATATGTTTGATGACGTGCAGGCTATCTGAAGATCGTCGACGTATACTGAATACATAATAGATTTTGGGATTATTTTGCCAATGGAATTCATTTTTATAATAAAAAGTTTTGTGCTTAAAATACACCCCTGAAGTATTCCATTTTCCTGAACGAAATTTTTCGACAGGATTGAGCCTAGGCGTACATGGAACGAGCGGTTAGACAAAGTCTTTTATGCAGTTCAACATCCTGCCGTGGATGCCAAGGTAGGCCAGATCTTTAAGAATCCCGAACCTCCAGGTTGTGTCATATGCCTTCTCTAAATCGAAAAAAAAAAACAGCAAGGTAGTGTTATTTGTGTATAAATGCTTCTCGTACTGTGTTTTCAAGACGAACTAGATGGTCATTAGTGGAGGATGCTTTTTTAAAATCAGATTGATGAATATCGAGCAGCTCACGGGTTTCTAGCACGAAGGTTAATCTAGTATTGAGGACATTTTCAAAGGAATTCGCAAGACAGCTGGTAAGGGCTATAGGCCTATAGCTACTGGGGGAGGTTGGTGGTTTTCCGGGTTTCAAAAAATGGAACAATTATAGCTTTCTTCCATTCTTCGGGCATCTTCCCTGATATCAAAATTTTGTTTAAAAAATTTAAAAGGGCTTTTAGGGCATGTTCAGAGATGGCCTAGCATTTGGTAATGTATTCTATCGGGGCCAGGTGCAGTTTGTTTACCAGCGGACAGTACTCTATGGATTTCTTGAACTTTAATGAAAGTATTGTATGGTTCATTTCTGCTGCCATTTATCAGTAGTCTTTGTTTCTCAGCTGTGTTTTTGAATTTTAGAAATGATTCTGTATAGTGTGATGAACTGGAAGCTGCCGAGAAATAGTCACCCACTATGTCTGCCTGTTCTTCTATGCTTGTCTGTATACCGGGGGCTGTGAGAAGTAGAACTGTGAATGGGGAATAGCTGTTATTTAGCTTTCGTACCTTCTCCCACATTTGTTTTGATGTGGATGAGCTCTTTATAGAGGACACGTAGCTTTGCCATGAATACCTTTCAGCGCTGCGGCGGATATATCAAGCTTTCGCTCTCGCTTTTTTAAAACTTATAACGTTTTCTTCCGTTGGGTATCTGCGAAATATTCCCCAAGCTTTGTTCTGTTCTTTTTTCGCTTCCCTACATTCTAGTGTATACCAAATTTTGTGATATTGTCTTACTACTCCAGAGGACTGAGGTACAGCTAGGTGTGCAGCGTCAATAATACAGTTTGTGAAAGGTTCATTTATTTCGTCTATGGTGAGATTATCTGACACTATTTTTTCTAGGCTGGCTTTGTCTTGAAACAGGGCCCAGTCGGCTAAATGGAGCTTCCACCGTTCTGGCTTTGTTGGGATTACTTCCGGTGAGGATTTTAAGCTGATCAGTACAAGTAGGCGATCGCTTCCACATGGGTTGTCTAGTACGTCCCATTTTAATTCAGTGAAAATAGTGTGAACAAAAGGAGAGATCGATGCAGCTCATTTTTCCTGAGCTAGGTGAACAATAGGTTGGTTTTCCAGTGTTTAGTAAACATAGGTCATTACTCCAGTATGAGATCCTCAATAATTTGGCGCCTTTTATCGGTTTTGTCACTACCCCAAAAAGCTGGAGTGCGCGTTAAAATCTCCGACTATCAAATACAGCTATGGTAACTGTTCTATAAGGTGTTCCAGTTCATGTATAGTTACTCCTAGATGTGGCTCCAGGCATACACAGCATAATGTAATTGTTTTAAATGTGTGCAGGATGGCTGTCACAGCTTCTAATTTAGTATTAAGATGATGTTTTTTAACTGCGACCCCTTCTTTAACTATAATAGCAACGCCACCTGAGAGCCTGTTTGCGTGCTCTCGGTCGCGGCGGAAGACTTTATACTTTTTGAGTATGTTTTCATGTTTGGAACCTAAGTTTGTTTCTTGGAGACACAGGGCCACGGGTGAGAGTGTGGTCAGTATGTCTTTTATGTCATTTATGTTGTGTAAAAGTCCCCTGCAATTCCAGTGTACGAAAGCCATTTTGTATTATATTTGTGGAGTGAAAGAGGATCTAAGTTGTGTTTTCAGGCCCCTTGATTCGAAGCCTCTTTTTTGTGGCGATCCAAGGAGCCCCGCTGTTCACCCGACGTCGACGGTACAGGGCTTCCTTGACTTGTGTCCGTTGTATCCTCAGATACGCTGGGCGTCCGTGCTGGACGCACGGTTACGTTCAAGTTGGGCCTCGCTGTGTGGGGAGGGGCCCTGGAGCCTGCTGACCTGGGGGTCCGCATGGCTTGCTTTTGAGGCAGTGTCGCAACGCTAGCTGCGTCCACTGTGGGTGCTGGAGTCACTGCCCGAGCCTCACTATGTGTCACCTGGGCAGGCTCTGAAGGCCGCTGTGTTGCCGCGCCCTGTTGCAGCACAACGGAATAGCTTTTATTTTGCACCGATGAAAGTCGCTTCCGCGCTTCCCTGAAAGTGATATTTTCTTTTACTTTGAGTGTGATAATCTCTTTTTCTTGTTTCCACGTTGGGCAGGCACGCGAATAAGCAGGATGACTGTCCTCGCAGTTTATACAATGGTGTAATTCAACTTCGCAGTTGTCTGAAGGGTGGTCATGGGAAGCACACTTTGCGCATGTGGTTCGGCCCCGGCAGCTCTGTGAGCCGTGGCCGTACCTTTGGCATTTGAAACAGCGTCGCGGGTTGGGTATGTATGGTCGGAGTTTCAGATTGGTGTAGCCTACCTCCACAGAGTCAGGCAGTATGCTCAATGCGAACGTTAGGACGAAGTGCTTTGTTTCGATTTCCTTGTTTTCCCGTCTGATCTTTATTCTGTACACATCTGTGACATTTTGTTCTTTTAGTACGTTTAGGAGTTCTTGTTCGGTCTTGTTTAGGTCATCGTCAGAAATGACGCCACGAACGGTATTCAATGATCTGTGAGGGCTGACACCTATGGGAATGTTACCAAAGGCTCTTACTCCTGAAATTTTCTCGTACTGATGTTGGTACAATTCCAAAAGGAGGTCCCCATCTGCTAGTTTCATTATTTTATATCCTTGTCCAATGGTGTCGGTTAGGGTCCTCGTAACATTGAAAGGAGAGACATGTCGTGCAGTAATTTCTCAATGTTCACTATGTATCACGTGGAATTTCGGAAAGTTGCTTTTGTTCTTCACGAAGAACTGGGCAGTGACATCGGTGGCGCCCCCTCTTGTTAGGAGCGCGATCGCTTGAAGCAAAAGAGCTAGCCATAAAAATTGTCTTTTTCGGTCGCGGTACCAGCCGCCCGACGAGGGGACGGGACAGGAGCTTGCAAGCAAGCCCTGCCCACGCCAGCTGTATACTGCAGCTATAACCCAATATGGCATAACTCAGGGTAGTTAGCCACACAAAGGTTAACCCTAGCCGCCAGGAAAGGAAGAAACAAGAAGTGAGTAGAAGACAGGAAAGATGGGAAAGTTGGAGAGAAAGAAAAAGATCGAAGAGGGGGACAAGAAAAGGCGACTGCCGATTTCCCCCCCGTGGGTCAGCCTGGAGGTGCCGTCTACGTGAAGCAGAGACCAAAGAGGTGTGTTGCCTCAGCCTGGGGGCCTTAACGGTCCGAACACCCGGCATCGGCTCAACCCCCAGGATCCCCCTTTCCCCGGACACGGCTAAGCCGCGCACGGCTACACGCGGGAGGGTCCAACCCTCGTGTACTCGGGTACGTGGTGTCGCAACACACCAAACACCTGCTTGCGCAGACGCCCCTGCAGGGGTTTTATTATTTGCATAGGAACTCATTTTATCTCCTTAGTTGACGGCTCACCCCTGTATTACTGTTGCTTCCAGTGCATTGCACAAACGCTTTGCGCATCAGTGGCAAACTTGTGTTTCAATCAGACTGAGGCGATGTTTCGCTATTACCTTCAAAATGCACCTTTAATAACCGGATTTATCTCATAGGATGACAAGAGTACCATTACTAAGGTAAAATTTTTGATGTTTCGCTGTAAGATGTTCCTATTGTCTGTTGATGATCATAGCGGCGAGTGGAACTTGATAAGAAACGCACCGTTTCTGGAGGATTTTTACACTTTACATAGAAAAATGCATTTAGCTTCAGGATCTGTAAGCGCAACAACTAGACCCAGGCAGAAAGATGATTACAGGCGCTCTTTTTTTTTTCGTCTGTGTCTGATTGTTACGCTTACAGATCTTGAACAAATTCCGACGCGCTCAGTTATCGCTACTTGTGCATTTAGCTTGCTCGTTTTTCTTATTTGCGTCTACAAGGCATTGCTGACTTCTAGTGACCCGGATTATCCGGTTCATTATAGTTTTTAGTTATGTGACGATCGATAAATGTCAGGGCAACCTATCGCAATCTGCTATAGAGGCTCTGCTTTTCTTCTTTTTTTTTAGCTGAATAAAAAGCTTATTTACGAAACCAAGCTTATTCACGCACAAGCTCGCAGCAAATTCGACGCTTTGGAGGAAAATATTCTCGCTTGAAAGGAGGTGTTTGCCCTGCAGCATTTTGGCTGCTTGTCATTTTCCGCCTACCAGAAAGACTACTTTACATAAAAGCTCTACAATTTTCACGTGTTCTCGGACGCATAAAAGGCACATACACCTGTGATGTTGCTTCACCGCAGAATTTCTCTGCCAAGTACTGGGCATTCGAACCTCATAGTCATTGCCTTCGCAGAATGACGTCAAACTTGACACGTACCAAGGGTGAGTCTTAATACATGCGTCACTAGAATGATTTTCTAGTGATAGTATATCACTAGAAATATGTCTAGAAATATTAATCACTGTAGTGACAGCTAGAGTTTCAATATATTTTCACGCTTGAGCTTCGCATAAAAGTGACCGTCGAACCCTGAAGAGCTTCAGGAAAAAAGCCAGACTTGGCGCACAGTGCGAAAGCATCCTATACATTATTCCATTGAGTAATTTGGGAGCATCAAGAAGCGCGCTCTGCCGTCAACTTTTGTGAAATTGGTTTCATTGAAAGACGCCACTGCTTAATAAGTAAGTGAGTGGTCCTGATCCCTTTTAACTCAGGGCATAGCAACCACCGCCGAAAGATGGCGCCGTAGTGGTCGATGTCCCATTTGGCCTTAACTTCCAAACGGTAATGTTTTTGGCACATGTGCGCTAGATGGTGTGCGCATGAAAGTGAATGTACGGTTAGCCATACGAAAAATACCCGGCGAGAGCACGGCTATATTGCGACAGCAGCGGTGTCATACTTTCTTTATTTTCTTTGGTGACATTCTACACCTTGGCTGGTACAAGGTAAGGATTCCTTTCACTCTAATCATTTCTGATCACTCGCTGCTTACGAACGCCCGATCTTGGTGATCACGTGGGCAGAGTGCCGCTCACACCGCCGGCGAAGCGCGAATGGGGAGAGAACTAGAATAAAAGTTTAAAAAATTAAATTATGGGGTTTTACGTGCCAAAACCACTTTCTGATTATAAGGCACGCCGTAGTGGAGGGCTCCGGAAATTTCGACCACCTGGGGTTCTTTAACGTGCACCTAAATCTAAGTACACGGGTGTTTTCGCGTTTCGCCCCCATCGAAATGCGGCTGCCGTAACCGGGATTCGATCCCGCGATCTCGTGTTCAGTAGCCCAACACCATAGCCACTGAGCTACCACGGCGGGTAATTAGAATAAACGTGCTGCGTTATCCCAGCCCTTTATAGTTACATATATAGTAGAAAAAAATTGAAATAAATAAGTTAATAAATAAGTATGCTATTTGAATTGCTTCTGTCATTCTGCACCATAGAGGCGTATTCAAGTAATAGAAGACATATGGATGTGAAAAACGCGCAGACATTGGGCGGAAAAGCTTAACGTATTATCAAAAAGCACATAGAGATCGCTTACTTCAAAAACCCTGTTCAACACTGTACGACCAACAGAATGAGGGAAGACAACACTAAGTTTAACACGAATAAGGACATAATTTTTGTCCCGGATGAATTTAGAATGAGCCCGTCTAATTGGCACCATTCAGAGAATGAAGATAGGTCGGACTGCAGAATGCGGCAATCCTCATTACTGTGTATCTTTTTAAATATTTTGATGTCGTCAGCATAAACAAGACACGAAGATTTCTGGATCGCTGACGAAACGTCGTTGATGAAAATTAAGAATAGAAGCGGCCTAACACGGCACCTTAGAGCACACCAATAGATGCCGTATAGACAAAAGAAGGTTAATCATTGTCGTTCATTAAGAAAGACCAATCGAGGCGATAGCTGCATAGTAGAGCTACAATAGCAGCTTCAACACCGCAGTGCGCAAACTTTTCGAGCGGAATGGGATGACTGACCCCGCCAAAGGCTTTGTTGAGGTCGCAGTACACAGCATGACCTTGACCCCTTTGCGTGACGGGAGTGGAAACCTGCATCATAAAGCTGACTAGGTCGGTAGTCGTTGAGCAGTGCAAAAAGAAATCCGTGCTGATTTGAAACAAGAAATTTTTTTACACTTAACAACAATGTACTGTGAATAGCTAATTCGAAAAGCTTGGAAATGGCAGAAAGAATGGAAATCGGCCCCTAGTTCGTGACATCCTTTCTGGCACCGGATTTAAAGACAGGAAAAGCGCGAGCGGTTTTCGAAGCACGCGGAGAAGTGGAATTATTGAGACAGTTATTAAAGATGTCACCACAGGTCCAAAGATACTGTCGCAAGCTTTTGTAATGGTGGCCGGGATGCCATCAAAGCCACAGGATGAAGGAGGCCTCAGATGCCTAAGGTATTCGCTGATGAGATTCTCGTCAAAGAGTACCGAGCTGGAAGTTTCTGTAAATGGTCTCGGCTTACGGACAGTGCCACCATCTGATGGTTTACGAAAGGAAAGCACACGGAAGAACAAACCTTGTCCTGTACCTTTATCGAGGACTGACGGACCCCAACAGTAAAGCAAGCTAGCTCACCGTATGACATTGGAGAAGTGGAACAGATCTGAATTCTCGCCATCGGTTGCGCATTCTCTCGACCCGCCATCTATGCAACTGCGGCTAGTTCCGCAGTTCAGGTTCCGCGCAGGATTACGACAAAAGTTCTCGTGGGCATCCTGGAGAAAACCCGACGCTTTCGAGAACTTCCCGTTGAATCATTCGATTCAGTTCAATGCTTTATATCTTTCTTTTTAGTGATGGCGGAGCAACATGGGGGGGGGGGGGAGCCAACGGCCACGGAACAAGTTGATTCGAAGTGACGAGTGGAAAACGCGAAAACACTGAACAGAGGAGCGGTAAACAAATGCTCCGTCGCTCAGCAACAAGACACAAAGAAAAGAAGAAAAAAAGAACCTATTGTAAGGGATGTCTGGTAGGGAGGTTCGAATAGCTCAATTTTCGAATCGAATCGAATACGAATATTCTAGAAAAACTTCCTCCGTATATAGAAACGAATAATGAAAATTTTATTTCTAAACGCAGTAAAATATAATTGACGTCCTTTTGTTCCTAATGACATTAATTACACGGATTATTTACAGGAATATTTAAATGTATGTAACGTCGCTCGCAACGTCTGGTCAGCTGAGAAGCTGGTAAATGAGAAACAACTGCTCTCAGTTATCTGGTGCACCGCGACAATTACAGTAGGCAGGCGAGGGTGGGACAATGACACATCATCAGATGCATGTACGATGTTTAGTTGGTTCAAGGAGATAAATATGATATTATAGCGCCGCACATCATTCTAATTTCACGTAAACTTGGTGCGAGTGGCCAAATAATAAGTTTCTTTGCTTAAATCAAGATAATACGTGTGCATATAGGCAGCCTAAACGTGAGGCATTCATAATGAATGACGGGACATGACGGGACCAGAAGTTCTCTGCCTTGTGCATTCGTTCAGGAACTGTTGCCCCTGCATACGCAGCAACCGCAGCTCTCATGCAGCAGAATCATTCCGAACATTGCTCACTTTCATCGCTCTCTCTCCTGTGAGACTTCCACACGTGTTGTTATCTCTTATATATTCAAAAGAAACGAATATTCGACAATCTCGAATAATGAATTTTTGAATGGAACGCGAATTGAATTGCATATTCGATTCGTATTCGAACTTTGAAATATTCGCCGTAAGGTCCGCACAGGAAGCGGGAACACAATGAATTATATTTACATTATGACTATTGAGACAAAATGAAGACATTGCGTCAAAGAAATAAAAAAGAACCACCTTCTCCGTGCTGTCGCAAGCGGCTTTTGTCAAGCGTAGTTCTTCTTCAAATGAACTGCCAGTTTACGGTTCGCTATAGGGCAGCCGTAATATTCACAAACTCGCCGCCTTCGTGGGGCTCTCTTCACGTTGAAGAGATTAATAGGAGCGGATCCATTACATGCACAGGCAACTATACAAGGTAGATATAGAGGTTTTAAGGAAGAGATAAAAAGATTAAGGAGATATAGGCAAAATGCTACACTGATACGCGTGTATGGATAACCTGAATAGCCCCAGCAGGCTAGGTGACTATTTGTCACCGCCGCGTTTCGAAGGGGTTGTCAATCATCATCATCATCATCATCATCATCATCATCATCATCATCATCATCATCGTCGTCGTCGTCGTCGTCATCAGAGAGCGCGAATGGGTAAAGAAGCTGCACCGAGGTCTCCGCCTGGTGGATCCGTTGGGCAGCTTAGCCATGCCAGCCCTATAGCGTTACCGCCACGTCACGCCACAATTTCTGTCACTCTTGTGCTCTTCCACATTTAACAAGGAGACTTGACGCGGTGGACGAGCACATCGTCGACTGATATTGTACGGTCGACTGTATCGCTGGATGTGTGCGCTGAACGCAGAAATGAATAAATGGGGACCAGGACGAATTTTCCTTCAACTATGAGGCTTTTCTTTCGAGGAACCCGTATGGGTTTCCTTTGTAGCAATTGCCTCGAACGGGTGGATGTCTGATTTTCCCTTCATTCATTACTTCTCTCCACCTTGCGGGTTTCCGCAGAACTACTGCGTTGAACGCAGAAATAAGAAATATTCGTTTCTCCACCGCTTCCAGAAATGGCTTAGCAGTTGTTGACAGTGTAGGCATCTTCTAGCTATCTCATTCTTAGAAGACGATCATTGCGTTTTTCGTGTTGACCGGGAATTGAAAGAGTAGCGCATCTCTTCCGTCAGGAAATCGAAAGTGTTCAGGCATTAGGAGTTCAGCTTCTAGCTGGAGGAGATGGTGTGGTGTGAGCGGTCGAGAGTTGACCACAGTTGAGGATAAGAGTGGCATAGAATCGAACGGAAGGCATCGGTACATTATACCGGCCCAGGATTCATTTTTTTCCCTTCCTTCTGTTCGAGTACGGATAGACAAGTACAAAGAACGCCAGCATTCGGCGGCAATCTAGTGAGATGGTTACGTATGTGTGTGTATTGTCATGCCACATAGGTGACGATAGAGCTATACATACAGCGTCGCACAGGGCCAGCCTCTTACGCCCATTAGTGTATGACGTCAGTATTTTAAGGTTACGTGAGCACATTTGCCTGTTGGCGCCGTGTGTGCATGTTCTTACGATCTTCCAGAGGGGATAGCGACCTCCTAGCCTCTCCCGCACCACTACGATGGATCGCTTCGGGAAGGTTCACGGACCAATGGTAGCAAGAAAACTTCTGGAAGGGGATGTTCTAAGGCGTTCCCTCACGGACTCCGGTAACCGCCACGGTCGTTTGACAGACGGCACAGCCAACTGCGGGTTCATCCCAGGAACCAAGACGCGCCAGCTTGAGTCAAGCGTGGCAATCCCCGTCTACGAAGCTCTTCTCCTTTCTGTGTGTTTAATGAAAAAAGGTGCGGAAGTGATTGTGTGAACCCTCGCCCTCAACGCGGGTCCTCCGATGACTTTGGACGCTCCGATTGGACGGAGGGGGCGGCAGTTGTTCCTAGCCTAGGAATCTAGGGAGGACAGAGGGGCTTTAAGCGAGCTTTTTCGGCCTGGAGTGTTTAACTTCAGTCATGCTAGACTGATGAGGTGTAACGTTCTCCCCTCCTCATGTAGATATTGTAAATAAACCCAGTACTCCTAGTTCTTGATGAGGACACGTTCCTCCCTTCAACAACGTCCTTAGCGTGGGTGAGTCGGACAACGGCATGGGACAGCCTACCCCTTTTGACATGCCCGACCCCAACTCTTACAATGCACGGCACGCGAATGGCACCAGGGCCGCCGTTATTTTGTAGCGATGCCTTCCGCTCGATTCAATGCCAGTCTTATTACGCACCGTTCACGGCCGGCTGATCCCGTTGATAACGCGGGCGGAGCGTCGCTCTGTCCACTGACAAAGAGCGAAAAGCGCAAAAAGGCATTATCATAGGAAAAGGCACCCCTACAATACAACGGCTGAGAACCGAGTCATCTACGTATGGACAGCGCGCTGGTCGCGACGATTGATGTCTTGAAGTGTTATAGAGAGTAGCTCTGGCGCTCTTTGGCCATCCCCGGCCCTTGCGCCAATAAACCCCGTATATCATCATCATCATCATCATCATCATCATCATCATCATCATCAGAGAGTAAGTCGTTACGTAAAGAGAGACGAATCCGCGCGCAATTCGCTCTGAGACGTCATTCCTAACGAAACAGACCAAACGTCAGAGTCATTGCAAGAGTTGAAATGTTATGTTTTTCCGCGAGCATTGCAGACTAGAGTTCGAGCGATGCTATAAGGGCCCCGTAAAATTTTGTTGCGCTTGAAAAAAGAGAAAGACAGAGAGAGAAGAGCAGTATACATATATCACTGTAAAAAGCGCTGCAGTAAATGACAGAAAATATCTTGGCAGCTCTATTTCCAAGCATTTAACCGTCAAAATGACGTCAGGCCGTCATTTTTTAAGGCGTACACCAACACCAACTACACAAGGCAGCGAATCGAATCGCGTTCGTATATCGAGCAATTTCTCTATCTCCCTCTCTCTTTCGCGAAATTAACGACAATAGAGTTCTCAAACAATACTTCATCCGTCTGAACTAGCTTAGTGTTTTGCTTTAGATTGTCCCTTTAAGTGCAAAAATGTGGCATTGGAAGGCGATATATTATCACTTCACTGCAGTCAGCGCGTTTCACTATCAAACAATCGGCCCAAATCGTCCACAGCGAAGCGCCGCCGTGTACATTTCAATGCGCGCTACCGACCGCTCATCCAAATTAACGCGCGACGGTGCAGCCACCTATAAAACCAGATCTCGCGGCCACTAGCCCACCGCTGAGACAGTGATTTAGCGTTAATCCTCCCCACTTTTTCATTGCACGCGCAGAAGAGACAGCGCAGAGGTATTTGTGGACATATATTAATAACTATATAAATATAAAACAATAATTATGGCACTCGTGCGGAAGCTACAACTGGCGTGAGCCAATCATGATAGCCCACGGAGCGCCAGAGCATGCCTCGATAGCTTCCACTTCAGCCACACGTATATTGGTAAGCGACACCAGCCGCATTCCGATGGATGCGACAGTGGCGCATCGCGTCCATGTAAATGGCGGTAATGAGCTAGTAAGGGGAATCCCATTAATGCGCCAGGAGAGGGCACGGATAAATCAACTCACGCGATGCCTGTAAGCGCTGGCGTATCCCATCGAGGGAAAGGGGAAAGGCGAGAAGGCTGCAGTCGTGTGCTCTCCTGCTCGACTCACCGCGGAACGCACTCGCCGAAAACAGGTTCGAGCATGTTTCCAACAAAGGTGAATGCGCCATGCACATGCAAATATATGGCTAGTGTAATGTACTAAGAAATGTGATACGCTATACTGCCGAATTTGTGTAAACGCGGCTACTGCAACGCGGCATGCTGCACATCATGCTTCCTTTCATCCCAGCCGCGGTCAAGACCAGTCACAATAATGATCAAGTATCACCTTTCCTGGAAGGTCGTGCTGAGAGCTGGACGACTCGCTTGCATCGGGAGAGCGCCTAAGTGCAGATGATGGCGAATTGAGCCGCACAAGCGCCGCGCTCGCTTCACGTGTGCGTCTGGACAACTGGCCGCGTGCGCGTTATATAAGAAAAGCGAAGCCGCACGAGCGAGTGAGAGAGACACGTGCGTCTATCCGTGGGAGAGCATGGCGCGGTAACTTGAACGGCAACGCACGCGATCCGAGCTATAAGCGCCCTTTCTACAGCAGAACATGGCACAACCACAAGAACAAAGAAGAGATAAGACAAGAAACTGAGAATGGCCGAAGCCCGCGGCAAACAATGCGGCGTGAGAACGTTGTTTGCTTCTGCTTCCGGGGATGCTACAGACTCATCGACTCCCACACGGATCGTCTGCTGGTGACGCGCAGTTTCAGCACCGCCTTCACGAGGAGGAAGCTGTCGTCGGTAGTCGCCTCCTGCGTGGCGAGACCAAACCAACACCAACTAGATAGCACAAGACCCGCTTACCCCAATCCATGACGTCACGCTACCTGGCCCGATATTTCCATTGACAAGGCTGGCGTGACGAAAGCGGTGAATCACTGTTGCCTACTCGGGAGCATCCCCATTAGATTCTATGGCTGTCGGGCCAGGTAACATGACGTCATGGATCAGAGTGAAAAGGCCTTGCGCTTTCTAGGTGGTGTTGGACCAAACAGAGCCTTGACGGTTGATAAAACTCGTAGCATCCTAAAGCGACGAAAAAAAAAAGGAAGAGGTAAGGAGAGGAGTGTGTGTGTGTGGGGGGGGGGGGCGATGATGCTCTATAATAGACGTATATAGGCACATGAACTTGAAACGCATCATTACACTTCATTACTCATTAGTTCGTCCGGTATAATACACACTTTAGAAGTTCATGCACCGGACACGAAATTAACTGTACCACCTGTTGAGTAATCTAACATCCGAGGCTTGCAAATGCATTATCAAAACATGGTTCGAAATATAAATAAATGCGTTCTAGGTATCCTTTCCATAAACCGATCATTAACTAATTATACCTAGCATTAAAAGATTTGGCAATTTCGCCCAAAGGGCCAAGCATTGAAAGCGACAGCAAGGTTTCGCGTTCCACTCGAGTTCCTCGCGCGGCGAACAATACGCGGAGGCGACATGGGTGCGACGCAACACGCGAGAGACAACCACTGCTGCGCCGCAAGAAGCATGCACCAGGCTTGGCACGACGCCGGTACGATGAACTCCGGCATGCAGGTGTCGTCCCTCGATGATGCAATACATGAGACCGCCGGGAAACTGTCAGCGTTGCCGCCTATGAAATAATACACCACGTTAGCTTGACGTTTACCGTTAGTTCCGCTGGGACCAGTGACACAGCAGCTCGGCAGCAATGCTATAGGGTGCTTATAGTGTGCGTGCGCACAACGATCATGCCAGCAGCGCAAGTCACACTGCTGTCCTGGTTCGGCTGCCGAGCCGATTGAGCGGAGCGCCAATTCGTTGCGTCCGCTTCGTTTAGTCGTTTTTGCGGCCAAACGCTATCCGGGTCTCTGGAAACCCTCTAGGCCATTGGCGTAGACAGGGGGGGCGGAGGCAAGGGGACCCCCCCTCCGAAATTTTCTGACGGACCCCCCCCCCCCTCTTATCCCCTTTCTCACGGAACAGGAAGACTCAGGAGGTGCTCTCCGGAAGAGCGATATGGATGAAAGAGATAGCTTGTATGTTAAAGCAAGGCGAGGGCTAGTGGCGGACTGAAAGGGTGGCGAGGGGGTGAGTTGTCATGGGGGCGATCCCCTCTCCCATGTACAGAACACTGCGGCCCGACTCATGGCGCTCCTCTACCTCCTTCCAGATCGTGTTAACCATAACTGCTCAGGGGGGATCAGCGCTAAAAATTCCAGTCACTGATAAAGATGGGACCAGCGCGTGCAGAAAACTTGAAGGCATTGTTGCTTCCCACCAGGTCTTCGTGCCGTCGAAGAGCTTCTCATATCAGGCACTTGACCCAATCGTCGACCACGCTGCGCGGATGAAAAGCATTCCGGAAATAATGCTACTTCTTGTCCAAGACATGCATAATAAGCACCCCCGCCTCCTCCATATTTTTCTTCTTCTTTGTCTTGCCTTTGTCTCTCACTTTCATTATGTTAATAAACTTCAGAAGAGCTTGCTGTTAGGCTACTTTGTACACGCTGTTAAGAAAGAAAACGGCATGACAGGACACAAAAGAAAGGCCTACAGCACGCTAATTTGCTCACGGCAAAATAGTATGTCAAGGACGGGGTTACTGCATGGACCAGGGAAGCCGAGAAACCGTCACAACAAACAGGTGGGAGGGCAGGTCGGTTGAATGGCCTCGAAGTCCAAGCAGAAACAGAAATATAGAAATGTTAGCGGTCGCCACGTCGTTCAACAACTCGGTGAATGTTGATGAGTGTGACAATGAATAACAGAAAATAACTTTAAGGGGAATGGGGTGATGTATGCGAGGAGGGGGGAGGGGAGGACGCGCATAAAAGGTGTCAAGAACGACGTTGGCGGTTATTTATGGACACAGGGAGAGCGTCTCGTCAATGCCCGATCGCTCAACACCAGACGGCCGTGGCCAGTTGCCTAGCTGAGGCTCACCTACCCCGTCGTTTCACGTGCTGCTTGCTGCGGAGAGCCCATCCTAACTAAACATCTAGGCAATTTTCAGAATAGACGGGTGTCAGGAGACACGACGCTTCCAAATCTCTCGGAGCTACTGGCCCTTATTTCACTGCGAACTACTGATGTCATAATTTTACAAAGGCTTCTAAACAGGAAGCAACCCTGCGTCGGATTGTCTGCCTCATCAGTTCCCGAGTGCGATCAAATAACATGAGTCGCGTGATGACTGCAATACCATGATCGCAAGTTACTTCGAAATATAACTTGAAACAGGTTGCTCAGCAGGTCACCGAAAATGAGTGAAACTTGCATCATGTAATACTATCGAAGTTCTAGCGCAAAGCTTCGTTCCTGTATTATACAGCGAAGCTGTTAACTGCTAGTTCCCCCAGGATCGTGTCCGTATAGATACAAAATCCCCCATACGTAGGCCGATCCCGAAGATAGTGCAATGCCGGGCCGACCCGCGGCGGAGGGGACGCAGTCGTTAGGCCCTCCCCATACTTGGGCCGATCCCGAAGATAGTGCCATACCGGGCCGACCCGCGGCGGAGGTGCAGTTCGCCATTAAGGGGCCCACATACACAGCATCGCTGGTCATCCTTCTTCACAGAGTGGAAGGGCACTAAGTTTTTAAAATCTAGACTAATATACCATGCCCACAACGCTGAGAGAGAGAGAGAGAGAGAGAGAGAGAGAGAGAGAGACTCTATTAGAAACAGAGAATTTTGCCGGCGCGTATACAACCGCTGGCATGCTACTCTGTATATGGATGAGGAATGGAATTAAAAGATTCCTTAGGAGAGAGGGAGAAAAAGAGAATAAAAATAAATATGAAACGTGCAAGTGGACCTAATACTAATATTTACAGGTGACATGGCGGGTGAATTTAGGCTTCTGTATATGAAATATTGAATCTTTAAAGCTTTCCTGTTAAACCGAAAGTGCGATTGAGTGATAGGCGACTTGCAAAATAGTGCCCGCCCTCTTGCGTACGAAGCCGTGGCCGTACCACTCGCTAGAAGATTTGGCTGGAAAACAACGGTTATCTCCCCAGTTACATAGGTTGTAAGAAGAAGACAAACGATAGCGCGCTATCTTGTTTTCGTTTGGCCCTGTTTTTAGCGCTGTTCATTTTTAGATGTTCCAGCTATAGGTCATCGACATACATTATATAAATGCGTCAATTCGTAAGCGAAATTTCGCGTAATCATCATTTTTAAAAATAGCACAAGGATGATAGCATAACTTGATGCGAAATGTCTGCACGCTTTAGCAATGAAAAACTTTTGTCAGAAATTAAGCAAATTGTCGTTTCGGCAACACAAAAACGTGCATCCTCGTTGTTAAAGAATTCGTATCCGGGGAGTGCTAGGAGTTTGCCTTTGCGTGGCGTACGACTTGCATATACATTATTACGATATTATCGGGAGATACTCAAGAGACGAGCCGCCGCGAGAACGACGATGAAGTTGCTCTGTGCCTTGGCGCGGGCGAGTGTTGGCCTGGCTGTCTGGTTCCAGTGTAAATAGCCTGTAAATAGCCTCTTTCGTCTGTGTCTTTCTACACGTAACATTCTGGTGGAGGTTAGCGATCCCCGTCGTCACCACGGAACTCCGAAGTGGTCGGTACATCGAGCTTGTCACCATGCCTCCCGGTGACGAGACCGCCTCTGCAACGGCTTCGGCTTGTCCAACTGCTCCAAACGTCACGGTTGCCCAACATCGCGACCCTGGTGTGTTGTCTGGCCTGGAGGGACAGGACGTTGACGACTGGATCAAGCTCTATGAACACGCCAGTGCTAATAACAGGTGGGACCTAACGATTATGCTCGCCAATGTCATCTTTTATCTCGGAGGCACCCGATGCCTGTGGCACCAGACGCATCACGGCGCGATAACCAGTTGGGACAGTTTCAAAGAAACGCTACGGGAACTGTTCGACGACCCCACTGGCCGAAAGGTTGCCGCGAGAAAGGCCCTTGCGTCTCCTGTTCAGACATTTACAGAGCCGTACGTTTCATACATCCTCGACGTCTTGGCTCTATGCCGCAAAGCTGACGATACTATGTCTGAAGCAGATAAAGTGTCACATGTTCTAAAGGGCATCGCCGACGACGCTTTCAATTTGCTTGTTTTCGGCAACGTCTCGACAATCGACGCCATCATTAAAGAATACCGTCGCCTTAAACCAGCTAAGAGCCGCCGTATCACACACTACATCACGCGGCTACCCAACACTGCTGCTACGTCGACATATGAGGGTCGACTGCGTCAGGCCACCACCTGTGGCGATGTCACCCGTATTGTTCGCCGCGAGCTCGAGGCCGCCTGTTCGCCAGCTTTCTTCGCGACGCCTCCCGATCCGCCAGCAACCACGATTGCGATGATTCAGGCCGTAGTCAGACAGAAATTTGAGAACATGGGCCTGAACTCCGTGTGTTCAACGTATCAACCCAGCGTTCCCCAGTTCTCTACCGGCCCTCATCGTCCCCGGCAGTCCTTTTCTGCCATATCTCGCCGCAACCCATCCGAATGGCATACCCCTGATGACAGGCCGATCTACTTCCACTGCTGTCGCAACGGCTACGTCGCTCGTCACTGCCGCAACCGATGGCCACCACCTCCTCGGACATACACCACCACTTATTCCCGCACCTTTGGACCTTCTGTTCCCTATGCCACCCGCCATGAACCCACTGCCGCTGATGCTCCTGCCCCGAACCTTCGCTACAGCCGCTCTCCCTCACCTCGACGCCATCAGTCTCGTTCGCCTCAACCCCGCCGCTTCTCTTCGCCGCCCATCGCCTCCCGGACCCAGCCGGAAAACTAGGCACTGCAGGTTCTGGAGATGAAGCTACGTTGTCGACCCTGCCCTCAAATCCTCTGCTCACGTTACCTACGAATCAAAACCTTCTTGACACTGACGTTGACGGCTATCCTGTCACTGCACTCATCAATACAGGCACACATCTTTATATTATGAGTGCTGCCTTCCGACGACTACTCAAAAAGCTCCTCACCCCAGCGTCGACACGCGTCGTCCGCGTTCCGGATGGCGGTACTGTGCCTATCGTCGGCATGTGTACGGCACGTGTCAGCATCGCCGGCCGCCACACTCCTGTCCTCTTCACCGTGATTGCTCATTGCTCCCACGACCTAATTCTCGGCCTCGACTTTCTCTCCGCGCATTCTACCCTTATTGACTGCTCTGCCAGTACCCTTCGCCTTGAGTTGCCGATTCTCGCAGAACCTTCTGATGCACCCCAGTGCCGCTTACGCCCCACCGGCTTTCTTCGCCTGCCGCCAAAGTCAATAGCCTTTATTGAACTGTTGTCTTCCCCACCAGTTCCTGATAACGAGTACCTCGTCACTCCTCTGCCCGACATTCCACTACATTATGACGTTACCGTGCCTCACACTATATTTACTATTACTGCGAACTGCACTCGCATACCTATCTTTAACTTTGGATTGGCAAAGCAAATTCTACCGCAAGGTATTTGCCTTGCCAACGTCGGATTGCCTCGGCGACCATCATATGGCAGCGTTATCAACCGATGGTTCTTGCGAGCTTCGCAGGCCCCTCGCGCCAGCCTCGGGCGCCGATCCCAACATAAAGAAAATGGTTGCGACGGACCTGTCCTCTACGCAGGCTGAAGACCTTTGCCAAGTGTTATCGTTCTATCGAGATATTTTCGACTTCGACGATCGCCCTTTAAGCCGGGCGCTCACGGTCAAGCATCGGATTCTCACTGGCGGTGCTACGCCAAGTCACCGACGATCGTATCGAGTTTTTGCGTCGGAACGCCGAGTAATTCAAAGTGAAGTGAACAAAATGCTAGATAAAAACATTATTGAGCCTTCTTCGAGTCCCTGGGCGTCACCTGTGGTGTTGGTTAAGAAGAAGGACGGCACATGGCGCTTCTGTGTAGACTGCGGTCATCTGAACAACATTACTAAGAAGGACGTCTACCCGCTCCCACGTATAGACGATGCCCTTGACTGCCTCCACGGTTCCAGATATTTCTCTTCTATTGATCTTCGTTCTGGATACTGGCAGATTGCTGTTGACGACATGGACAGAGAAAAAACCGCGTTCATGACACCTGATGGCCTATACCAATTTAAAGTAATGCCGTTTGGATTATGCAACGCCCCTGCCACCTTTTAGCGTGTGATGGACTCCTTGCTCCAAGGTGTCAAATGGTCCACATGCCTCTGCTACCTCGATGACGTCATCGTCTTCTCGCCAACGTTCGACACTCACCTTGAGCGTCTAACAACTATACTTGATCTATTTCGAAAGGCGAAGCTGCAACCTGCGCTGTGCGATAACATTTCTTAGGCGGTGAAACGTGCCGCCCAATAGAGAGAGAGAGAGAGAGAGGGGGGGAGGGAGAGGAGTGGTTGTTGTCAGCGGAGATCCCCCCTCCCCCCCCCCCCCGAAATAAATTTCTAGCTACGCCACTGCTCTAGATGGCTCTAGGCTCTAACCCAGTCTAACCTTCCACGCGCGAGCCGCACATGGCCGTCGATAGCTGGACAGCACTACGGCTGGAATGCGCGTAGAGCGTTCGTATAATTGCTATCGCAATAAATGTATGAATCAACCAATGTAAATTACAGCAGTTCACGCCGGTGTATAGGAAGAGACGTCGAGCGAGGAACCGTGCGCGATGATTTAAGAAAAGCACCACCGCCCTCCCACCGTGCTAAGGCCGTATACATAGCGAAGCTGGACGGCAGTCAGGCGGCAGTCAGGCGGCGTCAGACTTGTTCTTTTTTTTTAGATTGAAAAATCGCTTTTATCAAGCTAATGAGCTGTGCTGTAATTACACACGCTGTTAGCTGAGCTACTATAATTCTGCTTCTACCGCAACTGCCTCAGTGTAAAGATTATGCCATGCTGTCTCGTCACAAGGCCATTGTTTCTTCTCAACGTTGCATTCCTGTCGGGTGCATTTTTAGCCGTCTCGCATTGAAGTTCTTTTCTTTAAGAGTAGCAAGAATGCAAGCGAGCTACGCAAGCATTTTAGAAGATCCATGAAGGGGGAAGCTGTGCAGGATCAGAAAAGAAAGAACGAACGAAAGAAAGAAAGAAAGAAAGAGAGAGAAAGAAAGAAAGAAAGAAAGAAAGAAAGAAAGAAAGAAAGAGAAGACACGTACCTTGAATTCCCAGTTTCCAGGTAAGACCAATAGAGTGTAAATATTTTTTTTTTCATGAGTAAGTAAATAAGGTGAATCTTCATTTGGGAAAGAAAATATTCGCTCGATGGAAAACCGTGCAATAGCACGGCTCTGTGGGACTCTGAAACGAAAAAGCCAGCGCATCCTTTTTCATTTATTCTCGCACAAAGGTATCTCGAGGACAGGGCCACCCACGGTGCGGTTAACCACCATCGTTTCCGTACTACAGCAGTTTCCCGACAAGCTGGGTTCGGTTCAGTCAAACTATCAGATGTGCTGAACGCTTCCGGAGCGGATATGCCGAAGACGCAATGTAAAAACCAACCAATGATAAATGATATAATGATACAATGATAAACAGAGAGAGAGAGATTAAAATTCGTAACCTGGAGCCAATTTATTAAACCGAAATTTCGCAGGTGACCACCCACTGTGGTTGCCCATCCGCTATGGCGTTGCGCTGCTGAAGACGACGTTCCGCGATCGAATCCCGGCCGCATTTCGATAGGGGCGAAATGCAAAAACGCCTGTGTACCGTGCATTTGGTTCACGTTAAAGAACCCCAGGTGGCCAAAATTAATCCAGAGTCCCCCACTACGGCGCGCCTCATAATCAAACCGTAGTTTAGGCACGTAAAACAACAGCATTTAATTAAATTTTATGTAAACGCTGTTTTTTGGTATTATATCGTTCTATTCGGAAACAATTTCAATCATTTCTTCCTATAGTAACAACCATACCAAGCAGCCATGCAGGCAAGGCATATATATATATATATATATATATATATATATATATATATATATATATATATATATATATATATATATATATATATATATATATATATATATATACACAAATTGGCGCAGCCTATCACAGGATAGAAGCCTCTATTATGTGGGTAACGCTGAGTATAGATAGATACGCGCAAGATTAGTAGTATTTTTCAACGTGTGAATTGGATGAAGACGTCAAGTATGATTTACCCGATACCATCACGACTCCCAAGCTTCGTGAGTTCGTCACCCAAAAGGCTCCGAAGCGCTGCAGGAGTCATGTTCAAGCATCAGTGAAGAAAAGAATGAAGCACTCCGAATTTCAAGACCACATCATGACGCCGCTGGTGCAGCTGACAGCCAGAACTGCTCCGAGCAAGACCGATCCTTCCATTGACTCGTGCCTGCTAGAAATGCTTCGCCTGCAGCAGCAACGCGCCGACCGACAGCAGCAACTCATAAAAAATCTTCTGACTGTTATTCAAGCCCAACAACGACAAAACAAGCAGATGGTAAAGCCCGACTTCTTTGATGGAAAGAGCTCAAGCCCTGAGACCTGGGGCTAGTTCTATGAACAAGCATGTGAGGAGAACTCCTGGGGCGAACCCTGCGATCGCATCAGGAACATGCGTCAGTTTCTCAGCGGACTTGCCAAGAAGTAATATGACATCCATTACATTGGACATATGACGGATACATGGAAGTAGTGGAGAAAGAGCTTTTTAGCAGCTTTTGACGAAAGCCCGGTTGAAAGGTGGGACTGAGCTATTTTTATACATATCTCTCAAGAAAGCCCCTAGAATATTTTTACGAGGAAAGGCGGCTTCTTCACATGGAAAATGCAGAACTACCGGAGTCCGCAGTAGTGCCACTAATTGTTCATGGCTCACCCAAGGAACTTCAGAGGCAGGTGCAAGTAAAGTCGCCTAAAACTATCGAAGAACTGTTGGGATGTTTCAGAAACTTCTGCACCGATTGTACACCACAAAATGTGCGTCGGACAGATCAGACTTTCGAAAGGGCTCCACGGAGGTCTCGCGAGCTCGAAAATCCTAATGGCCCAAATCGAGTCGTCAACTTAATGTCTACAAACAGCAATGATGCAGAACCAGTAGCCCCTCATTCAGAGGTAGCGCAACCAAAAAACTAATAAAGGAGGGTGTCCAGTACCACCTGACGGCAAAAATTGAGACTGTTTTTCTAACCGCCCTTAGCCTTGTCAATATCAAACTCAATTTGGAATGCATCATGTAACTGCACAAAAACAAGGGACAAAGAAGGAACACACAAGACAGGCGCGGAACTTCAAGTTCAAGAGTTCCGCGCCTGTCTTGTGTGTTCCTTCTTTGTCCCTTGTTTTTGTGCGGTTACATGATGCATTCCAATAACGACCACCAACTAGCCCGCTTATCCCTGTTAAATATCAAACTAAATATCAATGGAGACGATGTTGACGCATTGGTTGATAGTGGTGCATCTGTATCTGTAATAAATGAGGCTCTTGTTAAAACTGGCGAAATAATTAGAGGAAGACCGGCGCAGGTCCAAAGCTTTGATGGGACGAGACAAATATATGATGAATGGGCGAAAGCAAATGTCTCTTATCAAGGCCGCAGGGCTAATACCGACACCCTTGTCGTGAAGGGATGTGACTATAAATTCTTACTTTCGAGACCAGATATGAAGACACTGAAGTTAAATTTTTATTGGAATAATGAAGTAACTGTGGGGCAAGAGACGAGCGCGTCCTTGAACGTCGCCGACCGCCGTGTTAAGTGTGAAAAAGACGTTCATGAAAAATTCTCTGAACTTATCTGTATAGGCAACTATCTACTGGCTACAACAAAATTTACTGTTCCCTTTAAGCTGAGAAATGTTACGCCGGTCAGGAAAAAGCCTTATAGCATGTCACGCGGAAAGAAACTTTGATTGAAAAATGAGATCCAAAATATGTTAGATGCTGGAATAATACAGTCATCGGTGTCGACGTTCGCCTCACCTATTACTCTGGCTCCGAAAGAAGAGGGATCTCTGCAACTGTGTACTGATTACCGGATCTTGAATAGCCAAACGAACATTTTTCTGTTTCCAATGCCAAGGATCGACAAGGTAATTGAAGAAACCGGAGGCTGCAAGATATATTCCCGTATAGACATTTGCAAAGGATTTTGGCGGATTCCGCTCGAAGAGGAATATAAAATGTATAAGTCTTTGTCACTCCATTTGATGTGTACGAATATAATCGTTTGCCTTATGGATGAAAAACAGTGCAGCATGGTTCCAAAAGATGATGAATAGTGTTCTCAAGCCATTTCTCGGATTATTCTGTAGTGTGTATGTAGACGACATCATAGTCTACTGCAAGGATGAAACATCACACGCCGAACACTTGACATCTCTTTTGATGGCATTAAGTGACGCCAAACTTAAAGGGAATTTTAACAAAAGTGATCTTTTTAAACACAAAATTACATTTCTCGGTCGCATTTTGGACGGATTCACAATGAGCACGAAAGAGGAGTCCGTGGAACGTATACGACAGATGAAGAAGCCAGACAGTGTACACGCAGTCAGAGTTTTTCTTGGCCTCGCAGGACATTTTAGAAATTACATAAAGGATTTTGCAGCACGAGCTAAACCCTTGCACAACCTACTCCTTAAAAACACAGATTTCATTTGGACTGAAGAATGTGAGAAGGCGTACAGATATATGGTATTAGCCATATCATCAGACCCGTTCCTCACAATACCGGACTTCACTGTTCCATTTGAACTTACAACGGATGCATCGAACTACGAAGCAGGTGGTGTACTGTACCAACGAAGAAGCACAAATGGCAGCAATAGAGGAAGACAGGTGGTTGGATATTACTCTTATACTTTCACAAAATCGGAACAAAACTACAGCTGAAAAAGAGGCATTGGCTGTTGTGCTAGCGATTAGGTACTTTCGATCGTACCTAGAAGGCACGAAATTCATACTGTTCACTGACCATCAGGCGCTTAGTCATTTGCGCAATGGTAATCAACCGAAAGGGCAGATTGTTCGCTGGATCAGTGAAATTCAACAGTTTGATTTTGAGGTGGCACACAGCAGCGGACAAGATTTGTCAGATGCTGATGCACTTTCTCATCTTCCCAGTTAGTAACTGTGGGAACGAGGAAAGCGGGAACGCATTTAAAATGTGGGAAGGCACAGAACAGCTGGTGTATTCAGACAGAAAGTTTCACGTACCGGATACACTGAAAACAAAAGTTCTCGACCTCTATCCCGACAGTCCGGAGTCAGGAGGGCATGACGGCTTCTGGCGAACATACTAAAAAATGAGATTTACATGGCCCGGTATGAAGAAATATATTAACGATTACATTAGCTCTTGTCAACAATGTCAACTGAACAAAGCAAAATATAAGCAGAAGACAGACAGCTTGATTGCTCCGTCTGATTCAAATGTGCCATTTGAAACAGTACATGTTGATTTCGCTGAATTGAAAAAGAAAGTGATGGAGTGAAGAAAACGCAATCATTTTTAGTGTGCGTTGATGAATGCTCAAGGATGCTAGCTGCCAAGCCAGGAAAAGAAAATGCTGATGCTGTCATATCTCTCTTGAATACATAGATGTTTAAAGGATTGAAATGTGTTGTATCCGATAATGGCCCTGCATTCAAAAATCAGGCCTTTGCAAGGTGGGCAAAAGACAGAAACATTACCCTGAAGATCAAAGCACTATACCATCCATCATCTAATGGACTAGCAGAGCAAGTAATCCGAGATATAAAATAATATATAAGTATGTACCCAGGATTCCCAGGAGGGTGGAAGTGCTGTCTACAAGCAGCTGTGTCGCACCACAATGGATCCCATACGAGCACTCTCGGATGCAGTCCTCAATACGCCGCCTTTGAGGAGCCTGCATATTTGCCTGCGGACGATATAGTTGGCATAACAGAGAAGCTTAACTTGAAGAAAACGAAGAAAACTTCATATAGCAAAGGAAGCAGAGGGAAGCAACGAAGAGAGCATTTGACAAACGTCACAACACAAATATTCCCGTAATTGCATTAAGCGACATGGTTCTGGTGCCGAAAGGATATGGCGGTGCTAACACAAAACTTGTGGGTCCGTTTAAAGTTGTAAAATTGGCTACAAAAGAAGGAGTACTCAAGAACATCGGCTACACGACGGAAAACGGTGCGATGGAAATAGCAGCCATTGCCAACGTCATCCCTTATTTGCAGCGGAAAGATGAACCAAAGCCCGGGAGTGTGTAGTGGGCCGAGATGACAAAGGACAGATCTGGTGGGAAAGGGGGGAAGAAGAAGAATAAAGGGATCGTGCTTCGGTTCTGTGCATGCTTGACGTGCAATGTTATATATATATATATATATATATATATACGGTTCGGAAAGCTGGTCGGGTCAGAAAAATGAAAACTCTCCGCCTATGGTATACAGGATGACCATTTGAGCAGTTTTGTTGCAGGCCTAATGACGTCTAGCTAGCAAAATGGCACAACTGCGTTGCGAGAACACACAGATAGACGCAACATAGCAAATCAGTTAATAACATCCAAGGGGGTAAGTTTCAGTTTTACGAGTGCACCATGACACAACCGCCATACCGAACGCGCGAAGTGCGCGTCGTAGGGTGAGGAACTCCTCTCCCACGAAGGACACACCGTCGATAGGAAGTACGAATGCGGGCCTCTTCCTCTACAATCAAACTCTCTCTCTCTCTCTCTCACGCCAACAAGTGTAGTGTGCTCAGTACACACTACTAAGCCCGACACAATACCTCCTAAACTGCACACAGCCTGCGAATAGTTGAATGGCTGACCATGAACATGCACGAGTGCGCTGGATTGGATTACCTCAGTGACCTTTTAGCTCATTTAGCTTTTATTCATGGCAGGAGATGCGACGGCGCTCTTCGCATAGGGTGGTGGCAACTTACACCCGATTTTCCCCACAACTTCTCTTCGCAGTGGCCTCCGATATTGCGCGCCGCAGCTCATTTAGCAGCTTTGGAGCAGTTTATCTCATTCGTAGCGTGAATATAGCCGCTTTAATGAAATGTAGCAAATCGGAGCAATTGTAGCAGCATTCCCACCACTGAGCACTAGATAAGTTTACAGCGGCATTCTTACAAAGCTGTGTTTTCATTCATTTAGTAAGAAGCTAAGGCGTTCTGCTACTGAGCTCAAGGTCGCACCACGGCGGCCGCACTTTGACCGGAACAAAATGCAAAAACGCTCGTGTACTTAGATTTAGGTGCACGTTAAAGAACCCCAGGGGGTCGAAATTATTCCGGAACCCTCCAGCTACGGCTTCCTTCGTAACCCATGGCAATGTGCAGTTTCGCGATGTCGGCGCCCACAGTTTAACTAAATTTGGCTGAAAGAGGTTTATTATTACTAGAGAAAGTGAAAAGCAAATACCCTTCTGTTTATTTTCCTACGCTGAAGCTTCAGCGCCAGTATACGCCTTGACTTTCAAAGCCTTGAAGAAGACAAGTTCACTTGTCGAAACGTTGGCTCCTGCTTTCACCTTGTTCTCGTTTTGCTGATCGTCTTGAATTTCCACCTCCCACCTTCCCCATGTTTTCCCAAGTGTTTTCTCGTATTTCCCTGTTATGGCACAGGAAGAACATTTCTCGAGATTTGCAGTTGAGTCTTTGGTTCATGTAGAATGCAACGATTAGTCCTCCTTTATCTATAAAGGTCACAGTTTCGCCCGACAGGCGAAGTATTGATTACGAGAGCAAATTATTAGACAGCTATACGAAGTAGGGTTATCGTTTTATCAGCTATAACTAACTGATATAAACATTCGCTTACTAACTAAATTAACAAGCATGTTGTCACGCGTGCACAGGCAAGCACGAGCACATCTCACTCAATGACCACGGATGCTCGCTGTCAGACGCTGGCGTGATGAAGAGAGGCGAGCGAATTCCCCTTAGTGCTGTCTCTCGCTTCAACGCGAACTAGGCGCGCGAGAGCACAGCGCCCAAAAAGCCATCAGCTATCTCCGGTCGGCTAGCTTTCGAACCACGCGCAGATTGCCTCCAAAATGGGACGCGCGCAGCCGCGCTCAGCCACCGCAGTTGGGGAAGACGGGATGTGAATCTGCCCCCTCGCACCACCCTCCCCTCCTAGCGTGCGCGCATCCATCTCTCCACTCCCCCCTTGCGCGCGTCAAGACGGCGCGCACCCTCCCCGCCTTGCTCCCTTGCGAGCGCGAGAAACCAACGCCTTATCAAGTCAACGCCTCTTAGAAACAGGCCTGTGCACTCTGCTTTAAGTCATGCTACTTGCACCGAAATTTCCATTGTCAAGCCCGGCGTGACGAAAACGGGGAAGTCTAAATAACCGCGGCTTACTAGAGAACATCCCCATTAGATTCTAGGGCAGTCGGGCAAAGTAGCATGAGGTCATGGATGGAAGTGTACAGGTCTTGTGCTATCAGGAGGCCTTGATCAAGCCAGCTGCCCATTCTCGGCTCACCCTCGCAAGCTTTTGCTCGCACCTCCAGCATACGGAGCCCTGCCACGATGTTAACGCACTTGGATTTTATGCCGAACATCACGACGACGACGACGACGAAAATTCGCCTGGAGTGTCCATATAGTTGATATCGCAATAAAGAAATTAATTAGACCCGAGCAGACGCTGTCACGATCCACGAGGTCACGGCGACCACATACGGAAACATCAGTTCGTCTTTCCTTGTCGAGCGTCTTTCCAGCAAATGCATTTCGTCCAGTCGGAGAAACGACCAGCCGGCCCGGGCGGCACTTCGGGAAGGGCGCAGCGCCCCTCGTCGTGCACCTTGTACCACATTTCAACAGCACGTTTCACTATCGGGCCACAGTCATCGTTGGATCCTGTTGAATGTAAATTGGACTCAATTGTGCATTATCATGGCAGATTGTTTCTGGAACAATTGTTATCATACCCGAAATCCTATGTGCTAACTTTTTCCATTACGATTGCCGCGAAGTGACGTGTAAATGTTTCGATAAGTTAACCTATATAGATTTAGTGCCTAAGTGGCGAGGGGTGGAATAATTTGACTTCGCAGGGAGAGGCAAAGTACCTTAAAACGTTCCTGTTACGAAGCCCTCTTTCCAGTTGAGAGGGGCCACTTTGGTAATGTAGAAGGCGTAATATGGTAATGCAGCTTAACATTCCTTTTTAGAATTGACATGACTGCATAGCGCAAAAGATGAGGACACAAGAACGGACACAAGTCAGCGCCTGTGTTGCGTCCTTTCTTCTGTGTCGTCTTTTGCGCTGCGCAGTCATGTCGATAGTGAATCACCAACTCGCCCAAGCTTCCACTTTATCCTTTCTAGCGTTCTTTTTTTTTTCAGCGCAAATGCATCCCTGTATTGTTCTGCGGCATATCTGTGTTCGTGCGGCAGCTCGGAGCCGGTGTAGAGAAATGGCGGCTCGCTGAGCTTCTTTCCGCTGCATCTCGAATAACTTGAGCTCATATGCAGGCGTGGGATCCTCACGAACGGTCGGCGAGGGCGTTAATCCGGCACCACCGGTCGATCTATAGCTTCCCAAGGAGTTGCGAGTGTCACGCACGACGGGTAGGATCGTTAGACACGCTAAACCTCAGCGTGCTGTTTCCGAACGCTCGGTGCTCCTCTGGGAACCTCGCTCGTCTCGCCAGGCGTTAGAGCGCTTTCATTGTCATCGGCCGCAGCGAAAACCGGAAAAGCAAAAATGCTTGGGCGACCGACGGAAGCGCGCCGCCGCCGTCTCATGTGGCCGCGATGCATCCGCCGGAGGCCGCACCCTTTCCAAGCTGCCCCCGCATGTTTGATGGATTGTTTTTACGCCTGCACCTGGACAATTAGGGACGCCGTAAGAAAGTGCTATGGAAGCTCGTTTTGAGCGCGGGGGTATAATGCGGAAGTAATATGTCCCCTGCGACACAAAAGCCGGCGCTGTCCACAACGAGTGGTACCAAAAATAAATATGACGTCATCAGCGTCAAATAAAGTTAGAACAAGTTAGAGTAAGGTTACATATTTAACAGGGATAAGCGGGCTAGTTGGTGGTCATTATTGGAATGCATCATGTAACCACACAAAAACAAGGGACAAAGAAGGAACACACAAGACAGGCGCGGAACTTCAAGTTGAAGTTCCGCGCCTGAAGTTGAAGTTCCGCGCCTGTCTTGTGTGTTCCTTCTTTGTCCCTTGTTTTTGTACGGTTACATGATGCATTCCAATAGAGTAAGGTTACTTAAGGTGCAGTAAAATGAATTAAGGTGAATTAAAGACGATTAAAGTGGATTAAGGGTGGTACAAATTAGAGCAAGGTGGATTAAGGAAGAGTTGTGAAGGCCACTTGGCAATGTATGACGTCACGTATTATGGCCGTAACCAATTAAGTAGAGCAGTCATTATGTTTACACATTCAACTCAAGTTGCGTTCCTTCTTCGTGGGAGCACTGTCAGTGCAGCTGGGAAATGAATGCACGAATTTCCACTGCATAGCCGCATAGCCGCCGAGGAGGAATGACAATAGAAACGTCGGCTATTAAGTCAAAAATTCGCACTAGTGGGTAAAAAAAATGAAGACACGAAAAGCTATCCCCGAATGCTCTCGAGAAGGCAGCGCCAACCCGTAAACCATGGATACACGTGTTCAATATCGATCAGGCATGAATTATTCTTCCTTTCAAAGGATAATCCCAGTCTGCCTTACACACGTGCCACCTAAATTAAGGATGTCGCAAGACTGCCGTACTGAGAAAGCAGTTGACCGACAAAAAAAAAAAAAAGAGGCAGGCACATTTTATGCATATACCTAACAAGTTCGTAGATGCCTTATCTATCTAGTTTATAAAAATTTCTTTCAGTTGCGGTCGCTTTTATGTAGGGCAGACCGGTAGCTGCTTCGGGGATTAAGTGGGCACAAACGGTCATTGACCGGCGGAACGCCGCCTAATCTTGCGCTGAACTGTCCCGAATGCAGTTGTGCTTCCAATTTCGAACATATAGAGGTTCTGTGCAGACACAGGAATGAAGTGCGTCTTATAGTCCAGGCTTGCCATATCAGTAATTGTGGTAGAACGCACGTAAGCCAGTCTTCGATTATTTCTCACAAACTATAACTGTCATGCTTGAACCGATTATCTTTCGAGACTGAACACGTGTGTCCATGCTTGACAGGTTGGGGTTGCCTTTTCAAGAATCGTGCGCAGATAGTTTTCCTTCTATTCCTTCAGCGTGACCTTTCAGTTGACAGCTGGCGTTTGTGTTATCCTTTTCGTTCCTCTTGTGTTTGTGCCCATGTATGTTCACAAACCAAAATAAATCCCTACCACCTATCTAGGCTTTCTTTACTCTTTAAATGGTGCCAAGCTAACCATAGCCATTACAGAGATCACTCACAGCACAGATGGTCCTCGTAGGTTTATCCGCGATTATGAAAAATGGGCCCGTGAAAAAGAAGGAAAATAACTTTTCTTACAAACTGTTTAGCTACGAGCGAGGTATTCGAACCATTATACCATGGCAGCTACACTTGATGGAAAGAATAGTGGCATTTTGTGCAGCGAGACGCACGGGCTCGGGGTGCGCTAATCTACGAGACGCGCCCCTTTGCGCGCATGCATGGCGGAGGAAAATCCGCATGGTTTTGCAAGCAATGAAACGCAATACGCGAAAGCGGAAAGTCAGCTGCGATTAAACGCACCAAGATAGCTTGAGTCTGGCGATGCAAGCTATGCTCGATAATGAGCACGCACATTTCATTGTGCGTTCAGCGAGAGTGCTGGGGTGATATTGAATAATAAACACTAAACACTTGTTACAGGGCATGTCGATGAACGATCCGTCTCCATACATCGCGGTGCTTGGAACATCCCATAAATAATATCACACATAGATATTATGGGGCGTCCCGGACCAGGCTAACGTACCAAGGCCATTGTTTTAAAAAAAAATATTCTGGTCCGCTAAACGAAGACGCGGCTTAAAACATGTTGTTGGTCCCTCTTCTATAGAGCAAAGCGCTCAATTATTTGCACAGAGCATTCCAGGAAACGTCCGATTCAGCACTATTTCAATTCCTACCTATTGCGCAATCATTTTTGTCGGCCCGCTTACCGCACTTGTGCCCTTCACTGCAGTTTATTGTATACCTTGACGACACGCTCACTACTTTGAATAATGCAGAGTGGATATTAGTTGCCCTTGTAAGAGTTGGGGTCGGGCGTGAAATAAATGGTAGCTGGCCCATTCCGTCGTCCGACTCATCCACGCTGAGGACGTTGTTGAAGGGAATGACTTGTTCTCATCGAGAACGAGGAATATGGGATTTATTTACAATATCTACATGAAGGGTGGAGAACGTTACACTTCATCAGTCTAGCATGACTGAAAGAAAATGCACACCAAGCAGCCTCAAACGACTGCTTAAAAACACTCTGTCCTCCCTAGATCCCTAGGTGAGTGAAAACTGCCGTTCAACCTTCGACCAATGGTAGCGTCCAAAGTCACCGTAGCCGACCCGCCTTTGAGGAGGAGGGTTCACACACTCACTTCCGCACTTTGGTTTCACTGAAAACACCGAGGTGACAGGGTTCTCGTAGGCGGGGGTCTTGACCCAAGCAAGCGCCTCTTGATCCCAGAGCTGACCCCACAGTCAGTAACCGCCGCGTCTGTCCATTGACTGTGACGACTTCTGGGGCTCGTGAGAAAGCACAGAAAAACATCCTTTTCCAGGAGTTATCTTGCTCCAAGCAAACCGTGAAGACGACAGCGAATCAACAAACAATACTCTGCCCGCCGAACGCGGCTAGACATGCCGGCGCCGTTGGGCTGTTGAGGAGGCGTATTGTTGTCCTTACAAAGCGAGTCGTAGCAGCGGGCTGGGAAGGGTTCGGAGGTCGCTTCTCTGAAGATCGCCAGCCCCCGCAGGCCGATCGTAACACCCTACACTTGGATGCTGACAACACCCAACATAGAATTGTCGGTCGAAGGAATAATACGCAAGACTCGTAGATTGAAATATGCACCGTAAATAATTCATTAAGAGGTTTAGTGTAACTATATGAATTATTCAATTAAGCATTTTGATTTCTCGTAGAAGTAATGGCCGCCTCATCAAGTAATTTCGATCAAGTGCTAGAATTGTGCTGTCTGCCACAGGCAATTTTCAAAAAAATTGGTGCATCTAAACACACACACACCCTATATGAAAGTCTGAATACTACAGGCGCTATATATGCGTCAAGCAAGCGTAAGTTTTCTATTGATTAATAAATATTTACTTAGAAAGGATTCACTCTAATCTCTATATAGGGGATTGGAGAGAGATAAACGAAGAGGGAAAGGTAGGGAGGTTAACAAAGGACGTGCCCGGTTGGCTACCCTACACTTGGGGAGGAGAATAAGGGAAGAACAGATAAGGAAAGAAAAAAATAATAGAGCGCTCTCAGAAGAAAAGATCATTGGACCATGGCCTATGTATTCTTGCATGCAAAAGGCCACAAAAGCCCTTCTGCGCTTCTTGAAGGACAGTGGAGATTCCTCTGCGACTGACTGTGAATGATTAGCGGATTGGGGTAAGTAGAAATGAAATGGGGAAATCAGAAACCGCGGCGAATATCTGCCCCGCGTGCGAAGCCCCGTAGGCACTGCAGCGTCGCGAGGCTTGATCAACCGTGGTTGTTGGCATTTCATATATTACACAGTTATGTGGTATGTACCTCAGAGATCAATATTAAGTCCACTTCTTTTCAATCTATATGTCAATGACCTCGCCGCTGCTATCCCTACTTTTACATTTCAGTACGCAAACGACACAGTTATCTTGTCTCAAGCTCCCCGTTTTTCCGATGCAAACTCCCTTTTACAAGATGCAACGATTAGCATTATGAACTGGTTCACTAAAATGTCATTAAAGTGAACCTCTCGAAAACACAGCTTATATGTTTTCATAATCCTTTGAAGAAAATCAGTTTAAACCTTCCATTACTGGCGCACTCTTCATCTTGCTCCCCCTGAAACTGCTCACCCGTTCCATATGTTTCAACAGTGAAATACGTCGGCGTCTTCCTTGACAGTGTTTGGATCGCACCGCTGGTACGATCTGTTGGGAACTCGGCGCTGACGCCCGTGGTTGTACCTGGGTCGCAAGCCCCAAGGGTAGCGTTGGCCTGGCGGCCTGGGGTACAACTGGAAGCATCCGAAGGTCCCGGCAAAGCATGAGTCGACTGGTAACAACAAAACAACTTGTTTATTTTAACATCGCAAAGAGTTGGCGGTCAGGTTTGACCGAAGTAGAGGGACGGGAGAGCACTTTACTCAACAGAAGAAATCGGAGCCCTCCTTTTTGGCGTCCGGGGGCAGCTGTTTTTATACTCTCGCAGTTGAGGGCAAGAAGGAACCCCTCAATAGACGAGCACGTGAATGTACAATGGCCTAATGGTGACGCACACTGTCGTAGCGCTGCCGGTCGGGCACAATGACTGGAATGAGAGGGTGATCCCTGCTTTCGCATCGCCTGGTTCGGGCACAATGACTGGAAGGAGAGGGTGACCCCTGCTTTCGCATCGCCCGGTTTGGGCACAATGGCACATACACTCACACACGCACATGAAGACACGTGGCATCGGAACATGCCTGGAAACACCTGGCGGGGAGCGTTGCGGCGACGACGAACGGGCCAAAATGTCTCGCCCCGCCGCAGTCGCGCCGGCAAAACCGCGTGTCGCAGGCGAAACGCAACAGACCGCCCCGCCGGGGGAAGGAGATCCCGATGGACAGGGGACTGCATCCGCTGTCCGGAGGGATGTCGCTCGATGATGCTCATAACCGAAGTCGGGCGTCCCTCGACGTTTCTTGAGCGCAGCGCACAGAGAAGGCCTCGTTCTCTCGTTCAGGTTCGCACGGGACACTGCAAAGTGACTTCGGGAGAGTTCACATTTTTGTTCTCGTTCCCGGCAAGCGTTAGAACTACGCTGAAACTCAACCGCTCAGTCAGCAAGCACGGCACAACCCTCACTAAGCCCTGCCAGGCTCTTTCCCCTTTTTATACCACTGCATAGTTCCTTACAGTAGTCTAGCATCACTCAGAACGCGTCCACAAATTGGAAAATTGCACTAGAAAGCATATCATCACTTTGAAACACTAAACAAAAGCAATATGTTAAAAAAAATCCTGCCTCAGGAAGAAAAACATCAGTAACCAACAATTTTGAGGCTGATTCCTACGTTAGGGGCTTCGACTTAAGCCATCGGCGTTACCGTTGAGACTCCCCTTTTTGTAACGCACCTCAAAGGAATATTGTTGTAAAGCGAGGCTCCAGCGCAGGAGGCGGCCATTTTTGGGAGAGATGGTCTGCAGCCATTGGAGAGGGCAGTGATCCGTCTCAATGATAAACCTCGAGCCGGCTAGATAGCATGACAATTTCTGAACGGCCCACACGAGACACGCACACTCTTTCTCGGTGGCGCTATACGCCTGCTCACGACTGGTCAGCTTACGACTAGCATACAGGACGGGGTGTTCTACTTCTCCATTTTCCCGTTGGCACAGTACAACGCCCATGCCTCGCTCACTAGCATCGCACTGAACAACGAACCCTTTTGTATAGTCTGGCGATCGTAGCACAGGCTGGTTTGTTAGGGCACTCTTTAGGGCGCTAAAAGCTCTTTCCTTTGTCTCGTCCCAGACGACTGTTTGAGGCTCTGTCTTTCTTAGAGCATCCGTCAGGGGAGCCGCGATATCAGAGTACCTAGGGATGTACCTCTGATAGTAGCCGGCGACACCCAAGAACGACCGAATATCGGTCTTGGTGCGCGGTTGCGGAAAGTCTCGCACAGCGGCCACTTTTATTTCAGAGGGGCGGCGACGACCCTGACCAATCACGTGACCGAGGTAGACAACCTCGGCCTGTGCTAACTGGCACTTAGGAGCCTTTACTGTCAAGCCCGCTTCGCGCAGGCGGGTTAGCACTGCCCGCAAGTGTGCCATATGCTCAGACCAGGATGCGGAGAATATCGCTACGTCGTCTAGATACGGTAAAGCGAATTCTTGCTGTCCCCGCAACACTTTATCCATGAGGCTTGAAAAACAGTATGGCGCGTTCTTCAAACCAAAACTCAACACTTTAGGACGGAATGTTCCCATGGGTGAAATGAACGCCGCATACCTACTAGCCTCTTCTGTAAGTGGAACCTGCCAATAACCCCTGACAAGATCTAGGGTAGAAATAAACTGAGCGCTACTAACTTTCTCAAGGCGCTCCTCGATGTTAGGGATCGGATAAATTTGATCCTTAGTGATGGAATTAAGCCTGCGGTAGTCGACGCAAGGACGAGGTTCCTTGCCCGGTACCTCAACTAAAATCAAAGGGGAGGTATAATCACTCTCACCTGCCTCAATAACACCGAGCTGTAGCATTTTCTTTACCTCAGCCTCCATAATATCGCTCTGGCGGGGTGACACCCGATACGCCTTGGATCGTACTGGCTCTGGGGAGGTAAGTTCTATATCATGAGTAAGTACAGAAGTCCTACCAGGCCTCTCAGAGAACAGACCTTGAAACTCTTGTAATAGCTGGTGTAGTTCGGTTTTCTGCTCGGGCGACAGCGGTGCTTTACTGATAAGGTCACTAATGACTTGACCGGTGTCTTCCCTGTTCGTCACTGAGCCTAGTCCCGGAAGCTCGACCGGAAGCTCTTCAGGAACGTTTACCATCATGCACACCACTGCTTCCCTTTGTCTATAAGGTTTGAGCAGATTACAGTGGTAAACTTGCTGTGCTTTCCGCTTTCCTGGCAGACTTACCACGTAGTTAACGTCCGACAGTTTCTGAACAATTCGTGCTGGGCCCTCCCACTGCACGTCTAGTTTGTTGTTTAGCGATGTGCGCAATATCATGACCTCATCGCCCACCTCAAAACGACGGGCCCTGGCTGTCCGATCATAATAAACCTTGGCCCTCTGCTGGGCCTTTGTCATTGCTTCACCTGACAACTCCTGTGCCCTTCTTAAGCGTTCGAGGAGCTTAAGTACGTACTCCACCACGACTGGGTCGTCGCCCCTACCTTCCCACGATTCTCGAAGCATGCGAAGCGGAGATCGAAGCGAGCGACCGTACACCAGTTCAGCTGGCGAAAACCCCTTAGCCGCATGCGGCGCGGTCCTTAAAGCAAACATCACCCCAGGCAGACACAGCTCCCAGTCAGTTCGATGTTCAAAACACAAGGCTCTCAACACGCGCTTCATGACGGAGTGGAGCTTCTCAACGGAATTCGACTGTGGGTGGTACACTGAGCTGTGTAGCAGCTTTACCCCACACCTTTCGAGAAAAGTTGTCGTCAAAGCGCTAGTAAACACTGTGCCCTGATCTGATTGGATTTCCGCAGGAAAACCAACTCGCGCAAATATGGACAGTAGTGCATTGACTATCTCAACTGAGCTGAGTTCTTTAAGCGGCACTGCTTCAGGGAACTTTGTCGCTGGGCAGATCACAGTCAAAATGTGTCTGTACCCCGTGGCTGTTACCGGCAGAGGTCCCACTGTATCAATAACGAGCCGTCTAAAAGGCTCCGTTATGATAGGTACCAATTTCAACGGCGCCCTTGATTTGTCCCCTGGTTTGCCCACCCGCTGACAGGTGTCACATGACCTCACGAAGTGGTCTGCGTCCCGAAAACACCCTGGCCAATAGTACTCTTGCAAGAGACGGTCCTTAGTTTTCTTAACTCCTAGGTGTCCGGACCACGAACCCCCGTGTGACAAGCGCAACAGATCCTGACGATAGCATTGAGGCACGATCAGCTGATCGAACTCCACTCCTCTTCGGTCTAGATACTTCCGGTACAGGACTCCACCTCTTTCCACAAAACGCGCATTTTTCCTGGCGATACCTTCCTTGACATTGCAGCGTATGTTTTCTAGGCTACCATCCTTCCTTTGCTCGGCTATCAAAGCCGACCGGCTGACCTTTAGCAACCTATCAAGTCCGTCTGACGTAGGCGCGATGAGCAAATCAGTAGATAGCTCTTCTAACTTTCCCGTGTCGGGCGTTTCCTCTCCAGTATCTGGCGCCTTTAACGTTACAGACTCAAGTTTATTCAGTTCGGGCGTGCTCTGAATATCAGCTTGCTGCGCCTCTGACCCTTTTTCGTTGTTTGATAACGTCGGCCCCGCAACTACCGCCTTTGCAGCGAGCTCCCGAACCTTCGATCTGGTTAAGGCCTGAACACTAGCTTCACCAAACAAAAGCCCCTTCTCGCGCAGGAGGTGATCGGACCTGTTTGAAAATAGGTACGGGTACTGGGGTGGCAGCATAGATGACACTGCCGCCTCCGTCTCAAGCGCTCCGAAAGGTCCTTCAATAAGCACCTTTGCTACTGGCAGACACACGCTATGAGCTTCCACGGCTTGCTTGATCCACGCGCACTCGCCCGTGAACATATGGGGTTTTACATAAGACGGGTGAACTACATCCATCGTAGCTGCGGAATCGCGAAGCACTCGGCACTCTTTCCCGTTCACGAGGAGGTCTCGCATGTAAGGCTCGAGAAGCTTCATGTTCTCGTCAGTGCTGCCTATTGAAAAAAACACAACTTTTGGTGTTGTTTCCGGACACTGCGCCGAAAAGTGACCCGGCTTCTGGCACGTATAACAAACGCGCGCTTGCCTCATCTCGAACCGCTTTCTGCGTTCGGCTTCGGCTGCCGCCGTCTCCTTAGGTTCGGTCGCACTGCTTCCACTCGCATCCTCACTACGCGTGTCCCCCTTTAATCTCATGGGCGTGAACCTCGGCCTCTCAAACTTCGAGCCAAATTCACCTTTTTGACCGTCCTTAGCTCCGCGAGCCCGACGCGTCACAAACTCCTCGGCTAGCTCAGCGGCTTTAGCCACCGTACAAACGTCTGGCCTATCCAAGACCCAGTATCGCACGTTCTCCGGTAACCGACAATAAAACTGTTCTAGCCCGAAGCACTGCAGAACTTTATCGTGGTCACCCAAACGCTTTCTCTTCTTTGAGCCACTCCTGCATGTTTGACATAAGCCTATACGCAAACTCTGTATATGACTCACTTCTGCCTTTCTCATTTTCCCGAAACTTCCGACGGAACGCCTCCGCAGACAGCCGGTACTTTTTTAGAAGACTCGATTTCACTGTGTCGAAATCCTCTGCCTCCTCTCTATCCAAGCGAGCGACTACGTCGGCCGCCTCGCCGGGTAACAAAGTGAGCAAGCGCTGTGGCCACGTTTCCCGAGAGAACCCCTGCTTCTCGCACGTTCGCTCAAAGTTAACCAGGAACAAACCAATGTCCTCTCCAAGCTTAAACGGCCGCATCAGGTCAGTCATTTTGAACAATACGCGTTCTCCTGCACCGTGTGCCTGACTTCCATTACGAGCGCGTTCCATCTCTACCTCAAGACGCTTCATTTCCAAAGCGTGTTGACGGTCACGCTCTTCTTTTTCTTTCTGCTCTTTAAGTTCGCGCTCCTGTTTCTCTTTTTGCTCTTTAAGTTCGCGCTCCTGTTTCTCTTTTTGCTCTTTAAGTTCGCGCTCCTGTCTTTTTGACCTCTCCTCAATAGTCTCAAGGCATTCCGACAGCTCGTCATCCTCAGCCTCTAACTCAAGAATAGCCTTTAGCAGTTCTGGTTTTCTGAGTTTGTCCGAGACATCCAGACCCAACTCTCTTGCAAGCTCCAACAATTTCGGTTTGCGCAACGACTTCAAATCCATGGCTGCTCTGAATGCTGCTTTCTCTACTGCTTACTATTGTCTTGCCGCAAACTAACCCGGCAGCAACGACAACCACAATTACCAGCTCTGTTTCTGACACTAACAAAAGCCTGGCAAAGCTCAGAAGAAGAAAGTCCCGCACTCACCAAACCTCGCAGCCAAGAGTCCAGCGCAGTCGTTCCGCTGCAGGCAACCAGTCATCACACAGGGCTCGTTGCTCTTCTCCCGGATCGTCGTTGAGCTGCTCAGCATACAGTCAACTGCATATCTTCGCTGCTGGCCTCCGTTGTCGCGATCTCACCGCTGGCAGACAGTTGTTTGGAGTCGGAGGCGATCTCACCGCTGCCAACCAGATGTTTGGATCGCACCGCTGGTACGATCTGTTGGGAACTCGGCGCTGACGCCCGTGGTTGTACCTGGGTCGCAAGCCCCAAGGGTAGCGTTGGCCTGGCGGCCTGGGGTACAACTGGAAGCATCCGAAGGTCCCGGCAAAGCATGAGTCGACTGGTAACAACAAAACAACTTGTTTATTTTAACATCGCAAAGAGTTGGCGGTCAGGTTTGACCGAAGTAGAGGGACGGGAGAGCACTTTACTCAACAGAAGAAATCGGAGCCCTCCTTTTTGGCGTCCGGGGGCAGCTGTTTTTATACTCTCGCAGTTGAGGGCAAGAAGGAACCCCTCAATAGACGAGCACGTGAATGTACAATGGGCTAATGGTGACGCACACTGTCGTAGCGCTGCCGGTCGGGCACAATGACTGGAATGAGAGGGTGATCCCTGCTTTCGCATCGCCTGGTTCGGGCACAATGACTGGAAGGAGAGGGTGACCCCTGCTTTCGCATCGCCCGGTTTGGGCACAATGGCACATACACTCACACACGCACATGAAGACACGTGGCATCGGAACATGCCTGGAAACACCTGGCGGGGAGCGTTGCGGCGACGACGAACGGGCCAAAATGTCTGCCGCCCCGCCGCAGTCGCGCCGGCAAAACCGCGTGTCGCAGGCGAAACGCAACAACAGTTACTTCGCATGGAATTCGCATCTGGCCCATATATGCTCAAGACTACGTGCAGTTTCAGGAACATTATACAATATCAGATATTACATGCCACTCTCCGTTCGCAAAATGGTTTTTCAAGCTTTGGGTTATGGTATGCTTCGTTACGGGATTACGGTGAACGGTCACTGCGCGATTCGATGGCAAAATAGAGTCAACTCTATCCTTCGATATATTCTGAAAATTATTGGTTATGATTTAGGATTACCCACCGGCATTGACCTTTTCAAAGCCTTAAGGTTGCCAGATTTTAACGCCCTTCTAACGGAAACGGCCATCCTGAGGCATTTCTGGTCGCACAAATACAAGGTCGAATATGTTCCTGCTCGTTGTCTCCGGCCGAAAGACCGTTTTCGGGTGCCTCGCTGCTCTACCAAGTATGGTCAGCGCACTCGTAATTACTTCATCCCTTCCTCGCTCAATAAACTACCAGCAAGTGCCTTTCGCGCGAAATCAAAGTATAAATTAAAACAAATTCTTCGTCGCATTAACCTCTAATCCCTTACATGGTTGGTTCTTTCATGTATATTGAAACCCTACGTAACATTATGGTACTGGAGCAAGTACATCAATTTATGTTTCATTATACACCTACTGAATTGTGTGAATAGAGCGTGAAAAGAGTACTTTTGTTTTGTTTCTGTGGTGGTGGTGGTGGTGATGTTGAAGCAGGCGGGGTTAGCCTGGCATACATAGCCGGCAATTGTTCCGCTTGATCCTCCTTCGAGTTGAGATCAGGGGTGTGTCACCAGGTGTCGATGAGCCCCGTGTCTCGCAGGAAGGCTATCAGCAGTCGTTGCGCTCTCTTCCTGAATGCCGCGGGCCCTCCAGGGAAAACAACGTCTTCAAAGGTCCTGTGCGTAAGACCGCTCTTTTGTAGCTTGTCGACCATCGCTTTCCTTTGTGTGTCAAACTGCGGGCATAGCCAAATGAAATGTTCGATGTCGCCAATGTCACCACAGAAAACACAGAGTGGGGAAGCGCGAAGCCCAGTCTTGAATAACCAAGCTGGGGTGTACGCGGAGTCGGTCCTGATGCGGTATAAAAGCGTCGCTTGTTCGCGTGTAAATCCACGAGTCACACAGGATTCCTGTAGATTCTTGTGCATCTCTCTAAAGTGAAGGCGGATTGCACCCTTAGGGTTTTGAAAAGCTTTTGGAGCTTTCACTTTTGGGACACATGTCAGCGCAAGGCGTGCAAGGGCGTCAGCTTCCTCGTTTCCATCAATTCCTACGTGTGATGGAATCCACTGAAACCTTATGTTAAATCCTTTGCTCGTTAGGTCGTCAATCAGTGCCAGAGACTGCCTTGTAAATTTCTCTAGAGGTAGGCCCCGATGTAATCTCGGTAATGCTGACTTGGAATCCGTCAGCACCACGACATCTCGTGCAGAAAAGGCCCGTAGTTTCCGCAAAGCCGCGGTGATTGCGGCGCTTTCTACTGTTGTAGAGGAAACTCGGCCAGTCGGCCAGACCATGACACATCAAGGGATGGTATGCAGAATGCCGCTGTACAGCTGTCTGTTTGTGCGCACACCGAACCGTCTGTGTACACTTGTAGATGGCTTTGAAACACAGTGCTCAAGTGGTCCAGCACAATAAACTTTGCTTCGGCAGTTGAAATGGTGCGTTTCGTCGGTAGGTGAGGTACATTGAGGCTGCAGGTAACGTCCGAAAAAGACCATGGCGGGTCAAGGCGACTTCGTTTAGGCCATTCCAATCCTAAAAATCGGAAGGTGTTCAGCGCCGCATGGAAATGTGAGCGAGTTCTTGCACGTGCCCTGCTCCCCGCAGATCTCATATGTATATTCCAGTCTCTTTTTTGGTTCCCGTTTCGATTGTTTTTGTTGGCTCTGGTCAATAGGATAATTGATGGTTTTTAAGTAATATACAAACGCCTGATGTATTGTTTTCTTGCTCTGTATTAAGAATGCTGGGTAATGCTACTTTTCAGCGTAGAATACGTGTTTTTTTTATTTTTGCCCCCTCATTGCTGTTTGTGTTTCTCTTCTGTGTCCGTTCCTGCTAACAATGTTTCTGCATATATTGTGGTATCCGCGATATTACATTGTGTTAAACGCTGTCTGTCGGCTCTGCCCTTCAAGCCCAATACGGCATTGGCAGGCCTATTATGTATTAGTGCTGGTAGAATTCCTGTGTCAATAAAGTACTATTATTGTAACGTAATTACATGCACTTGCGCTGGTCCACTCATCTGCAATCAAGCACACCATTCACTTCTTATGGAACGGTGCATATTTATACGTTTGTGCGCGTTCATGTACTGTGATTTCCTGGACTATAGTGTGCAGAACAAGCAGAACTCTGTATGTGTTCATGCTCGTTGACTTGGTTCGATTTTTTTTGTATGTGTGTGACGTAATAGTTCTACGGAAACCCGCAGGGTGGAGAGAAGTAATTATTTAGGGAAAATCAGACATCCATCCATTCGTAGCAATTGCTACAAAGGAAACTCGTACGGCTTCCTCGAAAGAAAAGCGTCGCAGTGGAAGAAAAATTCGTCCTGGTCCGGGAGTCGAACCCGGGACCACCGCCTTTCCGGGCAGCCACTCTGCCATCTGAGCTAATCAGGAGGCTAGCAGATGGCAGGGCGAAGTAGAATTCGTCAACAACTCTAAAACACTTGGGTTTCCTTTGTAGCAATCGCTACGAATGGGTGGATGTCAGATTTTCCCTAATTAAGTGTGTGTGTGTGTGTGTGTGTGTGTGTGTGTGTGTGTGTGTGTGTGTGTGTGTGTGTGTGTGTGTGTGTGTGTGTGTGTGTGTGTGTGTGTGTGTGTGTGTGTGTGTGTGTGATTTCATTTTGTTTGCCGTGCGCGAAGAAGTAGCCGCGGTGCCACCTAAAGATATCCTTATATATCTGTTGTTAGTCCATTTTAAGAGGAGATACGTCGCCAATACTAAGAGACACCGGTTTCCAACGTTTGGAGCAGCAAATGCTTCTTGCACTATACGGGCCCGACGAATCCTGCCCCATCGTACCGGGCACTGTTCTGCCGAACGTGCCCCCCCCCCCCCCTCGCCCTTACCCGCGCCACCACTCCTCACACACATACCTAAAGCGCCACCAAATGAATTTTGAGACTTGACAGCTATTCGGCGGTCAACACTTTGCTGCCTCTTACACTCCTTTTGGATGGCGGTAATCACTGGCATCTCCTGGGGTGTGAAGGCCACTTTTCTCATCGATTCGATGCCCGTGCGATTAACTCGAGATGTGTTTAGTTGTCACCATCTATTGCAACGGTCACGCGCATCGCTGTTGCTTCATTAGTTTAACCTTCTTTGTTTAGACTGATCCAGGGACCACGAAAGGGATTCGGTTCTTAGTCAGCTGGTCTGTATGTCGTGGAACGAGTTGCGGCCGGAGACAACGCCAGTTGCGTTTCCAACAATGGCAGTCGCATGCTTGGTTGCTTAAGGCGCAATTTCTCTATGGCACCATCCTAATTAAAACTTTTACTCTATAAATTGCTCATACGCCCAAAACTGGAATATACATGCTCGGTGTGGGGATCCCGGTCTTGAGTGTTTAATTCAAACTTTGGAATCGGTGCAAAATCCCATCGCAAGATTCGTACTTCACAACTACTCTCGTCTATCTAATGTGTCCACAATGAACGCTTCTTTGTACCTTTCTCTTCTTTCCTTACGAAGGAAGGTGTCTCGCTCATCACTCTTTCACAAAATTTATCGTCATCGCCATCGTAAATAAGTCATATCTGAGCCAGAATACATTTCATCCCGTGGAGATCACCTTCATAAAGTAGGCGTCCCGTTTTCTCGAACTCTAATTTTTATTCATTCATTCCTAATACAAGTAATGATTGGAACCGCCTGCCCTCCTCAATTACCGCAATCACCGACACTGTGACTTGTTTAAAGGGACACTAAAGGTTACTATTAAGTCAACGTGGACTGTTGAAATACCATCCCAGAAACCTCGAAACGCTTGTTTCATGCGAAGAAGAGACTTGACTTCATAGTAACCTTTAGTGTCCCTTTAAATCTCCTATTGAAGTTATTGTTTATTTTCAATAATCTGCATTTTGCTGCAACATAGGTAACTGTTGTTTCTGTTTTTGTTTACTGTATAGCCGCATTTATGTGTAAATACATTGGTTTTTCATGCATTCCACTCCCTACTGCAGTGCCCACGGGCCCTGAAGGTGTGTATATATATATATATATATATATATATATATATATATATATATATATATATATATATATATATGTATATATATATATATGTATATATATATATATAACTTTTCATTTCGCTTCATTATTTCCTCGAGTGACGGCTCGCCGCGACCCTGGCATATCCTCGGAACCATGCCCACCCGTGGTGAAGGTTAGATAAGGTGAAAAATAATATCACGCGAATGATCGTCCATGGTCAAACCCTGCAATAACCGTTAAACCCAGAAGGAATGTGAATGTCACCCGTTACCTCCTCTGGTTTTTCCCTAATTGTACAGCACTTTTCATGCAAAGTTGGCAACTGGAAGCAACAGTCGAGAGGAGTTGAGAACTAGCAATACAATAAGGAGAGAGCCGAAGCAACAGCGAAACATGAAGGAAAAACGAAAATTAAAAAATTTACCCTTTGCTTGTGAAACTATTTGTGGATCAACATATCTTTCTTTAAAAAGGAAGTAGAGAAAACACCGCCAGGAGTGTAGAAGGATTCCATGTGTTTTGAGTGACGCTTCTAACGCTATCAGTCTAACCGCCTGACGTAGCCACTTCTCAACTATGCTTATGTACGTTTTTTCTAACCTACCGCGGTGGGCGCAGTACGTCTAGAACCGCTGCGTCCTGCCCTCTACGCGGTTGCACGGAACTGGCAGCCACGCATCGTTACGCTACTTCCCTAATAACAATACGAGTCGGTTTTGGCACTTGGCAGAGCGATAAACTAGGGATCCAAAAGAATTGAGATTGTTACGCAAATACATATATATCTCTCTGTATTTCTCCAGAGCTAATTAAAAGAACGCTACTAGAAATTTTTATTTTACACTTTCGCTTGTTTGCTTGTTCTTGGCAGTGTTCTTCCTGCGCGAGTCCATTTGATGTAGTTCCTTGTCAAGCAAAGGAGATGGTGTACCTCACAGGCGTACACCTGCGAGATGCACCTTATTTCATATATCTTGTGCGAGTTTAAGCGTTTTTATGGCGAACGATGGGCACTATTTACATTTACACTAGTAAAGGTGCCCCCCCCCCCCCCCCCACTCATTTGCACAGAAAAGTTGCCTTGTGTTGCCTAATTTAAGTTGCCTAAAATTTCGGGGGAGGCACGTGCCCGGCTGGCCAACATATGGTTACGCCACTGCTTGTGATGCAACTAGTGAGGGTCCTACGGTATAAGCTTGCAATCGTGCTCGCTCCCTATTCGTAGTGGGCCCGCAGGTGTCCGAGGTGGCGGGCGCGTATTGGCATCACCCTGCATGTATTCCTGCTCGAGTCTCCTTACGCCCATTTCTGAACCCTTCACTCTTAAAAAAAGTTTCCACCCTTTGGGGATTATCTTGTCCCACAACAAAAATGGTCCTCTGTCTTACTTGGATTTCCTTTCTTGTCGTGAACGCTACGTCACGGTGCTAAAGCGCATGCCGTTTGCGACCCGAGAATACCGGGTGCACAGGGTTAAAAAAGGAAATGCGGGTAAGATAACGATTATCGTTACGGGACAAGCCCCAAAGGTGCACACTTTTAAGAGTGTCGAACGCGGGTGCGACAGCCGAGCAACCATCAAATTTCTGCAAAAAATTGCATGCTTTTCAGCTTTATATAACTCCCGACGAGTACAGGTTTGAGTTTTATGACCCCTCCAGCTCGAGTCGACAAACGCACTGCCGAGTTCTCAGAATGCCGAGCGAGAGGCTAAATTTAGCTCCGATTACGTCATGCTGTTCGTCTACAAAACGATACTAGAGCAAGGCGCGCGGAAAGTACGATTGCAATTATATAAGCGATAATACTATAACATGTTTTCATTACATGCGGTTTTAGCAAGCGACGTCACCCTATGCTGACCGAATTGAAAGACGTTTCACATCAAAATATGGAATAGACGAGCGTCGCACGTCTGCGACTCTTGTGACAGGGAATGACCCAAATGCGCACGCACGCACGCGCGCGCACACACACACACAACGCGCGTACCAGAAGTAAAGCCTTCACGAGTTTTCTATGGAACGCTCAGCGCGCGCACCAGTCTGTCCTTGCCCTTCCATGCCCTACTAGTGGATGGATGGCACTGCTGAGAGCATGCGTCACACCTAATGCGTCTGCTGCTGCATGCTTCTTCAGTTTGCAGGGAAGCAAAGAGCTTTCAATCTCCAGGTCGCACTGAAGTTCTGTTTTAAATTGGTATACTAAATATAAATAGGTATACTATATATAATGGGTAAATGGGTAATATCCATGGAAGTCTCTGAACGTATCCAGGAGTCGGGGTCTCTACACCACAGCGATGCTCGCCTGAGCAGAACATGTGCATACGCCGGGCCTGCGGGCAGACCCGCACATCTCAGTGAAAACAATGACGTCCTATGGATATTCTATGAACATCCACTGCCAGGACATGGCTATCCTAGGGGTGTCGAATACGTCCTGTGGACGTACCTCAGCTTGCTTGGCCGCACTGTCCGTGTCCTGCGGACATCCCTTGCATGTTCGGGAGAAACATTATGCACATGCTGCATATATTTTACGAGCACATGCCAGAGCGTTTTGCAGTGTTTGCCATAGTGCTGATTACAGTCACAGCACACGCTATGCGACAGATGCAACGGGCAGAGTGCCCACACATCAACAACAGATGCATTGTGTGCCCACGTTATGTGTGCACGCATGTGTGCGGATGCGCAGCATCCGTCCTCATTCTTCTAGGCCTTGTGCCAAGCAAATGTACCCAATTGAACTGACTTTTTCAAAGTAAATTGCGCTAGAAAAGTTCTAAAATACGACGTACACACGAGCTGCAGGCATGATAGCTTCGGACTGTAATTTGAATATGCGAGAAAATATAATTATGTTATGACGAAACTCAAAGACAAAGCCTCAACTGGAGGGCAAATATTCATGTGCATGTCAAAGGTCCATGTGGGATAACCCTGAGACACTCATGGTAGCATATCCGAAACAAGGCCGCAATTTTGTAGCGATTCCTTTTCTCTATGCTAATGCTTTTTGGCGCTTTCCGCGTTCACGATTGGACGCGTTCTAGGCTCTGCCCCGGGCAGAGGGTCACGAACGCGAAAACCGCGAAAGGCATTAGCATCCGGGAAAGGCATCGCTACAAAATCATGGCCCTGGTCCATGTGCGATATCCCTGAGACGTCCGCAATAGAATATCCCAAACTGCTCGTGCAGCAGATGTCCTATTTGCATCTGAAATGGTGCATAAACATTGGGGCATGATTCCGTTGTCCTATGGATGAAATGTTTTCACTGGGATGCCGAGTCCTTTAAAAAAAAAAAGTGCGCAGCTTGCACTAGTGGTGCAAACCTGGAGTCAACAGCGGAGCTTGTGATCATCTAGCTTTTAAATTACGTAGCTTGCCTAAGTTGTTTGTAGGTTTTGCGAGATTATGCTAGGTTTTGCTAAGTTGTTGGTAAGCTTGGCTAAGTTGTTTCTAGGTTTTGCGAGGTTATGGTAGGCTTGGCTAAGTTGTTTCTAAGTTTTGCGAGGTTATGCTAGGTTTTGCTAGGTTGTTGTCTCGGCAGGAAGTGCCTGCTGGAAGTTTTCGAGCAGTCTCAGGCCGGGATCCCTTTCTCGCCAACGTCGAGCGTTCACGCGCCAACTCTCGCGTTCCCTGGACTGAAACTCGGGATCCTCGACTCGGCGTCACCTCTTCTCAGCCGCAGCTTCAGCGCAGTGTTCCGGATCAGCTCGGCGGCGACGCATCACTTCTCACTTGGCAGTACGGTGTTCTTCCTAGTGAACTGCCTCTTCTTAGAGCGTCCGCACTTTCTTTGGTCTTCCCATTGCAGCAGCACACACGCATGGAGTAGAGGAGGCGAGAGGTGTGTCGCCGCGCCGGCTGTTCCGACCTTTTCCTCGCTTGTGACGTCACGACTCCACCCTACGCGCATGGGGTGAGAGAAGGTTACATGGCTCGGAGCTCTCGCAGGTGGTTGCTAGGCAACACGAGGCAGCGCACAGCTGGGCCGAGTTTGCTGGTAACGCTCCATGCCGCGCGGAACTTAGGCTTAAACAGCTCCACTGTTAAAAGTGGCACGAGTAAATTTTTTTTTTCGCCACATTCTCTTTGTCCTCTTGCTCCACTACAGTCCTCTCTGCTGCGTTCTTATCGGTCTTGAAAGTATGTTGCATTTCCCAGTGATAACACTGCCCTAATTGATTGAAATTTTGTTTGTAAATGCACTCTTGACTGATGTAAGAACACCAGTGTGCACAGTACAAGTCACATATAAAGAAGCCATTTTTTTTACCCAAATGGTGGCTCATTTAGCTTTTTCAAATAAGTTACAAATAGTTTGGTAAACTACACACTCACAACCTACTTTCAGGCCAATAGTGTGGTTGCATTAACACAGGAACCTGTGCAGCAGCTTCCAATTGTAGGTCCCAAAATTAGAGTCAGAGGGAAGTACAGGTACAGTTTATCTCTCTGTATTTACAGTATTTCTTTTTGGCAAGACAGCAGGATGAATAATACAGTGCAACATGTTCAGGCTTCCATGAAATCTGCCCTGTGTTATTGCTTCAAGGTATCCTGCACGACTTAGTTTCATGGGGCATTTGAACAAACAATACCCTGCTCCCCCAACTCGTCTTGTTGCAGCTTCCCAATGTCAATGTTTATACTGACAGTGCAGCAATCCGACACTCAGTTTCACTCCGATTCAGCATGCTATTTCATGTCTTTTTTCGGTAAGATGCACTTATCCAGTGTAACAAGTGAGCAAGTTGGCAGATGTGTCACATTTGAGGAGTAGAACATTCGAGAAAAAGCAACAACCTTCAAAGACTGCCCTTACTGCAGAAGGAAAAGCAATCCTGGGGAAGTTAAAGGAGGACTAGGATCTTCTAAAGCCTCCTCAAAAGGTTGTGATATTCAAGTTGTTTGCTGTAAAAACCATGTTTAGATACTGTCAGACAGGAGTGTAGGCAGATGCAACGGGGGGCTGCTCACAATACTTCCAAAATGATGGCAGTTTTAATTATTCAACTTGGGAACTCTGGTTCCAAGAGGGTATAACTCCTGCAGTGATTTCTAAGCACATACATACCTGTATGACTTATGTGCAGCAGACCTTGCAAAATGCTATACCAACAATGTTCAGTTTGTCACTGGAAAAACTGTATGTAGGAATAATTTACTCCACATAAAATGTCATACAAATCTGAGACAATACGCTTGACCTGTCTCCAGTGAATGTTATCACGTGAATCAGTGTCCCTTCTGTGAAGTTAATTTTACACAAATGATGACTATTGCTTTCAGATTGTCAAAAACAAAATGAAAGGATAAACACAACTACAAATATCATATACAACAATATGTGATGTAGAACTTTGTAACTACGTCACATACTATCCACTGGACAGAAGCACATGTGACTGCCAAGGAGAATAACTGATCATTCAAACCATGTCGAACACCCTTAATCACGATGGCAATCTTCTGCCCATTTATGCTAGATACCTTAATCGTCATGCGCTGTACATAAAAACCATGCATTGTGCCATTTTTCACTCATTGTGAAGAAAGCTCCTTTGGGGGAGCTGAAACCTTAAAGAAATTTTAAATCCTTTCTTCGGATGTACTGGTCGCTTTTTTTAGAAAAAAAAATCACCATCAACATCGTCCTCTAGCAGATGGGATGTTCAACAACACTGCTGGAAGTTTATGATTATAAAAAATGCTGCATATGAAAAAGAATGCAAAAATAAACAAGCACTCAACACATACACACAAAACTCTTGCTTAGATATGTCAAACTCTGATGACTACTACTAGATGTTCACAACAGATGAATGCTAAAGTAAAAGTTGGCTCTGATGATCACATGAAAAGAAGAATGGAAAAGAAACAATGCTGAAAAGCAGATGAATGCTTAAAGTTACGAACCTAAAAATCACAAGTAGCTGCCAATTTCTGTATCCTGTATGCCAGAATTTAAAAAAAACGTATGGACAGGAAAGGCGCCTATAAAAACTGTGTTGACTGACCGGTGCCTTTTCCCATGGGCAGCTTTGCTGAGCCAAGCAATATGCGGTCTACACTTGCAACAGCACATACTGAAGTAGCCCCCCATACCACACTTCAGTGATGAAGACAAGCCTTCAACCTGCCTCCAAACAGAATGCACCAGGCAGATGGCGGGACAAAAAAAAAAAGCATGAGGAAAGTGAGGCTGTGGCTTTGCAGAGCCAGCCCCAACAGGAAACCCATAATGTGCTGCACAATGAAGTCCTGACTGAAGCAGACTGCACAGCTGCTGTGGCAATGTCCTTGTGATAGTTTGTTCTTGTTGCTGGAGAAAAATAACTGTCACAGCACCACAACGGCCAGCTATCCTTTGGAGAGATGCCTCCAGAGCACTGTCAGAAGCACAGTCAGGGACAGCACAGCTTGCTCTCGATCCAGGCGAAACGATGAAGGTGCAGCATTGAACACCGGGCAGTATGGGCACTGGTAGGAGCCACACACATGGCAGATGCTGAGTGCGTACAAGTTGTACACTTCAAACATAGTCTCATTGAACCGCTCTGAAAATAAAAGGAAAGAGCGAAGTGCAATATAGTACAAGTAGAATACACAGAGAAAAGCAAGACACCTGATACAGAACAGTCACATATCTTCAGTCAAATGGGGGGCACGTTTAGTCTGCATTGAAAATGATAATAATAATAATAATAATAATAATAATAATAATAATAATAATAATAATAATAATAATAATAATAATAATAATAATAGACTTAAGTTTATCATACTGGAAATCAGTGCTAGTACTGTCAAAATTATAGAAGGGCCCCTCACCAGGCCCCGTCAGAAAATGTTTGTCATACACTAGAAGGTTTAAAGCATTGTCTGGGAGGTATCCTACAGCAAGGATTTCTAAGCATGGTTTAGTATCAGCCAAGATGGAAGCAAATGAAATCTTGCAAGGGATCATGGTGTGAAGAGGCAAGCTACACTTGCTGCAGCAGAAGTCTCTCTCACTGTCTTGACCAGCACCTGCAAGTGACATTACTCTCCTCCCTACTGCTACATGGAAGCTGACAGCGCAAGTGATGTTTACATCACCACTCCCACCTTTTGTTCCTTTTCCCACTCCTTCCTCTTTTTGTTCCCATGCACATTAACAGCAGCAGTGTTGCATGCTCTACATGTGACAGGAATATCCAAGTTGTTCATGCTGCTACTGCTGAATGTGTGCAGCAGGCATGACACCTATGACACGGAAGTGTGTGAAACTATTTCTGATAGTGGCGTGAAGTGTCTTCTCTGAGAAAAGGTCGTAGGCTTTCGTTTGCATATACGGCAGTTTTTATGGCATATAGTGGCACAACACCTTGCAGAAACAACCATCACTACATGATCTATACTCTGCGCTTGACTGTTTGTGATGCCAAAACCTGATGAGGGCCCCTTTAAGAGCATGGAGAAAGAAATGTAAGTGTACCCCATGAATTCTAGAGAATATCCAACTTAGGCAGAGAGTTCGGAGACAAATTGCGAGTTGCTGTTACTGTACTTGATTATGGCAATCATAACTAAGTATGTAAAGACCAGTGCATTTTCATTGAGTACGCCAATGTGCACAAGTGCCCCATACAAGACGTGTTCTACACTCTAATTTACTTCTAACATAGTGCCCATGTATACAGGCAAAGCATAGTTAAATATTCTGAAAAATTGCTATAAAGTAATGAATATTAATGAACATTATATTTTGCCATATGTAGACTATTCCTAATGCAACACAATATGGTTGCTACGTAGTAATGTGTTTAATTAACCTTTTGGTTTAACACAAGTATTAAGTTGTGATTAATGCTTTTAGTGTACTATTGAATGATGAAATATCATCCTGACTGAAGATGGCCATTCTTGTAGCAACCGACAAAAGAATAATCTGTTACAAACATTCACCTCTATGTGCACAAGTGCTGTTGAGTGCACATACGGGGTGTGCAAATGGTTAATTTTGAGGCCAAATTGAATATGAATCAAATAGGGCAGGAATGCACACCTATCTGCTTTCTCCTCCTACCACGCACGTCCATGCGTGGGCCATGCGCCGTATCTTGGAGGTAATAATCTCTGTGCGGCAAGTGCAAAGTGTGAGCCAGGACGTTTGGTACCTTGATGAGCATCGCGTTCCTGCGCGTCTAGGGTTGGTGATCATGTAATCTCAAGTTTCTGAGTAATGGGGCGAAGCACTCGCGTTGTGACAGCAAATTTATGGTCACCAATTGAGATCTGCTCATGCATGACTGAGCACACGAGACACCAATAAAGCTACAAACCTTACTTCGTGTAGTGGTCTGTTTGCTGCGACTTTTCTTCCACTTCTTTTTTGTTTTTTGCTCAGAATGAATATCCATATTCTCTTACACTTTCGTTTTTTTAATTTGTAGGTGCTGGCTACGGGCAATAAGTGCGGCCAGCCATGGCGTCCAAGCATTACAGCGTTGCGCGACATGACACATGCAAATTTCAGATGTCGTGAGCCACATCAATGCATTGCTCTCGGCACGATCTGCACCACATGCGCTGGCGCTCATAACCACGCTATTATGGCCTGACCTTCTCACAATTTGTTTATAAGTGCTTACTAAACATAGGTACTATCCATCAGGAATGCTATAGGAATTTGTGAAGTGGTTTATATTGCTGAAATTTTAAAATATCGAATTAACGAAATTCGCAATTTAACAAAGTTTTTTGCTGCAAGTACAACTTCGTTATATTGAGGTTCGACTTTATTTGCAACAGTACTGCACAACTTCTTACTGATGCCCGTACGATGTTGAAAAGACAGAAGGAAAGCTCCTAAACTTATATACTGTGCCAGCAAGTTTTCCTACAATTTTTTTCTTTTATTTACTTTAGTACTGTTCTAAGCCATCACAACTTCTGAATGTGTACATCTGGTTATGCCATACACAAATGACCCCGTGCTCTTATTTAATAATTATACAAGTTTGTCTGTCCATGATTATCCATAGAGTATTTATTTATTTATTTGTTTACTTATTTGTGAGACCCTCAAGGTACACAGTTGTACACTGCAGATGGGAGGGGCGAGAATACATTGCAAGAGTAAAAAATACAGGATTACAGTGTTATTTATCTACAGAGGAACACTGTTTGAGTTTGCCGAATAAAGTGATGGAACTTGACTGGGCAGAGTGATGAAGGCTACTGCTTCAAGCACTGTCAGATTTTGGTCTCAAATGGCTTAAGAAATGTAGGCAAGGTCACAGTTGATACTTTTTCCATGTGTCCGAAATACTTCTGATGTTTAAATGTCAACCAAAACACTTTCTAATAATGCAATGCTCTGTGAATGTTGCCCTTCTGCAGCGTCCTTTCACAGAACTTATGTGTACATCTGCATAGTATGCTGCATGGAAAACAAAAATCTGGATTCACCTGAATTCAATAGCTTCTATATTCACTGGAGAGTTGGAACAGAGTGGGCCAAGTTTTAAAATTCAATTGAGTAAACCAGAAAGTGCACATTATTTGATCGGGCCTTTATTATTGTAAGCCAATTGTGCTACAACCAGGAAGGAATAAGTACCTACCTGGTGCATAATAGTCATAGACACGAATTGAAATGAACCGTGTCATGTTGGCAACTGGGTACCAGCGTTGGGCAGTAAAGTTGACACAGATGGGTGATGTGTCAAGCTAGAAACAACAATAAAAAAAAAATTGATGAGTACCTGCACTTAGCCTTAAGGAAGCTAAAAGAAACAATCAAGCTTATGTTCTTTAAAGATACACACATAATCAAAGTAGATTTCAGCCTTCTTTTCTTCATAGCGAGCTTCCCGGAGGTTGCGTACGGCTCCAGACTGCACATATGCATCCAATGTCTGCTGCTGAATGTAGTAACCTGAAGGCAAGTTGACTTCAAGTACAGCCATACCACTCCTGGGGCTCTCTTCAGTACGAATCCAGCTGCAGTGAACAAGATGCAACATTTGCTAACACATGGCAGCACTAGCACACAGGTTAAATATATTCACCATAACAAATATCTCAAAATTCAATCCTAAATCAAACATTTGGTGCTACTGGAAATGCTTTATGTTATTCAAGCAGAAAGTTGATAGATGTCCACCAAGATTCAGAATGGTAAAGCATTTCTTCGGAGCACTGTATTAATTTATTTGGTAGAAAAAAGTGCTTTACCAGTCGACAAACAGAAAAATCAAATTCCATTTTTCTGGTGCTCATACTATGGTGCTGTGTCAAGAGCGTGGTGTCCAGGATTTCAAACTAATTTTACGTATTTGGGCTCTTTCTTGTGCAGTTCTCAAAGCTTGAAAGGTTCAGGTCTTGGTTCTTTTAGAATGCAATGTAATCCTTTTTTATCGATAAGAAATTTACTAGTTCTTGTGAAAACACTGCTGAAAGTGTAATTCACCAATTCTGCCTAAATACTATGGAGATAGAATGTAAAAGCAGTACAGTAAAACCTCGTTAATACGCAGTTGGCAAGCAACTTGGATCAGGCACGCCGTTATATACAGACCTTTTCTCAGCCTCAGTAAAGTTCTCCGAGCCCAACCCCTCGGTGACGTTCTCCAATTATGGTGCGCAGGTGCACGTTGATTGTGTTACCAGACCCGCCAGACCAGCTGGTTAGCCTGCTCTCGTGTGTTGCGCGAGGAAAGTGTGCGACATTTCCCCGATTCCACACTTGTATGCCCCGAAAAAGGAAGTAAATACCATGCACCAACCGTTTTTAACTGTTTGGCATGCGTTGAGTGACTATGGCTTTAGCAGTCAGCCAATACATTAGGTTCAATGGAGACAGGGTGGGGGGATTCATCGGGACTATACTTAAACCGGAATTACACTATAAGCAGGTACGTATTTACGAAGTTTTACTGTAGAAAATGAAAGTGACAAGCTTGCCTTTGGCACGACCTAAATGAGACATGGGAGCTGTTCCTCCCATATGAATACTGGCGAATGTTCAGCGCAAATGCAGGCACTGGCGGTGGCGTGACCAAATGCCTCCAAGTGTCTACATTGTACTCCATGTGCAGCTGGACAATGGCCAGACCGGTGCCTTGCGCTTTCACAATGATTACACCCCATGCATTGGGTATCTGCAAGAAAACAAGACAATGAAGCCAAATTTTTTTGAAAAAATAGGATACAATACATCCATATTTTGTTAAAAATACGAACTGTTACTCCTACAACAGAACCTTACCAATTGTGAAATATCTTGCAATAGATGAGGAGAATAGTTATTTCTACTTAAGAGCTGCTGAAAAGTCGATCATGAATGTATAGTTAACAGAACCGACTGTTTCAAGCTTTACAAAAGTCAAAAGACCTTTTGCTGTACTGACTGCAATTAGTTGGGGAATACCGTATTTACACGATTGTAAGTCGACCCCTTTTTTTTTAATTTGAAAGTCTGAAGTTAGGGGGTCGAGTTACAATTGAAACCGAAACATGGCCCCGCCAAAAAATAAGTGATACCAACTGGTTACAATTTACAACTAGTTACAACGTAGTTACAATTTTATGTTTGCTCTATGGCCCTACCCGTATCTTTTCGCTATCCCGCGTGTTTGTTCGCTTTTCGGAAGGGTTTTTTTAACATTTTTGAGAGTCTTACAGTGCATGCAACACTCATGGAGGAGTGTCGATAGTTGATGGAAGCGCCGCTGTTCTCATTTGCGGCGGCACACTCAGAACGGCGGTGCTTGCAGGGAGTATCGGTAGTTCATGGAAGAGCAGACACTGCTCGCGAGTTTCTCTTTCTCTGTTAAAAGGCATTGGTATTGGTTTGACACGTTCCACTTGACTGCTGGCTACGTGCTACTTCTATGCTTCCCCAGTCGTCATGAGTGCTCCAGGTCCACTAATCGTTCGGCACTCGTTCACAGCAGCGTTCAAGAGGGCTGCCATCCTTTACGCCAAAGAAACAAATCACTGCGCAGTGGGCCGCAATTTCGATGTTTCTAAACGGGTGGTGCGAGAGTGGCGACTGCAGCGAAGCGAAATTTTCACCTGTGAGACAGCAAGGAAGAAATTTCCTACGTGCCGAAGTATGGACGCTTTCCGGAGCTGTAGGCTAAGCTTGCGGCATACGTTGCTGAAATGCGTGATCGGTCGCTGCCAGTGAAGTGCGACGTGATCATGAAATAAGCCCGGACCTCCGCCTTAATTTTAAGGTTCTGCTCCGCCGTGAGTACAACGAGTGGCTGGCGGCAGAAGGCTGCGAAATTACGCCAACCGGACCTGTCAAAAGAGCCTCCCTGATGGCTGCATGTGGTTGGGTGCATTTGGCGTGGGCTGCTGTTCTGCAAGATGTCCTAGTGCGGTCGTTTGCCAAATTTGAAATTTCGCTGGACCACGACGCGCTGTGGGACCGCAGCAACGATGACGATGGCAGCACTAGTGAAGACGAGTAGTCCAGTGACCATGTCAGCTACTAATTAATTTTCACTATCGAATGCGCCCTCGGGTATGCTCTCTTTTTTTTTTTTTTCCGGTCAAGCGATATGGGGGGGGGGGTCGACTTACATTCGAGTCGACTTACATTCGAGTTGACTTACAATCGTGTAAATATGGTACGTTGAATATTAGTGAGACATCTCCAGACCAAGCGAAAATAACATTTCAAGTCTCTATAGTACAAGCAAAATGCAATTATATATTAATCATGTAGTAATGTTAGTCAGTCTAATAGGTTCTTGTATTATATGTGACTAGGGTAAATTAAAATCAGTATTCGACTACTTTTCACAAGTAAACCTAATACTCTTATACCAGCTGTCCATAAGACAGCACCTATATTGTTCCTAATAATAAAAAAAATATAATTAGACTATGTTCATAGCAATATTATTTAAAAAACAAATAAAAATGAAGAATTCTTATTCTACCTGTAAAATATACATATAGCACTGCAGCTTGTGCCACATGTCTAAACAAATGCTCAGGCATAGTGCCCAGATTTCCTCAGAAGAGTCTGAAAGGAATATACAAGTATCCTATGTTATCGTTTAATAAACTCTTTCATCCTGCCCTACTGCCCCCACTTGAACAAAGAATTAGGTTGTGTGATGTCAAATCAGGGTTTAAAAAAATAAAATACGGGGTTTTACGTGCCAAAACTATGACCTGATTATGAGGCACGCCGTAGTGGGAGACTCTGGAAATTTGGACCACCTGGGGTTCTTTAACGTGCGCCTAAAGCTAAGTACACTGGTGTTTTTTCATTTCGCCCCTATCAAAATGCGGCTGCCGTGGCCGGGATTCGATCCTGCAACCTCATGCTTAGTAGCCCAACACCATAGCCACTAAGCAACCCCAGCGGGTTCAAATCAAAGTGTTGACCCTTCGTACATGGATGCCAGCTCAGCTCACTCACACATACTGAGCTGCTGCTCCATTTCAAGAGTCTTCACAAAAAGGAGTTACTGTCTGCTGTCATCTTCTGTTGTCTGCATGGCAGAAAAGTTCCTGGATCCTTTTGCTCATGATGAAATAAATGCAATAGATGCAAATGCAGTTATAGTTTCTGAAGTTATAAAAAATAAAGTAACCACTAACTTTCCAGACCCATTGACAGCCTAGTTTTCTTGTACCGTGAGCAGCAAATGTTTTTGAAGCATGGATGGCACAATATATTTCTCTGTGCTTTTTCATTGCCAGGCTAGGACTTCAGGCAAGCAATGTACAGGGAAGTATTAGATGTACCTCTTGTATAATCTATTTTGAAAGACATTTGTTGCTGAAATTTGTCAATCTCTCTGGGATGAGTTGAGCAGCGAGCCAGCACATGACAGTCACCAGAAGATGCAATCCCACATGTGCCAAAAATATGAGGATCAAATTAGGAATATCACAAACATTCATACTAACTTGCAAATATTACTTTTCTTTCCTCAAATTATGTGCTGTAGTCAATAAAACGCTTGCCCTTTATTTTTGACATTATAGAAATATGAACCAAATTACAGCACTATTTCTAGCAGTGGTGCCACATACATGCTTTGAATTTGTAGCACTGCCGTCATAGCCATTAAAAGTTGTTCGTAAATTAACACGACGCTCTCTTATGCTCAAATACATTTGATCATTAGCGGTTGAGACTGATGCTCTGAAACGTTTATTTCAGAAAAATGATCACCGACATACTTATGCCCTTCTATGTACCCGCCATTAAGTGAACAGTGCTTGTGCCATCATATATGCCAAGCCTGTAAAGCATGGGTGAAGCCATCTCTTGACATCATCTTGAAAAACCTTCACTGCTTTAAGTGCACCCTAATTTTTGTCAAAGGATGCCTTTTCAGCTCCTTCTTTACTGTGGGTACAAAAATAAGCCGCAGGAGGTGAGGCTTGGACGGTGCAGGATCTTCATGATTCGGTAGCCAGAAATTGGGTCGATGTATTGGCAACATGGGCACTTTTGTCGTCGTAGTGCAGTTTGCACTTCTGCATGAGTTTTGGTATTAATAGGGTGTGTTCACACATCAATGTCTCAATAATACTTCTGTAGCAGTCAGTGCTATTTACTGTCTGGCCATAAGGAACCGAGTGGGTGTACACCATTCCCTTGTGGTTGAAAAATGCGATGACCTCATCTTGTTGGGCTGATCTTTGCCTTCTAGCCTTTTATGGTTGAAGCTGTCCCTTTTCTACCTAGCGAGTGCTTTAATAATAATATTTGGGGTTTTACGTGCCAAAACCACTTTCTGATTATGAGGCACGCCGTAGTGGAGGACTCCGGAAATTTTGACCACCTGGGGTTCTTTAACGTGCACCTAAATCTAAGCACACGGGTGTTTTCGCATTTCGCCCCCATCGAAATGCGGCCGCCGTGACCGGGATTCGATCCCGCGACCTCGTGCTCAGCAGCCCAATAGCGAGTGCTTTGGCATTTTACCTCTGGGTCATATATATAAGTACATACAGGTCTCATTCACATTCGAAGTAATAGTGGTTATCCACCAATCTTAACTCCTCAATGCACTACCGTATTTACACGATTGTAAGTCGACCCCTTTTTTTAAAATTTGAAAGTCTGAAGTTGGGGGGTCGACTTACAATCGAAACCAAAACATGGCCCCGCCAAAAAAAAGCGATACCAACGAGAGCTACAACGTAATTACAATTTTATGTTTGCTCTATGGCCCTACCCGTATCTTTTCGCTATCCCGCGTGTTTGTTCGCTTTTCGGAAGGGTTTTTCAACATTTTTGAGAGTCTTACAGTGCATGCAACACTCATGGGGGGGGTATCGATAGTTGATGGAAGCGCCGCTGTTCCCATTTGCGGCGGCACCCTCAGAACGGCGGCGCTTGCGGGGAGTATCCATGGGAGTATCGGTAGTTCATGGAAGAGCAGACACCGCTCGCGGGTTTCTCTTTCTCTGTTTAAAGGCATTAGTATTGGTTTGACAAACTTTTTGACGCGCTCCACTTGACTGCCGGCTACGTGCTACTTCTATGCTTCCCCAGTCGTCATGAGTGCTGCAGGCCCACTAATCTTTCGGCACTCATTCACAGCAGCGTTCAAGAGAGCTGCCATCCTTTACGCCGAAGAAACAAATCACTGCGCAGCGGGCCGCAATTTCGATGTTTCTAAACGGGTGGTGCGAGAGTGGCGACTGCAGCGAAGCGAAATTTTCACCCTGTGGCGGCAAGTGAGAAATTTCCCACGTGCCGAAGTCTGGACGCTTTCCGGAGCTGCAGGCTAAGCTTGCGGCATACGTCGCTGAAATGCGTGATCGGTCCCTGCCATTGAAGTGCGACGTGGTCATGAAACAAGCCCGGACCTTCGCCTTAATTTTAAGGTTCTGCTCCGCCGTGAGTACAACGAGTGGCTGGCGGCAGAAGACTGCGAAATTACACCAACCGGACCTGTCTAAAGAGCCTCCCTGACGGCAGCGTGTGGTGGGGTGCATTTGGCGTGGGCTGCTGTTCTGCAAGATGTCCTGGTGTGGTCGTTTGCCAAATTTGAAATTTCGTTGGACCACGACGCGCTGTGGGACCGCAGCAACGATGACGATGGCAGCACTAGTGAAGACGAGTAGTCCAGTGACCATGTCGGCTACTAATAAATTTTCGTTATCGAATGCGCCCTCGGGTTTTCTTTTTTTTTTTTTTTTTTCCGGTCATGCGATATGGGGGGGTCGACTTACATTCGAGTCGACTTACAATCGTGTAAATACGGTACTTCCTGTCCAGGCAAACATTTACACAATTTTCTTGTCAGACTGGAGTAAGCAGGTGAGTGATCCATCATGCACAAACTCCAGACAAATAAACATGTTCTTTTCAAAATTTCATGGGTGCTTCCTACTAAAACCTGAGGTAGTGGGTGTACTGTTAAACAGCAAAACATCCATTGGCTTTGATCATGAGCGCTGATGTGTTGATGGTTTCCTTGAGCCACTGAAAACTGGTTGCACGACTTGAATCAGCATAAGTAAATATGAGCTTGGTTGCTCACAAGCTGGCCATGGCTCACAACCTGAACAACTAAAAGCAACGAAGTACTATCTAGCGTTCAAATGAATAGTGCTACTGCTGTGTTTGAGAGAAAGTGATGTGGCTTCTCGTGGATATTAATTGAATAGCAACATTACCAGCAAACATCTGACAATGGCACATTGAGCATGCAGCATTAGACCCAGTCTTAGTTTCTATTGAGCATCCACTGTATTTCAGGGATCTCTTAAACCTATTGGATTGAAACATCTGTTGAACTGTCAGTCTATTGGTACTGATCAGCAAGTGAACTATGAATTCTGCTGAAATTTTCATGAGAGCATGAAAATAGATGAGTCGTTGCTGTGTGGTGAGCCTCTGTAACATATTAAAAAAATAACTGCCGCGAGAATTGTTGAAATAGTGCATGCAAAAAATTTGTATACACTAAAAAACAGCAGTACCAATGTTCACATGTGCAGAATGCAATGGGAATCGTTGCAGGAAACATACACAGGATACCTTCTGCATTTAACGCTGTGTTTTACGTGGCTTGTGTAGCTACTACAACACGAAAGTGCCCAAGCCATCTGCTTTGATCAAAGTTTACCCTTTCTACTCACTTGTTGTTGCGACATAAATAAATAAATGGTAACACAAGCTCTCGCACAGCCTTATTTCACTTCAAAGACAAACTATTAAACATATTTTGTCACCATTATTGAGATAAGTTGCCCCTTTTGATGCTAATAGACCTAACAAAAGATTCCATCGTTGCTGCAAAAAGTGCTTGATTTCCATTTATCAGACGGAACCACAGCATTTATCATTGGCCATGGTTCAGTAATGCCTGAACACTCCACTAAAAGCCTCCTTGAGGACATGCCTGTCCAGAGCCACTTTATGTGCAATTACACAAATGGTCATAACACTATGTCAAAACATTTCTTTCCTGCCCTCGTGTTAAAGGCCAGAAACACACATCTGATTGTTTATGAAAAATGAAATCAGATACAAGTGTTCCACACTGTTCAACTGTTGAGCATTGCGAAGTGCCTAACTTTCTCACTAGGATTGAGTACAATAAGGAAGGAGGTGCAACTCGTACTACTGCTGTTCTTGGAAATTTGGCAGCGTTGCAACTTAACGTCTTGTATTAACATCACACATGTGCCATTTTGAAGGGAGCTATACATGTGCCACATTGCAGGTCTTCCCCAGCCTTCACTATAACATGCTTAGTCACTCACAACCTTTCACTTTAACTCAACAAATACACCCACAAAGGAGGTCCAGGTAAACTCATAAAAACTTACAGACAGTGTCTGCAACTTGGACAAGTTTTCCTGCCCAATGTGAAGCTCTCGTGTGAAGCCTGGTGTTGAAGGGGCCTCTACAGTGACTTTGATGTCAGTGACATCACGTGAGCGAGACTGGATCGAAAACTCTGTCAGAGCTTGCATGGCCAAAAGTGTGTCCTGAAAAAGGCAAAAACTACAGTTCATAACTGCAAACTTGTTAAAAATTAGGGAAGTAACTCAGTGCGCCCTTAACACTGCCACTTGAAAATGGCCACCCTTACGGTGATAGCATCTGGAAATACAGTCAGCTTCTGCTAATTCGACCCCAAAAGGATCAATGAAATTAATTGAATTATCTAATCAGTTGAATAAGATGCAGAAAAAAAGCCCATACCCACCACTGATTCATCGGTGCCAAAAAATGTGCACTCGCCAAGAATAAAATAAAAATAAAGAACATGTTCTTTATTTTTATTTCATTCTTGGCAAGTGCACGTTTTTTGGCACCAATATGTTTCCTCGCCAGATGAATTTTCGCCGAACACTTGACCACAGATTCGTTTGCCAGTATTTGCCCGATTCTAACATGAATATGAATATGAATATATCTTTATTTCCAACAGATTCCAACAACATGCCCCTGAATCAAATGGGCGACCATGTTCTATTTGTCCAAAGTAGAAGAATATCGTAGAAATGACGCTAAAGCTCCTAAACAAAGCAGAGATATAACACACACACAATATTTTAGAAAAAAATTAAGACTAGGTTGCACAATGGTTGCCAGGGTCTTCTATAGTTAGCTTCTCCGCAATACATCCGTGTTATGCGGTAAGGCATACAAACGCCGTGAAGGTGGTTTTTGTTCATCCAATTGCATCATGCAGGCAATTTTCTACCTATTTGCGTGTGTGTGTGTGAGTGTTTGTGGAGGCGGGGGAGAAAGAATGAAAAAAGAAAAGGTCTGCATTGAATTGGGCAAATACCGTAATCAGACATTGTGAGCTACGAAAATTGCTTGAAAATATTCCTAGGGCATGCTGAAAATGGGCGTTTCTAATGGAAGATAATGTCTGTTCAGCGCACTGACTCATCCCTAAGCTCCGCTGAGACAGACACTGTCACTAAAGGAGTTGCTATTGGGGTCACCATAGGGGTCAGGTGCATGCATGCTGACTGGCCAAGTTCGAATTATCTGGTGAAGACAAACTTTAGGATTGAAATAACAAAAGTTTGGGCCCATAGAAATGGATGGGCACTGGCTGGGACCATTGGTTGGGATCGAATTAACCAAAAAATCTAATTAACCAGAGTTAACTTAACGTAAGACTACTGCAGCAACACTTCATCACTTCAGTATGCTTCCCTACATTCACAGTAACAACAAAACTGTATGTAGTGAAACAGGCAAGAAATGGAAGGCCTAGTATTCTTTGTGTATGGTGTCACTTGCACCTTGCAATCACATTACAACAAACAAGAGTCGGCATTCACAGCATTTACAAATAACGTGCCATCTGTGAGACTAGCCCAGATTATTTCTGTCGATTCTAAGCTGCTGCTTCGTTTTTGTTTCATCAATGCACTCTATTTTTTGTGCATTGAGTCAGATGCTTCAGCGCTGAGCTGCTTTAAAATGCATAACTGGTGTGTAACATGCAAACTAGGAGTGTGAAAATTCTTACTTGAGTTGAGGCCCAACCACCATATGAGAGGCGCTGTGAATTCAGCCATTCCACAATCTCTTTCTGAACCACTGCCTGTCGTGCCACATGCACCAGTAGGCCATAGGCTGTGGTCTCCACATTGGATGCATCGTAAATGTAGGGAAGTCGGGGGTGCAGGTAAGGTTTGTTGTTTTCTATCACCACTGTAGGTGCGGGCAGTTCAGTACGAGACCAGTACCTCATGCCACCTGCAAGCAAATGCCAATACCTACACTTTGGGGGAAAAAGTTGCAGCAGCAAGGAAGACAACTGCATTATGTGGCTGCAGTTATTTTCATATGCGGCGGTTCTGGCACTACCCACAGTCTACTGTGATCATAACATGTCGATTTTATTAGTGAAGTGCAAGCACATGCTAGGTTGAATAATACTGCATAATCTGCATAAATATAGATTTCATTGAAAGTAGCAAAAGTATAAAGTAGAGACACGCACATGTAGGCGTGTGTATCACAGGGTCACAGAAAGGAAAGCCTTAACTGCCATCCAAAACAGAAGTAGCTGGCCCAAATGTGCCTGCTTTGTAATGTTTGCTGTGTTTACTTTATGCCACATGTGCAAATATGCCGCTTACCCTGTGAACCACCGAGATCCTATCAACATCCAGGTATGACCCATTAGCTCACATCTCGACATCACATCTGAAGGACGTCCTACTAACATGTGATATTTTGCAAAATCAAGTAGCCGATGGCTTATTGACGTTAATTCTACTTTAGAATTAAACTCTTTATGGACATCACATACTGATGTTGTAGAGATGTACATGCTACGCCCTATCAGTTGGGTGCATTTTAAGTTTTCTTGAAGATCTAAGATGTATCGGTTAGGAGTAGTACTTTAGTACTACTCCTAAATTTAGTACTTAAATTTTGTAGACATAAAAGGTGGAACCATAGGCTCAGGTTATACAATGAAGGCTGGTCCAAAATTTTCAGAGGATTTTTGTTCCATAATAAGACTTACAGGGCTGTCCCATAAGTCCCTTCAGCCCAACACAGAATGATTTTGTACACTTCTAGCAAACTTATTATGATGGAGTTGCATCACACAAATTCACACATGCACAATGCGCATATGGATTGTTACGTCTTCTGTCATATGGCAATGTGTGCAATCAAGCCAAAATAAAGAACTTGAAAGCATGTGTGGTGACTGAATGCTTGTCTAGGAAAGTTGGGGCATTGAGCATACAATGTTTCTTTTATGGAGTGTTGGACTGGCATCACTCGTTGCGCACTGGCATTTTATAGGCAACTGTGAGTGCTCGGTGGCCCAAGATGGGCATTACAGGGTGTGTGGGAAAGCCTGGCTCTACTCTTCTCTGGCTTCTTCCAGTAGCCCCACACCACTGTTATATAGTGTAAAAGCAAAAGAAATGCTGAATTCCTTCAACTTAAATATTAACGCTTCAGAGCTTTGGCTAAGTGAGTGCCTGTTGCACATACAGTCTCAAGTGAAAGTGCGTCATTGTGTAAGGGATGTAGCTGAGGATGCATCATGCCATTTTATTGTTCCACAAGTGTATATCAGCATTGTTACATTTCACCTGGCGTAATAAAGCCTGCACAGCTTCTGAAACAATACTAGCAAATTTTTCACCTGCACCACCCTTTGATCGAGGGTGAGTGCCCGATCTTGAATTAATTTTGTTTCATGATCCTGTTTTTTATGCAAGAACATTAACAGCCTACCACTGTTTTTTTTGGGGGGGGGGGAGCAGAAAAAAAAGAAACACTTTGGTGATATTTGGCCTGTGCTGTGTTCTCATCAGGTGGACTGGCTGCAAGGCAGGCACATGCATTGGAGCACCTTCCATTTTGTGCCATAACAGTGAACTATCATGGCTGCACTAGATAATGGAGATTTTTTTCTTCACTTGATTCATTTTGTTTTTGGTCCCTTACACACAAGATTGTGTAAGCTATGTGCAGGCACTTTTTAGGACAATGAAAGATGACTGTCAGTCAGCACACCATGTTACTGATCTACCTTTTGTTTTGTTTGATCACTTCCATCCATATTAAGTTTCTTCCTGGACTGCAACTAAAGGCTACTTAGGCAGAAATAAGCTGGAAATGTGCATGCAGCTCACAGGAACACACATGAGTAACATGCACATACTTGTCTCCCTCATCTTTTCATCAAGGAGGTTGAAGGCCATTTCCCCATCAGCACTGTTGACCAATGTGAGTGCATATGCTACAATGGCCAACTCGTAGGGGTCCTCCAACTTCTGGATGAGGTGCAGCATCCGCTCCAGGTACCGGGCAGCAGTGCCTCGAGCCGTGGATGCACGCGATCCGATCTCCTGCATGGCACAGGTCATGAAGGGCCACTGCTATGGACTGATTGTCATTAACGCAGACACTAAAGATGTACACTGCATGCACTTGACACGGATTTTGCCAACGTAAGCTGCACTCTACTATTTCTGACCCCTGACACACTCAAAAGAAAAAAAATGAAATTTAGCTGAATAAGTAAATTATCCTTCTGCACAACTGAAAAGTCCACTCTTACCATAATACAAGGCCTAGGAAGCAAAAAAGAAACGAAAGAAAAGCTATAAAAATAGATGCATAAAAACTTATGCATCAGTCCCCACTATTCCTTGCCATCTACCACTGGAACAAATTGAAAGCTGAAATTGCTTACGGGAACAACCACGATGCTTTTAATAATAAACTGAAGTGCCGCATGCATACTGATACATAAAAGCCTTTCAACAACCTCTATTTTTATCTTGTGTTTCAATTTTGTATTTGTATAGCTCAATTTTGTATTCGTAATCTTATATCGTGTTTTGTGAGGGGTTTCATCCTTTTTACTTGCGGTGCTATGTATAACATTCTTTCATTGCTTACTATGAAATGCTTGTAAATGGGCTTTAAGGCTACATGAATTGAATGGGGGGGGGGGGGGGCGATGCCATCTTGAAGTTCCCACACCCACCTTGATGCGACATCATGGTTGACCGCATCTGCTCGGATTGGTTACTTATTGGTAAAGATGGGACTATACTGGATTCTGAAGCGATGTCAAATTGATGTGCTGAGTTTTGGTGCGAAAGTTTAAAAATTGAAGTTTAGCCTTCATTTTCTTTTCTAGTAATTAACCGTTTATTGCGACATCAATGAAAATAGCATTTTGAAAAGGCTGATCAGTCTAAACTGATTTAGTGTTTCTCTTCAGCATCCCTTCAGCAGATAATCAAAGGTTTTATAGGTGAGCAACTTACGCCTCTGATATCCTTAACTTCGGCCAATGTGATGAGCACGTGGGCGGTTAGAGACACATTGCGAAACCGCACCGGGTCTTCCGGCCTCTCAGACTGAAATTGGAAACACAGTGTGCAATAAAAAGCAATACCATCAGATTAAAAGAAATTATGAAGCTAAAATAAGAAACAATAAACATACGGGAAGAGACATCTTGCGATCGTACGCATAAAATGATGTCTCGTGGAAGGAACCCTCGGGCGACTGCCTGTCCAGTAGCCAAGCAATGGCTTTTTGAATGACAGAGGGGTCAATGTACAAGAACTGCTCCCATTCTTGAAATGTTGCCTTGTGAAATACTCGTGCACAAAATGCTGTCAGCCTGTCAAAGAAAGTGGAGATTGCAATACCAACATTAACCCCAGTAGTCTTTCTATGCATGACAACTTAGTCATTACATTGCTAACATGGCTGTGACAGCTGCAATGCATAAACAACTTTGAAGCATTGGTAAATTAATTATCAAATATAATAAACACATACCAAACACTTGGTTGACTGTGCCATCGAAACACCTGGAAGCTTCCATCATCATTCTGATAGGTTAGCTGCCTCTGGTATCCTGCGTTGAAAGTTTTTCCCGTCTTCTTTTTAGCATTTTAGAAATTATAGGAAACTTGTCATACAATGACCTACCGAGATTCAGATACTTGAACGCCTGCCTCTCCAGGTGCATATCACGTTGGTTTGTTAATCGTAGGTACAACAGCGTATACAGATTTGCAGCAAAGCTGAACATGTTCTGCTCCCCACAGTAGAAAGGCTTTGACAACAGGCTGCTGGCATTGACAGGCATTGTAGGGAATGCTGGCCCAACTACATCACCTGAAATGTAATCTATTGTAAATGCACAGAGCACATTTTCTACAGTACTAAGCAAAACAATGTAATCCTGCTACTATTTATAAAAAGCAATCAGCATGTAGTTGGCTTCAGTGAAGTTTTTCTAGATGTGTACCCATTTACAGCAAATCAGCTTTGTAGGGGTTGGCTTACTCTTACAAATGTGACTGTACATGGTTGTACTGGCATGACAGGGTGTTGCTTCCTGGAAATATCGTAGAGAGTCTAGAAAAGCACGGCACTTTGTAGAGTTACACGCTAAGCAATCCCTTCATCTTGCATCAGGCAGATTTAAAGGTAAAAGTTGCTGAATCAATTTTATTACTCAAGTATAAGTCTTCCATGACAACTTTCTGATTTCTCTCTTTTTTTACAAGCTTCTTGTTTGTTTTATTCGACAACTTTACGTTTGTTTTAAAAGACACAGCAGGAAAAACTAAATTATTCATTATTTTATTTGTCCTAAATGACAAGTTGCCTATATGAGGTTTCCAGTGACAATGTGCTCAAAGCATTGCACTTACCAACTACAGACAAGGTGGCCCTGTTACTGCCGAACACATACAAGCGATCCTGCCGAAAGGGCAAGATGGGTGTTTCAGTGATGTTAGTGTCCAGGTACTTGATTAAGTAGGCGCCCTGAGTCAAATCCAGGATTAAGGAGGTGTGCCGATGTTGAGGGATGCCATCAGGCTGAAAGAAAGAGAAACCAGTACTCAGACCACTTGTGAATAACACACATGTTCACTCATGGCAAGTCAAAAAGATGAAGAGCTCACCTCAACCAGAAGAGAACGCGTCACCGTGTCTTTTGCAATCTGAGTCTTTGCAAGCACAGTGACTTCAATTGTACCAGTGCGCACTGCTACTATAGGCATATATACAACAGCAGATTTTCCAGGCTTGATCTGAAAGAGGACTTACTTTTAATTCTTCCAATGCATATATTCTGCAGTCATACCATACTTACTCATGTAAGGCCCCCACTTTTTACAATTTTTTTTACATGGTGTGGGCCGTGCATGAGGCAGGCTTATGGCCACTGACTGAAGTCTTAAACTATGCTCGGACTGCTATGCAGATTAACGCCACCTTTTCTTGATTTTTAGCGTGAAGCGACACAGATGAAGACTAGAAGACAAGACGAGTGCTATGTAGAGGAACTTTTTTATTCGCTTCCGCAAACGGCACTAATGAGTAGTGTTAAAGAAGTGTTGGTGCTCTACAATAATGAGTTTCGGTTTACACAGCGTTGTGGAATGCCTTTGGAATCTTTTTGTTTTACCTAGAGAATCTTGTTGTTTTACCTAGAGAATACCTTTGTAAAATGAGGTGATTCTATATATGTACAGAAATCAGGAGTTTGCAGTGGCTCAAAAGTTGCACCGGTTCTAAGTGATTTGTACCCAAGTCGCTTCAATAGAAAGCTGCAAAGTCATCTGAAGGAATTGGCAGCATGTACCTTACGATACGTAGATGATTATCTGGTGCTTTGTTCATGCGATAACTACACCAAGAAAGCCACAGATATTTTAATGTTTTCAGGGAATGTGGTGGGGGTCTTGGTTTTACGCTTGAGCTTACCCAGAACAATAAATTACAGTTATTAGATCGGTGCTTCACTTTCCAACAGGAACATTTCTGTTGGTGCTATTCGCCAAAGGAAAGGAAAAAAAATATCACTGCTTGAATTTTCTTCTTGCCATTCCAAACTTGTAAAACAGGGGATAGCTTACTCAGCTCTTAGGTCTGCCATTGCTAAGTCGTGTCCACACAGAATTTTTCGCAACAGATAGATAGGCTAGAGAAGGCTGGCTATCCTGCTAATTTATTATCACTAACCTGTGAAAAGCTTTCAAAATGGGTAAAAAGTGCTGCAAAAAAACAAGAAAAACAGAAAAATGAAAAAAGGTTTGCTGCGATTCCCTACGTACACAGGTTGTCACACGGTTTATGAAATGTGGCTAGTAGATACGACATCGATATGGTTTTTTTGGCCCCTTGCAAATTGTCAATGATGTGTCCTATTATAAATAGGAACCTTGAGCAGGGGGGCAGAAAATAAAAAAATGATTGCAGCGTTAGGCATGTGTTCTCTTTTTTACCTTGTAACACTGGTATAGTTTATCAGGTTCTACTCAAGTGCAGGAAGGCTTATATTGGACAGAGTGGCAGGTGCCTCAATATCAGACTAAAAGAACATAAACAATTACTTAACAACCCTAATGCTTCCCACTAGCGTCGCATTGTTTTAATTGTGGTTCTAAACCTTTGTCTGAGGACACAAAAGTCCTTTCAAGAAACAAATGCTAAACTACATGCCAAATAATTGAGGCATTTCACATTAAAAGATTAGGAGAGACTTGTTTTAGCCAAGCATCAATATTACTGTTAGAAAGTGAATTTCAGTATCTTCTCAGCATGCGTGTCAATCGCAAGTGCCTTTTCTTGGTTAGTTTTTATGGCTTCCCTATCTTCTGATATGCGTAACTGATGGTCTTCAGGCCTTATCATGCTTGTCTGCTACAGTTTTTGGAATCATTTATATACATTTTGATCGTTTCAATAAAGATTTAGTTGATAGTTAGTGCTCATCCAGTCTTCTTCTAGTCTTCGTCTGTGTCACTTTGCGCTACAAACCAAGAATATGTTACCGTACCAACTCACCTAACTGTCCATCCTTTTGCATTAATGCAACCACTGGCGGCCGACTGTGAGCACTTTTATTCAGTCATTCTTGTTGCTTCGTTGTCCTTGTCACTTGACGAGTTCGCCTCATCTGCGTTCTCACAAAGCTGGTCGTCCTCTGTGCTCTCTATTAATTAGGTTATGGGCGGAGACTAGTGCTACGCCCCACAAAATGAGGTGTGTAACATTACTGAAGCTTTATCTATATTTTCACAATTCTTCTGGCACAAGAACTAGCTGGTGCAACAGTGAAAAGTCCAATATTCACTGAGATCGCATAAATTTTCACTAATAATCCACTGCTCCTTCATTAACAGGAAACATTACAAGTTGGGAACGATGTCAATGTCTTAATTGATCTAAACATGTTGAATACCACTCACGAAAATCAAGTGCTGGTGTTCTCCTGACGACGTCTCTGGTGCATAGGAGTTAACTCGCCCCAAGGGTCCCACCACGACAAACCTGTAGTCTGGAGAACTAGCCAGTGTGATAAGTACCTGAAAAAAAAAAAAAAAAAAAGAAGTTGAGGTTTAAGTTATGAACTAGGGGAAATCAATTGAAAAAAGGTTTACTCCTTTTTTTACTCCATGACAAATTAACAACAAAAGGGTATAGACGTTTCGCCACCTATGCAGGTGGCATCTTGCAGTATACACTGACAAAAATGAGGGGAGGTCCAGTCTATTCATCCCACACGTCCTTGTAAACGTGCATAAGCTCACTAATATAGCATTAAGTAGCTTCTGCTCCCTGTCATAGAGACCGCTGCCACATGGAGAACAAATTTTGACTTGCAAAGAAAGAGGCACCTCCAAGTTGTCGCCTAGCTGTTGCGGCACCCCCTGCAAAATTACTTTGCACATTACATTTTCCATAAACATATCACTGCAGAGGAGCATTATTTACACTCAAAATCTGCTAAATCCACCAAAATTACAGCTCAATGAACATCGACTGATATCATACACTAACACAAAGAAACTTGCCTCAGTTTCGTATAGTCTGTAGTTGAAGACGGTGACACGTATACCTAGCTGCTCTCCAAGGCGAATCTTTGATGGCATTTCCACATTCATGTAAAATGGCTTTGCACTTGAAAACTAGCAGAAAAAAATAAAGACAAAAAGGATAGACAATTGAACTCGTACGTCTCATGATACCTAAAACATGTTGATCCTTCTATATGTAACTCACTTCGATGCTGTTAGACAAAATCCCAAAGCCACTGGACTCGTCCATTCCAAATGCACTGATCATCCATTCTGTTGGCACATCTGGCACAGGTATGTTGAAGATGTAATAACCCAAGGGCCTGAAAGCGAGTTAAAAAGGAACTTATTACATTCGAGGGGCAATAGGGCATATGTCTTTTGTATGTACTAGAAAATGCATACAATATCAGGAAATGCTCTGCTGGGTGATTCCATAACAGATTGAACATGCATGTCTTCTTGATATTTCAATATATATATATTTTTGATATGATGTTTAGGCATATTCAAACTGCACGGCACCGCAAATTTTATTCCCGAAAAGCATTCCCAGCAGGCCAAAAAAATATTTGAAGGTGGTGGCACAGGCGCCCTGCTACTGCTTACTGCAATATTTTCTGCCTTGACGGCCGAATTCAATGCTAGCTAAAAAGTTGTGTCCAAAACCTTTTCTGCTTGTTTTGGTATGCTTTCATGCATTTTTCATGCATTGCTTCATGCGTTTTCATAGAATTTTCATGCGTTGTTTATATTGTCTACAAAAGAAAAGAACATTTATAAATTCCGAACATGGCTCAAATGAGAAATGTTTTGTAACTTTGGTGCACCTTGCGCATTTTCTATGTAACACAGAAACTTGAAAGCAGTCTCAAATATAGAATTTTGCTTGAGCAACAATCCTGCAAGATATTGTGTTCCTGTCAATAATACAAGAAATAAATGGTTAAATAAACACGTTTTTCCCAATGAAGAATGATGGGTGTAACGTTAAGGGATAAGAAAAGAGCAGATTGGGTGTGAGAACAAACGCGAGTTAATGACATCTTAGTTGAAATCAAGAAAAAGAAATGGGCATGGGCCGGCCATGTAATGAGGAGGGGAAATAACTGATGGTCATTAAGGGTTACGGACTGGATTCCAAGGGAAGGGAAGCATAGCAGGGGGCGGCAGAAAGCTAGGTGGGCAGATGAGATTAAGAAGTTGGCAGGGACAACATGGCCATAAATGGCCAGTTGGAGAAGTATGGGAGAGGCCTTTGCCCTGCAGTGGGCATATCCAGGCTGATGATGACGATGTTTCCTAATTTGCTTTACTTACAAAATATAATAAGCCAAAGTGGCTGATGTTCAGCATGCTGCTTCCAGTGCCTTTGCTGACTGTCTATCAGTTTGCACTGTATGTAAATATACAGTTCTCATTTCTTTGCTGCATAAGAACTTAGCTCTGGTAGCTTTGTTTTCAACAAAAATATATTCTCAGACTATATTTGTGTTGTGTGTGTGTACATTGCTGCCTTATGAAGTGCTAATGCGTACCAGTTTGCAGCCTACAACCGACATATCGTGTTTGCATGAGTATAACACCAGTTTTTTTCCAAATTTGTGGCCTCAGAGCATGCCTCGTGTTACATTCCGAGTTGTTACAGGATTATAACACATTTTTTTTTTCTTCTTCTTTCCCTAGCGCTGGCTCTACAGCTGCTCCCTCAAAAGCATGAGAGGTGATAGTCTCCATTGTACGTTTTGTACCTTCTTTGTTCTTCTGGTTTCTAATTAGAACGCTGTTAATGCCACATTAATGCATTTACAGCGTAATATTTCCCACGGGCTCCGTACCTCAACTAGCTTGATTAGCCATCAATAAGACGTACAAGGAAGGAGCTCATGGCTTGAGCAAGACAATCGGTGCTGCTGTATAGGTGTGTCAAGTGAGTGGTCTTTGAAGTCACGTGGTGCATCACCGTGTGCACAGTGAGTGAAAGGCTTTGCAGTGTTCAGTTGTGTCACGGGCATTTTCGAAGAGCTGCCTGTCCACTAACTTTGGTGCAATGGAAGACTATGCTGTTGTCGCCAACAGACACAAAGACGTCAGCAGTGACAAATAATTGTGCATGCACTCATCCTTTCACTTTATATTGAGACGGCAGTTAGCAATAACGATAAATAAAGCCCTGTGGCCATCCGCTTTCATCGGTCCTTTCCAATTTCTTCGAGATATCACTTACCATTATAGTCATAATACCTTTTCTTCCTTTTCTAAAAGCCCGAAAGTCCCCCCTAGGTTATATTTGTGGTCGCATTATTTACGTACAAACAAAGTACATACCCTGTGGGCATCGCACTTGCACGTCCGTTATTCACTTGTAAACTGCATGCATGACACCATGAGTACATGTTTTGGCTGACTTGACGAAAACACGCCTGGTGCAGCCAGATATTAAAGCACCTGTAAGTGGTGCCAAGGTAGGGCTTGGCTAATCCAAGACTGACTGAGTGGTTCCATAATCACACAATCAAAAGGCACTCCTCGAGGTCACAGGTGCTACTTTGCTGCCGGCATTCCCTCCCCATCTCCCAGATGCAATGGGTGCTGGAACCTTCTTTGGCACCACCGCGTGCAATATGCACTTTGCGTAAGTAAATTTTAAAAAAAAATTATTTGTGTCATTTACCGAGCCGTTTTCTGTGTCGTTCACAGATAATGTTTTCCTTTATTATCTCGACCTTTATTTCTGTGTTTAAGCTGTCCAAAAAAGTACAGTGCGGCTTGACTGAGCCAAAAGCTGCCGAAGATGCCTCATTTTTTATGCTTTGTGAGCACCTTGCTAATGTGCTTTCCCATGCCGAGAACAGCAGCGGTTGCTGGTGGTGCCAGGCGGAGTTTGTCCTTCGATAACGAGCATGACCTGAACATTTTTCACAGTGAAATGCTTTAGATGGCCTTGTTTATAAAACACGAAGCCACGAGACATTCTGGAGCTTTAGCCACAACAGTGACAAAGAAAAGGTGACAGAAAGAGTGTGGCGCTGTTCAGCATAAATGTTTTTGACTTAGGCTAGCTGTTCACTACACGTGATGCATGCGGCTCATAGCTTGGTTTGAGTGTTCTGTGCCGATTATTTGCGCATTCGCAAGAAGAAGATTGCTAAAAAAAAAAGAAGAAGAAAAAGCAATTTTCATTGCATGGAAGTTTTGGATGTTGCCGCCCTGCAGAAACGACTGCCAAAAGATGAGAATATTTGCAACGACAACAAGGTCTGCCAGCACTGCATTACGCACCTCAAATAATATTTTCAGCTTCATGCAGTTTGAATGTTCCTACATACCATATAAAGAAATCGGACAATAATTTCAGACGCTCAAACCCTTCACTACACAATTTTCCGGACATTTTACCCCTAACCACAGGTCTGAAGTGGTATCCATCGCCACCATTTTAATTATCTTGCAGCCCCAACTCCTGCACGCTGATCTGTTAGCCGTAGCCAGCCACAGCACCGTGGCCACCGCATTGTATCGAAACCTCAAACCAGCACTCTTGCACGCCAATCCATTGGCAGCCGTAGCTATGGCTATAGCCTTTTGTGTTTATCAACATGTTGTTTGGTTAGCTTTGTGATAGGTGGTGTGATCGTGTCATGCTGCTTTGCGCTCTCTCTGACATTCTCTAAGAAGCTTCCCACTGTGTGGTGCTGTGCTGTTCTTTGAGCAGATTCACTGCTGACAGCGATGGCAGCGACTACGCCTTCGTCATCTTTGACCATGGCTTCAACTCACCAAAGCCCTGTCGTAGGCTGACAATCATCAAGTAAGTTGAAAGCAGACGGTCACAAGCTGATGCAAAGGATTTTGGATTTCATGAAAAACAAGTTGAAGATCTTGGATGTGGCTGGAAAGTCAACCGGGGCTCAAAAAAAGAATGCAAGTCGGGATGCTTACCCGAAGCTTGAGGTTGCCCTCCTCATGTGGCTAAATGCTTTGTTTGCGAAGCGATTTTGAACTATAAGAATCCAAGATGTTTTAATGGGGCAACCCTACCTGTGCAGTACGAGGCCAACAAGAAGGCCTGGATAACACAGCAGTTATTCAAAGTGTACATTTGCAAGTTGGACAGAAGGTTCGAACAGCAGAATCGAAAAGTTCTGCTGTTTGTGGACAACTGTGCTGCACAAGGCCACATCAAAAACTTAAACGGCTACACAGATGGAATTCCTGGCACCAAACACCACAGCAATCCTGAAGCCGATGTGCCAAGGCATCATCCGCAAACTGAAGCTTCCGCACAGGTCATGCTTGTCCAGTCACATGGCGCTATGCTCAGACAGCAGCAAAAGTTACACCATTGACCTTAAGTCTGCTGTTGGCATGCTTATGGACTCATGGGCTTCACAGTTGGCACGGAGGCAGCTATTTTGTTTAGAAAGAACAACAGCATATATGATTAATCTCCTTCTATGAACTTTGTTTTCGACGAACTGCACACTGCTGGTGTTTTGATTCCAACTGGGATAACTCTTGAAGGATTTGCCAACACCAACAAAGATCTTGAACTCTGTATGGAGTTAACCGACAATGAAATTGTCTGTCAAGTGGCGGTGGATTCGGACGGCTCCGACACTGAGAATGAAGAGCCAGTGCCTGTACAGCTGACGAGCTCCTAGATGATGCGAGCACTGATGATGCGATTATCTGTGTACAGCGATGATATGACCCTGGCTGAAATTGAAGCAAACATCCTCGTGTGCAAGTGGAACACCGTGGAAAAGAGGATCAACAATTTTTTTGAGTCACTGTGGCAGTGACAGGCAGCGTTGATCTTGCTGAAGATAGTGGGGGCTACACTGACGACACCTGCTGTCGGATTTTTAAACATTTTTATAAACAGCTCTTATCAGAGCCACCTCATTGATGCATTGGCAGAGTTGCACAAGTCTGATACTCCATCCTTGACCCTCTCCATCCGAGAAATATATACCTATAAAATGATGCATCTTCTGCATGCATTTGTTTTTTCGGAATGCCCAATTTTTCTAATGTTTTCGTGGTTTCTTGGGAGTCCGAAAAATTGGACATTGACTGTAATTTCATGTCCCAAATGTTTTCTAAAACATCACACATATTTGCAACAGCTAAATTTCAGTTTTCCTGGCCTGAGGTATTTGCTCAAAGTTCTCCCATGCCATTATGCTCCGTAAATTGTTAAAATAGAAGAACTTACAAAATTTAAGGGGCAGTAAAATAATAATTTGGATTATTGGAGTATATGGATTATTGCACAGAAGTTGATAGCCCATCATTCCATTATGGGTAAACTTGCAATTTATAGATGGAAATATAAATGTTTACAAGACATCTATAAGAACAAAACATGCACTCACATCTAAGTCATGTCTATAATTATGAAAGATACAGCTGGGACATTGCAAATTGCTTGTGGCTAAAGTGTGCAAACACCGTTGAAATAACTCCTTAATGTGTTTGACAACTCAATAAAAAGAGTGAGAGAGAGCAGAGTAAACAAACCCAATATTAATGTCCTTCCAAAGCCATGCATTTGAATACAATCGTTGGTATCTGTTTGTTCGATACATTTCAAACTTAGTAATGCTGAACTGCTGTTCATGATCACCTGCACAAGAGGAAGAGAAGAAAAAAATTAATGCAACCAGTAGAAATTTACTGATAAAATTAAACTAGAGGGCCAAATCATATGCTCACATCTTGCTTCATCAGAGCCATCTTCACAATCAAAGGAACCATCACATTGTCTGTCAAGACGGTAGCAGGCTCCATCATAACATGTGCCATAACCTGCTGTTGAATTGCAGTCATCTGATTTTTTGGGAGAGGGAAGAAAAGGGGGACAGAAAAAATAAAGTGAAAAATAAAAGGAGGCGGAGCTTGTCACATGAACATGATTTGGTTACACAGCTTCGGTATGGGAGAAAGCAAGGAAAGGACGACACTTGTGGATGCTAGTCGAGGCAAAGCAAGAGAGTGTCTCTGTTAATAGTCGTGCTTGCCTTCTGGCGAGCAGAACCGGACAAATCAATTTTTTTTATCTCCTCCGATAATGAACCGATTTGAAAAATTATGCTAGCGAAAGATCCCCTAAACAATGTTTTCCAACTTCTAGTGTAAAACTATAATTTGCAGAGGGGCCTGGTGAAGGGCTCTTTAATGCAAATGCAAAGGCACAGAATATATGTGCTCTTTTAACCAAAGGATTTACGACATCAGATTCCATTTTCTGAGTACTTCAGTGTGCATTGAATGGCCATAAGTATGCAGACAAAATAAGCAAAGGAATTGGCTCAATTAAAAAGGCATTTCTCACCTCTCATGCGGGTGATGTTAGAATCACTGAAGACCAGCAAACCTGCGAACTGGAAAAACATTGGACTCTTACAAAGTAACATAAGCTAATCACTGGCACAAAATGAGCCACCTATATAGCATGTTTACAGATCAAAAAGGGGGTGCCTGCTTTCTCTTTGGAACTCAGTGGAAGCCATTATTCCCTGCCTTATAATATTTGTGATGTTGGTGAAAAATACCACTGCCACAATGGAATTCTGAGAAATTGAAGGGCTCTGTTGGTGAATACAGCAGTTTTGTTAAACTGTCCCTGAATGTGTAAGAACTGAAGATTATAGCTCACCTCGAATGTCCTGTTTGAGTCAAGGCCATAAGTAGATGATGGGAAGCACACATAGGTGTAGCTATTACCATTTCTTGAGAACCACTCCTGAGTTAATGTGCCATTGATCACATTGTCAAACGAGTTCATTTTCCTTAGCACCTGAAAAAATAAACTGAAATCAGTTCTCCTGCTTGATACCTAAACTATAGCCATAACAGTAATTGCAAAAGCCCTTTGCAATCACATGTCTGGAAGTACCCAGCAGGCACACTTGCTTGCCTGAGTTGGTTTTTTTCTTCGCATTTGTTGACACCTTTCAGGAGCTTTTTGAACTATAGATAATCGCACTTTGCAGCATCTACATATCAGGGCATCACTTTTGCATGGACACTTGAAGGAATTTGTGTGCGCTTTTCACAGAATGAAGCACCAAGACATAGGAATGTTTTTTCCACGGGTATCTCATGGTAACAACTCACATGAGCTCTGTGAATCCGAAGATAATTTTATTTTGAGAAGCGATATATCTTGCCTTCAGTCATCCAGCAAATGTCCTCAGAAGAAGCACTAAAGAAGCAAACAATGATGAGAACCCTAGAGAAAACTATTCCTCTATAGCGTTTACCTGCAATGAGGTGATGGCTGGAGACTGCACGTGAGCGTCAGGAATAATGAAAACTATTTGAAATAAAAAACGGACTATGTGTTTGTTCATGCAAGTGCTTCTTCAGCATGACATCCAAAATGTGCAAAATAGTTGACGACCAGTACGATTGCAAAGTGAGTAAATTATGACTGCAAAGGGTTATTGAACTTCACAGGGGAAAAAAAAATTTATTTTTTAACTACAGCTTAACTGTCAATACAATTTTATCAAGAAACAAAGTATATGAAGAACAAAACTAATAAATGGAATCTGAAGCCCTTATTGACGCTTTCATTTGCCTACACAGTCATGAAAAAATCAATGTAACCTTTATAAGCACTAATGCTTTCCACAGGACTGACATAATGACTTGATTGCAATTGACTCACCACCACTCTTCACCATTAGCAAGTGGATAACTTCTGATGAAATAGTGCCTACAGGTAATTTATCAAGACAAGGCAACCACAGCTAAAGAAATGATTAACTTCATACATTGAAGCCACAAAAGAGGGCGGCATGATTAGACAACTTTGTGTTTCCATGTGAAAAAAAAAAACATTAAAAAATGCTAGAGAAATGTGAATCATTGCAAACTAGTACTGTACTTGGAAAAGCCAAGTTTTCTCATGAACAGCACATCCACTTAAAAAAAGAATACATACGTTCAGTAAGCCTACAAAGCATCATAACAAGTGTCACCAAGTGCGGATTTCTTCTGCAGACCACATGTACAGTAGACTTCCATCAATTCGACTCCAGTTAATCCATTTTTTCGGTTAGTTTAATCTCGGCCAAAAGTCCTGGTTGGCGCCCATGCGTTTCTATAGGACCAACCTTTCGTTATTTCGGCCCTAAAATTGGCCTTCACCAGATAATTCAAACTTGACCAGTCAGCACACACACACTAACCCCTATGGTGACCCCGATAGCGATCCCCTTTAGTGGCGGCGGCTGTTCTGGGTGGAGTTCAGGGGACAGTGAATGCATTAAACATGTGTCAACTCTCGTGAAATACACCTACTTTCGGCCTGCCCTAGGAAAATTTACAAGCAATAACTGCAGTTCACAACCGTTTGGTTATGGTATTCACCCAATTCTAACGCGCACCTTTTTAAATAAAGAAAATTGTGCCGAAAATTGCCTGCACAGTGCAATCGAACACAAAACTGCCTTCGCAATGTTTTCATGTTGTGCTGCTGCATAACACAGATGCATTGCAGTAAACCTGACTTACAAATAAAAACCGTGTAGCGAAGCTAACCTTGGAAGAGCAGCCACCATTGTGCAAAAAATTTTCTTGCTAAAAAAATCAGGTATGTTAGATTTTATTTGGGAGCTTTAATGTCATTTCTACGTTAGTTTACTAGTAATTTTGGACACATAGAAAGTGGGCGCATATTTTATTCCAGGGCATGTTAGACAGGCAAATATGCCAAATGAATCAGCAGTGTGTTTGGTGTTTATGCATCTTGTTTAATTCCACTCCCCAAATAATTAGATCAATTTATTTAGTCGCATCAGAGTCAAATTAATGAAAGTTGACAGTATTTACTAATGAGCAGCCTGGGTAAAAAGTTTAAACACAAAACAAGGAACAGGAGAACTTATTTACACAATATCTCCAAATAACAAGGAAACATATCATGGAACAAAAGTCATTAAATGGACATTGCAAACAATGCAAAAGAATGCCTATGTGTGTCTGAACTTCTTGGCTAGAGCCACAAACTGGAAAAGGCGAGAGAAAAAAAAAAAGAAGACCCAACAGAATGAAGTCTTAAAATGACAAAATAGAAAGGCACTTCCAAAACAATGCAGAAATTTCGTGCCAGCGCTTACCACTTTTCATACTTATCCTGCAGCCCAAGTTCTGATACTGCTATTAATTTGACAAAGATGCCATACAGCAGACTTCCATTCATTCAACTCTAAGATAAGTTATTTTACGTGCTAGGCTAGCTGTAACCAGTCATGTTACGTGTTTTGGGAGTTATGGAAAATTGCATGCATTGCAGTGCAATGTCCATATAAAGGAGATGTTATGGCTCTTGGACAGTGATAAAGTGCTCTCTGAGAGTTATGACAATGGTGCTAGATAATTGACTAATTTCATAGGTCCCGCCAGGATCGAATTAACGAAAGTCGACTGCACAAACTTTTATTCACACATTCGCAGTACGCATCTTCTTGGTTCTTTATGTCCTAACAGTAAGTAACAAAGCCATCGGGATATCATGTGTGCAGATATCACCTGATAAGCGCATCCTCTCTTGTGTGCAACACTTTAATGCAAATGAAAAGTTGGGTTCAGTAATGTTACCTCAGAGTAGCTGATCTCTGTGCCTGCTTGCATGTTGTACAGAGTGCGGTCAACAGCAGACAGTGCCACGTATGTTCCTGGGTCTCCATAGATGGCTACTTCAATAGTGTCTCCTGTCTTGTCCTTTCGGTTGTTGAGGCTCATGTTGAACTAAAATTCAACATAATGTGAACTTTGTAATCCCATCATAAAGCTTTCATAATATGCTATGTGCAGATTATAATACTTCACACAAAGTTCAGCAATAAGTAACAATTCCAATCTTTAGTATAAAGAATACCTTCTTGACCATAAAAATTTTATTTTAACCCCCATACCCTTTGATTTCTGTAAAAAATTCACAACTGACAAGGTTCACAGGCCAAAGGTAACATTTAAAATACATCTGTTACGGCTACTTCAGCATTACTTCTAGTGCTGAAGCACACAATTCAGAACAGGCTGCTGTACACAGGGGCAGTTTGAATATACTATCCATTCAGGTGCACGATTACCTTGTCTTTGGATATGCCATCAACAGGAAAAGTCAGGCTTTCAGCGACAACTTCACTGCCCCGTGCCAAGTCATAGATGACTACAGTAGCCGTAGGTGCCATCTCAGGGGACAGAGTTACAGCAAATGCCTTGATGCTTGAAGTCATCTTTTCTTGACCAGATAGCAAGATGATGCCCTTCGAGATTATCTGTAATGTAGCATAGACATTCACTCATTAGTTGTCGCTTAAATGTGTCTGAATAGGTCAATAGTAAAGAAAGCAAGTGAAAAACAGGTTACATCAGACACAAAAGCAGCTACAGAGTATACTTGCATGCACTAGAGGAAGCTTTGAAGATGGATAGTTAGCATCCACAAGACTGAGCAGGGAAACAAATATTAACTGCCTTAATCAGTTAGCCACTGCATTATACGTGCAATGACTCGCCTTCCCAGATGTTAACGAGGTTTTTATGGCTTTGTGTGCATAGAACTTATCCATGCAAGATGTGCACACTTCAAAGGTACAACTCCATGGGGGACATATTTGAGGCCTTATGCAGTAGCAATGCTAGAAGCTGCACATCAAAATTTATATTGGTCAGAGGATATAATTGCATGTGTACAGGTGTATGGCCAGCCCTATCAGGAAAATTTTTCTTTCGTAGGGTTAGCATGTCATATATATGAATACAGTAAGCAACAAAGCATCAGGTTTCGGATGTCCAATGTCCAAATATACATATATAGTATAACGTGAAGTTGGGATGACCACCTCTGCAATTCTTAATACCTTTTATATTAACTACACAACACAAGTCAATGAGTTATGGTGTTGTTTTGTTTGTTCATAAAACAACATCACTTGTAAATCTTTCAGCCACATAGTAACCATATGCCATTTGGAGATAAGAGTAGCAGCAACTTACCAGGTACGAAAACCATTCGACGAAGTAGTTGGATCGAACATGAAAAATAATGTATTCTCCAACCTGTCAGAAAAAGAAAAGTTTTTTTTTTTCAGAAATTAAACAGTATTTCTGAGAAAGACAGCTCAAATTTTGTTAAGGAACTTCTCATTACAGATACAGACTAAGAGGTAAGGTATATGCACCATATTTTCCTGAACAATGAATTCTGTCAAGCTAGACTACATGACTAAAAGAATGATAATAATAAAGCACAATTTTGTAAAATACCATGTCACAATGCATTCAAAGGCATTTAAAAAAACAAAGCTTTAAAACTTAAAATACGAGAGATGACAAAATGAAGTTCTCAGAAAAACCCCACAAGAGGTGATGTGATGCATCTTGGACTGTACACACACCTTTGGGAACTTAGTGCTAGTTGTGATTTGCAAGTGATGGTTTGTGGGTGAGTAGGATGAGTAGGCCACAAGGCTTGTACGAACATGGCCATAGTTGGAATCATAGAACTCGGCCTGTAAAAAATAAGAAAATACAATTTATGCCCCTTCTACCAGTGCAGCAGTGGCAGTACGCATAGGCCATAGAAGGAAGATAAGATATATGCAGAAACATACATACAGCTTCGATTTAGAGATATGAAGGATAAATCGTAAATGCTAACGTGGAAAAGCAAGACATGAGACACATGTGTCGGCATGCATGTACACAATTGTACGTGTGTGTGTACTGTGAAGTCGGGGGTACGACGAGCAGCCACGAAGTTTCCATGGATGGTGCCGTGCCAGGTGCCGGCAGAAAGAAAGGCCCCGAGTGACGTAAAAGAGATGAGAAATACGTTTATATACAGTCGACTCTCGTTACAACGGACACCCTGATAATACGACAAAAAACGTCAGTTTTATCCGAAGTCCGTACTTTCCGAGATGCCTCACTTCCGATACTTTCGTCGCGATGTCTGACAACTTTATTTAGAAGAGTGAGTGACGAACGTCCAAAGTGAAAAACAAACAAAAAGTCGGAGTTTCGCCCTCGATTGCGATTGCAAATTAAGCAAGATAAGCGCGGCAGCGGCAGCAGCAGCGAGCGAGTTCACCTTCGTGCTGTCTCTCGCTTCAACACGAACTAATGCCGAAAGCACAGCACATGCGAAGCTACCCGCACTGGGCGCACTTTGTCCACATCGCAGATCGCTTTCAAGATACGTAGCCCACGCGGCAGCGCCTTTAACAGCAGCCACCGGAGTAGAACCCCCCGCCCCCTTATTTCCCTCGCCTCCCTCCCCCCGTGCCTGGCGCGCGAAAGACGGCGCGCTTCCGCCCCGCTTTCCTTCCTTCCTTCCTTCCTTCCTTCCTTCCTTCCTTCCTTCCTTCCTTCCTTCCTTCCTTCCTTCCTCCCTCCCTCCCTCCCTCTCTCGCGTCCAAGATATTGAGCCGCGATCGTCACCAGACCCTCGCAAGTCAGCCGCCAGCCCGCGTCGACACGGCAAAAGTCCCGTTTTATACGCCCTATTTTGATAAAAATTGCCGCTAATTTCGCCCGTTGCAGCCGTTGTAGCGCGGTCCGTTAAAAGCGAACTTCGTTGCATTAATAAAATAGGCAGAACAAATGAAGTCTGAAATATAGTCCGTTATATCCGAAAGTGTTTTACGCTTGTCCGTTGTAACGAGCGTAGACTGTACGAATTTACATGATTGTGGTTTACAAAAACAGCTCCATGACTCTCGGAGCACACTACATGGTACTTAAGTATTTACATGTGTGCATGCATATACTCTTGGTTACCTGGGTCTTGACGCTAGAGGTCGAACTAAGAGGTTGAAACCACCTTGGTCATTCGCGAGCCTCGATTGTTCGTTGACAATTCCTCACGTACGCGCTAAGCGGAGTTCTCCTCTGGCGGCAACGCGTTCGCTGGTACTGGAACATCTTGAGACTGAATATGCACGTCATCTTCAAGTCTTTACTGATGGCTCTGTGGACAATGTCAAAGGATCTAGTGCAGCTGCTTTTCACATTCCCTCTTTGAAGTATGACTGGTCTGTTCGCTTCACTGCAGTCGTGTCGTCCACAACGGCCGAAAGCGTTGCCATTGAGGCAGCTCTAAACAAACTACGGTTTTGTACGCCTCAACCTGTTGTCATTCTCACAAATTCAAAATCTGCCCTTCAAAGGTTAGAGCACGGGTTCCCTACTGATGCCTGATGTCTTAGCTCCCTACGCTCGGTGCACAATCTCCATATCAAAGGCGTGGCCTCACACATAGGTGTCATAGGCAACGACATGGCGGATAGCCTCGCCCATGGAGCGCTGTCTGGGAATCCATTGAGAAGAATGCCTCAAGAAGACAACAGACCCTTCAGAGAAGCGGTGTTGTGCCACTTCAGTTCTTTGTGGAGCTCACCTCACAAGCCATGTGTGATCAAGGGTCTCAAAAGAAACCAAGCCACCTTACTGCTCCGCATTCGCACGGGCTCTGCTCGTACCCCTGCGTGGATGTATAAGACTGGCCTGGCGTTATCACCGTCATGTTCAACGTGTGGTGTGTGCGGTGACATAGAACAATACCTAATATGCTGTACTGTGTAAAACGCGAAAAGGAGGGTGTTATTCGGGTCCCTCAAGAACACAGGAGATCCTCAAAGTTCTCTTCAGGACATTGTCTTCCCGCGCGGGAACCGGTTGTATAGGAAGGAGGTCTCTCGCCTTCTGGTAAATTACCTATAGGACACGGATTTGGCCTCCACATGGTGAACTGAGGAGTGACCATTTGTAATTGTGAGGTCTGTGTCTGATTATGTGATTTATTTATTTTAAGTGTCGCTACGGTGGAGCCATTGCCGGCAGCAACTGCAATGCTAATCCCACCAGTAGCCTACAACTCAACTCAACTTTACATGTGTGCATGCAGTCTTTGCATTATCTAACTAGGTGGAATGAACAAAAAAATGGAGTATCTCCAAGCTACAGCAAACAACATTACCTTGGTTCTGTCTAGCTACGTGGCATGCGCATATATTTAACGTTTGGCTCAAGTTACTTAGGACACTCGGTATATGCAGCCGCAAGCGGCAAAATAAATTCAGTTGTTAGTGCGCGAGGTCCTTGCCTGTCTTCCTTAGACCTTTGTTTTTCAGTTCAGCTGTTCAAAACTCGTCTTAGCTATGAACCAACTAGCTCAGTTAAAACTCTAATCTCCATTCAGCAGTCGACCAAGTTTCCAAAGGAAATTAAGAATTGGAAGGACCAATTTGGAAGCTTTCGGCGATAGCGTCATTGCATGACTTTCATGTATGGCTTGTATATGGTGGGCGATGCTATGTGACTGCCACCTCTGCTTTCGGTGACGTGATTTCTTTTTTTTTTTTTCGAAGCCACGTTGCGCTTGAAATTCATTTTGAATTGGTCGCATGAAAGGTGTTGTAACTAATTATTTGTGGCGCTCACGAGTAACAGGCTTCGTACTGTAATTATAGAGCCGACAGCTACCGAAAGAAAAAAACAAAGGAAGGACACAAAATTTTGTAAAAGCAGACAATACAGTAGTTCATGCATGGTGATCTACTGCTGGGGAAGTATTGCTTTCCAGTTTTCCCACATAATATAGAAGGGCCTTCTTGCAATCGTGGAAAGTGAGTTCTCCAGGTTATATGCTCGTGAAAGTGAATTTGTGGCACCAAGCACCACATTGACATCATCACTGCACTGACCATACTCTATATAACATGTCACGACCATAGCCGGCGCCACCGGTAAAAAGCAAGTGCCTTTCCACTCTCGGGTTCAGCGTCGTTCAATAACTGCCAAGGATTCTGAAATCAGGAGGGCCACAGAGACCTTGTGCAACGAACCCCACTCCACACATGCAAATGCTTCTGTAGCCGAATGACCCCACACTAGCCACAAACATTTATATGTCTATCGTGTAAATCCAAAGCTAGACTTGTGAAAGGCTGCATGAATCTAGAAGAAGAGATGAATACGCATCTACGCGCGGCACGCGGAACGGGAGGCCGCGGCAACAGAGCACCAGCGGGAAGCACGTTCAAAGGCAGCAGTAATTGCACAAAAAAATGTCGCAGTTTCATCAGGAAAGCGCAGCATAGATTACAATAGCAAATTAGTAGACAGCAATACGAGGTAAAGATAGTAGATTTATCAGCCGTATAAACTTCTAAACAAACCCTTACTAACCAAATGAACAAGCATGGTGTCACGCGCGCACAGGCAAACATGAACACATCTCACTCTATGACCGCGGACAATCTCTGCCAATACGCTGGCGTGAAGAGCGGCAGCAGGCGCGAGCGAATTGTAAAGCCCCAGGATCTCCTCAAAGTAGCGCCAACTGCCTGTAGCGGCCCTTGGTTTGGCCCAAGTGAAAAAGATTAAAAATGCGTGCGCGCACGACGCGGTATGTTCTATTATGCGGCCGCATCATAGCCTTTCCCTCCTTTCCCTTTGGGTGGACAAGCAGAAATGAACCTGGTTGTCTTCCGTTTCCCTCACTCGCCGCGCCGACGAGTTGGCCGAGCGGCCAGAAACGGCATTTTGCAATGACGCGGGCGCGGTGCAGGACACGGGCGAATAAAGTGAAATCTATGCATGCGCTCCGTTTGCGAACGGGGAACGATGCGTGCGTCGTCTGCTAGCTGCTCTTGGACCACACCAGGAGGTGCGCTGAAGTTATCGTCTAATCGCGTAGCACGGCGGCGAGATCAAAGGCTTTCGCTACATTACAGGGGTTTTAGCGAATTGTCCTTCGTGCTTCCTCTCGCTTCAGCGCGAACGAAGCGGCGAGAACGCAACGCACACGAAGCAATTAGCCCTGGGTGCGACTAGACTCTGTACCCACTGCAGATCGCTTTCAAGGCGCCGCGCTCAAACCGCGCCTGCGCAGCCGCTGCCAGAGTAGAATGCCCCCCCACTCTTGCTGCCTTGCGCGCGATGGAAGATGGCGGGCTTCCTCTCCGCCTTTTTCCCTTGCGCGCGCGAAATCGAGCCACCATCCCTCTCGTCTCACCCTCGCGCGTTTTCACGAGCACCCACTGCGTACGGCGCGCTGCAGCGCTGTTATTGCACTTGTATGCCGAACATCCCGATGAGGCGACGCCAAAGGCGAAAATTCACGTTGAGTGTCCATATAAATGCTATCGCAATAAAACAACCGCTCTCAATAGTTCGACGTACTCATAAATCGCCATCTGTGGGCCCATTTCGTTCTGTATTCTGATAGTCACAAACCTCGGTGAGCTGTATTTTACAATTATATTTATGCGTGATGACAGCTTTATTATTGTTTCTCGCAACCGGCGGTTCGCGCAACGACATTTAGAGCGATAGCTATACTACTCCAGGTACAAACCCAAAAAACGCCTTCTTCCGCAAACATCACTCATGCTCAGCCGAGGTCATTTCTTTGGCGTCTCACCTCGCGCGCCATCGAGGCGCAACTCCTGCAACGCCGCTGGCGGCGCACCTCATCAGGCCAGCGTTCCGAGACGCCAGGTTACAATGCAGCTGCCAGGGCTGCACGTACTGCTACGCAGCAGGATTTGGTTCACGTGCTGCGTCGCGGCAACATGTCTCCCCCGCGTATTGCTAGAACACCAAGGCTAAACCTTGCAATGCTATCGCTTTCAATGCTTCGCCCTTAGGGCGAAACTGAAACTGCTCAAAGATTTTTTTTTTCGGATGCCTGCCGCTGCTTGATTATGCAGACTTCCCAGCAGCACGGCCATCTTCTCACAGAACAAATGATCGAAACTTCTGATAAGGTGTATTGATCTATTTTTCGTGCATAATCCACGCATGTGGTGTAGCAAAGATGACAGCCTTGAACGAAACTGGTGCCAGTCAAACTGTCGCCAACTGTCGCTTTTGTTGGTTTTCCAAGTGCCGAGCGGCCGCTACAATTAGGTCTGTATTATTTCGCACCAAACTGCAACTTCTGTAGCCGAAGCGGCGCTGGTTAGGCCTAAGGGCCTCAGTAGTGTGCCTGTGACAAAAATTCGCCGCTGGCTGGTGTGGTTGCTGGCGGCAGGCATTTGCGGGGAGCGTACCGCTCACATGTACAACTGCCGCTCTGAGACCGCACGCGACCCGCGCCGGCAAATGCTGCGAGTGCGTTCTGTGCGCTCGCTGAACTATAGCTCATCGCGCGTAGGCAGGAAGCTCCAAACTCAATTTGCGCCCAACAATTCGAACAACAATTTGCATGACTCTGGCATGAACTGCCGGAGTCACGCAGCTGTACTTGGCTCATATATATATATATATGCACTTAGTGGAATTGTGACGACCCTGCGACCCACATGGGGCTGCGCGATGAATGAACACGAAACGCCTCTGGGGCATCGACCATAGTATTTCATTGGAGCACGGGACAAAAGTCTGTAAAGCGATGTGCCGTATGGTGATGGCGTTGTGAAAAATGGACATAATAGATTTTAACGCGATTAGTATTATTGGGCTACTTCCCGCAGTTTTTGCTCTGCAACCATCTGAGTATCTAATTATTTTCGCTCAACCTCTTCAATAAAAGAGAAAACCTTTAATTCACCCTGATCCACCTTTCTTTGAACTCTAAAAAATGCCATGGAACGGGTATGTGCGTACGAGAAATATATTACCGAAATTATTTTTTAAAAAAGACAGTACGTGTGGAGATATTATGAACGCAATGTTTACCTTTTCAACTTTCCTTGCACATCCTCTATTCTGAAAAAGCGGGGCGGCGTCAGTGGTGGCGCTCCGCCTACGGCGTTGCTAAGGTCCCTGAATAAAACTAAAGGTAGCTCTTGCCGCCGCCGCTACTGCGAGGAGCAAGCGAGGAGGCAGGAGAGAAGGTCTGTCTCTCCCAATTGGTTGAGCGCGGTCACATGGTATTTTTCACACCCTTTTCTCTATTTTTTCTTCTTTTCCGAATCTCCGCGCACTCACCCCGAGTACCACTATAGTATACTAATCTAGTACACTATACTCACCACCACGCCAGTTGGCCGTCGAGTTTCCGCGGCGAGGCTTTCGCAAAGGATTTCGGCAGTTTTGGCTAAGTTTCGTGGCTGACTGCGTCATTGAAGAACTCTGTTTTTGTTTTGTTTTATTTTAAGGATTGATTTTAAGAATACTGGAGGTGAAAAAATGTACTAACGTAGTTTTGTTCTTTGTTAACGGGGTGCGGAGCTCAGGCATGGGAAAGCTTATGCACGGGTGCTATTCTCGGTGCTCGTTCAGATTTGTTTTACTGATCGCACTGTCGTCAACAGGTGTATGGAGCTATAGAGTGCGTAGGCTGTGTTCTGTCATATACCGTGCTAGAAACGCAACACGTGTTATTGTGTTAGTACTGAGAGTAAGTAGCTTTGTCTACATTCTATTGTTAAGCGCTGCAAATATATTTTGCGAGGACAGGCTGTTTCACTACCAGTGAAAATGATTGACTATCGTGAGTAGGCTTTCTCCGCCTCGCCGTCTCGGCACAATAAAGTGGTGCACGAGTTTGTTGGCTCACAGTGACTTGAAACTGCGCAAAGGGGAAAGCGCCCATTGATGGAAACCATTTCGATGTGTAACTTTCGTCCTTGTATACGCCTTGTTTACAAATGAAGTACAGGCTCCACTGTGACGTTTGCGCTTCAGAGGTAACGGCAACAGTTTGTCATAAAAGCGTAGAACCAGTTTCACTGCATAAAGAGGTGCCAGCGTCATGACGAAACGACTAGAACAGCTGAGATGCTCCACGTGATCACGCACGTTTCTACATGCCGCTCGCGTTATTCAAGCGAATATGTCACGCGCCTTGAATTCGGTTATCATGGTACTAAGATGATTAAATTATGAAGATGCACAAGCTGGGACACGCGGCAGTCGATTGGGTACACGTAAAAGTACACACGTACGCACTTCGAGCTGCGCGAACGCATCCGAGTTGTTGAATCGGCCGCTACATAGTGCTGCACACACGCAAGCGCACCGTCTTTGGCGTGTACCGGCGAAACCTTCATCGCAGCCCTTTCACGCCAGGCAAGTATCTTTAGAAAGCCACATAATGAATCTGATCAATTGAATAGAAATAACTCGAGAAGCGGGTAGATCTGTGCAAGCCGCGACCGTGTTTTTGCCTACGAGTACAATGCATGGCCACGGACGACGTAACACTCAAACGAAGCCCTGGCATGTATATAAACATCAAGTACATTACGTATACATTATTAATGGCTAGACAAAGAATTCTGATTTTTGTGCTAGTACTTGACACTAAAAAGGATCTGTCCACAAGACTAGCCTCAAAAGCCTTCTTCTAATTGGAAGCAGGCAGCCAAACCGAAGCCACAAAACAAGCGCGCAGTTACACACACACAAAAAAAAAAAAGGACCGCTTCTGCCAGTTTTATAGCCTTTCATCGTCGCTCCAAGCACAGCACGCAAACACAATAATCAAGTCTTAAATACGGTAAAAATTAATGCGCAAACACCCAACAATTTTTGACGTCTCACCTCGTGTAACTAACTCTATGTGCGGCTTACGAGCGAACGACCAAACTGCGAGGGCGAGCTGCTAGAGAAAAAGCGAGCTGCGAGAAGGCCGGGCGAGGAGGAATGTCGCTACCCTTTAGTTTTATTCAGGGACGTTAGGCGTTGCGTTTCGTTTCTACTTGGGGGAGGGGCCGGGGAGGGGGGGAGGCTTGGCCAAGCGTGAGCAGACGAGAGTCGGTTTCTCCCGGAAATGCGCCATTATCAAAACTAAACACAGATTTCAAACTATATTTGAGCCTGTTAACTGCGTCAATTAATACACGCAGTAACAGTAGAGAGAAGCACACTGATCCAAACACATTGGTTGCTTCATCTCAACTGTTGGCAAATAAATGGCAGCTTACTATGGGAATCTGAGGGCCTGTGCCGCCGCTAACCTCGAAATGGGTGAGGATCGGACTCTGTTTTGAAAGCGGGTGTTTAGAGAGAGGTAAACATTGCAGCCCACTTGTGAACTCCGCGCACGACTGCAAAATTTGGGTGAGATGTTCACCGCTGCGTGTATACTATCCGCGGAATGCGTCTTCTCCTCAAGCCCATGGGGGGGTCTCAGGCTAGGCAGAACCAAGCCATGCTACACGGGTTCTCAAGCACAGCCGCCCGACATCTTTAGAGAGCTGCGCCACGAAAGCATACAGTGGGCATGTACCGCTCTTCAACGAACTTCTTTCAAGCTTTAGCGAGTTGCGCCATGAACGCACTGGGTATGCGCCGCTCTTCAATTTCCTGTAAACTGGGGCCACTGGGTATGTGCAGAGGTATGTGCCACTGGGCATGCGGTCTGCATTGGAACAATGCTCAACGTTCGCGCGCACCGGCGCCGCTAGATTGCGCAGCGTGTCCATAGGAAAGCGCAAGAGAGCAGCCAGGCTGTAGTACGTAGCTCACTCGCACCAGTGTGCCATCAGTGCAATCCCGGAGGCCAAAGAAAAGAGTTCGCGCGGTCATCGCGGCGGCGGCGCTGCTAGATGGCGTAGCATATCCTGAATGAAGCGCGAGAGACATGACGCGTTACGGCGATGGCAATGCGTTGTGTCGTTACATTGCTTCAATGTTAATCGAATTACCGTCGACAGACATCGTGCGATGGGTTCTGCCAGAATTTCTCTTCAAATTCGATTTTCGAACTGCCCGATTATATGGGCATTTTTGTGGCCTCCTCCGTGTCCGAAATATCGGTCGTCCAGATCTCGATAAAAATCTGCGTGCGTGAACACACGTCTCTGGTACAATCAGCAAACCTTCCGGTGGCATGCTCGGCCCGACCTTTGTAAAAAAAGAAAAAAAAAATTATGGAGTTTTACGTGCCAAAACCACTTTCTGATTATGAGGCACGCCGCAGTGGAGGACTCCGGAAATTTCGACCACCTGGGTTTATTTAACGTGCACCTAAATCTAAGTACACGGGTGTTTTCACATTTCGCCCCCATCGAAATGCGGCCGCCGTGGCCGGGATTCGATCCTGCGACCTCGTGCTCAGCAGCCCAACACCATAGCCACTGAGCAACCACGGCGGGTCCGACCTTTGTACATGCTCCCCCTTTAAACTTTCATTTTTCTTTCCAAACGCGTGCTTGTTGCCACCGTTACATCTTTATGCATCGGCTAAGGGTTTTTATTGCGAGAGCAATCATATGGACACTCCAAGCGCATTTCCACCGTCGGCGTCGCCGTGAAGTTCAGTATAAAGTCCAAGGACAAAAAACGCCGTCGCCGAGCGTCCTACGCTGTACGTGCGAGCGAAGCCGACGATCGCGTTCAACCTCGCCCGCCTTCGGTCGTGCGCGAGGCACAGAACGTTGCGAGGCACCGGCGAAGGGGAGAGGGGGGCAGCGGCGTTCTACTCAGGCTGCAACTGCTTATGCGACGGCTGCCCGCGGCCGTATCTTGACAGCGATCTGCGTTGGGCGCAGACAGAGTCTAGGTGCGTCGGCGGCTCGTAGCTTTGTGCGTGCTGTGTGTTGGCGTTCACCTTGCGTTGAAGCGATAGACAGCACGAATCTCACTTCGCTCGCTGCTGCTGCCGCGTTTCCTCACGCCAGTGTTTTGACAGCCAGTTTCCGCGGTCATCGAGTCATATGTGTTAGTTTGCTTATGTGCACGTGACGCCAAGCTTGTTAATTTAATTAGCGTGCCTATGTTTCCAAGTTTATACGGCCGATAAAACTATTATCCTTACTTTGCATCGCTGTCCACTAATTTGCTATCGCAATTGATACTTTGCCTTTCGGGCGAAACTGCGACTTTTTTTCGATCAGTCGAATAGTGAAGGGCGTGGAGGAAGCACGGAACGTTCGCTTTAGGACAAGTATGCGCGCTCGCACCTGCCGGCGCTCGCGGTCATTGAGCCAACCCTATTCCCGAGTATCTTTGGGCGCGTGACATCGTACTTGTTTGTTAGCAAGCGAATGTTTACTGTAATTTATACTGCCGATGGAACTGCGAGCCTTAATTCGTGTAATAAATCAGTATGATAAAAAAGACAATCGAATAACTTGCTATCGCTATGAATGTTTTGCCTTTCGGGCGAAACCGCGACTTTAACGATTCGAGTATTCACACGGGCCTAGTTTGAGTTCAAAATGCTCTGGCATGCAACAAAAGAAACATTTCGAGAAACGGTTTCCGGAGTTAGAGAACTTTAATTGATCTTTGACAGCGGCAGCCCACAGTATGCGCGTCAAGCAAGAAGGGGTGGTCTCTCACCTCAAGGCGAATAGCCCGCACGGCGTTGATGGCTGTCGGATCACTGAGGACGGGCGTCGACTCGAGCAATAGCTCCCAGATGCCCGGCGAGCCCGGCACCGCGGAAGCCACTGGCTCAGGGAGCTGACCGGAGCCCGTTCCGCCACTCACGTACGTCACCGACGGTGTCACGCGCAGCATCTCTTCCACACGCTTGTTGCGGAAATACTCGGCTGGCAGCGGAGAGCCGTCGCTGTAGGACACGCTCACCTGCGTCAGAGATTACGCATCTGGCTGGTCAGCAGGCGGAAACAATATCTCCTCAAAGGGACACGAAAGGGAACTATTAAGCCGAATCAGAGCGCTAGGTTATTCTCCATAAGTCTGTCATCGTTCTCTGAGTGACAATATATGACTCTGTCGCATAAAATATAGCCACTGAAGGTCGTGCTGCTTCTCAATTTGAACCGCCCACGCTAAAACAGATGGGTTTACGCAATTATCATGCGACCTCATTCTTTGCCGCTCCCTGAATCGGCCAGTGCTGACGTCACATCGTCCAATATAAGTGGCACCATAACGATTTTCTACTTTCGTTATTTTCTCACTAAAAAAACATCTGTTCTCGCTACTATTTTGATCCGACTGCTGGTACGATCTGTTGGGAACTCGGCGCTGACGCCCGTGGTTGTACCTGGGTCGCAAGCCCCAAGGGTAGCGTTGGCCTGGCGGCCTGGGGTACAACTCGAAGCATCCGAAGGTCCCGGCAAAGCATGAGTCGACTGGTAACAACGAAACAACTTGTTTATTTTAACATCGCAAAGAGTTGGCGGTCAGGTTGACCGAAGTAGAGAGACGGGAGAGCACTTCACTCAGCAGAAGAAATCGGAGCCCTTCTCTGGCGTCCGGGGGCAGCTGTTTTTATACTCTCGCAGTTGAGGGCAAGAAGGAACCCCTCAAAAGACGAGCACGTGAATGTACAATGGGCTAATGGTGACGCACACTGTCGTAGCGATGCCGTAGCACCATGTCGTGGCGCTGCGCACGATCTCGTAGCACCTGGTCGTGGCGCTGCGCAGCACACTGTCGTGGCGCTGCCGGTCGGACACAATGACTGTAACGAGAAGATGGTCCCTGCTTTGGCATCGCCTGTTTCGGGCACAATGACTGGAACGAGATCCCTGCTTTGGCATCGCCTGTTTCGGGCCCAATAACTGGAAGGAGATCCCTGCTTTGGCATCGCCTGTTTCGGGCACAATGACTGGAACGAAATCCCTAGGCGGTCGCATCGCCGCAGACGCGCCTGGAAACACCTGGCGATGAGTGTTGCGGTGACGACGATCGGGCCAAAATGTCCGCCGCCCCGCCGCCGTCGCGCCGGCAAAACCACGTGTCGCAGGCGAAACGCAACAGACCGCCCCGCCGGGGAAAGGAGATCCCGATGGACAGGGGACTGCATCCGCTGTCCGGAGGGATGTCGCTCGATGATGCTCATAACCGAAGTCGGGCGTCCCTTGACGTTTCTTGAGCGCAGCGCACAGAGAAGGCCTCGTTCTCTCGTTCAGGTTCGCACGGGACACTGCAAAGTGACTTCGGGAGAGTTCACATTTTTGTTCTCGTTCCCGGCAAGCGTTAGAACTACGCTGAAAACTCAACCGCTCAGTCAGCAAGCACGGCACAACCCTCACTAAGCCCTGCCAGGCTCTTTCCCCTTTTTATACCACTGCCTAGTTCCTTACAGTAGTCTAGCATCACTCAGAACGCGTCCACAAATTGAAAAATTGCACTAGAAAGCATATCATCACTTTGAAACACTAAACAAAAGCAATATGTTAAAAAAAATCCTGCCTCAGGAAGAAAAACATCAGTAACAAACAATTTTGAGGCTGATTCCTACGTTAGGGGCTTCGACTTAAGCCATCGGCGTTACCGTTGAGACTCCCCTTTTTGTAACGCACCTCAAAGGAATATTGTTGTAAAGCGAGGCTCCAGCGCAGGAGGCGGCCATTTTTGGGAGAGATGGTCTGCAGCCATTGGAGAGGGCAGTGATCTGTCTCAATGATAAACCTCGAGCCGGCTAGATAGCATGACAATTTCTGAACGGCCCACACGAGACATGCACACTCTTTCTCGGTGGCGCTATACGCCTGCTCACGACTGGTCAGCTTACGACTAGCATACAGGACGGGGTGTTCTACTTCTCCATTTTCCCGTTGGCACAGTACAACGCCCATGCCTCGCTCACTAGCATCGCACTGAACAATGAACCCTTTTGTATAGTCTGGCGATCGTAGCACAGGCTGGCTTGTTAGGGCACTCTTTAGGGCGCTAAAAGCTCTTTCCTTTGTCTCGTCCCAGACGACTGTTTGAGGCTCTGTCTTTCTTAGAGCATCCGTCAGGGGAGCCGCGATATCAGAGTACCTAGGGATGTACCTCTGATAGTAGCCGGCGACACCTAAGAACGACCGAATATCGGTCTTTGTGCGCGGTTGCGGAAAGTCTCGCACAGCGGCCACTTTTATTTCAGAGGGGCGGCGACGACCCTGACCACTCACGTGACCGAGGTAGACAACCTCGGCCTGTGCTAACTGGCACTTAGGAGCCTTTACTGTCAAGCCTGCTTCGCGCAGGCGGGTTAGCACTGCCCGCAAGTGTGTCATATGCTCAGACCAGGATGCGGAGAATATCGCTACGTCGTCTAGATACGGTAAAGCGAATTCTTGCTGTCCCCGCAACACTTTATCCATGAGACTTGAAAAACAGTATGGCGCGTTCTTCAAACCAAAACTCAACACTTTAGGACGGAATGTTCCCATTGGTGAAATGAACGCCGCATACCTACTAGCCTCTTCTGTAAGTGGAACCTGCCAATAACCCCTGACAAGATCTAGGGTGGAAATAAACTGAGCGCTACTAACTTTCTCAAGGCGCTCCTCGATGTTAGGGATCGGATAAATTTGATCCTTAGTGATGGAATTAAGCCTGCGGTAGTCGACGCAAGGACGAGGTTCCTTGCCCGGTACCTCAACTAAAATCAAAGGGGAGGTATAATCACTCTCACCTGCCTCAATAACACCGAGCTGTAGCATTTTCTTTACCTCAGCCTCCATAATATCGCTCTGGCGGGGTGACACCCGATACGCCTTGGATCGTACTGGCTCTGTGGAGGTAAGTTCTATATCATGAGTAAGTACAGAAGTCCTACCAGGCCTCTCAGAGAACAGACCTTGAAACTCTTGTAATAGCTGGTGTAGTTCGGTTTTCTGCTCAGGCGACAGCGGTGCTTTACTGATAAGGTCACTAATGACTTGACCGGTGTCTTCCCTGTTCGTCACTGAGCCTAGTCCCGGAAGCTCGACCGGAAGCTCTTCAGGAACGTTTACCATCATGCACACCACTGCTTCCCTTTGTCTATAAGGTTTGAGCAGATTACAGTGGTAAACTTGCTGTGCTTTCCGCTTTCCTGGCAGACTTACCACGTAGTTAACGTCCGACAGTTTCTGAACAATTCGCGCTGGGCCCTCCCACTGCACGTCTAGTTTGTTGTTTAGCGATGTGCGCAATATCATGACCTCATCGCCAACCTCAAAACGACGGGCCCTGGCTGTCCGATCATAATAAACCTTGGCCCTCTGCTGGGCCTTTGCCATTGCTTCACCTGACAACTCCTGTGCCCTTCTTAAGCGTTCGAGGAGCTTAAGCACGTACTCCACCACGACTGGGTCGTCGCCCCTACCTTCCCATGATTCTCGAAGCATGCGAAGCGGAGATCGAAGCGAGCGACCGTACACCAGTTCAGCTGGCGAAAACCCCGTAGCCGCATGCGGCGCGGTCCTTAAAGCAAACATCACCCCAGGCAGACACAGCTCCCAGTCAGTTTGATGTTCAAAACACAAGGCTCTCAACACGCGCTTCATGACGGAGTGGAGCTTCTCAACGGAATTCGACTGTGGGTGGTACACTGAGCTGTGTAGCAGCTTTACCCCACACCTTTCGAGAAAAGTTGTCGTCAAAGCGCTAGTAAACACTGTGCCCTGATCTGATTGAATTTCTGCAGGAAAACCAACTCGCGCAAATATGGACAGTAGTGCATTAACTATCTCAACTGAGCTGAGTTCTTTAAGCGGCACTGCTTCAGGGAACTTTGTCGCTGGGCAGATCACAGTCAAAATGTGTCTGTACCCCGTGGCTGTTACCGGCAGAGGTCCCACTGTATCAATAACGAGCCGTCTAAAAGGCTCCGTAATGATAGGTACCAATTTCAACGGCGCCCTCGATTTGTCCCCTGGTTTGCCCACCCGCTGACAAGTGTCACATGTCCTCACGAAATGGTCTGCGTCCCGAAAACACCCTGGCCAATAGTACTCTTGCAAGAGACGGTCCTTAGTTTTCTTAACTCCTAGGTGTCCGGACCACGAACCCCCATGTGACAAGCGCAACAGATCCTGACGATAGCATTGAGGCACGACCAGCTGATCGAACTCCACTCCTCGGCGGTCTAGATACTTCCGGTACAGGACTCCACCTCTTTCCACAAAACGCGCAGTTTTCCTGGCGATACCTTCTTTGACATTGCAGCGCACGTTTTCCAGGCTGCCATCCTTTTTTTGCTCGGCTATCAAAGCCGTCCGGCTGACTTTTAGCAACCTATCAAGTCCGTCTGACGTAGGCGCGATGAGCAAATCAGTAGATAGCTCTTCTAACTTTCCCGCGTCGGGATTTTCCTCTCCAGTATCTGGCGCCTTCAACGCTACAGACTCAATTTTATTCTGTTCGGGCGTGCTCTGAATATCAGCTTGCTGCGCCTCTGACCCTTTTTCGTTGTTTGATAACGTCGGCCCCGCAACTACCGCCTTTGCAGCGAGCTCCCGAACCTTCGATCTGGTTAAGGCCTGAACACTAGCTTCACCAAACAAAAGCCCCTTCTCGCGCAGGAGGTGATCGGACCTGTTTGAAAATAGGTACGGGTACTGGGGTGGCAGCATAGATGACACTGCCGCCTCCGTCTCAAGCGCTCCGAAAGGTCCTTCAATAAGCACTTTTGCTACCGGCAGACACACGCTATGAGCTTCCACGGCTTGCTGGATCCACGCGCACTCGCCCGTGAACATATGGGGTTCTACGTAAGACGGGTGAACTACATCCATCGTAGCTGCGGAATCGCGAAGCACTCGGCACTCTTTCCCGTTCACGAGGAGGTCTCGCATGTAAGGCTCGAGAAGCTTCATGTTCTCGTCCGTGCTGCCTATTGAAAAAAACACAACTTTTGGTGTTGTTTCCGGACACTGCGCCGAAAAGTGACCCGGCTTCTGGCACGTATAACAAACGCCCGCTCGCCTCATCTCGAACCGCTTTCTGCGTTCGGCTTCGGCTGCCGTCTCTTTACGTTTGGTCGGATTGCTTTCACTCGCATCCTCACTACGCGTGTCCCCCTTAAATCTCATGGGCGTGAACCTTGGCCTCTCAGACTTGGAGCCAAATTCACCCTTTTGACCGTCCTTAGCTCCGCGAGCCCGACGCGTCACAAACTCCTCGGCTAGCTCAGCGGCTCTAGCCACCGTACTCACGTCTGGCCTATCCAAGACCCAGTATCGCACGTTCTCCGGTAACCGACTATAAAACTGTTCTAGCCCGAAACACTGCAGAACTTTATCGTGGTCACCAAACGCTTTCTCTTCTTTGAGCCACTCCTGCATGTTCGACATAAGCCTATACGCAAACTCTGTATATGACTCACTTTTGCCTTTCTCATTTTCCCGAAACTTCCGACGGAACGCTTCCGCAGACAGCCGGTACTTTTTTAGCAGACTCGATTTTACTTTGTCGAAATCCTCTGCTTCCTCTCTATCCAAGCGAGCGACTACGTCGGCCGCCTCGCCGGGTAACAAAGTGAGCAAGCGCTGTGGCCACGTTTCCCGAGAGAACCCCTGCTTCTCGCACGTTCGCTCAAAGTTAACCAGGAACAAACCAATGTCCTCTCCAAGCTTAAACGGCCGCATCAGGTCAGTCATTTTGAACAATACGCGTTCTCCTGCACCGTGTGCCTGACTTCCATTACGAGCGCGTTCCATCTCTATCTCGAGACGCTTCATTTCCAAAGCGTGTTGACGGTCACGCTCTTCTTTTTTCTCTTGTTGCTCTCGCTCTTTCTGTTCTTTACGTTCGCGCTCTTCTCTTTTTGCAGTCTCCCTCTCTTCAATAGTCTCAAGGCATTCCGACAGCTCGTCATCCTCAGCCTCTAACTCAAGAATAGCCTTTATCAGTTCTGGTTTTCTGAGTTTGTCTGAGACATCCAGACCCAACTCTCTTGCAAGCTCCAACAATTTCGGTTTGCGCAACGACTTCAAATCCATGGCTGCTCTGAATGCTGCTTTCTCTACTGCTTACTATTGTCTTGCCGCAAACTAACCCGGCAGCAACGACAACCACAATTACCAGCTCTGTTTCTGACACTAACAAAAAGCCTGGCAACGCTCAGAAGAAGAAAGTCCCGCACTCACCAAACCTCGCAGGCAGGAATTCCGCGCAGTCGTTCCGCTGCAGGCAACCAGTCGTCACACAGGGCTCGTTGCACTGCTCCCGGATCGTCGTTGAGCTGCTCAGCATACTGTCAACTGCATCTCTTTGCTGCTGGCCTCCGTTGTCGTGATCTCGCCGCTGGCAGACAGTTGTTTGAAGTCGTAGGCGATCTCACCGCTGGCAACCAGATATTTGGATCCGGACTGCTGGTACGATCTGTTGGGAACTCGGCGCTGACGCCCGTGGTTGTACCTGGGTCGCAAGCCCCAAGGGTAGCGTTGGCCTGGCGGCCTGGGGTACAACTCGAAGCATCCGAAGGTCCCGGCAAAGCATGAGTCGACTGGTAACAACGAAACAACTTGTTTATTTTAACATCGCAAAGAGTTGGCGGTCAGGTTGACCGAAGTAAAGAGACGGGAGAGCACTTCACTCAGCAGAAGAAATCGGAGCCCTTCTCTGGCGTCCGGGGGCAGCTGTTTTTATACTCTCGCAGTTGAGGGCAAGAAGGAACCCCTCAAAAGACGAGCACGTGAATGTACAATGGGCTAATGGTGACGCACACTGTCGTAGCGATGCCGTAGCACCATGTCGTGGCGCTGCGCACGATCTCGTAGCACCTGGTCGTGGCGCTGCGCAGCACACTGTCGTGGCGCTGCCGGTCGGACACAATGACTGTAACGAGAAGATGGTCCCTGCTTTGGCATCGCCTGTTTCGGGCACAATGACTGGAACGAGATCCCTGCTTTGGCATCGCCTGTTTCGGGCCCAATAACTGGAAGGAGATCCCTGCTTTGGCATCGCCTGTTTCGGGCACAATGACTGGAACGAAATCCCTAGGCGGTCGCATCGCCGCAGACGCGCCTGGAAACACCTGGCGATGAGTGTTGCGGTGACGACGATCGGGCCAAAATGTCCGCCGCCCCGCCGCCGTCGCGCCGGCAAAACCACGTGTCGCAGGCGAAACGCAACACTACGAATCACGAATTCGTTATTATAGTAGCATAGCATTTCTATCTGCCTTGACTTAACATTTTCCTTTAGTTTCCCTTCAGCTTACCTCAAATACCGCTATTGTATTCAGTTACATGCATAGATGCAATTCTGTCACTATAGTGACCATCGCATGCAAAACGATGACATTCACAATAGCGAGCTTCCCTACAGAAAGCCCGCCACTGCAAAGTAGCCTACTTCAATGAACACTACTTAGCTGTGCATAACCAGCTTTGAAACAGCCCCAGGTTTCCTACGTATTGACTATCATTTGTTTAAGAAGTCAGCAGACTTGAGCCACCTTGAAAAATCACAACCTATTATGTAGCCAAGCTTTTAGTGCGACTAGTAGTACAAAAGTAATAATACTTATACGAAAGAAAGAATGCAAAGTGCATCGCAAATGATACATCTTAGTCGTGCACGTGTGCTGTTTCACACAATTCCTTTTTTTGTAATGGCCGCACGGATAACCATAGCAGAGCCTGTGTCCTCCTTAAGCGAAAAGTGTGGCACACGATGCTGGAGCTGGAGTGTGGTTTGCACACATGCGCGCATCATCGCCGATCTCGCCCCTTCTCGCCATTATAAGGCGCTAACATGCCGCGCGGTCGACGTTCGCGCGATATGATTAAAAATGCGGGAGGCTGCACAACTTTACGGAGCTATACGCATGTGCAAAGTTACATCTCGAAATATCGACACGTTGTCTTGAACAGGCAATTTTATTATTATTTTGCTATTTAAAAAGGCCTTCTCATGGCTTTCGTGACACTATCCATTTATAGTACCTTCACTCAATTGTTCCACGACCTTCGAGATCTTGCCAGCATGGTTATTCAAGCACATACTATCCCTACAGATTGCGAACCCGATACGCTTAGCAGTTATCTTATGGCAGGCGTTTTGGCCTCCCGGGCAAGCCGCAAAGCGCATCGTGATTAGCAAAATCTTTATATTTAGTGGTTTCCTCACTCGCCCTTCAACTTTCACATTTCGCCAGTACGTTATCGAAATTGTGTACTCCATTTCTACAACACCCAGCGGTTCACTCGCGGCGCTCCCATACAGCCTCAAAATGGATCAGGGCAAGCAATTACTAAAGCTGATACAATTTCCCAACGCAACTAATTCTCTCCTACGTTAATAACTTTGTCCATGCATATTACTCTTCTCACCCTTCAGATTCTTTATATTAAAAGCTAGGCTGCGACGTTTGGTTCTTCAGGTACGTGCACGTTTGCGCTTACGCATCGTCGCATTAGCAGCTTCGTTTGAAAAAAAAAGAAACGTTGATAAAGAAAGGAAAAAGAAAACGAATTACCTTCAGGTAGCAGTAGTAACCGACATCGCACACATAAGTTGAATACACCAGAAGAGTCGCGGTTCTGCGGTCAACATCGTGAGATACACTGCATTTCATGTCACAAGCGACGTCATTCAATGACTACTAAGGTAAGCACTATGGTTACTATGGTGTGGCACTATGGTTATTATGGCTGTTATGCATGATGCTAGGTATAGTAATAATGGTTACTATGGTTACTAAGGCCGCTGGTAAGGCTTCAAGCATTTGCGACTTCAACAAACATGCTGTAACGGTTAAGAAATGATGGGATCAACGACTACAAGGAGAAGTGCATTTATGACTCACGTAGGCCTTGAAGGGCATTCCGGGGCGAAACACTTGCGGAGACGAGCCTAAGAAGTGCAGCTGCAAGCTTGAGTTGAACACTACGGACTCGGAGAAGCCCGTCTCGATGAGGTCCAGGAAGCGTTCCCCGACCAGGGCGGTGACCACAATCTTCATCCCGTCAAGGCGTGAGACCAGACGGCTCAGCTCACGCAGGGAAAACGCAAAGTCCCGGACTCCTTCGAACTGCACATTGCGGATAGAAAAAAGAAGAAGAAGAAAGAAAAAGTAGGAACTCAGCTTCAGACCTGTCACGCAGACAAGTTTCAGTCATAAAACAAACGTATACGCAATGATCCTGCAAGGTTCGCCTGAAGTGCAGCCGCAGCTGGGAAAGGTATTCCATGCAATAGTTACCAAAGCGCTTCATTCCGCACAATACTTCGCGAAAGAAAGCTTTTTTGCGAATTCTCCGGGACTTTGCTGACGGTGGCTGCTTGCTGCTGCTGTCTTTCAGAATAGCTCGCACATAGTACAGCACGTATATAACCTATTGGCTTATATAGAGCCATCTGCCCTACCCCTACAGATGTGCTGGTGACCGGCTCTGTTTTCTGCGCGATTACACCATGAAACAACAAACGGCCCCTTCACATTATAATAGATATGTGCTGCCAAGCATATAGGTTTTTTTTTTTAAGAGACACTTTCTACACCTTCTTTCCCGGGGTATGGCACATGTCTGCTAAGTCAGTTTCTCTACGAGTTAAAACAACACTAAAAAGAGAAAAAAAATTAAGCTGTATTGGTAGACCACCCTTCTTCAAAACCGAAAAAGGCACTCCTACCATGAAAAGATGTAGAAAGATGGCACTCCTACCATGAAGATACCATGAAAAAAAGTCAGAAAAGCTGCAAAAAAAAAAAAAAGCGATAGACGGCCGAGTAGCGACGCCGTATCGAAGTTCTCGCACCAACTCGCCGTGACGTCACCGATTCTGACGGCTTCTGCGCTCGCCTATTTAATTTAACATCGGAAAACGGAGCTGCAAAAAGGAGCACATGCCGCATTACCGCATGGCAAATAACACACAACTTCCGCGATGGGAAGACCAGAATGAGAACAGAAGTTACTTGCACGTACTTCGACGTCCAATAAATGTGCACGCATTACGTGTTCGTTTGCATGGCATTTAATTGAAACGTTTAACGAAAGCTTCGCATACCGTTCGTCTAACAAGCGCGTTGGTCCTACCGCGTGTGTGTGTATATATATATATTGTAAGAAGCCAACAAACACTGACACCAAGGACAACATAGGGGAAACTGTACTTAATAAATGAAATAAAGAAAATATAAATTAGTGGAAATGAAAGCGGATGAAAAAAAATATGCAGATCCCACACAGTGTGGGAATCGATGTAAGCGAAGCTTTCCGTGCTGGATGCTTTGATTGACAATAATTAGCGGTGACTTTGACAGCTACAGCTTAATTTCTTCAACGTTTAGGCTAACACGAGAGTGGTGAGTTTATGTTAAACGTTACCTTGCGTGCACCACTGCTGTTTGTTTGCGTAGTACACAGGACACGCAGAGAGAGGTGTTTGCTTGAGGCGTTGTTGTGCGCCATATTTTATAACTTCTGAGAGGGTTGAGCGTTGTCATTTTCTCACATGGCACATCGCATTGCGGCAGAAGTATCAAACTTGAATTGGGATGATTATGGGGCTGTACGTTCCAAAACCACACTCGGATTATGAGGCAGGCCGTAGTGACGCACTCGGGATTAATTTTTGCACCGTGGTGTTCATTAACGTGTTCCTAAATCAGAGTGCACGTGCGTTTTCTATTTCGACCCCGTCGAAATACAGCTGCCGCGTTTGGGATCAAATCCACGACCTCTAACAATGCCATAGCCGCAAAGCCAACGCGGCGACTACAGAAGTGTTGATTTGATGGTCGACCGCTTCCGTGATGTCTCCTGGACCATGCGGTGCGCTTTAATTAATGCGGCTCTGCTTCTGCACGCCCAGCGTAAGTTGCCCGCTTGACAAATTTGCATGGCGTTTATTTTTCAGAAATAGCAGCAACGTACTGTACCGTACCTTGAACTTAAGCTTATCCCGTTTCCCCGCAAGCGCTGTCGTATAGTAGTAGGGTTTCCTTGCCTTCTCACGTCACCTCCCTCCTCTCTTATAATGGAACTGCCTCTTCTCCCTCTCCCCTCTCCAGTTCTACCTGCGTCCCCTCTGGCCTCGCACGTTAGTAGAAAGGGAAGCGCTGCAGTTTCTGCAATGGTTCTGAGGGGAGTCGCTGGTAATTACAGCTGTCAAGCGGCTATTGTGGCAACGGCCAGTGAGCTCCAGAGGGCATTGAGCACATTCGACGTGGGGGCGTGAAAACGAGTTTCTCCCGTGGCCTTTTCTCTCTTACTCATGCTGAACCACCCCGTGACGCGGTGTGCGCGACAGCAGACCACAGCAGCCCACAGCAGTAGCAGCAGTGGGAAAGTCAAATGAAGAGGCAAAGAAAGCTTCGCTTTAAAAAACAACTCGCCGCAGGTGGGGAACGATCCCACGTCTTCGCATTATGCGTGCGATGCTCTACCGATTGAGCTACCGTGGCTCCGTTTCCCCATCCACTTTCTTGAGCATTTATGTTCCCTAGTTGAACTATCGGTTAATAGCAGAGCTATCGGTTGCCAGATCAAAATCGACTACTGTGGCCAATTCTAGCAAGCGTCTCAGGAGCTGCCAACCTCAGCGAGCAGCAACATGTCGGCGTCCTTGCGGTTCCCAATTTCAATGCATGGGCCCTATGGGTAGCTTGTCCTCTAGAGTTAGTATAGTAACTCTATGACCGCGGCGCCGTCTTCCCATCCACTTTCTGGGGTATTTATGTGTTACTACTAGAACTAACCCTGGGAGTGTTATCCAGCGCCACCACTCACAAACCTTCGCGGCGGATGTGGAACATCCTTTCTGCCGCAGGCGTCACGAGAACGTGATCTTTTTGGGTAAAGACAACTGGTCAATGACTTCTTATGATATGCTTCTTATGTTGGCCTATTATGATATGATTAATAAAGATCAGGCCCCTCAGTCAACCTCCTTTCTTCTCGTTTATTACATAACGAGGGTCTCGAATCCGGCAACACTGATGGCGTCAGGTGGCATGTGTGGGTTTATTGACCAGTTGCCTTCACCCAAAAAGATCACGTTCTCGTGACGCCTGCGGCAGAGAAAATGTTCCCTATCCGCCGCCAAGGTTTGTGAGTGGTGGCGCTGGCTAACACTCCCAGGGTTCTATTAGGAAACATAAATACCCAAGGAAGTGGATGGGGAAACGGCTCCGCAGTAGCTCAATTGGTAGAGCATCGCACGCGTAATGCGAAGACGTGGGATAGTTATATATATATAGGGAAGCCTGTGGACTTTCAGCAGCTACACAGCACCAATGTTGCGGAGTTACCACTCCCGAATCGGAATGACTCCGGAATCGTCCCACATTTTCGCGACCCCGGAGTGGAATGGGAGTGGAATTACGTTTTTTTTTTTTTCGGAAATAGAGCGCTTTTTCGTCCACTCGCTGTTTTTTGCCAAAATATGCCTAAGAACTAACCAGCCCACGTTCAAACATTAGTAAGTCAGAGCCTCGAATTTAACAATAAAGCAGTATTTTTAAAATGACTTGGCTGATTACAAGCAAGGTACATTTATAAGCAGCGCGTCTACTACAATTCCGTCCTTATAGACTGAATTGCTTTGAAGTTTGTCTCGATTCTTCGCTTAAACGCTGCTCTGTGCCGTTGGTATCCGTCGTGCGGAACAACGACGGCGGCACACCCGCCCCCCCCCCCCCCCTTACGCCTTGACTTTTTTTTTTTTTTAACATTGGCGACACCTTCGCCCCGGCCGCCTGCTGTCCTTCCACCCTTCACTTTGTTTTTGCTTCTGACGCCATCGGCAACTCTGACGCATATTCGAAAAAGCGCTTCTCTAAGTTTTGATGCGTATTGCCGCTGTCGCGATGCTTGCGTTCCCTGCAAGTTTTCGCTGACCAGCTTGCACGCCGTCTCGCCTCGTACTCCTACCCCCCCCTCCCCCCCACCCCAACCCTTCTGCAATACTGTCCACCCACCCCACCTAGACACAGGGACGCCTTTGCCCGAAACTGTCGACGAAGGTCTACAGGTCAGTCGCACACAATGAACAGTGCGCCCTCTCCCTTCATACAGAGAGAGAGAGAGAGAGAGAGAGAGAGAGAGAGAGAGAGAGAGAGATAAACTTTTGAAAACATTGCTTAGGGAAGGCAGCCGAAGCAGGAGGTCCCACGTAACTGCGGCCACGGCGGCGCCTCCGCGGGCCCCGACGCGACGATTCGCGCCGAAAAAAAAAAAAAAACACGTTCCCTCTGTTCTATTGCAAATGAAAAAGGCTTTCATAACGCACTGCCACACTAGCTCCTGCGCTCAGCGGCTCACGCACGCAGTCAGTAAGTCCACCAACATGGCACATTGGAAACATTTCTTTTTTAATTACCCACAAAGAAAAAAGCTGCACGCTGCAAGCTTTGCTCCGAAACTATACAAGCTGTAGTCGGAGTTTGATCTAATTTGAGTCGGCACCTAATAAGAAAGCACGAACGTGAGTACACGCAACAAGAGAAAGGGCTGGCAAGCCAGCCGAAGATAACGTTGGCCTTCACCGCTGGGTGCAGCTCTGTGCCTGTTCATCGAAAGGCTGCTCTTGACGACACCATAATCAACATGATTTGCACTGACATGGAGCCCTTTCGCGTTGTCGAGAGGGAAGGATTCGAACAATTTGTAAAGGTAAGTTTGACAATTTTATAAGCCACTTCTCATTAAAGTAACTGCCTTGTATTCTTTCACATTCAGGTCGACGTCCCGGGCAACAAGTAGTCATCGCGGGATGACCTCAGAGAGAAGTTTCTGCCCGGGAAAGTATCATCGATGCAGACCAAAATATCATCGTCTTTGACGGGAGCGGAGTACGTCTGTATCGCGCTAGACGCGTGGACATCGCGGTCTACGGAGGGCTTCCTGGCTGTCGAAGGAAGATTCGTGGACAGCGACTTCACGGCTCACACGTACCTCCTCAGTTTGACTCGCCTGATGGGGAGCCACACAGCTGCTCGGATAGGCTCCGAGTATGGCGAAGCGTTGCAGCAGTGGAACATCGCTGACAAGGTGAAATATGTATTTTCGTACAATTTCGCCTCCGTTAACTGCTCTTATTTAACTTTCCAGGTCCTTCGCATGGTGACAGATAACGCTTCACCAATGACAAATTCATTTGCATTTACCGGATGGGAGATTGAAGAGGACGATGATGATGATGATGACAATTATGACGACTGCCCGGAACGCTTAACCAAGGAGCTTTTAAGCCAGTTCCATCAGTTAGAGCAATTTCGATTTGGCTGCGCCGCCCATAGCCTGCAGCTCATGTTTAGCGGAACTTTCGAGTGCTTCGCTTTTCATCTTGGGGATTCGTGGAGCATTTGCTGCCATGGCCGAGGTCACGAATCTGCTTCCCATCAAATAGCGGCTGCGGATCATTTCTCTGCCATAGGCCAAGCACCAAGCTTACGCGACTTCAATGTCTACTCTCACCACGTCAATCAACCGTTATGAAATACCTCAAATGACAAACAAAAACAACTGGCACCCCATCATGTAAAGAATGCCGCGGTGTCCCGAAGTTACATTTTAAAAGATTTGGATTTAGTTGATTCCTTGTTGAAGCTATTTTTGTCATTGTATTTTCTGCTCCTTGCTATTTTTCTCCTTCCGTGATCTCTCTCACCTTTTTTTATTACACTCCCCCGTCCCCCATCCTGCAAAATGAAATCCTGCGTACGTCACTCCTTCTAGTACAAATCGCTCTGCCCGTAAAAACAGTTACCTGACATATAAGACCAGTCAGCGGAGCGGCAGTCTACTGCTAATGTTTATTTGAATTTGAAAGCCCATTTCATTAAAGCAATACCAGCCGCAGAGCCGTAGCCATGGCACTACGTGCACGAGATTTATTCCTAAAAAAACAGGAAGGTGCAGCCTATGCACTAATATGCACTCAAATTATCGTAGGGCTGGAGAAACCCCCCCTTCATTTTGTCTAATGCAGTCTTGAAGAGTGTGAGAGCGTCGTCGAGTGCAACACCGTACGATTACATATGTCAACATTCTCTTTCTGAAACTCTATTCATTGCATGTTTGGCGTTTGCGCTACCTGTACTTTCAGTGGCACTATTCGCCAATTGTCGTCCTCGCTTTATTTTAGGACCCAAATGCCGAAGAAGTCGTACAAAAATGCGGCGCCATCTTTGTATCTATACGCAAGAGCACCGCCGACAAGAAAGAAGTGTTGAATGTGGCCGGTCTGCATTCGGAATCTCACAACGCGACGAGGGGGAACTCGCAGATGCGAATGACGAGAAAGCTCGTTACCACTTTTTCGAGTCATCCAGGTCTGACAGAAACTCTGTACGCGTGCAAGAAGGCTAAACTGCCTAAATACGAACTGAGGCTGGCGACAGACTTGATTGAGCTTCTCTCTCCTGTAGAGGAAGCCACGGAGTTGCTGCAGAAAAGGCACGAGACAGCCGGGCTTTTGCTTCCCGCGTTGCGAAATATCGAAGTTTCCCCTGCGGAAATCTTGAGCAAAGGCACACTTCTTTGTAAAAAGGCGGCTAAAGGCCTACGTAGCCTAGAGAAGCGGTTCGCAAGCACGTGGACTGACTGTTCTTTTCTTTTTTTTTTTTTTATGGCTGCCCTCCTAGACTCACGGTCTAAGTCTTCTTGGTGTTCAGCTGCAAGAGCTGAGCAGATGCGTTCTGCTGTGCTAGGGAGGGGGCCTCCTTTATTAGGGCAGGGCAGCGCCAGCACCGTCACGAATGCACACACTGAAGCATGGCCAAGCAGACTGATGTTTAAAAACACCAGGTACAACAAAACTGCCCACCTCTGCAGTGGATGCACTGCAGAGGAAATTTCTCTTTACCTTCGAGAGGGGACTTGCGCAGACACGGTTACGCCCCTGACCTATTGGAGAGCAAACGCTAGCCGCTTTCCCTCGCTTTCCCGCCTCGCAAGGGCAGTTTTCACCGTGAATGCTACGTCAGTTGACGTGAAACGCGTGTTTTCTACGGCATCCCTGATAATGACAGCGAAGCGACATTGGCTGTCAAGCACCTTTCTCGAGCAGTTCATGTTTGTGAAGCGCAACACATAGGTAGAAGGAAATTGTTTTATCTCACTATTTTATTTTTAGAACTAACTGTTGAAGCAGCCGTCATTTACACTTCGGGTTTTGAAAACTAAACGGCGAAGCGCCCATTCAGCTCATGACATTTTGTTGCAAAATTTCGATGAATAGAACCAAAATAATGCTTTTTTTTTTTTTGCATCTTGCACTGCTTGCGACCTTTAATGCAGCATTGAAAAATCACGAGGTCACCTAAGCAAATATACGCTGTCGTCATTTTAGCATTAACACATTTAAGCTTAAACAATATTAAAACATCACAAGCCGTTAAAACGTACTGACCACACAAATACTATAGGCAGCGGGACAACAGCCCCTATGGGAATTAGTAAGGTGGTTGTACTGCGAGAGATGTGCCACCAAGCTGCTACCCCTCAACCTTGGCGACGTTGCGTATTTTTGCAGTTCTTAGGGCGTCTGATGACATCAGCTTTATGGTGCGTTCATCGGTAACTCGATAAAACCACCAAGATGCCTTTCTATACGTTGAGGAATTACAGGAATGAAACTGAACTGCCCGGTCATTCCCGGAGTGGCAATGGGCCAAGTTTTTTCATTCCGAGGAATTGAAAAGAATGGAAAAGTTGTAATTTCTCGAAATAGAATTGGAATGGAATGGGGGCACCCATTCCGCAACACTGCACAGCACAGACAGCAAACAGCAGCCGGTCCAGCAAACAGACCTCGCTATAGTTTATAAATGCCGCGTAAAGAAACACATGCACACGGCGCGCGGCGCGCACGATGCGCGGGAAAACAGAGTGCTTAAACGTTTAACTAAAAGTCCGAAACAAGCGCGTTGCAGCACTGGCAAGTAAAAAGAGGTAGAGAACGCTCAATTTTACTCACATGGCGGTAGACCTTTTCAATGTACCTAGATGAACTGCGGTGAATGCGGTAAGTTGGGTTGATTGGCTCAACAGTCGCGCGGAGTGTCAGGTTTCCAGCGACCGCAGCGCCACTTGTGAAGCTGTGGAAAACAAGGCAGAAAGCACACAAGTTGGACGCGCGGTGCTCCCAAACCAGCGAATAAAACGTTGCGCCGCCCACTGCAGCAACACTCACTTGGCTACAACAGTGCCATAAATGTACTCTTGCGTGGCCATGAAGAATGTGGGCAGTGTGACATTGACTTCAAATCTCATTTGATCTGGAAGAGAACACGAGCCGCGAATTCAGCGCCTGGATAGCAGAGGTCTGTGAGCAGTGACCGTATGAGGTGCAGCATTTGTAAAGATTTAAACGAATTTGTCTACTTACAGTACTCTTCTACAACAAATGTCATCTCTTCAACTTGGCCCTAAAGGTTAAAAAAAAGAAAGAAAACTATGGTAGGTTCCGATTGCGAACCAAGACAAAACCTCTTTGCGTGCACAGTTGTCACGCACTAGATGTACCTGAGCAATGACTTGAATTGTCCACTTTCCATAATCAGGTTGAGGAGACAATGGGTACTCTAGGCTCACGGCACCTGAAGTGAAGTCGACATTTGTCATTAGACAACAACATGGCTGCAAGGGCACAGACAAAAAAAAAAAAGAAATCAAAGGAAAGGAAGCAACACACACACACACACACACACACACACACACACACACACACACACACACACACACATATTATATATATATATATATATATATATATATATATATATATATATATATATATATATGTGTGTGTGTGTGTGTGTGTGTGTGTGTGTGTGTGTGTGTGTGTGTGTGTGTGTGTGTGTGTGTGTGTGTGTGTGTGTGTGTGTGGAGAGGGAATTCCCGAAAGCTTACGTCCACACGAACTGTTCGTCACTGCCGGGACAATATATTTGAAATTACGATTAAATAGCGCCCGTTCTTACGAACGGCTCTAGCGTACGCGATATGCTTGTTGAACACGGGTCCACAAGTGCTCACCAAGATTTGTTCGCCTGGAGAGCCAACGCCGAACAATGGTCCGGTTAGGATTCAGCATGTAAACGTCAATGGCATCCGAGAATGCCTTGAGCTCCGTTGTGACTGGCAGTGCACGAAAATGAACTGAAGCCAAAAAGAAAATACACAAAACACGGAATGAGACCAAAACCAAACAGTATACGCTGCTGACTCGCTGCAAATGACTACTGGACTTACGTCACTCCCCTCTCCCGCAAAACAAGAAGAAAAAGCTTCAGCAAACGCGCTAACTGAAATACTACTATCGATAATAACTCCACCTTGCTCAATATGCCCCATACACACAAGCAGCATAAACCAACGAAGTTGTTCACTCGGCGTTATTTTAAGCAACGCGACTACATAATGGCATATTTGCCAACTTGTCAACGTTAAGATTCCTAAATATACTGCAAACTTGATAAAGGAGGAGCAGAAGGCATTTTTTTAAAGTTTGCCCTAAGCAAACAACTTTTGTGTGATACAAATGCACTTTATTATCGCTTCTTTACTTCTATACGCATCTTCACCGTTGTGCTGATGAACGACTACGTCGGTTCAGTATGTCCAGGATGGATTTGGTAGTATATCACGCATGCGAACAGATGAAACGTTAGGGCCACAGCGCGAATGCTTGTACGGATCGAGCTAACTAAACTCGCATAAGCAGAACCACAAATGTCGACTCACGACGAGACTAAAGGAAACACGCCGCTGGGGAAACCGTTCAGACGATGGACTCACCCGTCTGGCCTTGCTTGTAGAGAGGCCGGTCCGTCTGAATAAATATAGTCATTGAGCGCTGTGAGAATTCAAGTGCAGTCTCGTACGAAAAGGCAGTGCCGCCAATGACGCCGTTGATATTCCCCTCGACCTTGAGTCGGTAGCTGCCTGAGATGCTGGTCGCAGGTACCTGGCGAGAGGAATACAAATCTTCGGTCAGATAGTGAGGAACCCAGCAGGGAAAGCAGACAGGGCGCCCGAACTGCTCGCGTGTGGCTCTCCCTGCAAATCCCAAGATTCGCTGAGCACGTGAAGTAGTAAAATTTTGGCGCCTGATACGATTCACCCGAATTCGCCTGAACAAGTTTATAGCTAATCAATCACACAAGTGTATCAGCAGCACTGGCGACAAGTACGACTTCAAAATCGCGTGTTTGCAGTGTTCTAACTTCCCTATTTTACGTCTTTATAACCTTACCCAATCTGTATAGCGCTAATTTCCGGGGTAACAGATACACGAGGACGGTGATGGTCGCGATAAAGAAGCTTATCGTGCTTGAGCAGAGGTCACCACGCGGGAACAGTTCGCATGTCGCAATGGAGCGCGTGCGCACCTTGAGAAGGATCTCCTCGGGATTTGGAGCCCTGCACTCCTGGCTGTTGTGAGTGACATCGACACCGTTGCGCTGGATCGATGCGACCACGGTGACGGGCTCCGGCATTTGCAGCAGGAGCGTGACCAACACTCGGTACGTCTGACCCGGCCGAACCAACCGGGACGCCACGATCAGATGAGTCCTGCGCGGCAAAATCAGCACGCAAACCCTCATACTGTTAAACTGCGTGCCCTTTGTTTCTGCAGTCACGTTTCTTTTTTCTTCTCCTTTTTTGACACTTCTGGCGCATTAAGTACTAAATTTGAAACATTAATTAAGAGAAATGGTGTGCACACAGTGGAGAAGTAATCTAAATGAATACAATTAATGACCTCAACTACCCCCTCACTGAAAGTGCTCGAAATTTTCCGGTCACACCCTCTTGAGATGGCCCGGACCTCAAGAGTTGGAAACAATTACAACGAGCAAAAAGTCAAGAAAATGAAGGGTTACACTCTTCGCGGGAAAACAAAAAGGGCATCGGATATAGCGTGCAAGAGTTTAACGTGTACGCGTAACACCCGTAAAGCCGAAATACAACCTCGTAAAATTCATACGCTGCCCATTAAGTCACGATTAAGTTAGACTGTATAATTTAGGTACGCTTCCGCAGAGTGAGCAGGCACGTTGTGCCCCTTCCGGTGGCAGTTGCAAGCCTGCTCCTCGCCTTCCCTTTCCTGTCAAGTGTATATATGTTTTCAAACAACAACAACAACAACAACAACAACAACAACAACAATAATAATAATAATAATAAGAAGAAGAAGAAGAAGACCGCTCTTGCAGTGCGAGAAGCCAGATCCGAGGCAAAAACGAAAGACTGGTGGCGCCATCGTACCAGCTCACCATGACGTAATTAATGTCGACAGTGTCGCCTCGGGTCCGGTTAATTATTTGTAGGTAAAGGAGGGGTTAATTGCATTCTAAATTAACCAATGAACCAAGCTCTGTCATGTCTCGAGAACTGTCCTAGCGCCAAAACTGCTCACATAGGGAAAGTGCTCGCAAATATGTAGCCTCGCCCTGAAGTACTGGCGTTAAGAGTTTACAGCGCGAAATTTAGGAAGGGAAAGCTCGGCCCCGATTTCTTTCAACAGTGATGAACACTTTTTCCAGCTATGTGAATTAAAATAAAGCCTTGAAAGAATCCTTTACCAGTCTCAATTGATTAAGCTTTGCTCTTTAAGCTGATTAATTAAGACTAATTATGTAATTAGGCGGAATGCAAAAAAATAATACGTGTATCCCCAAGTGACGGCAAACAGCATTACCGTGGTTCTGCCCAGCTACGTGGCTTTTGTATGTCTTTAAATCTTGGGTGCATTATAGTTGGGACACCCTGTATATGCGTGCGCAATTCCAGTGCCTTCCTGCTCGTTTTACGAACGCTAACATTATGGGAACACAAGAACATTTTGGTGATCCCACGCACTGTGGGAATATATATTATGCGAACCATTTTGCAGGTACTTGGCTATCCAGCATTGTTTGGGCTTCCTCAAACCGTTACCAAATGAACCAATGTGTTTGTGCAAATTGAGTAATTGTGTGTGTAGGCCGCTAGCGTACGTTTGCGTGTACAATCATACGTACTTATGGCTATGTCATGTGGCGCATGTTAAAACAACAATGGCATCTGAGCTCCAGCGGCGAAATGTTGTAACATGATTAACTTGGGCGATCATGAGGTTGGTAACTGTGAAGCAGTTTCTACGTAGCGTAAACTGCTACTAGGAAGGCGCTGGGGAAAGTGGGCCGGTTCCGGGGACAGTAAAGTCTATAACAAGGCCCCTCAAAGCACGAGCTGTCACCAGGAAAGACGACGAGAAAGGGCCACGTGCGCACACGACGAGTGTTTTAAAATGCTGGCTGCCTCTGGAACGAGATAAGAACGCGTGCGACCTGAGTGCACTCTGATAATTACCACGAAAGAAGAAAATAAAAGGATCGTGGCCAAGTGGCTAGTGCACCGGACTAGTGTGCTCCACGACAGACTCGACTCCCCTGTTGGCCACACACTACTGTTTTTTTTTTCTTCATCAAAGTGAGGCAAGACAAAAACCCACTCACCCTCCCACCTATTTACCTACCTACAAGAAAAAGAAAAAACAGAGAGAGACAGAGATAACTGGGTTTTTAATCTACGAAAGATGGCACTTTACAACAATTAAATTCTGGGTTTTACGTGCCAAAACCACGATCTGATTATGAGGCACACGCCGTAGTTGGGGACTGCGGATTAATGTTGACCTTTGGGGTTCTTTAACGTGCACCAAATGCGCAGTACACGCGCGTTCTTGCACTTTGTCCCTATTGAAAGGCGGCCGCCGTGGGTGGAGTCGAACCCGCAACTTCGTGCTTAGCAGACCAACACCATAGCCACGAAACTACCACGGAAGGTGGACGGCGCTTTTGTGAAGTGGAAAATCTTACTTAGAACTGGAAGCAGTGAAGAGGGGGCCGATCACAGGTGAAATGAAACCTCATGATGGTGCCAAGGCTTCTACAAGTGAACGCATCTTCGTGAGGTATTGACGAAGACAAGTGGCTGCTTGCCAAAAACCATTGTACCTCTAAAGTGCTTTTTTTTTTTAAATCTGCACCAAACTTCTTAAATATGCCTGTGATATAGCACAATTCTAGTCCTTGATTAAATTACTCGATGAGGCGGCCGCTACTTCTACGAGAAATTAAAATGCTCATTTGAATAATTAACATAACTGCGATAATTATGAGAGCTTTGTCAAGCTGCTTAATAAGCAACTTTTCTTTTTTTTGCTCACCCCCTTTGTTCTGTACTTTCAGAGCACAAAATACACTATTTGTCACAGTATTTGTCAAAACCTTTTTATTTAGTTATTCAACGGCACATATTTTGATCTACGAATTGTAGCTGGTGTGTTCACAAGGCCTATCCGCTTGGAACGACTTCTCAGGACTGCACCAGTTTCGAGAGAGTAATTTTATTGTGAAAGCAATTGTATGGACAATCCAGGCGCATTTTGCCGTAGTCGTCGCCGTGATGTTCCGTATAAATTTCAAGGGCGATAACATCGTCGCCGCGCGCCGTATGCTGCATGTGCGAGTGAAAGCGTGCGAAGGTGAGCCGATGATCGCAGCTCGATCTCGCGCGCTCAAGGCAGGAAAGCGGGGAGGAAGCGCGCCGCCTTCCGTCGCGCCCACGGAACAGGGGAGAGGGTAGGCAGGGGATCGTTGTACATCGGCAGCAACGCACGGCCAGGTGGGCTTCATCTTGAAGGCGATCTGCTTTGGGTTTAGAGTCTAGGTTGGCCGACAGCTCGTAGCTTTGCGTGTGCTGTGTTCCTATCGCTCAATTTGCGTTGAAGCAATAGACAGCACGAAGGTCACTTCGCTCGCTGATGCTGCCGCGCTTCATCACTGCCTCATCGAGTAATTTAGATCAGGGGTTCAAATTGGGCTATCTGAAGGCAATTTTGTGTAACTGTGGTGCGGCTAAAAAAAGACATCCTGTATAACCACTGAGTTCCCTACAAAAATCAGCAGAGGGAAGAACACTTTCAACACAGTTGAAAGGGAGCTGCAAGCATGGCGTCAGCATGGGAATGGTGGGTAGTGCCTGAAATTCCACGCTTCTAGCTTTAAACGGCTTCGTGAGTTTTTAAATTGATATTTCTAGAAAGTACTGCGACATATTCGCAGTGATTACTCAGGTGCGCCGGAACTTATTGCCTTCGTGCGTATAGGAAATTATGACTTCTTAGAAATTTAGGAAGTTAAACCGCAATGAGTAAGACCACGTGAACGTCTGCAGTCACAAACATGAAGATTAGACAAATACATGTATACTACCCATCATTATCGGGAAACCTGAATGATCGTAGTATCAGAGCACCCTCCAGCAATTTTTCCAGAAGACTGTATGCCTATACGTAAAGTTCCCACGTTAGCTAGAAGTTTTCAAAACACGCTGGCTCTACACTGTCGTTATTGTCGCCGACAATCATCTACAGGTTCCCTTGGATGGCGTTTAAGATTTAAAAGCTTATGTAACATAGTACGTGCACTTTAAGGTTTACGCGAAAAACGGAGAAACCTGTCAGATCGCAAATTGAACGCCATGCTGTCACCGTGCGAAGCAGCAACAAACAGCTGTCGAACTATTCCTGTTGGCGATATACGAAAAACCGACAAATTGCGGATTGCTGATGATAAAAGTTACGCAATAATGTGTGGCTACCTTTTGTCGAGCTGCGGAAAACCAAACAAAGAAGCATCAGCAAACAACAAACCGCAGTAGGCATGCAACTCGGCGCACTTACGGCTGCTGGTGGTGAATTGGCACGCTGTCGATCCTGTTGTCCGTGTAGCCAGCGTACTGCGCGGACGACAGCGACAGCAGCGCCACCAGCAGCGATGTCACCGCCGCCGCCAGCATGGTCGCCCTGCGAAGAGTCGAGAGACGGGGGCGTCATTTTATATGCGGCGGTTGTCTCTCGCGCACACGCGCGAGACTTGCGCACGCGTGAACGAACAGTGCGGCTCGCGTTGGCACACTACGAGAGGTTTTGCTCGAACAATGAATGCGGTAAGCCCTGTCCCGCCCTGAAACGAAGTACAGTTTCCTACTAACATTACTAGATGAAACTCAGGCGCTGGGTCGTTCACTTAACGTGGTAATGATGGTTAATACAGGCGTTGTCTGACCTATGTGCTTGCGGCTTCAGGTGTTTTGTGGCTTTGTTTGCGAAACTTTATCTGCCCCCCTCATTAGCCTAAATTTCGAAGAATCTTAGTTTTCTAAACGCAGAAGGCAATAGGGCTCTCCGCACATGCACAATAATATTTAGTTGTTGCATATATAACGCAATATTTTCTTGAACATGACCAATTTCCAAAAGTCACAAAGCCGCTTGAAGGCAGAAGAACGAAGTTAAATCTATAGCACCTATCATCATTCTCATACGGGCTGAACCACCATGCTTGCAGCTCCCATTGACGCTAAGCGCCAGAGTTCCCTCTAATCATTTTTGTAGGAAACTCTATGGAAGAAACCCCGGTCTCGTGTCTTTTCGTGAAGTGAACTTTATCGAGAAAGAAGTGCGAGGTTTCGTGCTTTCCAAATACAGAAGCACGCGTCAATCATCAATAGACGTATGTTTGTTCTAATCTTGGGCAAGTAATGACAACATATGTTTGCAATATCCTGATTAGCTTCAAAAAAGTGTCGCAAAACCGCAAGCTTCCGGTTAAGAAAACAGTAAAAATCACCAGCAAGAACATTTACAGGAAATGGCCTGAATGACTATTAGCAATTATTAAAGGTGGCCGAACAAACGGAGTTAACGGTTGTTTTTCGCGCTCTGTCCTACGTGTTCAGCGTTCTTGTTTTGTTTTCTGAATCATTTTTAAGTCCTGACATTGCTACATTGCACCAGCATTTACTGCTGCGTGCGTGGAACGCGGAAGTTTACACAGCAAGCAAAAGAAGTTGAGGCTTACAACATAATCATACCTGCCAACCCGTGACCATTAAAGTTGGCAAGAATCCTGCAGACATGACAAAATGCGGGGGAGCGGAATGGGGGCGGGTGCGGACATCAATAACTTTGTTTATAGCTTGGCCTGAGCACATACCTTTTGTGGGATACATATGCATTTTATTCCGCAATTATTTACATTTACCCGCAGCTCACAAGCTGTGGCAAACTTAGAACAGCAGATACTGAGAGGTGACACATTGTTCTTCTAAGTGACTTTTCCGGCGATATCACTGTTGTGTCTGCTTCAGGAGCTTGCCCGAATAAATTAGATCGAAGGGAGTGACCAGTGAGCTGATGAGCCGGGTCTATCTTTAGTTTCACCACACTGGAACCTGCCAAATGTATAAAGTGGCGAATGATAGTGAGATAAAAGCCGCCTTAAATACGGCAGCTTGACTAGCTCCACTAACCCATCTGGCATATAGTATAGCGTCTCGCGTTACCACAAAAGGGCGAAACATGTACCATCATAATTTACGTACCACCACGCCATATATACGTACTCCACCTACGCTCGGCAAGCGCCATTAAAATTTGCTGGTGGCGTATAGCGATACTCGCAGGTACGAATTTCAGAGTACAGAACATTACAAGCAGTAAAGACGAACAACACGCAAACACGGACTAATCTAAAAGCGACCATTACCATGCAGAATACAGTCACTGCGGTCTCCTGCTACGAGTGGCATCCGGTAAATTTTACTCCTTACATGCGCCACGACACGTCTAAATAACGGCAACGCAGATGCACAGAGAAACCTCCTCGAGAACGCCGGTCTATAGTTCGACAAGTTCGAAATCCAGGCAATGTCGTATGCGTACACAGTCGAAGCATTGCATGCACCCGAGATAGGCGCGTACATGCGAGCGCCGTTCCACGAAACGCTCGCAAAAGTTCCGGTCGAACAACGAACACAGGCACGCGGCGGCGCACAGGCATTCAGGCTTGGAGATCTCGCAGCTATGCCGCATGTTTCCGCAACGAAATTGCAACCCCGAAATTTGCTTTTAAAAAATGCTCTGGCTTTTGAGGAGCTGTCAACTGGAACGCCAATGTACTTCGTAGCACGCATCATCTTAAGGTCGGACATCTCGGAAATGAATTCTTCTAAGCAGACACGACTTCCCTACGGCTTCAATTTGATGCATATACGCAACCACCTAAAACATTTGCCCTTAACATGGTGCAACAAAGAATGTAGAGCGCATTACTGTTTCACTTCTGTTAATACTCTGATCGGCTTATATAGAAGAAAAAGAAAACAACCTTTTTTCAGGTTTTGAACGCTCCAATTTCAGGTAACTGCCACAAATTCCGAGTAAAAACTAGCAGGCCTTTGTAAACCCCAACCCCAAAACTGTCTAGAAGTAATAATCTAGTTACTGAAATTTTGGAATCTCCACGCGCTTTCGTTACAAAGCCAGGGCAAAATATAACTTGCGTTCACCGCGCTTATTACAAACATTACCCAAATGTCGGCAATCTACCGTGTAAGCAAGCGGACATCCGATTCCCGCCCGACACGTAACCACAGAAATCTCTGCACAGCGAAAAGACACAGGTCACACAGAGCGGTGCGATGACGAAAGCGAGCGCGGAAGGAAGACCCGAGCTCGGAAAGCCGCCCAAGAAGCCGCTCGGCGACGCGCCCGCAGACCCGGTTCCGAACTCCGCGAGCTCGCGCGAGACCATCGTCGGGAGACGTTCCCGAGGACGACCGTCCGCCCACCAGACACACGATGCAGCCGCGGCGACGCGTAGGCAAATAGCACGTCCCCTCGAATTCGTCGCCGCTCGCCACCGAGTAGGGGGGCTCCAAGCGGGACACGCGCAATTTACGAGATAACACGGCCACGAAGAAGGAAGGCACGGGCGCAGGCGACCTCACTAAAAACGGCGGCGCACATATAAACGGCGCGATCGACGACGCAGGAACGGCGAGGAGCGGAGGCGCGCTGCCGTAAACGTCGACCCCGCTGCCCCGTGGCCAAACTTCCGCGAAACGGATGACGATTTACAGCGCGGAAGGCGGTGAGTCGCTGAGGACGCGCAAGAAACGGTGGTCCGCAGGATAAAACGGCGCGTAAAAACCGGTGTGCCGTACTAAAAGCATAGGCCGTGCGTTCAGAGCCGAAGGATTCCGAACGGCGCTCGACGCGCCAGAAGGAGGCATTTCAATTAAGATAATGCCCGGGTAAACAGCGATACGCACGCACAGCGATCTTTCCTTGCGAGTGGTGTTTACGGTTCCTCGCGAATTTTAAGAGGCCCATCGGCGAAACGGCCGTCGCGATCAATAGATGTCAAACGGCTGGCACGGACACACGGACTGCTATATCATCGAGGAAGAAAAAAAGACAACAGAAACGAAAAGGAGGAGGGTGGTCAGTGACGGCGTGCCTGACAAGAAAAAAGATTGAAAGAAAAAATGACAGACGGATTGGGGAGTGGGCAGCGAACGCGACTCGGAACGAGAGAGAAATATATCCGACAATTCGTTTTGCACGGCAAAAAAATTACCGACCTCATCTCTTCTGGGTTTTGCTGCGGGTCTACTGCTGTTCTTCAACCACCGTGGCCTTTTGTAGGTCAGCGTTCCGCTTTCAGATGTCGCCGCCGCAGCGCCGATGATGGTTGTTGTGTGACGACATAATCTCGCGACAAATTTAGTGTTTTTGACTCATTTGTGCAGGCAGAAACGCAACCCGCAATGTTTTTCTTATTGTTGTTATTACTTTATTCTCATTACTAAATATATTAGACCGCAGAGATCTCCCACATGGTTGATGTGTTCTCTATTCTCTAACACAGCAAGCTTCTGCTCGCTCACGGCTGAAGTTACATGCAAGGCATTTTGAAAGTGAAATCTACCATTCCAGTTAAAAAGAAAAAAAATAGCTAGATAGATAGATAGATAGATAGATAGATAGATAGATAGATAGATAGATAGATAGATAGATAGATAGATAGATAGATAGAGAGAGAGAGAGCTTCAGCGTTCCAACGACAGAAGACACGCTCGCCGTCTCTTTGTTCCTATGTCCCGCGGAAACAATAGGTCGGCAGCATATTGAGATTACAGACCACACCAAGGGGGCAAGATCCCGGGTAATACTGTATTGCTTAGTAGAACGGTGCACGGGCCGCAGTTAACAAGCTCGTTGGTGTGATTTAAATATTGCATTACAACCCGGGAACTGCCAGAGCACGATGCTGAATGTAGGGGACCACAGTCCAACTCGACTCAGCACACTCCAGTACGGTAGGCCTAGGGCCTCACCTTAGAATGTCCGAACAAAGCTGCTCCATCCACTACCGAATATATATATATATATATATATATATATATATATATATATATATATATATATATATATATATATATATATATATATATATATTCATGCCATTGGAAGCTCCTGGAACGTGTCATACCGAACCAACTTCAACCTTACCTAGAATCCAGCGACTTCTTTCCCGAAACAATGCTAGGATTCCGGCCCCACCTTTCTACCCACGACATCCTTCTTTAGCTGAAGGAACAAGTCCTTTAATACCTCGCACTACACAACACCGGAGCAATTCTAGCAGTCGACCTCAAAGACACTTTCGGCAATGTGGCTCACCAAACCATCCTTACAAATCTACGTCTCACGAACTGTGGTCGTAATACTTACAATCACATACGGGTCTTTCTAAGCAACCGCACTGCCACAATAGGCAGCACTGGCTCACTCAGAACCACGACGTTACCTAACCGGAACAAAGGAACCCCACAAGGTGCTGTTCTATCACCCACCCTTTTCAATATTGCCATGATGAAATTACCTGACAAACTCAACGCAACACCAGGAATCAGGCATGCAATATACGCCGATGATATCACTATCTGGACCACCACTGGTTCCGCAGGAGAGAAACAAGACGCCCTCACACAAGCGACCGACGTCGTCCAGCAATATGCAAGAACAAGCGGTCTCCGATGCTCCCCCGAGAAGTCGGAACTATTAGTCATTCGACAGAAATCACGAAGAAAACTCAATGAAATACTCCACATCACCGTCACCCTCGACGCTAAAGAAATACCCTCAGTAAACCACGTCCGCATCCTCGGCCTTCACATACAAGAGGACGGCGGAGGTGAATACGCCATCCAACGTCTCAAGCAGACCACCTTCCAAATAATTCGAACAATACAGACTGAAAGAAGACATAACACAGCTCCTCCAGGCCCTGATAATCAGCCACATCGCCTACGCTGCCCCGTACCTACCTCTCTCTCCCAAATAGAAAGATCAAATAGACATACTTCTGCGGAAAGCATACAGGCAAGCGCTCGGCCTACCACCGGGAACAGCCACACTAAAGCTCGAAGCGCTAGGAGTCCATAACACAATAAGAGAAATCATAGACGCCCACCTCACAAGCCAACGAGAACGCCTAGCCCTCATACCAACAGGAAGCACAGTCCTAGCGCGCCTAGGCTACCCCACAGATGGCAAAAGCCACGAACAAAAAATCTATCTAGCCCCCAACGTCCGGGAGCACATCAAGGTAGCCCCTATCCCCAGAAGCATGCACCCGGAACATCATGCCGGTTTTCGCCAAGCTCGCGCAATGACACTCCAGACGAGATAGGACAAGCTCCCCACCACGCTATACACAGATGCCACGCAGTGCCCCTAAAAAGCAGCCATGACGGCCCGCGTTGTCGACCATAACCTTCAAGAGGTGGTCTCGATGACGGTCCGCACTGCTAGCGCCCTCGAAGCGGAGGGGACAGCCATCGCCTTGGCCATAACCTCTATCTAGTCCAACCAGCGAGCACGTCACAATTATTACTGATTCCCAGGCAGCTTGCGGTAGCTACGCGAGAGGCAGAATATCTTCCATCGTCCAACAACTCCTCAAACAAGCCTCCCAATTCCCGGACGTTGATATAGTATGGACTCCAGGACACCAGTCCCTCCGTGAAAATCAGCATGCGCGCGCTGTAGCCCGAGCTCATGCCTCCCGGGCGTCAGAAGAGAGGGATATAGTCACATCTATGGAGCTCGTACCTTTACAATACAACGCCATACTACAACACCACAGGTTGAACAGACGACAACACCTACCTCCACACAAGATCCTCTCTCACACGAAGACGCCGTAGCATGGCGACAATTACAAACCAACACATACCCCCTTTTAAGCAAACTACCCGCAATACACCCGATACACTATACTCATACAAATGTCCCCTTTGTAACGACTACGCCTCCCAATATCACACCACATGGGGCGTGCCCCAACGAAAAGGCAGCCCCGCAAATACCCAAGCCCACACCCGAGCAGTGGGATGCCGTGCTGACTAGCTCGGACCCTCGTGACCATGCAGCAATTAGTGCTGCGGGCCCGGGAGACAGCAAGAGCCGCAGGAGCCCTGGACTGAGGACGCCTCGCCGCACTAGCAATAAGACATCTGCTTGCGCTTCTTTTTTATAAACGTTTTTCCTCCTCCTCCTCCAACGCTCAAGGCTGAAGTTGGTTTCTTTGGTTTTGGCTCAGACACGAGTCAAGATTGCATAACGAAACCTTCGACCAATGCTTGGTTGGGAGTGGGCGAATGGAAACATGAAAACCTTGCATTGCGGCCGTCCGATACAACGCAAAGCTGAAGCTCGTCAGAAATGTCCAACTTAACAGTCGGTGCTGAGCAGACATCACGAACAAAACGAGCAAAGAGAAGATACACATTGGCGCTCAACAGTTGCTGTGTCATCCTTCGCACTGGCGCTGTTGTGCGCCGGCACTGCAAAGGAGGAGGAGAACCAAAAGCCGTCGACATTGATGTCCACGGTTTAAGCTTTCTTTTTCTTATAGGGATTACACCAATGTTTTTTTCTTCTCGAAAATAAAGAAAAATATGCATATTAACATTCTTCTCAGCCAAGTATTTACCTACCGTGGATATTTGCCATGCAATAAGTTGCTGCTGCTCATGATGATAACCTTAAAGGCAGCGGCACCAACCCAGCCATGGGAGCTTCGCCAAGAGTGGGCCGGTTACCTACATCGACACCTATACGTAACCGCTGCGGCTTCCTCCACGCCCACATCATCAAAGATGCCGCGCTACTACAGCAAACAGGAAGCATTCTGCTAAACCACCGCCACAGAGGATAAGCGCGAACGCCATACGGTCTGGCTATAATCAAAGGCCTTCTCAGTTTCGTGTCCGCCTTCGTTATAATAGTGTAACGCCCACCACGAAATTGGGCACACTGGGCTGAGCGCGACGCGAAGCGGCCGCGAGAGCCAGGACAGGCGTTGCTGTCTTCTGTACACGCTGTTAGGATTGGGGGCTCAATCCCATCGCTCGTAACCCGTTGTCAAGATTGGAGTCCGGCATGAATTAGAAGGTAGCTAGCTGGCCCATGCCGTCGTCCAACTTATCCACGCTGAGGACGTTGATGAAGGGAAGGACTGCTTCTCATCGAGAACGAGGAATATGGGTTTATTTACAGTATCTACATGCAGTTTATCAGTCTAGCATGACTGCGAGAGAAAGTACATCAGTCTAACCTGACTGCTTGAGAAAGTGTATCAGTCTAACATGACTGCTTGAAAGCGAGCATCAGTCTAACATGACTGCTTGAGAGAGTGCACTGAGCATCCGCACAACTGCGGTTTATAAACGCTCGGTCTTCCCCCGATACCCAGGTGACGGAAACGGCCGTCCAGTCATCGTAAACAAGTCGCCTCTCTGCAGGACGGTTTACACACACACACTCACACACACACACTTCCTTGCGTGAGGTTCAAGGTCCGGAGCCGACGTCAGACGGACTTCGTAGAACTCGGGGCTAGTGTCAGTATAGGTGCCTTTTATTGCCCGAGCTGACCCCTGCAGCGCGGCCGGGTGCCCATTGTCTTGCGTCTTGGACGGCGCGTGGGAAGGGGCCTTCGTAGACGTTCCCGCGGCAACTCCCCCGCTCAAAGCAGAACAGGTCGGCGTTGGTGGGTTCGGTAACAATAGTTGGCCCGCCAAACGCATTCAGTCACAACGGCGACGAGGCTAGAGCGTAACGGTGGCGTTCCTAAAAAGTTGACACCACTGTCGCAACCGGCTGGCAAAACTTGCACCTCAGCTGGGCCGTTCTTAACAACGCAGATTGTCGTTTCTCTTTACAGGAGCGTCGGTCACGCGCGAAAATCTGCAACCTGTCTTCGCGAAGATTCGGCGCAATATACGCAATCACTTATGCGTTTTCCTCCTCCACGCCAAAACTGTCCTTTATGAGCGAGAGAAACCAAATGCCGCAGTTCGGCCAAGGCTATCGCGCTGGCTTGGCCAGAGGGCATTTCGCGCACGCCGATATAACATTAGAGATGTCACAGCGAACGTTCATAGCTGCGAGGGACCGGACTCCGTTTGCATTCGGGTTGCCACGCGCGTAAGTCATTCGATCCCGGAAATCGATAGCGTTACGCGTGGACATTAACTTGCTTGGACATCACCTGCGCATCCATGCGTTCTTCTCCGCCCGTCCGACGCTCGCACTGTATCCGCTGAGCACGAGCAGAGATGCGAGCAGGCGGGGACCGCGCACATCAAAGTCGGCGGGCCTCCTCTCCATGGCGTGAGGCGACGAGGAGGGATGCGCGCGCCGATAGAACCACTCTGCTCGCAGGACTGTGCACGGTGTTCGAGTTCGCCTTTCACCCCGTTACCTGTGCAATAATTCGGGCTTCCATTGGATTGTGCCTTTAATGCCCGCCGCGGTCCTTCGCAATCTCACGCCGTCTTCATGTGGCGCCGGGGTAAAAGCTAGGACTTCATTGAAGTGACAGCCACCGCTAGTTAGTACGACCTGTCAAGCACATCTTGCTTGCAGACTAATCGCCGAAAGGGGGAAGATAATAATAATAATAATAATAATAATAATAATAATAATAATAATAATAATAATAATAATAATAATAATTATTATTATTATTATTATTATTATTATTATTATTATTATTATTATTATTATTATTATTATTGTTGTTGTTGTTGTTGTTGTTGTTGTTGTTGTTGCCATCTTACAATAATCGTACATCAGAAGGCAGGCCCGTCAAAGCCAAGGAAGTGGCTTGCGTGACTTGGCCCGCAATGTCGGCAAACAAAGTCAAAATGGCAACATGTGCAGAAATGAAAAGCTCGTGAAGTTTATCACACAAAAATCAAACAGAAACTCAGCTGAAATCAGTGACAAAAGAAATACAAGAAAAGAGAAATGTAGTATTATACATATCTTACAGTGCCTTCAACATTTTTTTCAAGTTTCGTTTCGAAGTTGCAGTAAATATATGATCAGGTAGGTCATTGAATATTCTTGGGACATAAGCATACCTACTAGCTTTACCAAATCATGTGTTGCAGTGCGGTACTATAAAACGCAATGTTTTCCACAGTGCACGGGGAGCAATATGTTCCTGTTTGAAATCAGGGTTCCAAAAATGTCTTACCACAACCGTTTGAGTGAACAAAGTTTTAAATGACGGAAGACCCAGACGTATAAACAAGTTCACATTGTCGGCCGAGGAAGAGTTATAAGCAATGGACTTCAACATATTTTTTTAGAATTCTGTCAGTTCGACAGAGCCATCGAGATGAGCAAAACCCGAACAATGTAATGCCATAACGTAACACACTGTATGCTAAGGCGTGCATGATAGTGATTTTTACAGGCATCGGAACAATGGATTTAATGTTAAAAAGCAGCGAGGAAAAACTTGAGCCTGCCGCAGAGATATTTCATGTGATCATTCCATGAAAGGTCACTGTCAAAGAAAACACCAAGGTATTTAATGGAGTTTACATTTTCTACAAGGGCACACCGACACGATTGGCAAGTACGACAGTGTAGAAACAAGGGTAAATTTGTAACCGCTGCTTGAAGTGGATTTCTAAAACATAACATTTTTGTTTTTTCGTTGTTTATTGACAAACAGTTGTTCGCAAACCAGGTCACTGCATCGTACACACTCTCTCGAAGTAACGCAATTGCTTTTGAGTAACAGATATGTTTAGTTAAAAGGACAGTATCATCTGCATACTGAAATATCATACACTTCGATACAGCTGAAGAAAAATCATTTATAGATATGTTAAAAAGAGGAGGAGACAATATAGAGCCCTTAGGCACTCCAGCTTTCAAAGGTAGCTTGTTATTGATGAATAACTCGTTGTCTAAAGATATCACCTGCGAGAGGCCGGACAAATAATAATAATAATAATAATAATAATAATAATAATAATAATAATAATAATAATAATAATAATAATGATGATGATGATGATGATGATGATGATGATGATCTATGCATACACTTCGCGCGGTGGGAACCGGCTTAAGTCGAAGCTTTCCTTTGTGTTTGGGAGCAACGCTGTACTTGTTTAGTGACTATTTGCAAGTACAGACCACACGACGAACTTTGAACACCTTTGCACCGGAAGACGGCCTTGATCAATCTAAATTTGTACCGCTCCAAGATCGCAGACACATTGGACAGAAACCAGTGAGTACCGCACACGTCACACACCCAACCGAACTCATCTAGCATGACGTGTCTTTTAAAGTATACCTGTTTGCACCTATAAACGAGAGGGTCCGGTCGTTTATAAGGAATTCTCTTTCAACGACCTGAAGAGCGTGCCGACGAGTCAGACCGTGCTAAGATCGCCGGACTAGACGAGGGGATTCGTGGCTCAATGCGATGCGAGCGAGCGAAGCATGGGCGTCGTACTGTGCCAAAAGGGAGAGAGCCACGAGGAACACCACGTCGTTTACGCGAGTCGGAAACTTACTAGTCGAGAACAGGTGTACGGCGCTACTGAGAAAGAATGCGCATGTCTCATATGGGCTGCTCCAAAATTGGCGTGCTATCTTGCGGGCTCGAGGTTCGTCATTGAAACGGATCATTGTCCTCTCAAATGGCTGCAGAGACAGCCTTCGTAAATGGTCTTCACCCGCGCTGGAGTCTCGCTTTGCAGCAATATTTTTTGAGATACGCTATAAAAAGGGGACTCTCAATGGCAATGCCGATAGCTTGAGTCGAAGCCCCTAGACCGAGAATCAGCCTCAAACGTTTCATCAAACTCGTGTTTTCTTTGTTTTTGTTTCTTTCCTGACGGATTAGAAGGGTCTTATTTTGGTTTACGCAGTTGAGTCATGCCTTGTGAAGCGTATAACAAGTTCATGTATGTATTTTGTGCTGCTGTAAGATCTATAAGACTGTCACTTCTGAGTGGGAAATATGCCTGGCGGAGCTCAGCGAAAATTTGTCTCGCACTTGCCGAATGAGCGGCTGAGTCTCGGTGTAGTTCTGCAGACGCGTGCTATGAACGCGAAACTGCTGCAGACCCTTCCGAGGCATCTAGACTCGGACTGAGATGTTGAGCGACGTGGGAAAACGCCCACAGTGTTTTGTGCTACAGAGAGCTGCGCGATAACCGACGATGACTAAAAACACCGATCTACGCCATCGCTCTGGCCAGCGGATGTCGTCCCCTTCCCATCAGGATCTCGTAAGGTCCTTCGGCGGCGGGGCAGTCTGTTACGGTTCACTGTGTGCGGCAACGAATGGAAGCGATGCCAAACGCCTGAGACACGACGTGCATAATCCTCACGCTCGTCAACTTGAAGATACTTGTCCGTCGGTTGTATGCGACGGGATTAAGCACCAGTGCAAATCCTACTCTCTTTTGTCCTACGTTCAACCCCTCTATGCCAGGGAGCGGTTTCTCTCCGTATTCCTCTGTGTAGGCTAACCCGACGTGACCTACGTTCTGCCCCTCTACGCCAGGTAGTGGTTTGTCTCCGTATTCCCCTTTGTGGGTTGACCCAACGTGTCCTGACAACGCCCTCTACCAGGGAGCAAGAGAGAATGAGTTTGCCCGGATGTTGGAGGGTATAAGAAAAAGAGCGAGCCGTAACGTGGAGACAGGCCTTCTCTGCCTTTGCGTGCAGGAGCACGCACGCCGAACGTTTTTGTGTGGTTTTTGTTTTCTTTTTTGGAGCGCACTGCTCACCCGTAACGATGTATTAAACTTCTGTTACTTGTCTTTTATATCATCTCGACTTCCTTGCCGAACCCTCTCCGATAGTCAATCTTGTTCGAGCTCCAAGCAGACGCTATTGGAAGTCGCCGAAACCCCGTCCCCGTAACAACTCGTGGTGACCTTAACAACTGGCTAACAGCGGTGGGATACGCTACCCTGTGGCATAACAGTGTTTACGAGTCAGCACACGCTCGCATTCTAAACGGCGCGTCGCCGCGCTTCGAAGACGTTGTGCTCCGCACGGCACTTCTTCTGAGCCTGTCTTCTCTGCCCTCTTCGACACCATGTTGTGTTGAACTTGCGTCTGCGCTAGGTGCAGGTGCCTCTAACTGCCCGGGCCGCGTCGGTTTGCACTTTTTCCGAGACCGGCCCTTTCCAAGACATCCGTTATAGCATCCGCCAAGTGCAGGGATGTCGTGAATCAGCCGAGCCCATCCTGCGTCCACCACTACCACATCGCCAATGAGGACAGTTCGAATCCTATAACGTTTCGTGACCCATCGTGGAAGACCGCAGCCACCATCCGCAAAGTGTAGGGAAGAGGCAAAGAAAGAAGACGCTTCGATCTTGTCATGTCGTTATCGTCGACATCCGATGTCATTTTGTGATTTACGGGACTACAAACCCCTCACGCCTACGTACAATCTACAGGCTGAATTGTACATAAGACGAAAGTTACTGGAGAATGGTACCATGTACCTACCGTTAGCGGCGAAGTCCGTGCACGACGTTACATTTTAGCTTCGCCCAAAACCTGTCAGCACAGATGCTTCAACATTATTTCCCGCGCGCACGTTGACACGGTGGTGCTTGTCATCACGAGCGACGTTGGCTTTTTCGCGGCTTGCACCAGCCGCACACGAAATGCCGGGTGAGCCCACATAGCTCGACCCCCTAAAGCAGCATGCCGTGAACATGCGAAGCAGCGTCTGCAGGATCCTAGGTGCACTACCAGTATAGGAAGAATGCGTAGCCTTTTCTCGGCCTTCTGTTATGTAGCGGATGAGGAAACTATAATGTCAGGTGCCGCAGGCACTTTCCCCTTTCGATATTCATACTGTCTCTGAACGACTGCGACTCTCAAGGCCTGCGATGTACTTTACTGGTCCCCGGGGGCATTCCGTGACAGCAGCCACGTTTACGTTGGGCAACAATGTTCCAAGACCGGCTGTTCCTGTGAGTACAAAGCCGGCCGCCTGGGCCCCCCGCGCATAGAGAAGCCGCCTGGCATGCAGCCGCGGCCGTTTATAGAGACACTCGAGCGTGCAAGCGCCCGGAAGCCGCACGCCGCGTCCTGTATACAGCCTGGTGAAGTTTCGCAGGGGTCGAAGTGTGCTAACAAAAGTGCGTGCGTGCAACAGACCGCCCCACTGTCCAGGCTGCACGCAGCTAACCCGCCGCGCGACCTCGCCGAAGCCGTTCTCGGACGGGTCGCGGCATTAAATAAAGTACGGTCAGAGTAGAGCCCGGCGTACAGGCGGAACGCAGCCGCTTTCAACAACTGTGGCTGCTCCGAGACAATAACAAGGAAATCACGAACTTTATTGCTTTTTTTTTATCCTGTCTCAGGTGGAAAGGCAGATCGCGAGGGTCTGCCTTTCCACGTGCGCGTTATGCGCAGCCGCTTTATGGGTTCGAAGACGATCTCCGTCATATCAGTATATAGGCAAGACGCACGATCATGCTGCCGCCGATTATATAACACAAGTGACCAGCGTGTTATACATCCGCTGACATGGAGAGCATAATTTATCAAGGAAAGAAAAAACAACTAAAATTTGTTTGCCCTATATGGACCTACACTGTGTAAGCTTGTTTTCTGTCGTTGGGCGGGTGGAGGGGAGGGGGTTGAGGGAAGTTTACCTTGCCCCTGGTAATAGTAAACGTCATCAATCTTGCGTCCATTTTTAAACATTTTTTCTTAACACTGCGCGGTGGTGATGGAACGACATGCCTGTATCAGCGTGACATTGCTTTCCCGACAATAAAATGGCCAGCGTAAATTGCTAAATAAAAAAAGTGCACGCAGGATTGATGACGAACATTATTTGGGGATAAAGTAATTAAGCCCCACAGGGTGTCAAAAAGTGTATACACTTGCGAACCCGTGAACTACAGACGACAGGCGGGCTAACATGCTTATTTCATTTTTAGGCACGTTGACCACGTCCTGTCGGCACCACAAACGGTCACACACATCACAGGTGGCGTCACGATTCTTCTCAACGCAGATTCGGTCGCCTCTTCTTTTTCGCCAGAGGAGCCTCCACGCGACGCCGTCGTTACCAGGACTTTCTGAGCGTACCTACTGAACGTCGATATAACAGGCTTTCGATCACTTTATAAAGCAAAAAGAGAGAGAAAAAAGTCGCAGTTTCGTCCGAAAGGCGAGGCATTAATTGCGATGGCAAATTAGTAGACAGCTGTACGAAGTAAGAATAGTAGTTTTATCGGCCATATAAACGTGTAAGCATTTGCTTACTAGCTAAATTAACAAGCATGGCGTCACGCGCACACAAGCAAACATGAACAAATCTCACACGATGACCGCCGAAATTTGCTGTCAAAGGTTGGAGTGAGGAAGCGTGGCAGCAGCGGCGAGCGCTTCACCTTTGTGCCGCCTCTCGCTCTAAAGGCCAGAATACATGGAGCGAATATGCGACGAATAGTCGGCGTTCGACGCCCGGCGGCGTACGCGCGACGCGCGGCGGCGGAGAAAACGTCGTCCGCCGCCGATCCAGCTGGCGCAGAAAAGTTCGTCGGGCGGCGACGATACCGGAAGCGGCAAACGAGCGGCGCCCCAAAGCGAGCCAATCAGGTCTCACTATCCGCCCCGACTTCCGGCTAGGCTTCCCCGCTTGTCCGTGTATCCCGATCCCGCTCTATCGTTCACGCCGGTCTCCTGCTTTTCGTATTCATGGCATCCAAAGCGGCGCGGCTGGAATTTAACAAGTTAATCACAGCCACGGTTAGACAAGCTCACGTGCGCTACTTTCGGGTCTGCTTGCTTCGGCCGCGCGCGCGTTGAGCCACAGAACAGAGCCGCGGAGACGGAGGAGCCGAAAGTTGTTTACCCGCCCAGTGTTGCCACAACGCATAGCATCGCCGCTTTCTTTAAACTACATCGGCACATGAATGTCTCAAACAAATAAAAAAGACTAGAAATCATTTCTAAGCAAAATTTTACGCGTTTTTAGAGTGTTTCGTAATTCAAAAGCGATAATAATTGTCGTTAAAGTTTTTTTTTGTGTCGTGTGTTTCACGACAGCGCATTTGCCTCGTCTAGCCACACTGATAACAACGCAGCGACTAGCCGGCGGCGGCCGGCCTGTCTTCGCTCCATGTAGCGCAGCCCGACGAACATACGGCGTCGCGCCGTGGCAGATTTTCTGCCGCCCGAACTTCGTCGTGGAAGTTCGCTCCATGTATTCTGGCCTTAATGCGAACTAAGCGGTGAAAACACAGCGCACACGAATCTTTCAGCACTCGGCTTACTGTGCCTATCGCAGATCGCTTTCAAGATAGGATCCGCGCGGCCGCGCCACACGCAGCAGCCGCCGGAATAAACGCCTCCCCCCCCTTCCCTCCCCTCGCCCCAGCATCTTGCGCGCGACGGAATCCGGCGCGCTTCCTCCCCGCTTTCCTCCCTGGCGCGCGCGAGATCGAGGCGCCATCGTCGGCTCACCGTCGCCCGCATTCACTCGACTCGAACATACAGCATACGGCGTGCGGCGATGTTATGCCCTCGAACTTTATGCTGAACATCGCGGCGACGCCGACGGCAGAAATTCGCCTGGAGTGTACTTATAATTGTTATCGCAGTAAAAAAAAAACGCTCATAAGAATTCTCTCGGCAGGCCTTATGTCTGGTACATGAAACTCATTTCTTCAGCGAGGAGGTGCACATCAGTGGCCGGCAATCGCGGTCGGTCTGGATATGAGCGGCAGAGCAGTCGGCCGAGCGAAGCGCCCCGCAGACCGCGCGAGGCGTGTGGCGGAAGCGCGCGCCCACCAGTGTGAGACGCCGCGGCGAACGGGCGCAAATCGCGAACCGTCGGCGCCCATTCAGCGGCCTGCTGCCTCTAGACCGATAGCGCATATCGCGGTTTCTCCGTCGCCGGTCGAGCGCCGGCTTGTGGGCACCTCGCCCTTCGTGACCTTCACTCGCACCGACTACACAGTCCACAAAGGGAGCTCGCGCGCAGCGCTGCACTGGGCCGTGGCAAGCATTGTGACGGGCTGCGCATATCACCATAAATAGGGGCGCACGATGGACAGTATTACGCAACCTGTTCACAGAATGGAACGAAGGCACACGCCCACGCGGTAGAGTGTGTATTATAGCGAGAAATACGGGCGACCTGCAGACGCCACAGGCGCGCGCATTAAACCCTACAAAAAACAGTGTGCAAGGTATACAGCTTAAACGTCGTTAGACTTGCCCAAATACTCCGTCGAGAATTGCGCTCGGTCAGATGCGCACAACAGGTCAGCAGTGACTTCGAGAGAGATGGATGCTCGCCATAGCCGGCGAAAAGCACTCCGCAAACTTTGCCTCATGCTCTTGCTACACTTGCACTTGGTCGGTCACCCGAATACTATACTGTATATACAATACACCTTGCCGAGAGAGAGAGAGAGAGAGAGAACGGAAGGAAAGACAGCGTTAGCCCATGTAAGCCCGTGAAGAAAAGTTGGTGTAAGTACCGGCTGGCTACCTTGTGCTGGGGAAAGGGGTAAAGGGAATAAAAGGTGAAAGGAACAAAAAAGATAAAGTGAGTGAATGAAGAAACTTTGTGACGAATGCCTGCAGAACGGTTAGGGAGGCGTCACCGTGACGCGGCCATGACGTCTTCGAGGCATGTGGCGCCTCTACCTTTAAAGCGGCACGCGCTGATGTCCGCGTATGCCATAGTCCAAAGCTTTTTCTTTCTGTGAGTGGGTGCTCGTCCAGCTGGAACAGCCTGGAGGAGAGCGCTGCTTTTCGCTGGCCCCGAAGGCACTCGCAAAGAAGGTGCGCGATCGCTTCGCTACACCCGCAAAAGTGAATGAGTGACTGTTGGCCAATCTGATGACAAAGGAGTGCGGGCTGGAAGAGTGCAGTGACGTCATGAGAGGCCGGACGGGAGATCAAGTTGCGATACAGGTTATGAAGGCGTGTGTTTGTAATCCGAATGAATTCCTCTTGTACAACGTTAAGTTTCGCGCAAGCGCGCTCTCGCGAAGAAAGTATGCCGCGGGTCTTCTCTCTCTCTCTTTCTATTTTTTCACCGTTGGGTCTTCCTCGATGCGGGGGAGCTGGGCAAAGAGCGGTGCCTGAGACGTACGTGGAAACACGAAAACGACCTGCGCGGGCGAGTGGAGCCTTTGCGCGGGAATGACCGCGACGGCGCCTCGGGCATGCGCTTTCGCCCGGCCGACCTAGTCGTATTTGACAGTCACTTTGTGTGCGCACCGTCCAGGGATTATACTGCACGAAGACGACCTTCGAGGAATCCCGAAAAGGGAAGTGTACGTATCGCGGTCGGGTCACGCTCGGCTCTGCCCATCAGCGACGATTAGTTTTGCTCCCTGCGTGTTTTCAAAGCCATGTCCGTAGCGTAAACTTTGCTACTGGATCGCGTCGGCTTGCCCGATTGGTCTGAGTAGGCGGGTGACCCGTACGCCCCAGCCACAACCGATTGGCACCTATTTCTCTGCCGGCCTGCAGCCGTGGTTCCCAAACGTCTCGACACCTCCCGTTTGAACGACACTCGCTGTAGCAGCAACCAAAATCAATATTTCGCGCTCAGCACATAGTTATTGTATTCTGCATGGCCCCAATGTTAGCCACTATCATCATTATCACATTACCGTACGCATAGAGCGGCACACGCAGCTAAAATGTTTTCGGTCATCGCGGTAGGTTGGTACGGAACGGTAATACCGTACCGTATACCGCACCTACCGTACCGTAATACGGCGCTGCTAAACTCTCTAAAGTAGCCGCCTCCGACATGTTTCGGTACCTGCACTGCGGCAGCGAGTCGTTTCCCGCGAGAAGCTACCGACCACGCGGGACCTAAGGCGACGCGATACTCAGGACGGCCGGGCGTAGGGCGCCCATCCGGCTGACGATTTTCTACTCCGTAAAAGGCCAGCCCCTCGCATTGCCTGTTCGAGCAAATTGGTCCGACACAAAACTACGGCAGCGCTCTAGCTTTGGGAACACAAACTCCGATAAGCTACCCGCCCTCCGCATGATTCCGCATTAGCAGGCGAAGAAAACCCCTTACCATTGCTCGTGCTGGTTCACGTGGACGTTGGAGAAAAGCAGAGGGAAAATGCGTGGATGAGAGAAGTTATACAGCATGTAGAGCAGCCGAACGTATCCGTTGTCAAAATGGTGAAAAGAACGGCACGGAGCTTTTTGTTAGTCGTTTGTTTTTTTTCCCCACAGAACGGCGAAAGACTTTCATGAAGGTTGCACGGCACTCGGTGTCCCAGAGTGTTTGAGGCTGGAGGTTTTAAGGCACTGTGATATCGACACTGCAGCGGGCCACCTCGGCGTCAAGCGCACATGGGGGGAAAGTTCGCCGCCGTTATTTCTGGCCAAAGGTGTTCGCGCATGTCAGAAAGTTTCTCTCCTGCTCTGGCTGCCAGACTCAAAAGCTCGCCCCCAGAAAGACGGCCAGTGTCGCCCCCTTAGTGTCCTCCAATAATGAGCCAGTACTCCAGGTAGATAAAGGCCAGGCGCGCAACGGGGAATCGAAGACGCCAGGAAAGTGGCCCAACGACTCCAGCTTCATCACAAACTAGTGGACGAAACCGGAAAAGAAACGTGTCGTTGTGTATGTTGCGCGGTCAAAACCTTGCCACGTCCGACAGTGTTCCAATGATGACGACGCAGAAGACGAGTCTGTCAACAGACACCGAGAAAGAGCCTGTGATATTCGTCGTGCTGTGCGCAAGTGCGGTTCGCGCGCTGACCGGGGGCTTGCCTCATGTGATCGTGTGTGTGAGACGAAGACCCGTGATCGAGCGCGCCAAGCCGAAAACTCACGAGACCGACCTTCGCTTCGACTGGAGAACATTTCCCAATGAGTACGATTCTAGAAGCATCGCTGCCTACGACACGGACAATGTGTATTACAGAGCAAGTGAATGAACTTTACTGTTAATTTCCTTGTCTTTCCATGGGTGCCGAAGTGACTGGGCAACCACTGAAATACCTAATGTTCTTTGTCAACTGCACGATGGTGGATTTGTCTAATCTCCGCGACGAAGTGCTCGTGGTATCCGTGACGTTGTGCGGAGAGTAAACGGAGAACTGCCTTGGAGTTACGGAAGGTTGGCCTGGATACGGGTGGCTCCGCATTAATGAAGTTAAGAGCTGCAGACGAGTTCCGCCGCTGTTGTTGATGCCGCACGATATGTTTGTAGTTAATTATTTCGACAGATCTTGCTGGAATCACCAACACAGATCTTGCTGGAATCACCAAGGCGGCAGCTGAACTTGTGGGCGTGCGAGAAGTCAAGATGTTTCGCTCGCGGCAGGCCTGGAGATATCCGCGGACTGGGCTCAAACAACGTGAATTGAGCAAACGAGCGGAGTGGGAAAAAGCGAGCGCAGGGCTCCTGCGGCACGCGAGGGAGCGTGTCGCGCGCCGGTAACAAGCCGTCACAGCGCCAGACACAATACGCTGGCGACCGCGTAGAGCCGCGGCAGCGCGCGCGGCTGACGCGGCAAATCCTGAGCGATAACTCGGAACTGTCAAAACGGGATCGCAGCAGCGAGAAGAAGGGGTATGGATCTCTGCGCAGGTCGGCCCGCGGATGCGGCGTCGCCTCGGCAAGCACTACGCGCGATGCGCCGTCTGATCGCCGACGCCAGCGAAATCGATTTGCCATCGCCAGGGATTTCGGTTGGGTTTAACACGGCCCGTGCTAAAAATTTTCTGACGTGCGCCGTGGAGGCAAAAAAAGAAAAGCAAGAACACGCACCCTCCCCCACCCCTTCCTTCTTTTTCCAGGGAGAAAAAGTACCTTTCCGCTCCCATAACATCGATTGCCCATCAACTCCAGGATCCAAGCACTAGCGCTGTCAACTCGCGCTGCGATCCCCCCTTTTTCCCCATTCCCACCGCGCACGCCGGCGACCGAAGAAAGCTTCCGGAAGCATCTCGAGCACGTTCCTCAGCTTCAGTGGTCCAAGTCTGGTGTACACTTCAGGGTTATCGACAACTTTCGGCGGTGCGGTGGTCCACGCGGACGACAGCGCGCGCGCCACGCCGTCCAACGTGCACGCGGGATTTACCAAGTCTTGCGGAAGGAATCTCCTCTGCCGCGCACTATACAGGCCGCAGCAGTTCTCGAAGAGAAGGCAACGAGGAAGAAAAGAAGGAAACGAATAAACGCCATCCCTTTAAGGCCGGGCGGCTGGTGAGAAGAGAAAGGCTTATGCAGTAGGGATGAAGGATCAAAAGAGGAAAAACAAAAGAGGGGCAAGAAATGAGCACTATACAAAGATGAAGGGAGAAACCTCAGAGGCCACGAGTGTGCAAAGCTCTTTCCTCGCTTCTGGGTTGAACAAACTGACCACGAATCAAAGTGCACACACACACACACACACGGGTTCCGGCCGCTTGCGCTCGGACCTGGGTGCCCCTCCCCCTTCCCCTCGCGACTGGCCCCGGGACCTTTTAACTTGTCGGCCAGGAAGACGGCAAAGAAGTGTGTTTGCACTGCATTTAGAAACCGGATCTTGCTGGGAGGAGCGGAAACGAACCGGACTTGTAGCGGACAGCGAATGCGACGCAAACAGTTTACGGAGTGTAACCGAAAGCGAGCTTTTATGCTCGCAGCCGCTGGCTCGAAAGAGCAGCACCGGCTGGCACCGCCCGACGCATGGCTTTGCGCTGGTGCACGCCGAAGGATGCGAAAGCTCCTTTTCTCCACGCGAGCAATAAGATGGCGGCGACCGAAGCATCGAGTTATATAACGAGACAAACTCGCTCAGTGGATGTGCGGTCTTAACCTAAACGCAGTACGACCCATTAGCAGAGAAAGATGGAAACGCCGTTTAGGTAGCCACGCGTTCTCTTGTCACCGACAGATAAAAAACGCAGCCCAGTGCCTTTTAGAGAACGTCTGGTATACGTACGTTTACAGTATCGTAAAAGAATAGACAGCTCCTGAAAGGAAACGTCTTAAGTGCCACCCTAAGCAGTATAGTAGACGGAGAGGTGACGACAATGCTGACGATGGCTCGACAGTCGCAGAAGCCGAATGGAAGGCGAGGATGGCGTGTACAAAGCGTATAATTTAATGCGACAGCCACGCTGGAGAGACAACGTTTGATCGACGACAACTACAGAAGTTGAAACGACTTCCAAATTTTTGTCAATTTATCATCGCCACCATCATTATCAGCATCATCATCATATACTCAGTGGCCCCAGATGCACATACCCTGTGCCATGCATATACCCAATGATCCCAGTGACACATAATTTACACTACCTTCGGGATCGGCCCACGAAAGAGGCTAGAAACATGTTAGAAACGGGCACCACGTATAGCCCATATATACGGAAAAGTGCCGGTGACTCACCAAAGAAAAAAGAAAAAAAAAAAAGAATATAGGAAGGCGATTCTCCGTGTAGTTGACGTCGATGAAAGACAATGTAGTCTCCAGCGATTTGGAGGTGAGAATGCGGTGAGAACCATATAATTTAATCTGAGACGCCCGCAGTGTCAAACGACAGCGTCCCCGTCTTCGGCGATGGAGAGACGCACACGTGTCAACAACAGAGTCAAAACGTTAGTTGCGATGACAGAAGAATGCGAGAACGCTCCGCTTACCACCGGTGCCGCCGATACCGCATCGTGATACCGCCGGGAGCACCGGAACCACCGGTACCAGATCTATCTCCGGGATCGGCCCACAAATGAGGCTAGACCGCCAAAGACTGTCATGTCACACCGCTACCGCAAATCTCGAAGGGCGACCATCCATATTTCATTCTAAAATATTTGAATTGCTGGTAGGCACCCTTCCATCGAGCAGGCCACTCCCGCAGGCTGCGGACAGCTACCTTCGAAGGCGAGAGCGTGCGTTGTTCGAAGATGCAAATATCCGCGTGCCCCGTCCTCCCTGCTCGCTGTCGACGGAATGGCGGCACTTGGCTGTCGCGCGCGCTCGTTTATCGTCGTTATTTTCCGCTTGGGGCGTCGGTGTTTGGCGCCCGCCTTCCGCTGACGCTGCTTCGGAAGCCCATAATGGACGCCCACGTGGGTGCGTGACACTAGCGGCTTCTCGTGCCGGCTGCGGCACTCGCCGGCCCTATGCCGGCCCGTTCGGCAGGGCTAAAAGCGCTTAGCCGCAAGACGCACACAAACATGAACACTCACAGCAAGCGCATCACCTCTCCCAAGTGTGAGATAGAGAAACACTTGTTCTTGCATCAAAAATACGGCCGCGTCCGAGCCACTATTCCCGTATACGCAAACCTCAGTTTCCTTTTTTTTTCCTTCCCTTTTTTTGTTTTAAAGGGACCGATAACTGGCGAGGATGCTTTGCGAGACGTTGATGGAAATGAAAAGAACATGGTTCATAGTGATAGAATCCAGCGCGCCGTTCGCGATTTAAGTAGGAATGATAATTTTAAATTGGGAAAGAGCCTCAAAAGACAGTAAGTTGCGAGGTCTGGCGGTAGAATTTTGGTACTTCGGATGTAGTCTACGAGATTACTGTGCGTAAGTCGGCTGTTACTAAGTACAACATAATTACTGCTTAAAATTGCAGTTGCTATGTTATTAGACACTTGCGCTTTGTTCTACGCTTCGCAAATAAAAAGCGCACGTACGGCTACGGCAACACGCTAAACTGCGTATCACGTGTAAAAGCGTCGTTTCGTTTTCAATCCGATTGGTTCCGTTTTGACTGGTTAAATACCACAGCAGCTGAACAGGGAACCACGAAAACGCGTAGCTATTATGGTACAAATACTTTAACACTTCGGAAAACATGAATCGCAGGAACATCGACTTGATAAACAAAATAATACTTTCTCACAGTTGCGGCCGCAGTTGTCTGTCTGCCACTAATGCCGGCGTATAATCGCTATCGCGCTCCCTTATCACCGTTTTCAGCGTGCTTCTAGTGAACGACTACATGCTCACTGCAAATCGAAAAATTCTCATAAAAAATTTGCCATGGCGTTAAATGTTAGCGCGTTAATAGATCATGATTAGACGCTCTGACCTTTAAGCGTTCCATTGCATTTCAAACAAAAATAGGTACCATAAAAATTGGTTGTCAGCCCCTTAGGCGAGCGTTCCGACATCGTTACCTTAACACGAAAAGGGAAGCTACCGTCGATGACGTAGCGTTTCAGAAGTGCTCTATACAGTAACCCAAGTTGAGTAGCGTAATGCAATTGAAGTGCGCATACCCTTGCAAAAATCATGCGTAATATTCAACTGGATCACAACTGAAAGTGTTATCGAACGCTATAGAAGCTATTCACAATTTCTTTATACTATCAGCAGGAATTTTCTGTATAAACTCATTATCGACACGATCATCCGACAATAACCGGTGGCTCATTATACTACTGCATACAGCGCGTCATTCGGGCGCTGGGCAAAGCAAATGCCCGCTGCCCTGAGTGCCCGACACTAGGCCGCATATATACTTGGAAGTGAGAGAACGTCCTGCTTTAAATCATTTACAGTGCAAACAAACCTAAATGGAGAAGCGGGGCAACGTCGAGGCTGCCACGCATCGTCGCGCTTGAAGTTATTAACCCAATTCAGACCCGGGGGGGGGGGGGGGGTACGCGTCACGTGGGGAAGCAATACACGCATAATCGACGTGTGCCCAAGTAAGTTCGTGCTACAAGAGAAATTCACTCATCTGCGTAATGGCGCTCGCGTTATGCTGGCACTTGCGCGCGCTTGAGTGGTTTATAATTACAGGAGGCGGCACGCCTTAACGACTCTCCCCGACGCGCCAGCTTGATATTTAAACGTCTTCGCGCTACCACAGTTCCCAGTAACGGCCGCTGGTTGCGAGCGGTAACGATCTCCGCAATTCGCTAAGAATAAGAGTTTAGGAACACACTCAATGATGCTCGTATAACTGCAAACGTAGAAAGATTCCAAGCTTGCTTAATGCTTGACGCACGGCGCCGTTCAACCAAACCATATCGGAAAAGAAAACTATATCCGTTCGCACATATAACGAGCATTAAATAAAGCATTAAGACTGACATCGATTTAGACAATACTACGCCCGCACAGCAGAAGCAGTTTGCCTTCCCAAAGCGCACGTGTATTGTGTACCGGGCAAGTGTTCTTGGAATCATGGCGGGCACTTTTGAGTTGTCCCTTCTCGAAGAGCCCGCAAGAAGGGTTTTCGCATAGCTTTCGACTTGGTCTACAAATTCACCAGTACAAATAATTATTTCCAGCTGAGCAAATGGAACAATGTGGATCGAGCGTTGGGTACTTAATCTTCACGTAGCACTGCCGGCGCCCGCGAGTTGATGGACGTGCGCAGAACGAAACACGAGCAAATCAACTGGATGGCGCAGCTTTTTAGATTTGCCAGACTGTGTGGGAATGGCTCACAAAAGCTTACGTTTTGAAGACAGAACGCATGCTATATAACGCCACGATCGCATGTACAAGTTTCGAGTAATTAGGCGCAAGAGGTTTTGTATACTGGATATTTCTGCATCGCGCTTCATACGGGCGTAATAGCTATAGGTCAATCGGCCGAGCATCTACGCTGTTGACACGCCAACGTCTTCCCCTCACAGCGCTGACTCTACATCAGTCGTCCAGAGCTTGAGGTCGCGGGAGAATTTTGTGCGAAAGTTAATGGCGACTTCGTTCTGCTCGCTGACTTCTCGCTACATGACGTTCCCATCGCGAGAGAACAAACCATGGAAGTGCCTTTCTCTATGGAAGAACTGCAAGTGGCCTTGGCTGCATGTAGGCGATCGTCATCAGCCGGTCCCCACGGGGTGACCTACGCTGCCTTAAGGCACCTAGGTTCAACAACACAATGTTGTCTTCTGGATATGTTCAATCAATCTCGTCGGGACGGCATAGTCGCCGACGGTTGGAAGCGTAGCCGACTGGTGCCTCTACTGAAGCCTGAAAAGTCTCCGCTGGACCTTACATCGTACCGACCGATTGCACTTGCGAGTTCCATCGGTAAAGTCATGTAGAGGATGTGCACTAGTGGCATTTACACGAAAACCGATGTCTTTCTACAAGGTATGTATCGAGGGTCAGTCAATTGCGTAAAAGAAAGCTCACATGTTCTTAGGTGTTATTGTGGATCGTGACCTCACCTGGAGTGTGCATGTCTCACAGATGAATAAAAAGCTCAATTGTATTAAATTAAATTATGGGATTTTTCGTGCCAAAACCACTTTCTGATTATGAGGCACGCCGTAGTGGAGGACTCTGGAAATTTCGACCACCTGGGGTTCTTTAACGTGCACCTAAATCTAAGTACACGGGTGTTTTCGCATTTCGTCCCCATCGAAATGTGGCCGCCGCGGCCGGGATTCGATCCCGCCACCTCGTGCTCAACAGCCCCTCAACAACCCCTCAACAACCCCTCAACAACCCCTCAACAACCCCTCAACAGCCCCTCAACAGCCCCTCAACAGCCCCTCAACAGCCCCTATACAGCCCCTCAACAGCCCCTCAAGAGCCCTTGCTAATAGCCACTGAGCAACCACGGCGGGTCTCATTTGTATTGCGAATATGTTCAAATTCGTAGCGGGAAAATCGTGGGTACCGTCCGTGCGCTCCATGTTGCAGCTATACACGGCACTTTTTATCGGATGTTTGTGATGTAGTCTTCCTGTTTTGTCCAACACATGCAAGACTAATATCCTTGCACTACAGAGCGTACAAGCCAAAGCACTTCGTAGATGTCTTGGCCTCCCGAGATGCTCTTTGACAGCTGCAACGATTGCCATTACACAGGAGCACCCGATCACCACTCATATCGTCGGTGAGGCTCTAAGAGCGCACATTCGACACCTTTCACGGCTACCATCCTACTACTTATACCCGTGCCACACGGGCACATAAAATGGCATTCAGGAGTTAAGGCCTTAAGTTCCCGAATGACATTTTTTTCGGCAGAGCTGCCACACGACCAAATTTAATGACATTTGACCCAATGATGTCGATGACAGCGTCTTCTGAAGTGCGCAATATTAGGGTATAAATTTAAAAAATAGATATGCATTTACAAGGTTAAACTGCCGTAATAAACAGTGAAATATAAAACTAAGCATACTATGGCACAGTTAGTTTGAGTTTCTTGCTGTCTTTTAGAATCGGCCATAGCAACTGTGGCCAATGTATGTCAAATCCGAAGCCCAGAGACAAAATGGCGCCTGCCGCAGTGAGACCGTTGCAACGCCGACCTGAGGAAGTTCGTCGAGCACAACTTCTGACAGCTGCGTTGATATGTCTCCGCGCGAAACATCGCGCAGAACATCGCAGGCTCCAAGAGCAAAGAGAAGCTCTAAGACGTCAGATCCGCGACGTAGAGCTTCAGATGTTTTCGAACACCTTCAACGTGGTTGCCGTCGCTACCATTTTGAGCGGAACAGCCAGAGCTCGATGGCGCTTTCCTCGCAGCCAGCGGTGGTTTGAGGACACCTTACCTAATTTGGGAGAAGCGCACTTCAAGAAGTGTTTTCGCGTTTCTCCAGCCACGTTCAGATACATCGTGGAGTCTTGTCGCAGTGACCTGCAACGTGTAGATACTGTGATGACCGAGGCCATTTCTGTGGAAAAGAGAGTCGCCGTCGCGCTCTACCGCTTGTGTTCAACTGCGGAAGACAGAACGATTTCAGAGTTGTTTTCTCTTGGCCGTTCTACAGTGAACAAAATCTATAAGGAGTTTTGCGCAGCTGTTCTGCGAAACCTCGAGGAAGCCTGGATCAAGATGCCTGCACCCGCAGATATTGAAGACCACATGAGGGAGTTTTTTGCTATGACTGAGTTCCCACAAGGCGTTGGTGCGCTTGACGGGTGTCATTTCCCGGTGTCACCACCGAAAGAACATGCTTCAGATTACCACAACTACAAGGGGTGGTGAGTTGAGATTTTTTAGACTATGCCCTCATACTTTTAAAGCAATAACTTCTCTCAGCGGTTGTTTACTATTGCATAGTTTCTTGACTATGTAGAATTTGGTTTCTTTGAAGTGCGAACATATTTTCGAATGCTTGGAATTTTTTTGCATTTGATCGCTGTTTGAACATTCATTTTGTTCTTCCTGCAGGTACAGTATGATCCTGCTGGCAGTGGTCGACCACCGTTACCGATTTTGCTATACCAATGTCGGCTCTCCTGGGCGTTGCCATGATGCATTTGTTTATGGCAGGTCGGCGCTTCGGAAGCTAGTTGAAAGTGATTCGTTTCAACATCCGACAGCTGCCATCGAAGGTGTTCATGTACTGCCTATTATTTTATGTGATCAAGCGTTTTCCCTCACGTGTAACCTTCAGAAGCCATACGCAAATGCATTGCCCAACACACCTGAACATGCATTTAATTACAACTTGTCAAAATCAAGAAGAATTGTAGAAAATGCTTTTGGCCGAATGAAAGCCAGATTTCGCTTTGTAATGAAGCGCATGGAGTGCAGTCTCGATACTGCCAGATTGGTTATAAGGGCGTGTTGTGTTTTGCACAATGTATGTGAGAATTTTAAAGAAAGAGTAGAACAGCAGTGGGAGCAAGAAGTAGCTATGTGGGATGCCACCCATGAACAGCCTTCTCACAGCTCGGAATCATGTGCCAGTAATGGCCAAGCTGTAAGGGTGGCACTGGCAAAGCACTTTTTTTCAAAAAGCCAGCAGCCCGCCCATCTAGGCTAGACCGGCTTTTAGGACACTTGACTTGTATCTACATAGGCAGCCATTTATAGCACATTTTTATTGCTTTTTCTTAAATTTCCTTAGATGTACAAACACAGATTTGAAACAGAACTGCTTGTTGACCTAGTTGGTGCTTGCTAAGACGTTTTTTGCCGCAATTGAACACACACGCATTGGTTCGTGTATTGTGCCGCTGCGGTGCAACATATTCTTATCTAGTGTTGACCGCCTGCTCGAAGAGGCTTTGAGACGGGACAGCACTTTAAACATCTTAAATGTTTTTAGATACATGGACGACTTTTTAATCCTTTTTAACAGACAAGGCTCATTGAAGCGCTGCGATGATATTTTAAACATTTTTATGGACAGTGGTAAAAGGCTTTCGTTTACGCATGAAGTGCCACAGTGTAACACCCTGTAATATTTAGATTTAAGATTAACCTTTCATGACGGGCAAGCTTGTTGGCAATATTTCCCACGTGCCAAGAAAGGGTTGCTGCTGTATAATCCATGCCATTCCAAAATTGTCAAGCGTGGAATTGCTATGCTCTGCCTGGAGTCTGCCCTCTAAAAATCATATAATATAATAATAATATTTGGGGTTTTACATGCCAAAACCACTTTCTGATTATGAGGCACGCCGTAGTGGAGGACTCCGGAAATTTTGACCACCTGGGGTTCTTTAACGTGTCGAAAAATCGTGTACACACACGATGCAGGCCTCGTTCAATAATCAGATTAAGCGACTGAAAGAGGCACGGTTCCCTGACTCGTTGGTGACCTCAGTCACCGAAAGCCTTTTACGGAAGGTTAAAGGTACCAGCGCCACAAGGGAGAAAGAAAGAGCCAGAGCCGCAAGACCTGCAGTGATTCCTTATGTTCCTTAGTGATGTTATGTTGAGGTTATAACCTCAAGAAGGTGGCAGGCAGGTATGGCGTACCCATTGCCTTTTCTGCCCCCATCAAACTGGGTCGGCTCTGTTCGAAAATCACACACGAGGAGACCTGTTTGCAAGGCTGTGGCAAGCAAGGCTGTGGCAAGAAGCATAGCACGTCCTACGAGAGATGCGCTACAGGCGTAATGTATGAAATTCCTTTTGAGTGCGGCTAGTCCTATATAGGACAGACTGGACGCTGCACAAATGAACGAGCCACGGCACACAAACTAAATCTAATGAAAGATGGCGTGGCACATTTGCCATCAGCTCACATGCTGTTTGAAATCTACTTCTGCCAAGAATCCTAATCTCAGAAAACAGTGGTTTGTACATTTGCCGGCGCACTGCAAGGCCTGCATGTGCAAACCACTGTTTCCTGAGATTATGATTCCCGGCAGAAGTAGAGTTCAAACAGCATGTGAGCTGATGGAAGCTTACTATATAAAAAAGAAAGGTACAAATTGCATTAGCGATGAATCTATTGTGCTCTATAAATCAGAAACTAGATTGTTTGACCACTGTTGGAAGTGCCACCCGTGTTGTCTTTATCCGTCTTGCTTTTATGCGTGTTCAATTGCTGCAAAAAACATGTCTTTTAACAGATTTAAAAGTCTGTACTCGACTGGTTCTATTTTAACGAAGTGGTCAGGTCATACCATTGCTTCCACTACGTTGTACATGGACACAGTATCTTGTTGTGGCCTCCTTTGTTGTAAAAGCAAATAAAGCATTTCCCGTTTTGTGCAGAATACTTTGGCAAGGCTGTCGGGCAAACTTCCATTCCTTTTTGGCTGTAATTAGATTTCAGCCACCACTGTGCATACCTCGCAATTGCAGAACTTGTATGCACAAGAGCTTGTTGTAGGCAATTATGAAACCACATATTCTTATAGGAAGGTGTGAACTCCTGTACTGATGTTTTATTTTTGAACATGTCAATTTCAGTGCATGTAACATTTGCATTGTCTTTCATTCTGGGTCATGCGACTATTGAATGTACTGCTTCATTGTGAGAGGCCATGACTGACAAGTGAAATAAACAAAATTCAGTGGCTTTAACTATGAACTTTATTGACCTTCTAATAATGAACATTTTCTGCAACACCTTCGGGCCGTGGAGGTATTGAAATAAAAAACAAAGCACACACACAGAGAATATTTTAACGGGAAAAAAAATCCTTCAACACATCAATAAGTTGCGTGTCCCGCTTTGCTGTTCTTCTTGCAACTTGAGCTGCTTTTTATAGAGTTCAAGCTCCTGCATTTTCAAGTCGTACCAGCTTGTCCGAAACTTCTTTTGTTCCTGGACAACTTCCCCCAGCACGCCGTCCCTGCATCTTTTTTTTTGGCCTGCAGCAGATCTGGGAGGGGTACAGCGGCTGGGGGTGGGCTGGTTGGAGCATGTCTGGTCTGTGGAATGCTGGGCAACCCTATCATCCATCGCTGTTGGCACTGCCTCATAGAGAATGCATGATGGTGGGTTGTTTTCGTCATTCCCTGGCGGTTCCAGGCTGTCTGATGGAGTGTTGTATGTCCATAACTCGCATGGCTCCTCACATGGCTCCCCCGTTTCCATGCTTCGAACAATCTGTAAAAGGTTGCAAAAGCAGTGCTGACATGAAGAGATCGAATCACAGATACTGAATGTATACTTTATGGTCGTAAGAACCCAGCTGACACTTTGAACAGTTCGATACAATTCAACCTAGGGTGTTGAAAGATCCGTGCATGCTTACTTCGGAGACTGTGAGCTCTCCACAGCTGCTTTCCACTGCAAGACTGGCATCATTAGCAGGCAATGTTCCTAAGAACTTGTGAATTTTCCAGTAAAACTTCCATGGAACGGCTCCGGAACCTGTCGTTCGGTTCTTCGTGTGCCATCTAGTATGTAAAAAAATGAAAAAGACATTCATAAAAAATGACAGAAGCCATAAAACATGCATGTGCACACTGACATTGCAAAATTTTAGCTGTCATAGGGCATTATATGGGCGCTGACGCTTTCGAACTATTTATTGAAAACAGCGGACGGCACACTACAAAAGTTTCGTGACTAGGTCGCTTGCATTACATGCGCGTTACCGAAACCCATTGCGCTGACGGGAACATAACTGCACTACTGTTGCCCACATAATAGACGAGCACTGTTTTCATTTCGCTGCTTCAGAACACTCCGAACACAAGTCCGAATTCGTTGTTGCTCTAAGAACATATTTGGTAGTATTTCATATCCGCCGTGTAGGCGTGTACGGGCTTTCCGAAATATTTACTGTGTTTCCCTGAATGCACCACATTTCATCGAACATCCCCGGAACAGGCTACATCCTCCTCGCATAGACGCACACACACCTGTGCCTCGTGCACGACGCAACTCTCATTGCTACATAAGCGTGGAAGAACAAGACACATACCTGTATTTGTTCCGCAGGTTTTCCATTTTAGAATGGACTTGCGCTCGCGTCTTCACAATTCCGCAGCTCGCCAACGCGGTTGTAATTGCTTGATATATTTTTCCATTTCTCTTTTGGCCGCGAAGACCGCCCAGGTTCTCCTCCCACAGCCTTATTAGTACATCTGTTTCCTCGTCAGTCCAAGCGGCGCGGGAAACGGGACGTTCCATTTTATTTTATCACGTGGAGTCCGTGAACACAGAGTGCACAGATGACTGCACGTGAACGGCGTGCGAACGACGAAAGGCCACGTGAGGCCACCGTGCCACAACAAAAACAACCCATCCTCACGTGACTTTCGTTTGCTTCACAGGTTGCCAACCCTTTATGCAGCTTCGCTAACTGCAACGATCCTTGTGTTCTCAAAGATTGCTTACAATAAATCAAAAGGTTTCTTCTCGTAAAAGTGCTGATTGTACTTGAAAGCTATGTATAAATGTTTTCTTACAGGTGTGAACGTTTCAAATACGTTACTTACACTAAGAAATGCGTACTCTCGACGCCGTGGCTTGCGAAGCTATGGCGTGGAGAGTACGCATTTTTCAGTCGAATGAGTTCTGGCGAACGCATTAAATAACAAATGGCATTAAGGCGAATGACATTTGATTTGCTCGTGTGGCACCACGCAAATGACATTAAATATTAAGGCATTAGGAAGTTAATGTCATTTTCTGTGCCCGTGTGGCAGGGGTATTAGCCGATTTGCCAGTGCGAATACTAAAGGCTACATTCTGTGGCATTGTGACGAGACACCATTACTCGATACCATCTGGCTTCCAAGCCTGCGAAACGCCCAACATTGGCATTCTCTCCAGCAAATTCACGTGTGTCACTCAATTCTTCGAATTGCTAAGAAGGCAGACTTGTCACCGCTAGCCCTGAAACAGTTGTCTCTGCTTCTCCTGAACGAGTCTTATTTTGACCGCATACACATCTACACGGACGGTTCCACCAAGTCCAAGAGATCTACCGGATCAGTAGTTGTTCCGTCGGACGTCATCTCTGCAGCTTGTAGGAGTTGAGGAGGACGTCGGGATGAAAACTTGGGAGGTTTATTTACATTATTTTCAGTGAGACGACCAAGACATTAACAGTCATAAATGTCATTACGGGCCGGCAGCAACTCGGACGCTGCGGCCCGTGGCAAGAAGCTCGAAAGAGATGAATCAAAGGAATGCTCTAGGAATGCTCCCGGTCTGTGTCTTTTAAACCCTTCGGTGTTTCGAAGACACGTCACGTTCGGCAAATGGGAGAGCCCGCGCGATTGTGTCACACCCGGCGAAGAGAGTCGCTGCTCGGTCCCCAATTGTCCGAGGGCTTACTTCTCCCTGCGGTCTTGCTTTGCCGACTTGCAATGCGCCGTCGCAATAGGCGGATGGGGGCGACGCTGCCAGGTTTTCACGGTGCATTACAGCCGTCTTGCTTCGGGACCCACTTTACCTGCAACAGCGCCAGGCTCTCGCTTCACTTTCGGGAAGAGTCAAGCAGTGAATAGCTCCACCTGCGGCACACGAGGCGGGGCTTGTTTGCACGTGCCGCGCCTCTGGAATGTGGTATCCGTGCTTCTGCGCTTCTTAATTAGCTGTGGCGCGATTCGATGTGGTCTGGTGAACTCGAAGGAGGCTCAGGAAAAGGTCCCGTATCTAACAAGCTTAAGTATTCGCACAATACTACGTCGACAGCAGCAGAACCTGCGGCTCTTCAAGGTGCACTCAAGTACGTACTCCAGCAGCCACCAAATCATTGGGTCATCTTCTGCGATTCCAAAGCAGCCCTACAAACTGCCCTACGTCGTGGGCTACACGAGCAGTGTACGAAATAAGGCAAGCTCATCACCACGCGCTCGAGAAAGGACACGACATTATATTTCAGTGGTTGCCGAGCCATTGAGGAATAGTCCGCAACGGCAGCGCAGATGAAGCTGCTCGCTCGGTTCGTCAAAAACAGCTGCCTATACCACTCTCGAGAACGGATGCTGGGCGGCAACTTCAATCCCTCGCTCGCCACACCACACTTCTACGATGAAATTCACCGGGTTTCAGCAACTCACGCTTCCATTCTCTTGAACCTAACTTACGACTTCGCCTGCCAACTGGACTCTCCCGTCCTGAAACAACTTTACTGTGTCGCATGTGGTTGGGCGTCTCATTTACAAATTCCAATTAATTCCTGATAGCAATGAGCAACAGTGCGGCGTGGTGCGAGTGCGATGAGACTCTAGAGAACCTTCTGTGTCACTGCCCATCCTTTGACGCTCAACGACGTGCTTTACAAGCGAAACTTAACCTGCGAGATAATAGAGCGCTCTCAGAAGAAAAGATCCTTGGTCCACGGTCTTATGTACGCTTGCATGTAAAAGTCCACAGAAGCAATTCTGCTCTTCTTGAAGGACACTAGATTGTGTTAGACAGCTGTCGTACTCGGTAAAGACAGGTCGAAACAACAACAACAACAACAACAACAACAACAACAACAACAACAACAACAACAACAACAACAACAATAATAATAATAATAATAACGCAAGGTGACGCGGCATTTCAAAGAAGACAGCGCTCCGCGTTCCGGTGTCCGAGGCGAGAGCGCATCCACGCGCGGGCGAAGGAAACCCGACTGACGGTGAGCGTGCCGTGCCTACCGTCCGTGAAGCTAAGCGATGAGCGCAGTCGGTGATCGATTTCTCCACGCTCTTTCACCTTACATGCTGCGTCGGCAACAATTTCCATCCCCACCTCCTTCTTAAGGCCGCTCTCAGTCCTTCCTCCACTACTTTTAAGCAGCGTCAAAGTGCGCCCGGAGATAACCTGTCTCCATCCTATCGCTTTATCAACTCCATCCATCTTGCAGGGGAACATGCAGGCCGACGGGCGCGCCGGTTTGTATCTCTTGGGCGCCTGCCTCCTTCATCAGATGGCTACAATATCTTCTTTTTATTTTTTTTTACTCTTGCCCCCCCCCCCCCCCGAGCTCACTATTCCCGCGTGAGATCAGGCGGCCGGCTTGGATCTGCACGCCGGCGCGATGTGGCTCAAAGGATGAAACTAAAAGAACGTGATACTACACTATAGCATATTCCGGAATGGCGCCCAGGACGTGATAGTTTTGTACGAGTAGCAAGTATTAACAAAAATCGCGAAACGGGGAGAGGCGTCATACGCGAACGAAAGGCGAAACCCGAAGCATGCCGACATCAATCGTCAGCCACTCCCCCCCCCTCCCCCCGCTCCCCCCCTGTGCCCGCTGTGTGCCTTGTACGGAATGCCCGCAAGCATATCCCGGTAATATGCCCGACGTGTCATATAAGCTGCGCTGACTTTGATACCCCAACATGCTGGCTCATGCTCGGGAAGCTTAACACAAAGCCTATAGTTGCGTTTCTGGTGTGCTGGAGTGAAGTTTCAGCTGTCGATAGTTCTAAATTTCTAAATGCAATTTTATTAATTGATTACAATACCAATTCATATTTTCCATGACGTGGGACTGTTAGGGCATAACAGTGATACACCTGTGCAGATGTGCTCGTATTAAACGCTCACTAACAATTAACATTATTTCAGTTTAGACTTTCAAAGCTCTACTAGCATTTGGTAAGAAAAAGTTTATTAGTGAAGGAAATTAATTAGAAACACCTGTTTCTCGAATGTAGCGGCTAAGCCGCAACATCCGTGACGATGACTTAATATTTTTCTGCACTTGGGCTGTGCCTGCGGGGGAGCTGAAAAGTGGCTGTACTGAATCATTGCTTCTTTTAGAATTCAATGCAATCTTTTTGTCGATAAACAATACACTGTAGTCTCGAACAGGCGACGCCGAAATTCATAACGTAACCGGGAGCTGCAGGTGCGAAAACTTTATTGCGGCGCTTATTATTGCCACCTTTACTGTTTCTGCATCGTTTCCAATTAACCAGGTCTTCTATCGTGTTCAGACTTTTCTTGTGTATTTTAGGAGTGTTATATACTTTGTCGACGGATTTACACTATAAGAAAAGTTTACATTATTTGGGGCCCATCTTAATTTTCCCCAACAATAATCGTTATCTATCCCGCGTGCGTGTACTTTCTTGAAAATGTGCGCTCGCATACTTTTCTGTTAATAATGCTACGTCACGCCGATGACGCGCATGTCGTTCGTGACCTGGAAGCATAGAGTTTTCTACTATTACTAGGGGGAACTCCGGCGCTGCGATCAGTCAGCCACCATGGGAATTATGATTGGCACACATGGACTTGTCTAATCTTCGTGCGTGCGGCGTCAGACGTTAACGTCTGACGCCGCACTTCTTGTGGCTTCGTTTATTACGCTTTAACAGGCTTAAATTGTCAAAATATCAAGGCCTTCTTTTTTATGCAGAAGGTAATAAGACTCTGCAAGCGCGCTGCTAATTGCAAGGGTTCAACTTGTCCATGCGTCCGTGCTGTAATGGTTTCAATATCGGGCTTCTGTGCTAGAGGTCCGGTGTTCGAATCCTGCCGTCGGACAATTTTAAAAATGCTTGCTTAATTACTTATAACGCAGTAACTTCTTAAAAGTGATCACTTTGGAAAGTCACGAAGCCCTTTAAAGGCATAAGGACGAAGTTTAGGCGAATCCATGTACTACCCATCATTCCCCACGCTGGCTGAACTTGTCCTGCTTGCAGGTCCCGGAGACACTCTACCTACAGCGCCGCAGTTCCCTCTCGTATAGTGCACGAAACTCTATGCCTGGAAGCACCGGACGCGCCGCGTTAAAGAAAGTAAAGGCACCCAGGATAGATGGTGATCACTGCTCGGGGACAAGATGAGCCGCAAAGAGTGCAGCTAAACTTGATGCCCATCCTTACGTCATTAATTAAAAATGGCGCGCAAATTTCTCGTGACCTGCATAAGTTTCCATAAAGCTGTACAATAGCACGCATGCTTCATATCACCGGCGTCGCGCGCGTACGAGGCAGCGCCGGCGTCACCAGCGAGCTGCGCGCGCAACATGCGGTCAGCCGGCCCATTTCGCCTCGAGCAAATAAAAGGCGCAGCAGCCCTAATCACTCAGAGCGCGCACGCAGAGGCAGGCCCAGGCAAGCAGTCCGCCGCAGGCCCGCGGCTCCGGCCTCTTCCGAGGCCAGCCGCCCCGGGTCCCCTCGCAGTGAAAAATGGCTAAACCAGACGGAAGGACGTGCGCGTCAAAGCGACGGACGCGCGCGAGGCCAGAACAGGCGGCCGCGAGATTCGAGAAGCGGAGCCCCCCAACCCCAAGAAAAAAAAAAGAGAATCGACGCACCCGCGGCGCCAGCGTGACCGAGCAATAAGTTGCGCCAGCAAACCAAAACCGCGCGCAGAGAAAGAAATTAAAGGCACAAAGGTATTCCGAGAACAAACGAAAGCAACCGTCTTGCACTACAACTTTCCCGACAAAACGCCTCCTCCCCTTTTCTCTCAACAACGCGCACAGAGATTTGAGACGATTCAAACGCAGCGAGCAGAGAAACAAAAACAAACAGTATACTATAGAAGAAAGAAAGGTGGCCCGAGAAGTGCTACGCCTCCCGCCTTTGAACGAGGGAAGACCAGCACAAAATGCGGACAAAAAAAAAAAAAAGCGCATTCATCCGATTCCCCTCTCCTGCCTTTGTTTTTTCGTTGCCCATCAAGAGGCGGCCCGCGCCGGGCATGCCGCAAGCATTCGTCGGCGCCGTCGCAGCCGCGAAGGGTGCGGGCCGCGGACTCGACAGGCTGCACTCCCGGCGTGCAACACAATGCACAGCGGGACGATCCCGGACACGGTTTCTTTTACTTCAGACGCGCGCGCTGCTCTGGCTACAGCGTGCGTCTCGTCGTTTTCGCCCGAGGGGCGGGAAAAATATTACCTCCTTCCTTCGAGCACATAGTCAATGTGACCCGCATTGCTTGGGATCCACTTCAGGAATGAAAAAAGAAGAAACGAAAGAGACACTCGAGTCTTCATGAATGTCGGAGGACGTAGACAGCTCAGAGCGACAGATGCTTAATCATCGCGTGGAATAATAAGAGTGAAAAGCTGACAAAACCACAGTCATACGCTGTTGCTAACATCTCTATAAATATGTGAAATTTGAGGGTATAACAGGTAGCTTTCATATTCCTTTATTGATGCGAGAGCGAGATCAACGAGAGACGAAAGGACGTAAACGGATAAAGCGGCCGAAAACGATCGGCGTGACAAAGTCCTAAAACAGCCCGCAGGTCAACTTTACGGCCAGTCCAAGTTCACAAAGTTGGAAAACAACGTAAAACTTCAAAAGCGGGTAGGGATTTGACGGTAAAACCATAAGTTCAACGCCGTGACAGCACAGATTATGCCAACGATTTTCTCTCTCGCCTGATAATGACTTCCGGAGGCCGCGCTGAGAAATATGAAAAGAGTGGGAGAGAGAGGGGAAGATTGACTGAAGGAAACAAGAAACTTGCGATATGTGAGCGTGAGCGAGAGAGAGAGACGCGCTTAGGTACCTTGGTTCGAAATAGGTCGACATTCAAGGGCTTTCAGCTTTGTACAGCACACATCACCAAAGGTTTTCACAGCTCTAAATTGACATTAAGGTGAAAGATATGATGCTCATACGGGGAAGTATTCACTGCAAAATTTCGATTCGAGATGTTTGAAATGGCTTCAAGGAATTTTTTTTTTCTTCTCGGATCCCATGCTCCGCAATATTTTGGAGTTGGAGTTGCGAAGGGAACACCTTTCTTCGCTTTCAGTTGTGCGGAACTTCGTCGGTATATGCAGCATTTACGTATTGCTCAAAACTTTAGCGAGGAAAGCTGAACCAGGAGTAAGCCTGCGCAGCAAACAGCTCCTTCAACTATACCGAGCCGGCGGCCGAAGGTTGTGCGGAGCTCTCGAAAAACCTTAAACCTCAGCGTTTAACCAACGCCTCCCACACAACAGCAAGGCCGCGAAGTTTAACCCCTGACATTACGCAGGAATGCAGAGATCGTACACATTTCAATGGAAGACACGAGCAGCGTTTATGTAGCGATATTTTCTCCGAATTATCGTTTTCAATGAGATTTCTGCCTTCAAAGGCGAACAATGGCTCAAAGCGCGCAGGGATTGTTGAACGTGCGACCACATAAACTGGAAAGCGCCCGCTGGGGTTCGCTGTGGCAAAAGCATTACAATAACTGCAAGTCGCGAGGACCAAAGAAGATCTACAGCTGAGGAAACTGCGAATGAACCCTAGCTGCGCGTACAAGCACTGGGCGGTACTTTCAATCTCGCAGAGAAAGTACGGAAGCGGGCGCTGGCTCTGGAGCGCAACTTCGATCGTTCTTAGCTTTCTTCGTCCGCGATTGTTTCATGCTCAATCCAGAGAGGAGGATAGAAAAAAATTGCTTGAAACCGGTATATACAAGAAAAAGAACGGCCTACGTACATTCCGTTCTCTTTCATGCGCATGTTTTTTTATTTATTTTTGTCCCTCTGGAACTATGAGAGTACCGCACAGACAAGCCAAACAACTGTTAGCCTGTGCTCGTAGCATGCCCACATGCCTCTATCCTCTGTCCCGCGCTACATCCTTCCCCCTCTGCACGTTCGCCACCGCATTTATTGATAAGCCTGTCGCAATGCTGCTCGTGAGAATGCAGTCAATTAACATTTTTTCTTGTCCCATCATACGACATGAAACGCATCTAATGCATTCAGGATACATTACGCCATATATACCAAAAGTTTAAGCGTGGCACTTATTTCTTCCTCGGAATGAAAACCAAAGGTAGCGCCGAGGTCGAGCGGGTGCACAGGCTGCTTTCGAAAGGGAAGTACCCGAGTATGAAAAAACAGGGCGGTGGCGGTGGGGCTAGCGCCATTACATATTGTATACGTTTCTATATATTAACTATGTGCGAATAGGATATGCCGTTGGGCGCATCGTGTGGCTTCGCGGACAAGCGTAAACGGCGTTTTCTGCCTCAAGTATAGCGGCAAGAAACTAACCAGACAACAGACGAGCGCGTTTACGGCTTCGCGCTATACGCCCTTGAGACAGAAACAATGGAATGTGCCGCCCTTCTAAGTAAAATGCTCACTGCATTAAACTCGGGCTATGCGTAGAACTCGCAAAATTAAACTAACTAAACACATCCTCACAACACACACCGCAATCGCGATACAGCGTCGCCTCAGTCTACCAGGACGTGCGCGCGGACGCTCGTGGCCATTACACCACGCCGCATGCCATCGAAGCACAGCAGAGTGCTGACGTGAATCCGATTGCTCGCACGCCAACACAAGCTCTTTCCCTCTCGCGGTCGTGCACCGAGAAAAGTGCCGGAGGGTTTCTTCTGTTCGTCTGTTTTTCGTCCCACGCAAGCTCTTCGACGGGTCCGCCCCCGAGACGGACCTATCTCGCAGCCGAAAGCGCGCCGGGCCCAGGGGACATATCGGATTTCCTCGGGACGCCTGGGAACACTGCTCCGATCGCGCTTTCCTGTCGGCAATGCGAGCCGGCGGCGGTCTGGAAATCCCGTCCTCGCTGCGGGAGTCGTCGTCGTCGTATACTGCGCAACCTGCAGCACGGTCCCGCCGGCAAAATAAGCTTTTTTTCATAAATCACCTTCAAGAACTTTTAGAGGTGCCACATCAGACATTTAGACTTTGATTTCGGTGAGCGTTTGTATTTGTATTGCGATTTGAAATTCGGGAAAATAAATAAAAATCCCTCACACACACACACACACACACTATATATATATATATATATATATATATATTACTGCCGACTGGAGCTCGCGTCTGCCTGGCGTGTGATCCTCTGCCTCTCCGATAAAGTAATCAAGCTACACGGCGCCGGCGTCGTAAAGCTTTGTTCACATGAAATATTCGTAAGCAGCAATACATAAACTGTCGCACTTACAATTCATCATAAACAGCAGTGGAGATAAGGGGCACCCCTGTCTCAGTCCCTTGTCGATATGAACATGCTCCTCGCTCCTCATTTCAAGAAAGAAAGAAAGGAATTGATCGCCTCGAATCTCTGCTATCGCTGCAGAGTACGACGCTTCCATTCCAGACTGCATGCATGCATTGCGACGAAGACGGAACACAAGTGCACTCGTGTACCGAGCACTGGCTGTGCGGTACCCCAGGTGGTCAAAACTAGCCCGGCCGGGGGTCCTCCACTTCGACGTACGGTTCATAGCAGCTGTGTTGCTTTGGAAACCCCCATTAAAACCCATCAATGAGCATAATCTATTGCGCACTGGTCGCGCCAAATTCGATTTCGGCAGACGTCAGTCAAGTTCGGAAGCCCACATCTGAACAATCGCGGCTTTGGCTCAAACAACGAAGCGAAAAAGCTGAAGCAAAATATAGATCCATCAGCATCTCGGTGTTCCGCAGAATCGGCGCGCGAGCGCACAGGGCCTCGGGTCGCGTAAAATTCGATCGAACTCTCGAATTTTTCGTAAGGTTTACGAATTTTGGCTCGTTTAACGGCTCTACAAATGTTGCGCCAACCTTTGCGAGAAACAAATTCTGTGCGCGAAAATGATTTCAAGTGCTGAAGGATTCGCCAAGCGGACAATTGACGTAGGGCGTCCAGACGAAAAGCCACATTAAAGCACCGTAGGGTCTAGGCGATACTCCGCGCACGTCGAATCAACGTTTCTGTGCCCACCGGGGTAGCTTCGCGACTATGGCATTGCCTGAGGTCGCATTTCAACGGGAGAGAGAGAGAGAGAAAAAACGCGACTGCACTTAGACTTAGGTGCACGTCAAAGAACACCAGGGTGTCAAAATTAATCCGGAGTCCGTCACTACGGCGTGCCTCCTAATCCGATTGTGGTTTGGGCACCTACCGCCCCATAATAGAATTAACGTTGAACACTTCTGCAACGATACGATGTGCCATGTGAAGTAATGATAATGTCCAACCCTCTCAGAGATTACGAACAGTGGCGCATAACAACGCCTCAAGCAAACACGTCTCCCTGTGCGTACTACGTAGACAAACAGCAGTGGTTCATGCAAGGTAGCGTTTAACGTAAACTCACCACTCGTATTGGACTAAACGCTGACGAAATTAGCCATTCGCTATCAATATCACCGCTCATTATCGTCCATCAACGCGAACAGCACAGAAAGATTCACTTATATCGATTCCCACAGCGCGTGGTATCCGCATATTATCATTTTTTTATTCTTTTCCCTGTGTTTCTGTATATCGATTGCCTTCGTTTATCCATATACCAAGGTATTTATATTCTTTTATCCGAGGTATTTCCTGGCCCTGTACCCGCCGTGGTTGCTCAGTGGCTATGGTGTTAGGCTGCTGAGCACGAGGTCGCGGGATCGAATCCCGGCCACGGCGGCCGCATTTTGATGGGGCGAAATGCGAAAACGCCCGTGTACTTAGATTTAGGTGCACGTTAAAGAACCCCAGGTGGTCGAAATTTCCGAAGTCCTCCACTACGGCGTGCCTCATAATCAGAAAGTGGTTTTGGCACGTAAAACCCCATAATTTAATTTTTTCCTGGCCCTGTATTGACACTGTCTGTTCACTGTCTTCATTGAATACCATAACACCCGATTTTTTAACGCTAAATTTCAGACCTAAATTCTTGCCTTCCTGTCCACGCATATTAGCCAAACGTTGCATATCACTCTGCTTGTTAGCTAGCAACACAACGTAGTCCGCATAAAACAAACCCGAAATCTGCTGTTCTACTATTGTATCGGCCTGTTTCCATGAGAAATTAAAGGCGTTATAGCTTCCCTCTAGCGCCCTTTCCATCCTTACCATGTACAGGCACCGACAAAAGTGGTATACTCCGCGCAGATTGCTACTGCAGCGGCATCGCTCGGCATTTTGGCGAGCTGAAGCAGGAAACATTGACACGAGTCAAGCGCCATGCCTGCAGATAATAAAGGGCACCCATTGGCTGTCTCGATCCCAGATGCTGCCTGTAGATGGCGTTGCGATGCAGTTTGCCGTTGCTCCGGCTCCCGCTGCGTGGAGTATACCACTTTTGTCGGCGCCTGTACATCATAAACAGCAGTGGGGATAAGGGGCACCCCTGTCTAAGTCCCTTGTCGATATGAACATGCTCCGCGCTCCTCATGCCTTCCCATTAAAGGAAAACTGAATTTTCTACGTAAATCTCTCTGAAAAGCTGTATACAGTCGTTGCCTACGCCTTCCAATTCCAGAATATCCCATAACAAGCAGCGGTTTATGTCGTCATACGCTCCGGTGATGTCTAAATAAGCCTACGTTGAGTAAGCAAGAACAAATAAGTTATCATCCAGACACCTGCCGATATTGAAGTCTTTCTGAAGTTCTACAATTACTGCATCGCTCTCTGCGCATGCTTGCAGCTTTAATTTAATCGTCTGCATTTCTAACCTGTATATTACCGATGTAATGGTTGGTCAGTGGTCCATATGAGTGAATTATATGTTTGTCCACCCTGCCTTTATAAATTAAATTCATTCTACTTTGTCGCCAACTGTCTGGTTTTCGTCTAACCTTCTCAAGATTTTTTTTTTAGTGCTTTCAATAGAGCTTCCTTAATTTTGGTCCTAGTTGATTAACTAGCCTAACAGGAACCTCGTCTAGCCCTGTGGCTGTGTGCTTAGAAATTTTCTCTTCGGCTTTCTTCCAGTTGAAATTTGTCAGCACGAGCTCCTTTCCCACGTGGTTCTCCCTCATGCTAACCAGCACACTTTGTCATTGAGATACTCGCCCGCAACAAGAACGCCATCCCCTCTGTGGTGCTTTTAAAAACCTCGTTCGCACCTTGCTGTTCCAGGGATTGTGAAGAAGGCTAGCCTGAACACCACGGCTCTCAAGCAGATCACATTAAACTTTTGCATTGTTCGTACGCTAACCGAATCCATGTTTACGCGGACGGTTCGGTCTCAGAAAGTTCGACGGGCGCCATTGTTCTGCCATCTCAATCGGTCGTCATCAAGTTTAATCACACGTAACGACATCTACACGTTCCGAACTGGCCGCTCTTCACACTGCTGTGGAATACATTGGAAGAGAAGCGCCTAGCAAATGGGCAATACTTTGTGATTCGAACGCAGCCCTCCAAAACTCGCGAGGTTTACGACGTGGTAATTACGTACAGCTGGTGTCACAAATCAACGAAACCTGCCATTGCGCTTCTGAACGAGGACATGATACGATCTTTCAGTGGCTGCCGGGACATTGAGGCATCGTTGTTAATCACCTCGCCGATGACGCTGCCCGACGTGCCAGGCTCGAGCACCGACACTCCTTATACCTTTATTGAGAGTAGACGCTGCAAGAGAGCTTCGCAGTCTCGCTCGTACCCTCACTTTCAGTTACTGGCACACACCACAGAATTCTAATGGTCGTTTATACAGCCTCGACCTATCACTGAAAATGAAATTATCGGCAAGCCTTTCATGACGTGACGCAACACTGCTGTACCGGCTGTGAGTAAGAGTAGCATTCATTAAATCCTACAACTATCGTACTGGAATGGCGGATTCACCGATGTGCGCTAAGTGAAAGTGTGAAGAGACCATCAGCTATCTTCAATGCCACTGCTCTCGCTTCGATAACCAACGCCAGACTCTCCAGTGTGCCTTGAATAGACTGGAGGATAGACCATTTACAAAGCAAAGGTCTTGCGAACCTGGCCTCACAGTTCATTAGCCCAGAAAGCCATTCTAGCGCTTCTTCAGTACCTGAAGGCAGCAGACTTGAGTGCCCGACTGTAGACATGCTGCACCTAGCTTAGTCCATGTGAGAGAACGATATAGACTCATCTCTCTTTCTCTCTCTCTCTCTCATCTCCCTCCCCACGTGCAGGGTAGTAAACTGGACTCAGCCTAGTTAACCTCAATGTCTTTCCTCACTCCCCACCCCCCTCTCTCTGTCTTTTTCATGCCCATTTTTTTTCCTTCAAATACAACCTCGCCATTCCATTGGAAGGATTCGGAAGTTATTTTTCGGACGTAGCTTAATGCCGCATTTCCTTCCAGCTTGTTTCTATCTTCGTCTAGGATATGTTGTTATAGTGTTCCAGGCTTGCTGCCTAATAAGCTTATGTGGTTCCAACACATTCTAGGTTCTAGGTGCGGCCCTTCTTTTTCTCACGAATTTCTGACAACAAACGTTCACTTTCATCTTTAATCTTTGCTTGAAGGAGTATTTGAACCATAGGTCTTTTTTCCGGTGAATTTCCCATTTTCTCGATACTTCCTCCTGAGGCAACTGCGGTTCTTCTTTTTTTTTTTTTTTTTTTTTTTTTGCTTACCTGTGCTCTCGTGATACTTTCTGTCGTTCCGCAATCGCTTCTCGTGCCTCCCTGCTCCACCAGCTTTTACATTTCTATTTTTCCTTCCCAACGAACATGTTGCTTCTCTTTCCGTATTTCTGTCGTAATTACACTTAGAAGCTCACTATATTTCCACTCTTTGCTTGGCCATTTGCCAAGTCCTTCCTCGACTCTTGTTACTGTACTTATTTGTTCAGCGTTCAAATTTGGACTGGCCATTCTTCGCTCCTTGCTCTCTTTCCCAACTACATATCCCATTTTCAAAACGATGCGTTTATGGTCAGGATCCCTGTGCTGCTATACCCTGCCTCGTCAATGACCATTTCTCTCAGCTCAACACAAATTCTTTCTGTCATCAGACAGTAATAAATGGTCGGTTGCTGGTTTTCCACGTGGTCTGCCCATCACCTTTAGGCCCTGTATTCACGATAACGAGGTTACGTTGCTAGCAATGATCTAGCATTGACTTCCCGTTGCTGTTGGTATAACCATCTAGATCCTGTATGTGAGGATTCATGTCACCTATACTCCATCTCACAAGCTGGTTTTAGTACTGTCGAAGCTACACGAATTCTTAGCAAATAGGAAGACCGAATGCCCCTCGAGATATGCTCATCCCCGCGCCGTCATCTGCTTAGCGCTTGCTTGCCATCCCGTTACCTGCTCTATGGTTGGTGGATTGACGAAAAAAAAATGTTTTGACGCCGTAACCATAAGCTGCTTATACATGCATGCGACAGCAGAGCTTTGCTTTACCTGTACACATTTAGTGCAGTCACCTTGCAGCCTGCTTAGCAAGTAGTACGGGCGAATGCCTTTACAAAGGTTCACCTGCGCCCCAGCGTCTGCTCGGCATCTACTTGGTATTTGCTCGCTACTGTCATCAGGTATCATCTTAGAACGGGGTAGTAAATTAATGCTGCAGTGAACAATTGGGCTTTTATAGCGTTCCGCATCGGCAACTCATCACCAATGCTAATGGTGTGGCGCCATCTGTAAACTAGAAATCAAACTAGTTTTACGGCTCGGTGCCGTGTGTGTAGTCCTATCAGCGTGAAAACAAACAACCGGTCTCAATAATTACGACAAAACATACCCAATGACTTGGCCTCCGCTTGAGATGAGACTTAGCGATGACGGATTTTGCCGCTTGTTTCTTGCTGACAGGGCGGAGAGCACGTAGCAAGCGCGAATTCGGATCGAAGCGGGTGGCCGTGGCGCTGTATGGAAGCTAGCATGTTAATTGCCACGGTTAGGGTGGCTATTACAGTTGTGGCATTGCGGGTGGCTATTACGGTTGTTATTGTGGCAGTTACTGGCGGTAACTGCCACAATAATTCTCGGAATACGACGTGCATGAGCAAAGGTCTTAATATGTCACATATCGCTGTACCGTATCATGTAGCGAGTAAAAATAAAGCTCTCTTTAGTGTAGCCAATCAGCCAGATACACCCGGAACTATATACCGCTGCGCAAGGATATTTGTCTGTGTATCCCTCGTATTTTCGGTAGTGCTGCAACCAGCTTGTGAGATGGAGTATAATAGGATAATGTCATCGTGAATCCCGAAACACCTAATATCAACACTTAGGCATTTCAGTAACTCTTGATTCTTCTTTCTGCAATTATTTCTGGTCCACAAACACGGTTACGTCTAGCCAAGTTTTCTTTCCTCTCATTGTGCATGATAACGAAAAATACTCTTGACATTTTGAATTTACTCTTTCCCATTTGGCTCCCTGATGTATGAGTATTCCGACTCACCCTCCCTTTCTTTCCGATTTAGTTCTGTTGCAGCCCCCCTCCCTCAAAAAAAAAAAAAAGAAGAAAAGAAACTGCGCGACAAGCAAGTCGTCAGCCCATTTCTCGTCCAAGCCTGTGATTGAAGCGGATTCCGTCTTTTTCAAAACCACCGTACCTTTTCATTTCCCTGTTTACATCTAGAACCTCGAAACCTTTCTCTCGGCTCAATCTCCCCATAGCCTTACTTGCAGCCACAACAGCCCTTTGTACATTATTGTCACGTAAAGGCACCACCGGCACCATGCACACCATGATCTGCACCTGAACGCACCCCTACAGTCCCCTATTGTGGCAGCACAAGACAGCAAGCATACTTTTCAATGCCTGCCGAATACGAACAGTTACGTTATGTAGTACCGCAAACAAGACCCGAGGTTTCGGCGCGCATGTAAACAAAGCCTTTTTAGCGGTTCGTGTAAGGGCGCCATTGCGCGCTAACGCATGAAGTCAGACTACCCCTCAGGTGCCTGGTCGCCAGGGAGCGCAAGCCGCTGATTGAATATAGAGCGCAAATTTGAGACTGCAGAAACGACTATGCGATTGTGTGCGCATAAGTGTTGCAGACGTGAGCATAAAGCTGTGCAAGTACTCCCGGCACTACACGAAAGCGTTGAAAGTGATTGCGAAAGAATTCGCAGCTGTACTGGTTGCAGGCGACCACACAATTTGGAGAGAGAGCTAGGTACGTCGATGAGGCATCTATCAAAAAAAAAAAAAAAGGAAAAGAAAGAAAGAGTGCGTATTTGCTTTACGCACGATCAAGACATCCCTTCAGGTAACGACGGTTCCCCACAGCGGCATAAACGATACCTAATTTCTCGAAAAATGTAGCAAAAGCTAAGTAAGCTTTCGGCGTCCAGTAATCGCGCCGAAGCTCACCCTTTCGCACTCAGCCTTTCCTGCTCTCTCACCCTCGAGAACACACACACGAACAACCAAGGACTTTTTGCTCCTTTTGCGCAATCAACCAGGCCGTTTGAGGCTAGAAAGCTTCCTCACGAGCATCGGCCACAACACAGGACTCTCCGCACTGGCGCCGGCTCGAAGTGCTCAAGAGGATCACTTTCCGCACTGGCTGAATATGGAAAAGGCGCGCGCCCATCTCGAATGGCCGTAGACGACGAGCCGTCCCACATTCGGTGGCATACTACCGAATGGGTCCAATGCAGTGCGCCAAAGGGACGGAGTATCAAAGCGCCATTAGCGCGAAAGAGTGCCTCGATGCAGCGCGGAGCGGAGGAGGGAGGCATCGGAAAGCCGCCGCGCGACGGTAGCAAGGCGCCCGCAATCCCGGAGTGGGGCGGCCCCGAAGTGATGGAAGTACGCGGACAGCAACGGAACAGCGAAGGAGCAGGTAAATCGCGCCAGAACATCCGGGAGAGGCGGCGGACAAACACGGCGGGGGAGGAGCAGTTAGCCGGGTGTCGGGCGCTGCACGCCCGTCGCTTACAAATAACGCCACTCTGCACAGAAAGGCGGCGGACAAGCCCGCCGAGCGTTTAATGGGTGCTCAGTTCGACGAGCGCCGAGCGCAAAATGCCCCTTCCCCATCCGATCCGCGCTGGGACAAAAGGACAAAGCGCGAGAAAAAAAAAAAAAAAGAAAAGCGAAAAAGAACGGAACCGAGAGAAGGAGGCGCGCCCGTCCTGAGCCGATTGGGTGGCGCCGTCCTTCCGGTTGCTGCGGCATGCGATTGCGGAGACTGCCGCGGGAACGGGGCCAAGCGCGCGGACCCTGAGAGCATTCGGCCCGGAGCGGTTCTGCACGACGACGACAAAGCGCGCGCTCGCGCGTCTGACCCTCTCCGCCGCCATACAATTTTTGCAGAGCGCGTATACTCAGTTCAGTGACCGCAGCCGATCGAGAGTGATGCGCGCCCGCTCGAGAAACGACGCCGGCACGACAAAAATTGGCGTTGGTGTGCTGCCGGGTCTGCGGTCGCAATTGTGCGCTCTCCCGCCGGCGAACGTCACTTCGGACGAGACGACTCGAGAAAAGCGCTGCTAGGCCCTCGCCCCAGCACAAGTGTTATCTGGTGGTGGGACCACGCGCTACAGTGGCAACCGCGAACGCATTGAATGAAGATGAATTGGGAATCTGTTGGATTAGGGCGACGACACACAAGGTGGCCATCGAACGTTCGGAGGAATCGAGTGTTCCGAAAAAGCGAACCTTCGGAGCGGGGTTAGGGAGCCTATTGAATACGCGGATGCGACTCCATTACAACGCGGCCTCGGAATTGAATAGAATGCATGTGCGCGCCACCAGAAATTGCGCCATGACCGTCAACACAATGGACAGACAGAGTTTCATTCATTCGTCCGTTAAGGTGGCACATGGCAATCTCAGTAATAAATGAAAACCAGTGACGACACGCTAGCGCAGCGAAGAACAAGGGGCAGTCTTTGTGGCTGACTGCAGCCACATCTGCAGTATAAGCTATTACGAGTAGACGAGGCGGGGAATAAAACCCCCGACCTCATACTCACAAGGAAAGCCACCGTAGCCAATGCAGCCACCGCGAAAGGTCGGAGAGCTTGACCGATCAAATGTGCGAAAATAAGTGCACCTGCAGCTATGACTGTAGACAATCAAAGCAACTATTAAAAAAATAATGAAAACGGAAAAACAAAAGGAAGCAGGATGGAAAGAGCGCACTAACAAGACGGCCATTTTTAGAATAGGCCAGGGAGTTTATTCTGAGAGGAAAAAGAAAAACGAAAAAGACTGAACAAAGGTTACGTCAAGAATACAACGGCGAAGCTCCGCGGTTACGGTTACTCTTCCACGTCAGCCAGGTATACGAACGACGCCACGCGCAACATGATCCGCAACAGCAAAGAATCCAGAAAGACCGCTTTGACAACGGCCCTCTACTTGATAAAACAGTAATGGCGAGACGGAGTCCCAATTAAGGACGAGAGAGAGAGAGAGAGAGGCGCAAACGAAAGGCAGGGAGGTTAACCAGAAATTATCTCCGGTTAATAATATAATAATATTTGGGGTTTTACGTGCCAAAACCACTTTCTGATTATGAGGCACGCCGTAGTGGAGGACTCCGGAAATTTTGACCACCTGGGGTTCTTTAACGTGCACCTAAATCTAATAAGCACACGGGTGTTTTCGCATTTCGCCCCCATCGAAATGCGGCCGCCGTGGCCGGGATTTATCTCCGGTTGGCTACCCATTACCGGGGGAGGGAATTAAGGACTAGATGCATGCGCTGCACGTATTCTCCCATTAGCGCCTTTCATGGAACAGTAAGAAACGCTCTCACGCTCTCTGCAACCGTTGCAGCGGGAAGCAAGCACATCGGTCATGTTCACAACGAATTACACACTGCAATATCTATAGATCGCCTGCATCACTCATATTTAAGGCATCATGCTAGCCACGACGATATACAGAAAATCGTATCCCCGGTAGCGAACGAACACTCTAGTACTAAATAAAATCCACTTGCCCGCTTCCTGCAGGCCTGTTGAGTAAGACATTCTTTATTACATTTTTTTAGGGGGGGGGAGGGTGAGGGAGGGGGTATTGAATGTGAAAATAAACAAGAAAGAAAGAGGAAAAGAAAAAAATCGCTTCGAAGCATCGACTTGATCGACGTCTTCGCATTATGCGTGCGATGCTCTACAAATTGAGCTACCGCCGGCGCCGTTCTCCCATCCACTTTCTGGGGTATTTATGTGTTACTACAAGAACTGACCATGGGAGCATTAGCCAGCGCCACCACTCCCAGGGTAAGTTCTAGTAGTAACACATAAATACCCCAGAAAGTGGATGAATTCCTGCTCACTGTGGCACCGTTGGCAACTACTTCGCTGACAGGGCTGCCCAGTCTGCCCACGAAGACACCCAGACGCGTCTAATACCTTTAGCGAGCTGCCAGGTAACTTCGCCTGCTTGCACGCAAAAAGTCGCATGATTTCAGGAGTTCAAGTGCCTTCAATTGCCGATTGCATAAACTAGACCCCATGCTACGGCTACAACTGCCATCTAGCCTTCCCTGATGCGGAACATCCTTGCTGTCCCGCTTGTGGTGTCCCGGGAGTGGTGTTCCCGAACGCCTACTCCTATCGTATCGGAATGGCCGAGATCCCGATGTGCGACTCCTGTAGATGCGACGAAACCATCGAGCACCTATTGTGTACTTGCCCTCGCTACGACGTACAACGCCTCTCTCTGAGGTTAACTTTAAACAGATTGGACTCAAGACCGTTCTCCGAGTCAAAGATACTCGGACCGTGGCCACACCCGTCACTGGCACGAAAAACAATTCGTGCACTAGTACAGTACTTGAAGTGCACCGGCTTAGAGACCGTTTATAGTGTCCCTGTTCATCCTCCCACATGCACTCAGTGCTCACTACCCCCTATTTTCCTTTCTAATCCACTTTCCCCCACCCCCGTGTAGGGTAGCAAACCGGGTGCTAGTCTGGTTGACCTCCCTGTCCTTGCTCTCTCTCTCTCTCTCTCTCTCTCTATTCGTTCATTACATAACAAGGGTCTCGAATCCGGCAACATTTATGCTTTCAGGTAGCACGAGTGGGTTTATTGACCAGTTGCCTTCACCCAGAAAGATCACGTACTCATGACGACTGCGGCAGAAATTAAGGACGTTCCACATGCGCGCCGCCAAGGTTTGTGAGTGGTAGCGCTGGCTAACACTCCCAGGGTTATTTCTAGTAGTAACACATCGATACCCCAGAATGTGGATGGTAGAACGACGCCGTGCATCGCACGCGTAATGCGAAGACGTTGGGGACCGTGCCCCAACTGCGGCAAGTAGTTCTTTCATCCACTTTCATTTGCATTACTTTATCATTTCTGCAATTAAATTACTAAGTACAAGTAATTTCCCCGGTGTTGGCCTTAGTGTCTTTGTTGGATTCTTATGCTATGATTATATATATATATATATATATATATATATATATATATATATATATATATATATATATATATATATATATATATATATATATAACACACCTAATTCTCCATGTGCACCGCCTGGAACTCTCCAGTTTAGCCAAAAACACAGAATGCGACTCGAACTCATGAGTAATATAATAACGTGTTGGGAAGGAGAAAAAGAAAACGCTTCAGCTTTAATATTATGCCCATGTTACATGTTCGTGACGGAGCTTTACATGCGTCAGGTACTTCGGTCTTATTTGACTTATTCAGTTGTGAAATCCAAATCAGAGGAAATGGGCGAAGAGAACAAAAAACGCCCTACATGAAACAAACAAATAAACAAGAAAAATCATGGGGAACCGTGAAGTACAGAAAGACGGGAAGAGAGCGAACGTCCAGGTTGCCGGTGTCTGGGCGAGACACAACAAGCACTCTACACGCGCTCGTTAGTTCCCAAACAAATAATCGATAAGCGAGACCCTCTGCATAAAGGATCACAGATTTGCGAACCTATAGAGACTAACTATATGCAAATTCTATCCACAAGCATAAAATCACGCAACAGGCGACTCCATCAACATCGATTGCTGCGGAAGCCGCGCCCACCAGCAGGGTGGCATCGTGGAACGACGGGTAAGAATTTCTCAGCGTTACTTTTGCGGCATATCGTTTCTTTCTCGAGCGTGAATAACGAACTATAGACGCTTGCATGAGCGCTACCACTTTCACGATTCCACTGGGTTGGCGAAATAGGGTCATGACGTAAACACGCGACTGCCACGAAATTTTGGCGACACCCGATTTTACGACTAAAACAAGAGTGGATACGCCACGAAAAGCTAGCAAAAGCAGACGTTTTCAATATCACGACCGGAGAAAAGAAAGAAAGAAAGAAAGAAAGAAAGAAAGAAAGAAAGAAAGAAAGAAAGAAAGAAAGAAAGAAAGAAAGAAAAGAGAAGAGAAGAAAGAACGCCGCCGTCAGCGCTCGAGGTAGCGACTGATGACTTGGAACGCGCGGCTCCTCGGCATGAACTCCGAGATTGGACGCTGCTCGCGGCGCGTTGGAATATCTCGGAGGCGACGTGGCTTGGACTTGCTACATATCCGCAAGCCATCTGCTGTACGAATCGTCTGCTTAGGTGATATTTAAAGGCTGCTAAAAGAAAACCAGACAACTATTCCCCGCAACTCGGTCAAGATTGCCTCAGTAGTACATACTAATCTATTATACAAATTCAGCCAAAGTGAAATTTTGTTGGAGTTGGTGCCTTAAAAAAATTAATTTTGATTAATTTTGATCGCCTCGGTTTCTTTAACCCTTTATGGACGAGTGTTGCCTTCAGGCAAAACACCTGGGGAGAAAGAAAAAAATCTTTGCCGAGTCGATAGAGCCAAGAGGGCAGTCGAAGCCAAGGGGGTTCCTGGACTAAGGAGCCTTCCCACCTCAGGGTGATGCCGGGCCTCGCTCGGAGACACTGTTTCGAACAAGAAACGTTTCTTTCTTTCTCTTTCTTTTCGAGTTTCGGCATTGAGTACCGAGTTTGTGGCTAAATGTCTTGGGTCAATACTGAATGACAGGCAGCAAGCGGCGTTTGTTGGTTTAAAGCAGGAACACGGGACGAGGAAATTTGGCAAGCCCCCCACTCGCCTCCTTTCTTAAATCTCGCATTTCGAAAGGGAAAGCAACCAGCCAACCAAAGCATGGTCAGGGGAGACGGACCGACGCAATATCTCCGGATGCAGTGGTACAGTACACGTAATGCAAAGCAAATGCAATGCATATGGTTCACATATGACTAGAGCTGTGTGCACAAGCTAAAAACGAAGCCATAGGTGGGTTCGCGTGAAGCCCACTTCCAGTGTTCTGCCTGGTGTAGTCTCCTTAATGTTGAAAAAGCTTCCCCAAATATTTTTGGTTGATTATGCTTATATTCGACAATTCTGCACATTGAGATGGAAAATAAAGATTTCATTTTTGTCTTTGTATATGCAGGGTGCACACGACCGTTTTGACACTCCGCCCCCATCGAAATGCGGCCGCCGCGGTAGGGATCGAACCTGCGACCTCGAGATCGGCAGTGCAACGCTATATCCGCTAGGTTATCGCGACGGGTCGCCCGCAGGTAGTGCAACTGGCAGAAGGAAATGTGGTACGCAAGACACGGTACAGAAAAGACAGACGCCGTAAAATACGAAAAATATTCGTAGTTTAGAGCCATAAGTGCTAATCCACGACATCACGTCTTCGGTATAAATGACGCAATCAGTACCGTAGGCGCCCCATAATTAGGTGGCGCTTGCTTCGCTCCAAGATGCTTCATTTCAGTTGTATGGGCAGTTCTCTGGAAGGTATGTTACCGTGTACATGCACGTACAGTAATCGTTCGTTCCACCTTCAAGGGGAGCCCTTAAGTTATATTCAAGAAAATTACTTCAATGTACCTCGAAAGCAGCCGAAAAAAGAAATGTTGGTAATCAATACCCGCGGCACACACTTCCTGATTAAACATTAAGCAGCTAGTATTCGTAACAAAGAAGTATTTGTATGCTGCTAAGTAGACCTTTCCTTTACGAGTGAATTCTCTATATCTTTGATTGAGCGGCGTTATCAGACCTGTAAATGGCTAGTCCCTCGAGACCTCACTTCTCTTCAGGACCTTATTCCTTTTGTTGGCTTTGGTAGCGCTCCTAGTGCGGGACCAAAATGCGGCCTTGGCCGAAAGGCAGGCACATATCTTACACCCCCCTCCATGCTCAGACTACGGCATTTTCTGTCGGCGCCCAGCGTGGTGCACTGCTGCAATAAAGCACAGACCACAGCGCGAGCAGGGTTTACTCGCACTATCCACGCATAAAACTGAACGATGCCAAGCGAGGCAATTATTCAGAGAGGATTAGACGACAGCGGCCGGCGCTCGAAGCCGGAGCGCGGCGCTGGAGCCCGATGCGGCTCCTCGCGTGGGGGAGGGATAGACACCGGCCAGATGAGGCGAAGGTGCCGAAACCTGGCCGCCGCCGCAGTGGCCATCAATCTGGCACTTGACGAAACTTGGCGACCGATAAAGCGATCGGAGAAAAATGGAGCCGGCCCAAGACGCCCTCCTCGAGCGCGGGGCGCAAAGCGCGCGATAAGGCGTCCGCGGGCGTGCACTGAGGCCGAGACGTCGACCGCGCACCGTTTCATTATCCGTTATCCTGTGGCGAGAAGACGCGCGCGAGCGCACCGTGCCATCGATTTGCGGACCCGCGCGGACGGCGGCAGCGGACCATTTAATGAGAGCCTATACGCTGCCGTGACGACGCGTTGCCTACGGGCGCCCACGGCACGCCTTCCTTGGACCCTGTTGTGTGCGCACACATACGCACACTTGGCCGAGCTGATCAAGAGCAAAAGTCTAATCGATGCAGCGAACAGGCCTCCTCCCGCGGCCGCCGGGGTTGGGGACTACCCATCCTCACCAAGGCCCAGAAAGCCCCGACACCTCCGTTGGGATAGCAGCAACTCGGAAACTTGGGTCTCGGGTCGAGAGTATCATGAAACAGAAAAGAACGAACAGTAGAATAGCGGAGACGCAGTAGTTTGGCAAGTATCGATGGCAAAACAACTGACAAGTTACATTCTATTTTGTTCAGCATTTGGAACCTCTAAAAAAAGCAGCGAAAGAAAAAAAAGAGCTTTCCTTTTTAGTTTCTTTTCGTGCACTCTTCACTCGCGCATGAGCAGTGAACTGGTATTCGAAAGACCCCTCGAATAGGCACGCTCGTTTTCTGGAAGCACGAACAACTATGAGAATAACGATGAGACCACATATTTACGCCAACCTAGCGCTTGCAGCTGCAGAGAGAAGCGTCATATGTACGGCACAATGTCACGGAATTTTCTGCGTCGACGCACAATCACGCACTAATGAGTTGTAAGCATGGTTCAGCCTGCCAAATCGCCGACTTGGAACACACCGCTGCACGAACGCACTGCGTTCTTTCCCGCTCTATCATTCGCGTGCTGCAAAAGACGCGCAAGAAGAAAGGACGTACGAGGACGGCGGGAACAAGTTCAAGGCCCCAAGCTGCAAGCGCTGAGGAGCCGCACCGCCAAGTCACGCGACAGTTGACAATGGTCTCCGCGACGCCGCGTCAACTGGGCGAGCATTCGGCCCCGCTAGACGGCGCAGAGCCGAGAATAGCCATTTCAATCCCGCTCCGGCACTGCCCGACTCGGAGACGTGGGGGTAGTGACGCGCCCATGTGTGCGCGCAGTTTAAAAGCAGCAGCGCGCGCGTATACATCACCAACGACGCGTGCACAACAGCAGTGACACGAGGCGCAAGTGAAATGAACGGCGAGGCGACGAGGACTATCTGATCGGTGCGCGCCGAAGGAATCCCGGGCATACGCTTTCTCTGCGTTTTCGGCGAGGCTGTCTCTTCTTGAATGTTATTTTATTATGCCTTTTCCATCTTACTCCAGCGAGCCCAGGACGCGTGCATTCCGGGAGGCGCGAAGCGCATCATCGCTTCGACGGCGGGGGCGCCCGACTATTCGAAAGGAATCCTCGGCAGATCACGCGACACATGCGCCAACTGGATTCGCAAGAAGGCAGCCGCCGGCACAATCACCACGGGCAAGAGAGTACGCAGTGAGAGCACGTTGCCCTACGGAGGGCACACACTACGCGATGCTTCCGCAGTGAAGAACACATCGGGTGCTTGCCTCTCTTGTTATCTGCGCCTTTTTATTTCCTGCGAGGAATTTTGCATACGCGAAAAGCATGACGGGCCGACAGAAGTGAGCACCGCTACGTGCCGCATTAGTTTCTGCAGACGGGATTGCAACCATCAGCTTTATAGGAAATGCGAGAGAAAGAAGATTTTACGAAGTACAACTTGCCTATTATGCACCTGAATTTGTTCGCAGTTCACCTCGCGACACGTATTTCGACTGTGACGTCAATACAATTACGCCGCTATGTTTCCGACGGCTGCCTGCTCATCGTCTCATTAGTGCCTTACATGCTTAGTTCTTTCCAGTCGATACCACCGTGAGCAAAAAAGTACACAAATGTGTGCTTTATTATACTTTACGTATTACTCAGCAGGTTGCATTTTTCTTGTTTTTGTTGTTTACGATAAACGAGCTGTGAAACACACGCAGGCACGCACGCATGCGCAAAACAAAAACAGCAGAAACCAATGACACAGACGTCAGGGGCGGAGGAAGCTGCGTCGGCGTTAAGGCGAACCGGCACGTAGCCACAGCACTTCCGGAACGGAAACGGAAGGATGAGCGGAAGTACGCTAGCGCGATCGATATCCGGTCGCATCCGAAGCGAACCGGAACAGATCAGCCAATCGGAGGAAACGACTGCATAGCAGAAGCTCGCCGTAAAAAGCCGTGCAGTAGAATAAAGCCACGCCGAGGGTGTTCGCCCAGCGCAGCGGTCCGAAACACGACGCCCACAAAAACAACGCTGGCGGTGGCCCTTGACACATCGACTGCAATGAAGGCCGACCTGAAACCGAACTGAAATGTCGATGACCTATCGATGGGTTACACTACACGAAACGCACCAGAGCATAGCCCCCAGTAGCGCCACAGATATAACGAAGCTAAGAAATGCGTTCTTCGGTCAGATGCCCTAGAGACAGTTACACAGATGTATGCAAAATGCGTGGAAAACGAGAGCCAGCTCAATTTATCTCTCCTCCGGGCTCGTGAGCTCGAACACCAAAGTGGCTTTTGGGTGGGCACTCATTTGGCGCACAACCACACCTCTGAAATGTGAACGTGACATGACGGCGCTTCCGCTGTGGTGAACGCACTCGACCACGACATTGACACTGGGCGAACGCATCTGCGCGTAAGCTGAAGCTCAACCCACGTGCCGGAAAAGCACTACGAGTTTGGGTGTAGAATTCGACGACGGTCGTTGCAAGCCCCCTCCCATATTTTGCAGAGCACCTCAACAATATTGCGGAAATCTGAAGAAATCACCAGGCGCAGTGGCAGGTCGCATGTCGCTTTTACCACAACACACAAGCAAAGCGCTCTCTAAAGTTTCTGTTCCAAGCACGAACGCAAAACAGTTACGACTTTTTTAGCCTCGCAATTTTTTTAGTATAGTAGCATATTACAGTATTTTTGCGCCCTTCTGCCTGGTCGCCATGCCCAGAGTGTTGCCCACATAGAGTAGCACAGAAACTCGTCTATGTCCCCCTTCCACTCTCTTTTTATCCCCCTTAACCCTTCCCCCGAGCAGGGGAGCCAACCGGAACTACGTCTGGTTAACCTCCCTGCCTTTCTATGCATCTCTCTCTCTCTCTCTCTCTCTCTCTCTCTCTCTCTCTCTCTCTCTCTCTCTCTCTCTGATACACTGCTTCGAAAGACAGCAACAGGCCGGCGGCACTGCAGGCAATGTGTGGGACAGCTACAAAGCGCACTAGGGAAACTGTTCAATACGAAAGCGCGCAGAAAAAAAAAAAAGCTGTAAATTTTCCACGCGACTCGGCCCCAACGACTCTTCATATAAGCGCGTGGTTAGTAAACTGCTATTAGGCGCTCGCTTGCGCGAGTGAAGGATAAATGGGGGAAATGAGAAAGCCGTACAAAAGCAACACATAGCGTAGTCGACTTAACGCACGATCAGATAGCAGTGAAAATTGGATAATCACCTCAATATCATTGCGTTTCCTTAAAAGACTGCCTTTTCTCCCCCCCCCCCTTTTTTTCCCGAGGCGCCATTCTCAAGCTAAACAACGGTGCTCTTAAAGCATGCTTCGCCGCAACATGAGGCTTATTGCGGTAAAGCCGCTACGACACACTATATATCTCACATTGGCGCGCAAAACTACAAGTGCTCCCATGGTTACAGAAATACGATAGGGCATCTTTATCGCCATTACATATTGTTTGTGGTACAGCTCTCTACACGAAACATACTTGCAAGTATAAACAACGACGGCCGCTTTCCTAGTTGAGGCAGAAATGGAGTTCAAAACCGGGTGTTGGGCACGTTACATATGCAAAAGGGGGTAGAAATCTAACATAAAAGCAGTAAGTAAACACTCCATTTTAGAAATCCCACTTGAAACAAATTCGATAAGCCTTTCTCCAGGCTCGTTTATAACGAAAAAGACGCTTTTTTATGCATCCCACCAGTACGTTACATCGTACGCATTCATGACCGTTTCATAGCGTCAAAAAAAGAAACAGCAACTTTAACATCTAGGCAGCAGTTATCACGGGAATTTCTTGATGAAGCGGTAAACAGTCTGCGTCCTGCTATGCCAAGGCGTCCGAGCAGCAAAGAGCAGCCACGGAAAGTGCGTTGTAAAGCCAACGTGGAGTTCAGTTCCTATTGCATATCTTTCTTCGTTTTCCTTTCACACGAAAAACACCCGTCCATAAATGAAAAAGCTGCACAAGTGATTAGCAGTTGACAACAGGCAGTGATATGTACACAAGCTGAACGGCACTGACATTTGTCCACTATCGTAGGCTTCGTCGCGTTTTTAGTTGCCTTCTAAACGAGCAGTTTCTTTTCAACAAGAAAAATGGCCAGAAGCATATGGCTAGTCGACGACGCACGCGTGCAGTGTTCGTAAAAACAACGCGTCACACAAGATGATCAGGGTTGTGCGCCGGCGACCTCTTCTTCACAGTTTGCATGTTTCGAATTTTTAAGTACTATGCGACGCAGACGATACGAGCAATATCCGCTTCTGTGCGGATGCGGCTTTGTGCGCTACGTTTAAAACAGCTGGCACGCGATAATGCGCTGGGTTGGCATGCAGCCCAATCCGGGATCAAACCCTGCTTTAAAGCGAAACTATCTTTGCAAACCCTCCTGGCCTTTGCAGACCGTGGCTGCTGCTGCTTACTTGCCGAATAGCTCTCACACAGAAAATAAAAGAATTAGGCGTCCGATGGTGTACCCCGGTCTCCGAACTGAACAGCCGGATGCTCTAACCATAAACTCAGGCGCACGCTCGTCTGGTACCAACGCCGATGAAACAGGAGACGCTTACCACTGTATTTCGCATCGCACTTCTCTCTGATTACGCCTCTCTTGACCATTCTTACCTCTACTCACATGAAACATCGTCGTCGTCGTGGCGTCAACGCGTCGACGTCTCACGGTGTACATTCGCATATGAACTGCAGTTTGCATTCCGGCATACCTTGTCAGCCGTGCAGTCCATACACAAACGTTACTTAAGACACGTTGCATAGATGACAATAAAGGAACTTGTACGCATCGCATTTAGTTATATCGCATTTCATTAACTGCTTCACGGACTCTTCGCTTCGCACTGATGCAGGGACAGAGAGAGAGAGAGAGAGAACGGAATGTGCCATCATGATATCATTATTTAAATTAGGCGTTTAAAACTTATTTAATGTCAGATAAACAACTAAGCGATGCGCGGTAAGTCTGCGCGCATTGCGGTTGGATAGAGAGTGAAGTAAAGCTTGAAAGAACAATTTCAGTGGCGTTACAGAGACGCAGCGCATAGAAGCAAGGGGAAGAAAAGCACGAATACGCCGTGTCCTCCCCGCAGGCTTCCTTCGCCACGTCAGATCAAACGGCGGGGCCATTACGTGCAACAAAAACTCTGGTGCATGTCCACTAAGTTTTCGCTTAATTAAACCCGGGACCGACACGGGCAAGCTGGGTCGCCCGCGCCACAATAAGCGCTTTGCCGGCCGCACGGGAGCAAGCGGACGGACGAGGAACAGAGCGCAGCCACAGGAAATCGGTGGGCATTCTTAAGCGAACCGGGGCTGGCCTGTCTGCGTGCGAGGAGCATCTCGCGCGAAGCGGACGGCAAGCGGGGCGCCACCGCAGAGATGGACCGCTGCCCGCTCCCTTCGTCGCAACAGCGGCAACAGTAGGGAGTGGCGGGAGTTGAGCGAGACGCGTGCCAGCCGCGTGGCGGCGACCGACCGCGGGTCCCAGTCTGCACCACGTGTAGCGCTAATTACGCGGGAGCCCAAATTAGCCCGGAAAGGGACGCTCCCTGCACCGGCACCCGGGAAGAAAAGAGGCCCCGGAAGAAAACAGGCTCGGGGGGTAGGTCAACTCCCCTTCCTTTTCCATGGGCAGCGCACGCCGGGGCGGGACGGTCGCGCGAGGGTACTCCGAACGGCAGCGAAAACAAGGAAACACATAGAGAGAGGCTGGCGGCACAGCTGCGGCGATTACTGCGGGCGAACACAGACAGCCGCAGCAATTGTGCGACGTCAGCGACAACGCGTAGCAGCCGTCCCTACCGCACCGCCGCCTGCCAGAAGGAAAGGCCGTCGACATCGTCGCCCGGTGAAACGTAAATATGGCACGCAACGGTTGACGCAATTCAATGCGCTCGCTGCGTGCCACTAATCGCACCTCCTCTGCTCTGAACTGCGAACGCAGGCGGTGAGCAACAAGAAAAAAAAAAAAAGAAAACGAAAAATATAGAGACGACAGTCCTACAGCACAGCAGTAGGAAAACGATCATTAATTCAACTCCGAAGAAAACAAAGGTGGAGATCACTGATGTACGCTTTTCGTAGTGGCATTCCGCAAAAGGCACGCAGCTTGACTGCTGGCTGCAGAAGATTTCACAGACGACGTACCGATTAACTAATTCCAAAGAGATAGAGAGAGAGAGAGAGAGAGAAAACGCCCGAAAATAAGGCGAAATAAAGGATGCTCCCGTCTCTAGCATCGAGTGCATCACAGGCACCATCACCAGCTGGCCAACGGCACAACGTGCACTTATCAGCTTGTTTGCCAGTTACACTAGTGCACAGGTATGGCGCGCATCAGCGTCATCAAAAGCGCCGCTCTCAGTGCGGCGCGTTTGTTGGCGCCTGACCCTCCTGCAGTCACTGAACAAAGGTCAAAAGCGACTTTCCAGTCAAAAAGCAAGAACGGCTTCACACCGTGCGTTAATATGATCGGCAGACGATAGATGGCCCTTGCGGCACTAAATAGTACCAGATTATCATCATCATCATAACACAAATTTCCTGGCATTCGCGTAACGAGACTTACACTTCTTGGAATGAGAACGAAGGGGTCGGCTGGTGACAACCGACCCTGTAAGTGCCAGAAGCCGCCAGTCTGGCTGCAACAAAGTGCAACAAAGCGGGTTTGTTTCTTTTTTTTTTTTTTATCCAACCGTATCGCGAGTTAAATCAATAAAGAGGCAGCATAGCTGCCTGAGTAAGACGGCTACTAAACGGATAGGGCGACTGTGAACGATTAGGGCCTGATTTGTGGAGATTTGTGGTGATGCTTTTTTTTTTTTTTGGAATGTATGTGTCTAGTAAATCATGAGGCTGGTTCCTGAAAGTACACCAATTTTCTTCAACGGAACGTTTGTTGAAGCTGGCCAAAAAGTTATTCATAAATTCCTCGAGGTCATTATTCATTGCCGGAAAATTGGCTTTCGCGTAATTATATATTGTTTTTGTCTTATAACCTGAAGTGCAAGCGGGTAAACTTAACGTAACAATTACTAGGCAATGATCACTAATTTCTGGCATATAGGTGATGCCTGAAACAATATTTGGGGATGTAGTTAGCAGCAAATCCAATATGCGGGACGTGGATGAGGTAACCCTCGTTGGTTCACTTATTAGCTGTGTCAAAGAAAAGTCCGAACTCTCGCGTCGTATCGCAGTCGTCGTGATTGCCGCCAAACGCGCGACGTGACACAGAGGGGAGGCACACAGCCCCCCCCCCCCCCCACCGATCGGGGGGCGCTCCTAAGCAACTTCACCTAAACTTCGCCCGCATCTGCATGTCGATTCCAAGGCCCGCGCCGTTCGCGCAGCTGCTTTCCTGAAATAGACGCCGTCGTCCCAGCCGCCTTGCTCCTTCTCCCCCTTGCACGCTTTCTTTTTCGCGGTTTTATCGCCGTCCTGCCCTCCGGAGGCTCTCTACCCGACGTCTCGTAGCGGATACGACGAAGACGAATGCAGTGACAAGACGCCGTTTCATACGCGGGCGTATTTCATGCCAGCCAAGCTCGGTGCGACTATGCCCGGCGTTTTCCTCCTGCCCTCCGCCTACGAACAGCAGCGCGGGCTCTCGCCAGGTCTTCTCTCCTCCCCAGCCAACCGGCTCGCTCACAACTTACTTTATTTTCCTTGCATCCTCACAGCGAAGCATTCGCACCGGGAAGCGCATTCCTATTCACCAGTGTATAGTGCGCGCTACGCGAGAGACGGAGGGGGGCACACGACAGCACAGACGGTTTGAGCAAGGCGGGGACCGACGCGCCAACCGCCCGCCAACTATAGCTATTAATGGCGCCGCCCACCTACGGCAAACATGCATCCGACACACACGGCACGACACGGGGCCATGAGACGCAATATACAGCACAGCCTTAGCCGTTATACGGGTACGCTCAAAAAAGAGCCTACCCGATTAACTGTTCGCTATGTTTCATCTTTCCAATCGCGCTCCCGCTTAGCTCTGAAGCGAATTCCCCGACGTCAAAAATGAGTAGAGCGACTGCACAAGAGACTCTTTATGAAAATATGCTAATGGACAGGCTATAGCACTAAATGGGTGTGGGACGAAAAACTAAATCAGTAATTTTATTTTTCATTGTTGCACCTAGACAACGAGAGACGCCTCATAGTGAGTGGAGCGCTGCATATTGATTCTGACCAAGCGGGTATCTCTAAACGTGCGCCGAAACCATGCGGCACAAGCGCTTTTGCAGTGCACCTGCTTAGGTGGATGTATGAAGCCACCGTGAACGAGGTTTTGAACTCACGACCTCGAGCACCGCTGTAGAGTGCCACAGACCGCTATGCAAATGCGAGGGATAATGAATGCAAGCAGATCGGTTAATAAGCTAAGATTAAACATCCGAGCTCGCTACGTATACACTTACACGCACGGTAACAAAGTCGCGTACGCAAGCCGTATCTAGAGAAGTTATTCACATATATGATATATATGGCAAACGTTTCGGAACACATTGCCTAGCTGCCTGGCCCGATAATCGTAGCTACAAGACGGGATTCGCTTCGCAGGTGATACACACAATGATAGGCGCTTTGTGCAAAGCAAATCATCACACTGTATAGTCAGGGTTTGGGGACGCTGACTTGGCCATTAAATCAGAAGGCGTGCAAACAAACATTTAGCTTAGCTCAACATCACGAATTGCAATAGCGATAAAATGCGCCTATTATAACGTTAACGTATACAGTTCGTTTGTTTCCAGATACAATAGACAGTTTCCTAATAACATCTGTCGCCTTACGTACGTTAAACGTAAGTGCCTTTGCCGAACGTTAGGGTCCGCGTCCTGTCAAGACCTTTAGTTTGCCGCACAGGAATGCAAACGCAAGGAAGATGCTATAACAGACGGCGCCCTCTGGTACCTCGTGCCAAACGTATCCAAGCCAAGACAACCCATTAGCAACCGTCTTCCTATAATCTTGTTGCTGCTATGCGGACGCGTCTCGTTAGGCCTACGGGTGCCAGAATAGCAGAACGATCTTAGAAATTGGACGCGCTACGCGCTCATAGCGAACGCTTCAGGCGAATTTAGAGAAAACGAAAGCTCATTCTAATAGTTACTAGCGATCAACGTGACTGAGAGCGCAGCCATGACGAGAATTCACGCTGAAGCGAGAGCCTGGATGCCGAAGTTCGACAACGCTATTTCTTAGCATCCGTAAACATTACGAACGTTATAGTGAATTTTAATAGGAAATTCGGAGTGCCCGACTCTCTGCGCCTGTTCACTCCGCTACGGCGGAGGGCAACAGAATGATATTTGCGATCGAAACACAGGCACTGCCGCCAGAGCAAGTGGCAGGGGGCGCTAGCGCACATTCGCTTCCGAAAGCGCCCAGCATTCCTCGCGTTCTTCGTCGTCTCTGGCTTGAACTCACGCGCGCGCGCGCGTTGTGTTTAGAAGTTTCGCGTTTCTTTTTAGCCTCCTGGCTCTAATAGAAGTCACACCACATGTAAGTCTGCTTCTCTTGTCCGCCGTGGTTGTACGTCGGAAAAATCGGAAACGCAGCGAAGCCCGCGATCAATTTGGCGGCAACACATCGACACAGACTGAAGTGCCTTCGGAACTGCATTTCATCAACAAAAGTAAAGGCGCTGATGTTAAAATGCGGACTTCCGAAAAGGAGCCGTTGTTAACTCTCCATCCGAATACTGGTGAACGACGTCGTTGAGAAAACGCGCAAGTGTCGGTCTCTTGGCCGGCGGCCGAAACATGACGTCGAAGGCTTGCTTGAATACACTAGCTTCCGAAGTTTCTTCGTCGCTTCAGTGCCCGCTGGTCGATTCGAAATTTGAGCCAGATGAACCATCGCACTCCGCAAGCAGTAAAAGCGCAAGTTGACGATGCGAAGCACCCCTCATTGCTTCCGAGAGACCGCGATTCGCGGGAGCGGGAACGCGCGCCATAGGGGTATACGCTGGCTGTGGGTGGCCTGACATCAAGCGACTTCAGGCCGACTCCGCCAATTTTCGCGCAACAGAGAGCGCCGCTCCGTGGAGTGGATCTAGTGGCGGAGCTGTTCCCAATCCGCCAATGAATGATAAGGGGGGCACTCGCAATCTCCCAATGGAAGACTTGCTGCGCAAGGAGCAGGAAAGCTATACTACCGGAAGTGCTCCGAATCTGCCATTGGAATTCCCCATTGAACTCGCCAAATAACGTACGTTATCAGAGCGCACGTAGACCACAGAAACTCAATAACATTCGGAGCACGCGCAGTGAGGACGACGGTATTTCTTTACCTACATAATGCGTTTACGTTTGGTTGCACATGCATGCTATTGTAAAACTATTTTGTGACTGCGCGAGCGCCAATCGACAGAAGTAGGCGAAGTAACGGTAACGGTAGAACGGTAACGTTATATTCTGAAACACTGCAGCATTTTCAACGTGTCTATTCTCACATACCGAAACTAAAATCCTGCATACGCGGGAAACACAGGCCATTCACAGCAGTATTCTCGCTCGCTTAAAAAAAAAAAAAGAAATGCGGAGGGGAAACCTCCGTCACATTTTTAATATAAGTAGAGGCAGAAAAATAAACGGTGTTATTCCCGCCAACTATACTTCTCCTTCGTTAACAAACGCTCAAATTTATAGGTCACGCCGGTTCCTGCATGCTCCCGTAGCATAAAATGTTGCGCAAGCGAACGAGGACAGCGCTGCAACGTTGTTTGAGAAACGGCTTGAAAAAACTTCGCCTGTCGCGCGGAGATTAAACAGCACACATCGCGGAGCATGCGAATCCTCCTGCCTCCCTCCCAGTAATTCTGGCGCAAGTGTGGCCAATTACGCACTTCAAGCTGACAGTGACGCCGCCAGCAAGTCCGCTTGTTGCGACGATATCCCTCGGCTGCTGTCACGGCTCGCTATCGTTCTACACGCCCCGTATGGAGAACGACGCCTGGGAATTATTTTAGGTTGAGTGCGCCGTGCGACACAATTTACTATTTCTGGAGCATTTATAGACCTGTTATTTGAATCTGCTGCACTGACGAGTCGGCGAACAAGAACAGACGCCATGTTACTCGATATCAACGCTTTAGACAAGTGAAAACCGAATGCATAAGACAAATGTGTTTGTTCCATGTGTACAGCTTCGGACTGATGATGTTGCAGAGTCGAAAAACGCGCCCATTGGCCTGTTGCAAGCTCGCAGAGAGACACTGCGCCTTCCGGTCCCCGTATACTCGGGCGTTTCCCGGAAATCTTATCAGCGATAACATCGAGCAAGCGGACTGGGCAGCCACCTTTATTTATGCAGAGAATTTACGTCCGTTGCGCTTTTAGAACCCGCAAGCACTATTCTGTACTTATTTCCCTAAAATGAAAAATTAAATTTTTTTTGTCCACTATGGAAATGGAAAGGCGGCCGCGGCCACATAACGGGGCTGTCTTCAGTGAATTTCGCGATATCCTAATCTCGAGCACTTATAGCACAAAGACTACAAGGCTTATGAGCGCAATATCTTTCCTCTTTAAAAAGAAGTCAAGTGGAATGTGCTACGCTCTTCATTAAGCCAGTTTACGGGTGTAACCTTTAACAAATATAATCGCGCAAACATACCGTTCTGTGCATAACGGCGTCAATTTAGGAATTCATTTTTCAAGACGGTTTGAAGTAACAGCAATATAAGTTAAGAATTAAAAATTAAATTATGGGGTTTAGCGAGCCGAAACCACTTTATGATTATGAGGCACGCCGTAGTGGAGGACTCCGGAAATTTCGACCACCTGGGGATCCTTAACGTGCACGTAAATCTAAGTACACGGGTGTTTTCGCCGTTCGCCCCCATCGAAATGCGGCCGCCATGGCCGGCATTCAATCCCGCGACCTCGTGCTCAGCAGCCCAACACCATAGCCACTGAGCAACCACGGCGGGCAGCAATACAAGTTCGCGGCAGTTTATCTCTCGCTGCTATCCCCAAATCGACACTTATACCTCGGTAAACGCGTTTCCAGTTTAAGGTATACTGCTCTACGCAAGTGATTTAGCGAAAACGTCAATGCCTGAAAAGAAAAATACAGAAAAGCGCTGACGAACACAAGTTCCGTTGTCTATAACGCTGACTTTAGGCAAATCGAGGCTTTCCTTGTTCGGTCATTGTTAATCACTATAGGTTGGAATGTGTTCGTGTTTAAAAAAGTCGCAGTTTCGCCTGAAAGGCGAAGTATCGATTGCAATAGACTATTAGTAGAGAGATATACGAAGTAAGGATAGTAGCTTTATCAGCCGTATAAACGCGTAAACACAGGCATACTAACTAAATTAACAAGCACGGTGTCACGCTCCCACAAGAAAAGATAAACCCATATCACTCGATGACCGCGGAAAGCTCGCTGTCAAAATGCTGGAGTGAGGAAGCGCGGCAGCAGCAGCGAGCGAATTGACCTTCGTGATGCCTCTCGCTTCAACGCGAACTAAGCGGCGTGAACACAGCGCGCACGAAGCTGTGAGCCCCTGGTATTCCTAGGCACTCTACACAATCGCAGATCGCTTTCAATATTGGCGGCGAGGAGTTACGGAGTCGCCATCTATCGGAAGCGCCTCGCTGGCGTAGTATGAGGGATCGTGCGGTGCGCTCCTCATAGGTTTTGCTGTCAGCGCTCACTGACAACACCACGCGCGAGCTCTCCCGGACATTTCTATAAGTACTTTCGAAACGAGAGGAGTTTCTTACTGTCTAAATAATAATCTTGGGCAAACTGAAAGCACACAATCGTTTACAGACGCTATCTCCTCACCGAATACGTGCAGTGAACGCCACTGCGCGCGGTCGCCGCGATGAAGTCTCCCGAACCGGCTTCTTGCGTGAAAGGTAGGTAAACGCTGAGAGAACACTATGTGAAATATGTTCTTATAGTGGTTGTATAACTAAATGGAGCGTAATAGAACGAAGCCTCAATGCAGCGATCGCGCAGATTCGCAGCGACCGACTGCGCGTCTGCATGCTTGTCCGCGCACTGTTTCGCTTTCTCCGCGCGCGCGTTTTCGCACCGTGCCATGAGCTTTAGGCCGCAGAATATGAGCATTTGACAGTATACAAGCAACCATTGTTGCGTGGGCGCTATCAGAGCTGTTCAAAAATAATTTCATTGTAGAGACTTCGACGCCTACGGGGACTGTGATGTCCCGTCGCGACGATTCAATCTTTTTTTTCTTTTAAATTCTTTGACCTTTCAATATTATTTCTCGAGTTGCGTCGCACTGTATGTTAGCGGTGTTCTCAGCGTGCAATTTCCCGCTGCTCCTTTTTTGTAATCCAGTGCATTAATTCATAACACAAACATGACCATATGCCATGCTTTATTTAAATGTGCTTCTTACCGCGTCCTTTCCACTCCACTGAACTTGCGAGTATCTATAGCATCGACAAGTTCATAGACCAAACCGTCATGACATTAGTCGGGCAGCGGACTCAGGCGAGCGTCTCAGTGCGCGTTTTCAGAACATCGCAGACCGGGTGCCGTAGCAGAAATCTTCCTCACGTCTGTGCTTGCTGCATACCCGAGTTGTAGACGATGACTGTTTGCCGGTTTTATGCTTCGCGAGCCAAGCTTCACGCAGCTTCTTGTCCTGCGGCTACGTGTGAATAAGGCTGACACCGGCCTCCGTTACGTGCGTCCGGCCCTGCGGCACCGAGCAGTAGCCTACCATGTTGCGCGCCTTCAAAGGCAGCCACTACCTATTGTAGTGCTTTGAAGCGTTGTAAAGGAGACACTCGAAGCGGGAAAATTTCGCCACTAAATGAGGACCGCAGCATACGAGGGAATTTAAACTCGTTTTCAGCTCGCTTCGGCGCGCCCGAAGCAGCCGACGCGGCCGCTATGTCCACGTGATCCCTCCTAGCACGTCACGCCGACGGTGGCGCCAGCTTTTCCAGTGGTGGAGCTCGAGGCCAATGGGGAACCAGCGCTGGAGTTTTGACGACGCCTGCAGCGCCGCCCCAGCGGTCAGGACGTGCACAATGCAGCCGCACCCGCGGAAGAAAATTGCTACTGGTAGTGGCGTTGCGCGCCCCGCAAATCGAAGGAAAACAAAAGGACGCCGACGATACTGTTGCGTATACAGGTGCCACAACTACGTCGGGATGAGGGAGGATGTATCCTTCAGCGTCTTTCTATCTGAACCCTAAGAACAAGAACGGAGGCGGCGTTGGATCCAAGCAGTCAGGCGAGCGGACTAAGTTCCCGTCTTGTCGCCCTGTCAAGCGGTGTCGGGCTGGTTTCTAAATCGAATTTCGCGTGTGTGCTTGGTTTATTCGATAGTGAAGACGGTCAGCCATGACAGACAGTACCAAACAGCAGAATCTGCAGTCGGCATTTCGTCGGAAACAAAATGAGCAATCGCATGCACCATCCGGCATATGTAAAACCATTTTTCCTTCGCAATACCACCACCAAGCCCCTTCCAACGCCACCGCACCAAGCGAACGATACGAAAGGTAAATATTATCCATTCATTGCCAAGAATTATGTGGTAGGGAAGCTGCCTTGTAATACGAGTTGTGTGCGCATACTGCCGGCGCACGCGCGACTAAGCCGCCTATGCGTTTTTTAAAAATGCGCATGCGGATGAGGACTCGTCACTGAGATGCATCCGGTAAATTTATGTAATTATTGCTAAATGTAGCCAGCGTTTTTACGGATCCAGCAGCGGAGCACTCAAACCTTTGCTTGCGCGAGTCAGCTGATGCGATAAAGCTTTCTTTTCCATTGACTGCTGTGGCGAAGTAACGTCAGAATTTTTTATGTGTAGCCAGAGAAATATGGAATGCCTTCAGGCCAACTAATACTTCCGAAACCATAGCGCAGCACGACCGGAGCCATAACTGCTAGATTTGCGAGGCAGGCTGCCACGCAAGCATGTCAACGGACCACAGCGCAACCATATGGCGCAACCGTTAAAGAAACACACGTGCTCGCTGCGACACACTGTGAAAAATATATAAAGCTTAAAAAGCTTCTTTCGTCATTTTTTTCACTTGATGGCGCTAGCTTCTTTACGAAAACTGTCCGCTTGAAGCGGCGGGAAAACGGAAACATACGAACTATAATACGGCCGCGCACGTGTGTGTCGTCTGGTCGAGATTAGGTCGAGAGGCTGGAATATGCCGCGTTTCGTCGCCAGGGCGGCGTGCAACGCACTCTTTTCGACGCGCCGCCTATCCAGCGCTGGTTCCCCATAGGGCCCGCGCGACCGCGCCATACAGAGCAGCGGCCGGGGAGGCCTTCCCCCCCCCCCATCCTGTGCCTTGCGCGCGACGAAAGACTGCGCCTCCCTGCTTCCCTCCCTTGCGCGCGCGCGCGAGAATGAGCCGACATCATCGGCTCACCCTCGCAATATGGCGCGCGGCGGCGATGGTGTGTGTGTGTGACAACCTTATTAATTATCCTACGACTGGTGGCCTGAGTCTAGGCCGCGCCGGGGGCAGCAGGGAGGCCCTGTCTCTCGGTAGCCTACCGGGTTTGCTGGATGGCCCAAAGTTGGCCCTGAAGATCTTAGCCAGTCAGTGCGGCTCTCCACCGCACCTCTATTTCATCCGGGGGGACTGCAATTCTCCTCTGAACCATTGCACAATCCCAGAGTATATCCTCTAGGGTGGCTCCTCTATCATTACATAATTTACATTTGACATCAAGGTATAATTCCGGAAACATGCGGTTAAGATGTTCCGTATAAAGTTCAAGGGCGATGTTATCGCCCTTGAACTTTATGCGGAACATCACGGGGACGGTAGAAATCCGCCTGGAGTGTCCATATAATAGCTATCGCAATAATAACCTCAACAGCGCAAGGTGGCGCGACTGACGGGGCAAATCAAAGGAAATATGTTCTGGCATCGCGAAGCCTGGTCACAACGCGCGCTCAGGACTGGCGACCTTCTGCACTATCGTGAACCGCACGCCCTCAGTCAGTGATCCATGTCATGCACGACCTTGTGACCAAATTGGCATGAGCAGCTAGTTTTGCGAATAAGAAGGAATTTGGCTGTGCCCTAAAGTTCTGCAGTGGTCCTGGTGTTGAAGTGCATAGAGCCCTCAAGCACCGACAGTTCCGTGGGAGCCATAAAACCCAACCACGAAATCTATAGATTCGCTCACGTGCTTTGAAGCTTCCTGCGCCAGCCACGAGCAATATGATAGGGAATACAAACATTTCAATATGAGAGCTGCGGAGACTTGACATATGACCCACCGTGGTGGCTTAGCGGCTATGTGTTGCGCTCCTAAGCGTGCACGAGGTTGCGGGATCGAATCATGCAACGGCAGCCGCATTTTGACTGGCCCGAAATGCAAAAAAATGCCCGTATACAGCGCGCTGGGTGCACGTTAAAGAACCCTACATGGCGAAAATTATTCCGGAGGCCTCCCCTCCCCCCCTCCCCCACATGCGGTGCTTCGTAATAGGACCGTGGTTTTGTTTGGCACACAATAGTCAAGAATTTGAACTTTAGGGATATAACAAAAAATGAAGTTTCGTTTTCTTATTTAGGAGCCTATTGTTTCATCAGAAACTACGTACATATTCAACATGTCCAAACATCAGCGGCAAACTAGCAAACGAGACATCATCGCTGTACGCTTAGACACTAATGAGGTATTCCTTGTTCCCATCACTCCTAAGTGTACATATGTGAAAGGAACTGCGAAAGCGTTGCCAAACCAATTCGATGCTTCAGTGATCGCATCCTGGCTCAGGTGATACTTCTATAGTGCCCACTGGTGCTACTCTTATATAAGCGCTACGGGGACAAGAAAGGCCATTACCCTCGAGCAAGGAGGCGATTCGCTGTCGCGCTTTCCGCGGCGGCACGGAAAGCCACCAAAAAAGCGATAACGCGATGTAGAGCGTTATTGCAGTTTTCTGTTTCTTCCTTTCTTCCATTACGCCAAGCCGGACAATGGGAATCACCGCGAAGACATGGGTGCACGACGGCAGCACACAGCGACGTCACGCTTCTGAACAGGAGGAGCCATTTCGTGAAGAGGGAAACGAAGCAAAAAGAAGGAAAGTTCGGGTCGCACAATGCCCCTGGTCGCCGAGTTGCGCTTGGTTCGCGCCAAAGCCGGCCCTCAGTGGCACAGGGACACCTTTGAGGAACGCCTTCTTTCCACTCTTCCTTGGAGCCGTTTCGATCACAGCGTCTCCGCATGGTGACATAACATTTTTCGCTGTGTTTCCGGCAGTGACAGCCAAGAAAAAGAACTTGTTCATCCTTCGGTAAAGGCATAAGAACACGCAAAACCATCGCTTCAAAACTGAATACATGTGTACATGTATACACGTGTACGTTCGTCTGCACCAGTGTTACTGATGAGCATTCCGTTCCGCACGACAAATTCCATTAAGGCAGGGAAGAACGGAGCCTGTTGGAACAGATTTGCGTTGTTTCCACCAAATATCAACAAATAGATGAACTGAACCCGGATTCGAAAAAAGAAACTGTGAAAGAAAAGAACATTTTCCGGTTTTACGCGCCAAAACCGTGATCTGCTTACACGCTAGAAATGATCGTGAGAGCAGGTTCCAGAGGATCGTGATTTTGGACGTACTCTTAGCGAAAGCAGCCTGCCAACTGCAAAAAGCGCTACCAAACGCAAAGCATTTGGAATTCTGCTCTGCGTAACATCCTTTCCCGTTACTCGGCATGGGGTGGAGGGGAGCGAAAGACGGGTGTTTTAATGTGCTGATCGACTTGAAGACGATGAAGCAAGACATGTATAGAGGATAGAAAGAAATGATAGGGAGGATATAGGCACGCCTTTCGAGAACACGGAATCAGAATTATGTTAGTGGGGGGTAGTGTAGACATTGCAATCAGAATGTTTATTATGAAGAGCTTCATTTGTTTCCAGAAAAAAAAAAAAGAAAGTTTGAGCACCATTTTCACGGCAGTCTCTAAGTATCAAACTCGAGTCATCAATTAAGTCGTTATTCTATCATGCCTGACGGATGAAGCATGAGCGCATAAGCCGAAGAAAATGCGATACCATTACTGAACGTATGGGACGAGCCTTCTGCCGCCTGCCGTGCATGTCTAGTAGAAAGCACTTCTCTAACTGCGCCTAGTTATAATAATAATAATATTTGGGGTTTTACGTGCCAAAACCACTTCCTGATTATGAGGCACGCCGTAGTGGAGGACTCCGGAAATTTTGACCACCTGGGGTTCTTTAACGTGCACCTAAATCTAAGCACACGGGTGTTTTCGCATTTCGCCCCCATCGAAATGCGGCCGCCGTGGCCGGGATTCGATCCCGCGACCTCGTGCTCAGCAGCCCAACACCATAGCCACTGAGCAACCACGGCGGGTTGAACTGCGCCTAGTTAAAAGAAACTATTAAAAATACTCGACAAATGTTTCAGTCACCCAATAGCCGACGTGATAATAGGAAAGTTAAGGGCAGTGTCAAGAAACGTCGTTATGTTTCCGACGATCGCGCAACTGCTAGAAAATCGACTCCAAAAAGAGAACTCATATGTTACCAGCAGCGTTATATCTTATTACGTTACACCACGTTACATCTCATTCGCAGAAAACTGATGAAAATCAGCATTCGCCCAATAAAAACCTTTGAAACCATATAACGGCTTATTTAGCGGCAATCCATGCATTCCACGATGTATCGCGATTCGAACGCACGCTCTCCGCTCCGAAAGCCGGCACCACGCCTCTTCTCCGGAAAAAAAAAAAAAGAGTTGGCGCTTCTGTGAGTCTTAAAACAAGCAAGGGGGCGGCATCTCATTAATAATAAAGCTGAATAGAAAATGAACAGTGACTTAAGGAGAAGGTTACACGAGATCGCGTTCTCATGACGCAGCGCATGCTACTGTTAATCAGTGGGCAAATAAGAGAACGCAGCGGCAAATAGCGGATAAAGCGGTAAGAGAAAGCGAACCATGATTGTTTTTGCTTTCAGACGGAGTGCAATCCGGCCTGCGTTCATGTGCGACAATGCCCATCTGTCTACGGGAACACCCTCGCAATTGTGAATGGAACGGAACGAACACACGCGGAGAGGTGTCTATAGTCACGCGCTTCTGTTTGCCGGTGTTATCGCTATTTATGATGATCTGTTTTATGGTGGTCACGACAAGTTTTAATGTCATGCCTGGTAACGCTCTTCACGTCGCTTGTCTCTTGTTTGGCCGAGGGAAGGGGAGGGAGAGCGACAGAGAGATAGAATGGCTTTCATAAACGCTGCAGACGTTTGTCTGGCCATACGCGCTCAGAATACTACTCTGACAATAAAGCAGCGTGCTGGTCTCTACTATCTGGAACACACGTAAACAAGCTCATGCGCAGAACGTTGTCATTTGCTAATACGTGCATAAATACAAAGTTACTTGGCAACGCCTTCTTCTGCAGGAAAGACTTGTTTTGTTTTTCTTCCTATTTCTCATTATACGTCGTAAACCGCACGCGCATTGGAATGAATTATCGTGACCACATACACTTTCCTTCGCAACGTGTTCGCACAACATGGTTTAACAGACGCAGCTCACGCTACGAAACAGTCATCCATTGCTACGAAATATAATTCTGAAAGCTGACACAGTTGGTCAAAAAATTGGTGACAGCCCCGAACTTTCATCCCGAGAGTCGTTCAAGAAGAAATATATAACGAGCACGAACAATTTGCGTCGAGCCGCAGGTTCACCCACCATCGCCCTATTTAAAAAAAAAAGCCAAAATAAAAAATAAACACACATTGCAAGTTGGCGCGCGCGTTCCGAGAGCGAACACACAGACTGCCGGCCAGCAGCAATGTTCGCGGGATCGGGGCAGAAAGCGTGCGAGCAAACGCGCCCGCCACAGTTTCACAATCTCATTCAACGGCGTCACCAATCTGTCCACGCGTCGTTCGACGTCGGTAGCGGGAGGGACGCGAATGCGACAAAGAGGCGAGCCCCCCTTTGGCATAAAGTCCTCGCACCCCGCCGTTGAGGGTCGTCCGGTAGAAAGAGGGGGGCAACGAGCCGCCTTTCGAGATGGGACAACGGTCCGTCGGGGCGCGCGAAAAGCATACGCGTAGAAGAGTGGCCCCCAGGCGGGTATGCGGCGAGCAGCTCGTTCTCCATCCAGCTGAGTGCATAGTAGAGCGGCAACGCATGCGGCAGCTGTGCCAGCTGGCTGTAACCGGGGCTGCAGCCGGCGGCGCGGGCTCCGAACCGTTGCCGGCGCCACAAAAGGAGGCCTCCTCGACTGACGAGCTCCGAGCGTACGCATATAGCGGCGACAAGTACGCGCAGGCTGCCGCTGCGCCCTCGGAGCGAGTGTTCGGGGAGGGCGCACCGGCGGCGTGCGGGACGTCGCGCCGGGCCGCCTTTCGCTGCCGATGATGGGGTCTGCCATGCCAAGTGCCGACCGCCAGCACCGACCGCTTGTAAGCTTTGCAGAAGTGAACGTCTACGAAGCTATCGGGACGGGTGCATTACAGCAAAGTGCGGCGATTTCTTTCTACGGTTCTGAGCTCATTTACTGCAAGAGCAGCAGGCTCTCCGAGCGGACACAGCAATCTTAGGTTTGTCCTCAAAGCGTGGCTCTTACCCACGAGGAGGTAATATGATCACACAACGAGACAAATAAAAAGAAAAAAGAAAACATTCGAAGACACAATGGACGTGGAATGTGACCTCTCTCTATGCTTTCTGGTATGCAGCCGACTTTTTACCCTTCTACCTATATATCTCCCCGCAGGTCAATGTGTAGATGTCAGCCGTATAGGCTAGACAGTTACGGTGCAACCAGCATAATTCTCCACTTCCTCTCGTTCTTCTCCCAACCACAAATAAACAATTTCTCAGTGCGATATACATCATCATCTCTCTCTCTCTCTTCCCAGTGCGATAAATTGTTTCTCGCACACCGACGGGCAACTCTTGCAGCGCAACATTCCGGACGCACGAATGAACTCGGGCACAACTGAAGAGAACGATCCCGTGGCTGGCGCAAAACAAAAATCCACCGAACGACGAGAGATTGGAGATCGATAATGTTAAACGTATACACATACTTGTCTCGACCGAAGTTCGAATAACATTCTGCTGAGGCAGGAGACGCGCGGCGCCAGGAAAGCTGAAAATCACCCGATACTTCTCGAGAACAACTTCCCTGCGATGCACACAACGTCCTCCTTGTCTGCTACATTATTGCCTGCTACGGCCTCCGAAATACGACGTGCACAGACACCGCCGCTAGCAAGCGTCCTGCGCGGTGCCCAAAACCTCGCACACATTGCCAAGCGCCAAAGCTGTGCGAGCTGAGCGTCCGGCTCGAAACTTCATATATGACGCACGAAGATACACGAGTTCAATATCCAGTGTGTGGTGGACAAACTTATAGCGTTATTCTCTAAGTGGCGAGCGTGAAACATGAAGGGAAAAGGAAAGAAAGTAGAAGAGCCTCATACCCATCAGAACAGTGTTAGTCAGACGCAAGTACCGCCGCAGGTGCGAAATGGGCCAGGCGGCGCTCCTTAAGATACGGCCGTTTCTGCCGTAAACTTCCACGACGTAATTGCAAGCGGCGACGCTCTGAGCGGACCGCGGAAGTTTACCGAATCTATACGCACTGCTTCAGCGATCGGAAGCAGGGCTCGAAAGCAGTGAAAAACTAATGCGGCTGCTTTCTCGCGTACACACCGACGAACAGATTCCATTTATGTCTATTACGTATAGTGAAGCGGTATTTCGAATAGTTAACGCCTGTGTCCCACAAGAGCGCGCATGTCCGCAAGAGCCAATGAAGAAAACATCGAGAGGTTCTGCATGATTGGATCCGGGTAATACGCGCAATTTTCCGTGCTACATCATCGGCCAACTTCGCGATGGCCTTGCGTTCTTCCTTTGTGCTGCTAACAGGAAGACCTAGTTCCGGCAAAAATATATCTGCTACAATTTCCTCAAACATATTCTGTCCTGAAAAATTAAATTATGGGGTTTCAGGTGCCAAGACCACTTTCTGATTATGAGGCACGCCGTAGTGGGGGACTCCGGAAATGTGGACCACCTGGGGTTCTTTAACGTGCACCTACATCTAAGTATAAACGGGTGTTTTCGCATTTCACCTCCATCGAAATGCGGCCGCCGTGGTTGGGATTTCGTGCTTAGTAGCCCAAAACCATAGCCACTAAGCAACCACCACGGTGGGTATATTCTGTCCTGCTCCTCCTTCGTTAAGGAAAGAAAACGAACAAGAAACAAGAATAATATATAAATAAACATATCTACGCTTGTTACCGAACCACAACAGGCAGCTTGCAGTACGAATCGGAAATGTTGCAAGGCAGCTGCAAGTCCGAAAGAAAGAAAGAACGTGTCTTTATTTTTCGATACAACAAACCAAATACGGGAGAAGAAATAAAGTACCCCACTAACCATGCTCAATATATGCAACCCCCTTCTGGTGCAATAACTCATACTGATGGCTGACTCGGACAATAACTGATCGCTTACATTTCAATAAAAAAAAACTGTTTCACTCGCATCCATCGTTAGTGCGTAAAAACAAGCTCTGCCTTTACTCTGGAGCGTTTAGTGTATGCTCGTTAGCGGAAACAGTGGCGGTGGACGCCTCTGCAAACACATGAAACACATCTGTGCCGTAGGTGCACTACCGTGACCCGCTGTGGTGGCGTACTGGCGTCGCGCTGCTAAGGTCACGGGATCAAACACCGGCCGCACTTTGATGGGGGCGAAATGCAAACGCGCCAGCGTACCTCGCATTGGGTGCACGTTCCCCAGTTGGTTAAGATTCATCCGGAATGTTCCACTATACGCTGTGCTTCATACTCATATTGTGGTTTTGGTTCATAACACCCTTACAATTTAATATATATATATATATATATATATATATATATATATATATATATATATATATATATATATATATATATATATATATATATATAAAAGTTAAAGTGGCAAGTGTGTCAGACGTCGCTGCATAAATATCCAAGGTTTCAGTGGCACGGCAATTCCTTAGAAGCTGCTTTGTCGATGACAGAACTGGCTACAAGCTGTGGGTATAGTGCCCTGCTCTTCTAATACCGGTGACACACGTACACTTCTGATCACTATCGGGGCCGGCCCGGATAGAATTTCTTGGCCGCGATCAACAACGGTCGCTGCTGCCCGATCCAACGATCCGGTTAGAGTTATCGGCTGCTTATCGTCTTCACCTCTCAAAACTGAAAATGCCTCGACCACAAATGCAGATTTGCAAAATGTGGTTCAATTTAGACAATATTTCAATTTTACAGCTTACTATTGCGGATAAAAAAAAAAGGCTTTTAAATGTTTTTTTTTTTTCACTTCCTTCCATTTTTTCTCATGTTTTTTTTAATATGTTGAGCTGCCTCCACTTTCGGATTTTAGCGTTTTCAGAATATTGCGCTAGATGGCGCACATGTCAACCTGCGATCGCGCTCAAGAAACATGATCGCGATTCACGAATCTTGATCGTCAGATCGCGATCCCACAGCGACCGTGCATAGCATCACACCGATCTGCATCGAGCTTAACGTGGATCGGCCCCGATCGCAATCAGAAGTGTACGTGTGACCGGTATAACTTTGGCCTAACGGAAGTTCTTTTTGCTGACTTACGCAATAAGACCAGTTGACACGTGCCACTAAGTGAAGGACATTTAACCGCACGCACGATCAATGTGCGTAGTCGTCTGTCATCAGTACATATAAGCCTTGCACGATGAGGGGGTTGCGTATTTTGAGCATGTTCAATGGCCTTACAAACAACTGTCTGCTTTCGTATGCATACTCGCTTACGTGAATTTGCGGGCATTTTCTGGGCGTAAATAGGCCGCATTTCAATAGTCAAACTTCAGTAACGCGTCAACGCTTGTCTCGCGTGCTTGCTCGCACACGCCCGTATACCATACATGAGTCCAGGCCTCGAAGTTGGCACAACAGAAAATCGCCGAGCCCGGAAAAAAATTGAAAGTAATACGACAACTAGCGTAAAATCGCCGCGTTAAATAAACGACGAAATAGAAAAGGTGAAAAACTGCAGCGGCAGATTTCAAAAAGGACAAAGAAAGGAAAAACTATTGCTGCCAAGAATCGTACAATGGAGCGCAGCTGGACGACGACGCGGCACCTGATGCGCTCGGCGGCAAATGGCCACGAAGCAGACCGCGTCACACGCATGCTATATAGCTGGCGCACGCGCGATCACCAAGCCACAAGACAGTGATCAACGCGCATGGCCTGGGGCGTGAATCAGATCCATCAGTGGCAGCAGTTGGGCAGCTGCGGGGCGAGAGGCGGCACAAAGGTCCTGCAATACAGAGCGGGCGGCGACGCCGCCTGCGCCGATGGCCGGATTCACGCCCCAGGGCGATTGCGATCGGGAACGATCCCAGCCCTCCTCTCTTGCCCGACGGGTATCGTGTTGGTGTGACGGCGATCGACATTGTTCGTGCAATCGCGCACGGGTCTCTCCATTGTGAGCCGCCCCGGAGCGATGGAGAGCGCTGACGAACTAAAGAAATTACGTCTGTTTCGCCAATTCCGACTTGTGAAAGACCCTTAACGCGTCCGTTGTAGACGCAAAAACGAAACGCGTTGACCAGCCTCGGTGCGACTAGACGCCGGTTAGTCAAGCTGACTGGACCAGTCTTTTTCACTTTTTTAACCGAGGCTTCTTCCCTCCCCTCTTCGCTTACGTAACTCTTACACCCAGTAAAGATTCGTTAATCCTACATTTTTACCCAATAGTCGGCCGCCGAGCTGAGAAAAAAAAAATAGTTTCTACGCCCGATCCCATTCAATAGCCCCATGTTCATGTTGCACGGCGGCTCAATCACTCGTGCACATCACGCGAAACATATTGTCATCGCTTGGAAAATAGCGGTGTTCAATTGGCGGAAACTCTTGAGTAGAATCGAATGGAATACGGATATTTTATTTCTAAACAGAATGAAATAAACAAGAAAGCAGTAGCGTGGAGTCCACTTGGTAAAAAAAAAGATAGGGATATTTGAACTATTTCATACATGTGCCGTTACCAACTGGACATCTGCTTAGGCGAAAATCTTGTCAATGAAAAATCAACTGCTTTCAGTCATTTGATGAACAGTTACAAAGGAACTAATGAAAGTGGGGAAACAGGTGCACGTTAAGTGCTGTGTTCGTTGAAGGAAAGAAGTGTGACACTACAGCATCGTGTATTGCTTTATTGCTTTTAAGGGATGCAAACGTGGTGAGACTGCGAAAATGATATATTCTTTTACCTAAATCGTGAAAACAAATTCGCATATATGCTGCTTAGATGCTATAAATCCTTAATGAGTGACAAAAACAGAATATCGAGCAGTAGTTAGGTACTCCGTGTTTTCGCTAAGAAACTGGTTCCTGTGTGAAACACCGCAGCTATCCTGCAGCAGAATCATTCGCAACTGTCCTCAATGGTATCTATGTCTCTCGCTCGAGCACCCAAAAAGGTGTCGTTACCCCTTTTAATCAAACAGAAACGAATATTCGACAATTTTTTTGCGAATTCTCCAATGGAAAACGAATAGAATGGAAAACGCTATTCAGTTCGTATTCGAAATTTTGAATATTCGCACACCCCCACTAGAAATGTTAGAGCTAACTGAGGCGCAAGCGAAGAGGGAGATCTGCGGAGGCCACATAAAAGCCGAGAATAAACGCACAAACGCAGGTAAGGTTTTCAGCACATTTTGGTCGGACATTATTACTCCACAAGACGTTGCCACCCACCAGGCACCCAGCGCGGCCGCAGCCGAGGCTCACTATAGAAAACAATGCCCTTTTCTTTTTCTTTCTTTTTTTTTTTTCAGGGAGGAGGTGAGGGTGGCTCAATAGCGCAGCTTAAGTCTCCCGGCCAAGCCACGGTTATCGCGCGTCGGGCTACAACTCTCGCTCCGCACGAAGCGCCTGCTACGCCGAGCGTTTCCGCGTGCAAGAGGTCGCAAAGCACACAACGTCCGCGCGCACAGACACTGCACCGTCGGTTGGCGCGCAGGCCGACGAACCTGAAAGCGGGGGCGTGCGCCGTTCAACCTGCGCAACCACTTCACGCCAGATACCCGGAAAACGCCCGGCTCACGCAGAAACACGCCTCGACAACGGGGACGCAAAGAGAAAAAAAAAAAGGCGGCGAGGACGAGAAGCAGGAGGAGCCCGCAGGTGCGTGAGCGTGGCCCCAGCTGCGAGGCTCATCCGCCACAAAACAATGGCCGCGCGCAGACCGGAGCGGGGGATTAATATATGCGAGGAGGATCTACGCTCTGCGGCAACAATCGGAGCTCTGCCCCCGAGGGCCGGCGCGTATTGTGCGCGGATGACAGCAGCCCGTTCACTTCCAGCGAGATTACTTAACGCTCCCACATATATCCAAAGGGGTCGGGAGTTCTGCGCACTTCCTATACGGTGAACGCGTCGGCCACTCCGCAATACAGGCAGGGAAGCAGCTCATAAATGGGACACTAAGAGAGCAACGCGAAATCGGTTTGCATTTGCACCATTTAAAAAGTACTGCTTTCATTCATTTAGAGGGAAACCGGTTGGGGTGTCTGTGGATATTAAGAACCTTTCGAATAACGAACCGAATAGTGTCCTATTTGATTTGTTCGCAAATACGAATATCTTGCGAACAGTTTTCGAATATTGGAAAACGTCAACTGCGCCCCATTTAACGTAATATTGGAGGAAAAATTACCGCAGATTCCATCCCCGCGGGCATAGCGTAGACGTAAAACATGAGAACTGGCGTAGTGGAGCAGCAGGCTGCGTGTATACACGTCGCTGAGGGAGCCGTACTACTCTATCGGCAATGCTGCGACCATTCGCGCTCCCTGAAGAGTTCTGTACATGCGAAGAAACGGCCCGTTTGAGCCTAACGCTCAATTTTCGCTTTTCATAAATAACGCTTAATAATGTGCTATATCTCATGACAGAAACTTGCTAACTCCAAGAATACTAGAAAGTCAACATCGCTTCATAACCATTGTGAAAACGGATCTTCATTATTCGAAAAATATTCTAAAAGTATTCAATATTCGCTTCGATTCGCTCCTGGTATCTATTCCATTCGGTCTCAAAAATTACTATTCCTCTATCCGTAGTTGGTGTCCCTTTCAGTTTTTAAACGCGTAACTAAGAGTACACGTGATAACACAAATGACTACATGTACAGCAAATTAAAGAGTCACGGCGGAAAGGAGGAAATGGGCGCAAATCTTGCGACTTAGCACAGCCTGAATGATTCAAGAGCGTTACAGTGAGCGACACGCAGCCGGCGCCATCATCGTGATGTTAAGGCCCTTAGAAAGAACCAGCGGGGACTCTCGCCGGATGTCCCAGGCTTAGATGTAGCCTGCTATGGCCATATCAAACGGTCGTGACGCCTCGGGCCTTAACACGTGCACACGCCTGAAACGCGCGGCTTCAACACTACGCTGCAAAAAACATCATGATTCTACATGCCTCTTACTGCTCTCTGTAGCCGTATATCTGGATGGGCTAAGCACGACCTGTTAATTAGCGTCTCACAAATAAAACGTTTACATGAATGCAATATCGCAAATAAAAAATCGTCTAAATTAGTAGCGCGTACACCCTCTCACGAAAGCTTCCGGCTGGAACGTGAACAGAAAATTGGACAAGTCGGTGTGCACTCGCGACTGGACTGCAGCGACGCGGGAGCCATCACAAACAAGAGGCGACAACGCACGGCGTTGTATCGTACTCCTCGACCCGGTCCCGATGCAAGCCAAAAATCATCCATGCGTAGCTGTCCTTCAGCGTTGCCGATAGCATACCTGTAAACCTGTTGAGCTCTTAAAATTTGTAAAAAAAAAATCCCGTCAACGGTGGCGGGGGGAGGATGAATCTGTCATGCTTTCGTCAGAACTTTCCACTGAGCACACATTTTGTAGAATGCGTACGCACTTTAGAGGAAGTACACAAGCACCCGCAAAACTTGGCACAGCAGAGACTGACAAGCCATATATTGTATTCAGGTCGCACCGAATTACTCGCGACTTTAGTGCTGCCGATTTCGCCTGCTTCAGTAACTCAGTAACTATACTGAATAAACATGCCCGATGCAAATGGCCTACTGGCCTACGGCGTCTTGCACTGCCACAAGAGAGCGGTGCAAATGCTATCAAACAATTTTTTTTGCATGCATTTTTTAAAAATCTTGTCCGACTCCGTCTTACAACGCCTTGAAATCTTTTTCGGAAACAGGATTCACTTTTCGCAAAACATGACGTAGCATTTGCAAAACAGTAGAATGAGCCCAAATTCGCAAATTTTACTTAAAAAAAAAACAAAAAAAAAACTGGCAAAGCTGGTAGGTATGCGACAGTACACAGTCGACTGCAAAGCTTTTCAGAGCATAGAAAGCGCCTAATAAAGTCGAATACCCTCCCGGTTGCGCTCCACTCTGCTTGAAATACAGAGTAGTAGCAGCGCGGTAGTCACACTATAGGGAAGAATACACTACACCTTTCAATTGCAAGAAAAACGCGTTTTCGACGACTTACGTTCTTTCTTTCTTTATTTTTTTCGCGGAATTTTATTACTCCAGAAAAATCGACTTTCCCCTGCAGCCAACATTTCGAGGAACACTGCTAAGGGGCGTTGCTGCGTAGGCTTCGACATCTGTACATTCCACGCATATATACAGGGTGTCCCAGCTATCGTTCACCCAGATTTAAATATATGCAACTGTCACGTAGTTGGATAGAACCAAGGTAATGTTGTTTGCCGTCGCTTGGAGTATTTTTCTTTGCATTCCGCTAATTATATAATTAGTCCTAATTAATTCATCAACTTCTCAAATGTTATACTTATATGAAAAGCGCCAATGAGAAAATTGTAGAGCTACATGAAAAACTCCGGATACAGCTTTCTGTTGCTCAATACGAGCTAAATAAAAATGTTTTTCGAGCGTGAAAGAAGCCTGCAAATGCACGCAAAATTTGCGGGGTTCTTGACGACAGGTAACGCGATCGATATTAAAAGGCGCGAGTGCAGAGCATCCTGTACTAAAATTACTCGATGCGACTTCCGCGCCGCGATGATTCAACTGCCACGGTTAGTACATGGATTTCTCTGACCTATACACCTGTTTGTGCGTTCAGGCGCATCCGTGGCTTTATTTACACTTTATCTGCTTCTATTAGCCCAAATTTCGAAGCAATCCTATTTTTCAAAGCGCAGAAGGCAATACGACTGTGCGCGCACATGCACAAGCGTTTCGAACTGCTTCATTTATAACGCGACATTTTATTTACCATCACCCATTCGCCAAGTCGCAAAGTCGTTAGAAGCTAGATGGGCAAATTTTCGGCCAAATTCATGTATACCACCCATGACTTCCACACAGCCTTGAACCGCCACGCTTGCAGTTATCGTAGGGGCTAGCACTTGTTTCCCCTAGAAATATTGGCAGGAGACTCTACGGGTGCAACAGAGGAATCACGAGGGCAAAGCCCCTGCTCACCCGCCGTGGTGGCTACGGCGCTGCGCTGCTAAGCACGAGGGCCCGGGTTCAAATCCAGGCCGCGTTTCGATAGGGGCGGAATGCAAAAACGACCGTGTCACGCGTGCATTGGGTGCACGTTAACGAGGTGGTCAAAATTAACCAGGAGTCCCCCACTATGGCGTGCCTCATAATCACATACCGTGACTGTGGCACGTTAAAATTAAGTCCCTGCTCGAGACCACGCGAGACGCTTTACACGTGTGCTGGATTGGATTGGATTTAGTGGCCTCACCCTTTGTAACGGGTGGGCATCGCCGTGTCAGGATGCGCGGGAAGAGCCCTCTCTGTACGCGCAAAAAAAAAAAAAAAGAAAGAGCAAATAACGACGTCAAAGTGGGTCCAGTTACTCTAGCATCCTTGCTACAACGCCAAGCGGACATTAGAAGGTGAAAAGTCTTAACCAATCGACTGCAACCACGTTGCAACGTTCAACTATTCACCCGCGAAAGTTGGGAGACTGCATTCTCATCAAGTAACACATTTTGCATCCATTTCCAGATCAGCATGAAGCATCTCTCATCAAAATTTGGCACCTATAGTCAGCGTAATTATAGGACCGGGCGCGCGCATGCCTCGACTGCTGCTATGTCGTTCAGGAGGGCGGCCTGCCAATATCGGCGCGAAACCACGAGGCGGAGGGGTTGACAGCGTAGCAGCTGCCAGCAGGACTAAATGAAAACTAACCAACACCTAAACTCTCCCCTTTTCCCCCTAACTCACGGCGGCCTTCGCAGTCAAAGTTTTTTGCTTAGGTTAGCAGTCAGGCCAATCAGACAGCAATTCTGTTGGCGGTTGACTCGGAGAACGAAACGTTGGCGAGGCAGGAAGAAAAAGAAGAAGAAAAAAAGCAGACTATAGCAGGACAGTCAATTGGCCAACATATTCGAAAATGCCACGCTGTAGCACCTTTCAGTCTAGGTGGTATCAAGCGCTCACATATTCAATGATGAACTGAGTTATGAACTGAAAAATTGTATTTTAATTCTCTCTTTTTCTGCGCGGGCGTGTGTCCGAAGCTACACGCTGGATATTGACACGCCGTATAGCAGAGATTATAAAAATATTACTTGGCTTCTTTAGCACACAAATAAATTTAAACACACGCGCAGGCGTTCTTTTCTTGTTTTTTTTTTTTACGCTTTAGCCACTAATTTACAGCGCTGGATATGCTGTAAATGAGAGGTCGAAATCAGTGGAACAACCGAGGTGTGCTGCAAAACACCACAGCGCAAGATAAAACGCAAAACGCTATTCGTCTGCCTCTCATGCGAATATCGCACAAGGGATTAACCCACATTATAGGCTGTGTCGCTCTGAGAGAGAGAGAGAGAGAGAGAGAGAGAGAGAGAGAGAGAGAGAGAGAGAGAGAGTGAACAGCATTAGGATTTTATAGCACCTTCTCTCCCACGACTCCATAATCTTATACACGCGCGTGATTTCGCGCGTATAAATTACGCGCAACGTCCACTCATAAAAATTTTCATCATCACCGAATGAATATTGTTTGAAATCTGCTGGATTCTATACTGGCACTTAACTGCAACGGCTTGTCATTTTCTTTCTTGCACGCTAAACTTAGCAGGGCGTTTCAGCGGGAACAACCGGTGAAAGCCTTCGAAGGGACCGGCCCTGTTTGTAAACGGCTAAAGGCTCACGGGGGAATCTACGGGAAGCAGCGCGTCCCTGAGAGCACGCGCACCGCGCTGCACGTGACCTCGCTCACGGAAGCCGCCGATCGGGTTTCACACACCAGCGCACATAGAACAAATGACGAGAGAAAGACGCGAGCGCGCGCGACGCAGACACACGCGAGAAAGAAGAAGAAAAAAAAAAAAGCTGACAAAGGGGCTGAGGCACACGCGCGCGAAGTTTCGGTCCAAATCATCGGCTCCATCTTAATGAACATCCGCGAGATGCGGACGGCGAGGTGAAACGGCCCGGATAAGATTTATGCTCTCTCGCGGGACAGAAACAAGTAGGCCGTTCAATTTCCCCATCGTGAAGACGGGGCCTTTCTCAGAGTACAGGGAGAAGAAAAAAAAAAATCGCAAAGTGAAGCATCGAGCGAAGGACGAGGGAGAACGTACAGACTGCGTAAGAAAAAGAAACGCGCCGGCCAACAAACAAAAGTTTGAGGGAGAGAGAAAAGAATGGAGCAGAAGCTGCGCGCGAGTGGAGCGAACAGCGCGCACGCGCACACATGCAATTGGCTGCGCTGAGCATCGCTTGCCGCGTGGGAGGCAGATTCCCGCGAATAAAGATGAGAAAAAGAGGCGAAAATCAGCGACCACGGCCTAGCGGGCGCGGAAAATGATGACGACGCGCCATAAGCGGGGCACATACGAGCGGCCACGAGGCGGCCGAAAAGCGGCCGACGCGACTCGGCGTCGCCGCCGCTGCCGTCAGTCGCCGCCACCGACGAGCGACGCCGACTGCGGAGGACACGGCCGTCGGCGTCGCTCATCGGACGCGCACGAAGGGCTCGCCAGCCTTTCCACCTCCTCGCTTCGCACCTGCTCGCGGTGCCGTTCGTGTACTTGCACGGCGAGTTCGTCGCTCGAAAGAGCGCCAGTCGCTTGGAGTAAGGAGCCTGCAACGCAAACCACACGTAAATAGGGGTGCGCGAATATACGAAACTTTCGAATAACGAGTCGAATGCTGTCCCTATTCGTAAATGCGAATATTTTTCGAATACTTTTGCAACATTTCAAAACGTCAGCTGCGCCCAATTAAACACAAAATTGGAGCAACTTGAAATACGGTAAGCTTTCACCCGTGTGAGCATGGCATAGAATTAAAACATAAGAACTTGCATATAGTGCAGCAAGCTACGTCGCTTAGGTAGCCATACTTTACAGGCTATACAGCGATCATTCGCCTTCTCTGAAGAGTCCTGGGAACGTATTCTCAGACGATCCCTTTCTGCGAAAATCACCTTAGCGTGACGTAGTGTTGAACCAGCCAATCAGCTCATCCGGTTTTGCTCAACCAGCCAAACAGCGCGCGCCTGATGGCAGAGGCGATAGTACCGCCGAAAGTGATCGTCCCTGAATACGTCCCCCGTGCAAGCCAAAAAAACTTTTTGGCTCCTAATTCTCAATTTGTTCGTTTAATAAACAACGCTTCATAACATACTATGTAATGACAGAAACTTGCTAACTGTAGGAATACTAGGATGTGAACATCATTTTTTTACTAACTTTGATAACGGCTGTCCATAATTCGAAAACTATTCGATATTCGATTTGCAGTTGGGACTATCCGATTCGTATTCGATTCGATCTCAAAGATCACTATTCGCACACCCCTATACACGTAACATATTTACGACGTCAAAAATCACGGCATGGTGCCGCCCATAGTAAGCGCGACCTCGCCGCGCTATCCAAAATAACCATGCTGCTAACCATGCCGAAATGCTTTCCATGTGCTTGACCAGTTCCATCGTCAATGAGAGACCCCACCCTGGGCGAAAAAAAAAGTTTACGGTTTTAGATGAAGAGTTGGTTGAAATTGAAGTGTACAAAACCTGCTGAGCGCCCCCGCAACTGTCTGCGTAGAGCACGCGGCAGACACCTGAGCATACTACTATTGCCAGTGCATACGCGGCCGCATGACCTCGTAAATGCAAACTCAAACTAAGCGGTGCAGTGACGCCACAACGTTAAGAAAACATCGCCATGTGGCTGTATATGCGCGAGCAACGATTAGTGCTGCCTTTCGTTCTTGGTACACGGCACCGTATTTAGCGCAGAGTCAGTGTCACGCATGTGACAAAGACTTCGACAAAGGCGAATGGAAATCCGTCAAAAGTAAGGTCTCCGAGAACATCCGAAGGACATCAAAAAAATAGCAAGTGTGGCCAGCTCACGCGAGTGCTATATAAGCCGACACAGAAGTTCGGGTTTAAAAACTAGCGGGAGCTGCTGACTGGACTCAACCCTGCGCCTTTCACAGGATCTGAGCTTAATACTCTCATTGTGGGGAGTCTAAACAAGCCGAAATAAGGGCACTAATGAATACACATACACAACCAAACAACCTTACTGCCTCCGTTGGAAGACGGCCGACGTCCACGATTTGCGTACAAAAAGCTGCCGTACAATTACGCCTCAATTGTATATATATATATTTTTTTGTAGCATCATCGACTTCCCATCATCATCATCATTTACGCCCACTGCAGGACGATGGCCTCTCCCTGCGATCTCCAATTACCCCTGTTCTGCGCCAACCAATTCCAACTAGCGCCTGCGAATTTCCTTATTTTATCGCCCCACTTAGACTTTTGCCGTCCTCGACTGCGCTTCCTTTCTCTTGGCACCCATTCTGCACCCCTAACGGTCCACCGCTTATCTAACCTACGCATTACAATACCAGTCGAGCTCCATTTTTTTTTTCATAATGCCAATTAGAATATAGGCTATCCCCGTTTGCTCGCTGATCCACACCACTCTCTTTCTGTCTCTTAACGTTACCATTAACATTCTTCGTTATATCGCTCTTTGCGCGGTCCTTAACTTGTTCTCAAGCTTCTTAGTCTCCAAGCTTCTGCCCATATGTTAGCACCGCTAAAATGCACCGACTCCTTTTCAATGATAATGGTAAGCTTCCTGTCAGGACCTGACAATATCTGCCGAATGCGCTCCAACCCATTTTTATTCTTCTATAAATTTCCTTCTTACAATGAAGGTCCCCTGCGGGTAATTGACCTAAGTAAACGCACTCCTTCACATAGTCTAGAGGCTGACTGGCGATCCTGAACTCTTGTTGCCTTGCCCGGTTATTGGTCATTATCTTTGTCTTCTGCATATTAATATCCAACTCAACTCTCACACTCTCTCTGTTAAGGTCCTCAATCATTTGTTGTAACTCGTCCCCAGTGTTGCTGAAAAGGACAATGTCATCTGCAAACCGAAGGTTGCTGAGATATTCGCAGTTGTTCCTCACTACTAAGACTTACCAGTTTAATAGCTTGAATACTTCTACGCACGCAGTGAATAGCATTGCAGAGATTGTGTCTCCTTGTCTGACCCCTTGCTTTATAGGTATCTTCCTACTTTTCTTGTGGAGAATTAAAGTAGCTGTGGAATCCCTGGAGATATTTTCCAATTACGTAAGCGTCCTGTACTCCTTGATTACGCAATGCCTCTATGACTGCTGGTATCTCGACTGGAATCAAATGCCTTTTCGTAATCTATGAAAGCCATATAGAGATGCTGATTGTACTCTGCGGATTTCTCGATTACCTGATTGATGACCTGGATGTGGTCCATTGTAGAGTATCCCTTCCTGAAGCCAGCCTATTTTCTTGGTTGACTGAAGTCCAGTGCTGCCCTTATTCTATTGGAAATTATCTTGGGGAATATTTCATATAATACTGAAAGTAAGCTAATGTGCCTATAATTTTTCAATTCTTTAACGTCTCCCTTCTTGTGAATTAGTATAATGTTGGCATTCTTCCAGTTGTCTGGGATCCATGAAGTCGATAAATACGTCGTATAAAGGGCCGCCAGTTATTCAAGCATTATGACTCCTCCATATTTGATCAGATGGCCTGTTATTCTATCTTCTCCTGGCGTTTTCCCCGTTTCATGTCTTGCAAGGCCCTTCTAACTTCATCGCTAGTTATAGAAGGAGCATCTGCAACCTGTTCATTAGTACGTCAAATGGAGGTATGGCGGCTGTTCTGGGTACTGTACAGGTGTTCAAAATTAAGCTTTATGGTTTTCCTAAAATTAGGCACAGGGAGAAATAAAAAATAGAAGAAACCGGAACCGCTGTCGTGGCACGCGACCGCGCAGACTGTAACGATGGCGGCAGCTGCCATGCCGAGATAACGGCGCGAGCGAAGAAGCCGGAGGGCAGTGCGCGTGCGTAATGGTGATTAGACAAGCTGGCATGCATGGTCTTTGCTTGGTCTACGCAAATAAAGTGACTGCTGATTTCCAAGTATTGTAAGTTTTATTAAAATCAAGAGCAACAATTGCACGACACACCGCTCTGTCATGTCGATTTCGGCAGCCGAGAGGGGAAGGGGAACAGTTATCATCTTTGCCTGTGCCTTCGCCCCGTTGTCAGACTAAACGCCGCACGCAATAGCCGCGTCACTTCAGGGAGGAGCTTTGCGCCGATCCTCACTCTCTTGCATGCGTAATCATGCAAACGAGAATTAAAATTTGGAGTCGGATATCGCGGAGCACAGACACGCTAGAAGAATTCTTGCAACCAATACTGTGTAGAAACATGACTGCCTCTAACTTTTCAATACAAACATACCTACTTACTGCGGTCAACAAAAAGGTAGATTTAGTTAATTGGGCTGCTGATAGCGATAATTATCATCTCGCTTTCTGCCCCCCTGGTCACAAATTATTTACACAGGTGGTCATCGCGTGCCTCCCAGAGCCTAATTTTAAGAAAATCATCAAGCTTAATTTTGAACACCCGGCAGAATTCTTCCGCTGTTTTTTACTATGGTATCTTCGAGATTGCTGATGATATTACCCTGCTTATTTCTCAGTGCAAACTCCACCCGTATTATACTCGGGTTAGTATTCTCTCTCTCTTTCTCTCTCTCTCTCTCTCGCTCTCTCTCTCTGTGCGTGCGTGTGCGTGCGTGTGCGTGCGTGTGCGTGTGCGTGCGTGCGTGTGTGTGCGTGCGTGCGTGCGTGTTATCCTTGATTAGAACGTTTACACAAAGACGGCACCATGTATTGTTCAACAACTTGATCTGGGCGAGTTCGTTCATCTTAAGTAAAACTTGAAGCAGCGCGAAGAAGGCGAGGTCGAAATCGAAAACAAATAACAGAACAAGCGCTTGTCCTGTTGTGTTTATTTTTGATTACTGTCCTCTCCTTTTTTGCTCTGCTTCAAGCTTTACGTATATTTCAGTGTGCCGATGGTTGCCGTCGGCCCAGCATACACGTCATTAGGCGGCATTTAAGGACTCCCCGGAGTTGCTCTCTACCTTTTTTTTTTTTTCTACATGTTCCTCTCGAGGACTTTCAATTTCACAGCATGCCGATTGCACAATTTGTGCACGAGCCCAGCTCTGATAAACAGCATCGGTGTGTCATGTTGATAATGACGACCCGCGTGGACTGCTACACAAACACGCTGCACAGGGACGGCTTGTTATTTAGTGCTTCACGTCCCTAACAAAGAAAAGAAAAATTGTCAGTGGCATTGAAACATCAAAGGTAAAAAGTTTTATTTTTCTTTCTTTTTCTTAACGTGCGCTCAGATTATTCACGGTGCTGTTGCTGGCGTGTATAGCGGGCGGGGAGACTGCATGGGGCGGGGGACAAGCGCGGGAGAAGCATATTACTTCCATGGTCGGGCTACCTTCTGACGCAACGCGTGCACGGTCGCTCAAGGCTCAGCGTCAGCTACAGGACTCACTCGGTAGGGAATCCCGCGCACGGAGCTGGGAGAGGGCAAAAAATGTGCGCGATAACAACGGCCCTAGCGTAACCGGCGACACAGCGAAGGGGCCCGGAAAATACAAATGGACGAAGAAAAAGATAAGAGACAAAACAGGCGATAAAAAAAAAGCAAAGTACAGGGGAGTGCACAGCCTCGGAGATCGGCACAGCAGAGCGCCGGGAAATAAACGAGCTGGGGAGCGCGCAAATCGGCCAATCAAAACGTAGCAACGTCGTCGACGGCGCGCGAGAGCGACGCTTCCAAACCACCACTTTTCTTCGCTAGGGAGGTCTCGGCGTCCCCCCGCAGCCTTTTCGGCGAGCGAGCTTCCCCAGTGGCCGCCCGAGAGGCTTGGCAGCGACTTACTTATTCGGCACCAGCGAGCGGACCTGCCCGATGACAAACAGGAAAAATGCAACGGCAGTCGTCGCGGTCGTTTCTTGCTGCTGTTCCCGCGGCTGCTCACTGCCGCCTGTGCCGCTTCTTGCACGGGTCAGGATCGTGCACCCACCCTCTGAGCGCCAATACACCCACCCGTGCCTCCCTCACAGCCTCCTCAAATCCCGGCAACGACTGTGTTGCGGGAGGAAAGAAGGGAACATTCGTAGTCTGTTGCAACGAGTGTGATTTTTTGTGCTTCGAAAACCGGCACAGTGCAGGCGATCTCCAGTGGCCACAATTCGAGCGGGATCGCGAATTCCATTTGCAGCACCCGTTGAAGAAGCGTTAGCCGCAATCGCTATGCTCCAATCACCCCCCCCCCCCCCACTTTTTTTTTTTTCTTTTCGAGCTCAGTCTGCAGCCACAGAGAGAGCTCGTGAACCGGAAAAGGTTGATGACGCTCCATACCGAAAACGCACCGCTGAAGGAGGCCTGGCGGATGCGTTACGTCGACACAACGCCCCGCGCGGGATCGTCCGTCGCCACTGCGAATACGCACGAGCGTCAGAAAGAGCTCGGCGCACGCGCTGTGGTTCCAAGTGGGTGCTAGCCGGCGCGTCGGAGCCTGATAACCTGTCTAATGCAACATTTACCATAGTTCTGCTTAAACTGATAGCGAACCGTCATAGAAAATGCTACATATATTAGTAAAATAGCGACAAGGTTTTCCGCGCCATGGGTTTGTTGTTCTCTGGGTCAAAGTTCGCGCGGACGGCTGCAGTCTAATTATACTTCAGCCACCCACAGTAGTCTAGGAAGACTGCAGTTGCAAATTCAGGCAGAGCATTTTAACGCCACCACCCCGTCAAGTACGCTATACAGTAGATCGGCTTCTTCTCCTGGCGTGTATACAAAGTTGGGCCCCGTAAGATGCACGGATAATGCCTTCACGCTCATTACCGAGGTCAGGGGGTAACGCAGCATAAGGTTCCGGTCCCTTTTAGCCAGTCGCATGTACGTCAACAACGCCACATAGAAAGGTGCCCCTCAACATATGATAATGCACCGGTTACCACAGACGCGCGCGTCCTGTAAGATTTATCAGAAGCTACACAGAAAACCACGTCTCCAAAACTTTAGAACAAAGCGATACAGAAAGCCGCTGGTAAGCGCACACAACCATAAAGCGTCAGCCGTGCATCGCCGTACTCAAATCGACGATCCAGGACTCCGTGTGATCAGATCGAAGCGAAATTTAATTAGGCTACTCGTGCCGTTTCCAGGCGTCCTCCATTCTGTTTGCCACCCAGGGCGGCTCAAGAATTAAATTTCTCGAATGTATTACGTACCGTTGTCCCACCGAAACTTTCGGATGATTTTCTTTTTTTTTTTTTCGGCTTTGAATGGCAAGGAGGCGATTAGAGATCGCGCCAGATACCGGTGGTGCACAGATGCCCACGGGGAGGCAATCCCGTCAATTGAACCCAGACGCGCAGACGCGTGCGGGTAACTTTGATAAGTGACCTGCGCCCGAATGCGCAGCCAATTTCTATTAGAGGCCAGCGCAATTTTGTCGTGGCGGTAAGGGAGCGCTCTTTCCGAGTACCGTCACCCGCATTTGTGTTCCCTAGAGAAATCGCGCACGTAGGGACGCTGAGAGTGCGTGATAGCACGGTGTAACCATCGTCGTGAACAGTAGGACATCACGGTTATCGATTTACATGCAAACGTGCAATGCATGCAGAACAAGGCTCTGGATAATGTAACGACTTTCCTGTTACTTGGCACCTGATCAACTGTCCGAGCGGCACTCCACCTACATTGTCACCACGGGCCGTATTCTCGGTCGGCCTCCTCGGGGTATACTTTCGGGAAGGTCGCTTAATTTTGGGATGCGCGGGACGTATTAACACGCGTTGTCGTTCTATATACGTTTAGCGTTGTCCGTTTGCACAGAACTATTCATAGTAAGGCTCGTTAGAGCGCAACACAAGACGAGGAGAAATGAAGCTTATACCTTTTTTTTTTTGTCCTCGTCTTGTGCTGCGCTGTAACGAACCTTACTATGGATCCCAACCAACTGGCCCAACTTGCCGTCTTGATGCACAGAAAAGTTTTCGCTCCGCATAAAGCCCGCCTACAAAATCTAAAATTCATTGAACGTCGCCGAGCTCTACAGCTTAGATCTGCGTGTCAATTACGGAGAACACCGCGGTTTCTTGAAACATACGCGCAATTTCATGATACTGAATTCTTTGCTCATCCGAAGGCGTCTTTAGACTGAACGCAAACTTAAACCGAAGGAATTTTGTGGCAAATTCTTCCCTAGCTTTGGCCGCACGCATCATGAAACAGTTTTAGTACTGCGCACGTTGCGTACGCAAGATCGCTACGTTCTGCAAAGTGCGCATGCGCAGAACGCAACACGAACGGCACGTGATGCGTACGCGGCCGCCGCGTGCGCACGCATCCGATTGTTGCGCGCGTACGTGGGGAGCCTCGCGTGCTGTTCTGGTGGTTCTCATTCGTTCGGGAGAGCGCGAGACAAAAGAGTTTCGCAAAACAGCGGCGTCAAAGGCGACCATCGGAAGGCTGTACTTTTGAATGGCCTACGACTTGGACTTGCTGCGTAAAGTGAACGCGCAGAATCCAGGATCCTGCATGGTGGGAATCCATAGCAAAAAAATGTGAACTTTGTTTTTGAGAAAGTGCTCAGTGTGGGCTATTTGCGCGAAAGGCTCGACCTCCTCTTGGCAAAGTCCGTCGCAAACGACCGTGCCAGCCTCAGAAAGTGAGTACTCAGTTTTTATTTTTCTCGATGTGGATTCCTGGATTGCATCCGTATTAAATGTAGAGTCTTTTAAAGGCCTAAATATAGTCCGACGCAGCGTGAACGCGTGCACATGTAACGTCAGAACAACAGCGTCTATAGTTCGACCGATGGTTAGACGTACTGACGGACGCGGCCAACACGCTCCGACGCGCCCGGCGTCTAACGATGCACGTCCGCGCTTACGTACTACCTAGTCATCTCCCAGCACTAAAAGCCCTGACGTGACACACGCTGCTACCTTCCGCAAAGCGCTTGTGTGCTGCGTATGTATCGTCATGGCGCAGTATTAAAACTGTCTATTGTGACACGGGCACGTAAGCCAGAAACAGCAGAACTCGTTATAACTTGCGTGCGTGTAAATCGACCAGAATGAGTCAGAAACGGTTCTGAGGGGACAACGCAGAAATTCAAACACACCGGCAAAGAAAAGAGAGAGAGAGAGAGAGAGAGAGAGAGAGAGAGAGAGAGAGAGAGAGAGAGAGAGAGAGAGAGAGAGAGAGAGAGAGAGAGAGAAAATATTGTCATAGCCGAAACATTTGCGTCAGCAGCGAAATAGAACCCAGTCAGAAACCGTAATAAGGTTTCTCCCATATAGTTTCATGGTAAGATTTAGACGCCGCGAGTTAAAGCGGACCGCGCTCGTGGATATAGAGTCGCGGGCCGAATTCACAAAGCTATTAGTTCGTAAGTACTCCTTGCCATTGGATGGCCGCCTTCGCTAACAGTATGTCCAGCATGAGGATTACTTGGCTGAATTTTTTTTTCTAACGAACTATTCTAGCTTAAGAGCCTTTCGTGAATACGGCGAGCCCAGATTCGACGACCCGACTATGCTCACCGCTATGGTAGTGAATCGAGTGTTGCTGGTCTTTCTAGGTACAAGGTCGCCCAATGAAAATTTATACTGTTAAATCACATTTTTCGGGCTGTTTCTGGTTCTTTATCGTCACTACAACATGACAGTATATGGGCGTCCTGTGCGCTGTGTTACGCAGTGACTGAACAATGAAAGATATCTACGAAAGTGATCGACAAAGGCCCCAGAATTTCTTTAGCGGTAGGTGATATAAGAATAGAATCAAGCGTAATGAATCGTGGGTGCGTGCGTGTGCGTGTGGGGTGGGTGGGGACAGGACGAGCGCTCGAGTCCCGTCTGAAATTTGGCTCGTGAAAACAGGAGCCTACAAATCACGAGAAACATAGTACCGAAGATATGGTCAGCCAACTAAAGTTCTTGCAAATGAAAAGGTTTGTGAATTCGGCACCTGCTGTTTCCTGCTTTTCCAAGGGGTAAGTAAAGCAAAGGCCGAAAAGTAAGGACAGTTATAAGCGTTCACTGTATCACTACATGGTCACCTTATTCACAAGTCCACGCCAGAACAGAGGCCTGCTTCCAATTATCTCCTACTCCAGTCGTGCGTCAATCGTACCTAATCTAGGCTTGCAAAACACTTCATCTAACCCTCTGCCGCCATCGGCTAACGTTTCTCTATCCTTGGCGTGTACATTCTATTACACTAAGATCACCGGACATACCTTCTACTTATTGCATGACCTGCCTGCAAAACGCGGCTCGTACCTTTTAAACACACCACTCTCTTCTGTCTATCTATTGACGTTATACTTGTCATTTTCTGTTTCTATATGCAAAGTCAGACGATAATTACAACCTTCAACACTGCTTAAATATTGAGCGAAAAGACGACCGGTGGAGGTCTAGAACGTTGACGAATTTATAAATAATCATGCCTAAAGAAATCTTAAATAAACGTGCTTGATCAAGCACGTTTATTTCTATATACTCATACGGTTATTTCACGCCACCGTAGTGGAGGATCAAACGCGCGGTTAACGTTCAGCGTGTATCTTCTGCATCCCCATATTGTTGAATATCACTCCGCCAAATAGGTACAAAATTTCTGCAGCAGACGATGATCAAGTTGACGGTCCTTCCTCATACACCAGATGCACTTTTCGAGTTTCTAGGACACATTTCCTTCGCGCTACGCGGCAGCTTATGCTGGTGCTCAGCCCTTCGTCAAAGCTAAGTCGGCAAAGCGTGGACAAGAGTCGCAGACCGTAGACCGCACATAGTCGGCACGTTAAAAAATATGCACGACTGCAAGACGGTAAACGAAAAGTCGGCAGACGGCCGCCTGGAGGCCACGAGAGTAACGAGGGAAAGGAAGCCAGGGAGAGCAAAAGAGGGTGGAGGGTCAGTGTCTGTCCTTCGGGGTCGCCTGGCGAACATCGCGCACGACAATGCCTAAAAACGGAAAGGCGCCCGGGTCCTACAAGCACCATTAGGGGAAATCTCCCCCCTTTCCCCACGGGCGCGCGAGGACGAATCCGAGGCAGAGCATCTCTCGAAACGACGGCTCTTAAAGCGCGGCGCCTAAACAAGAGACCCAGAGATATCCTCCCTGCGGTGTTTGGGCAACCGTCCTGCCGCAGCAGGCAGACGTAATAACAAAGAACTAGACGAACATCGGCGACGCCGAAGAGGAGGAGCGCTTAAACGGAGATCGAGGGAGGAGAGTACAAAGTCGGGCGCCGAGGAATGAAAAAAAAAAAATAAAGGACAGCGAATTAAACTTAAGGAGGCTGTACACACAGCGGGGGCGCGAGCGCGCTCGTCGGCGTTAGCCTTAGGGGTCACCCGAAATGTAAAGAACTCCAGAGATCAATTCCTTTTAATCTTGCAAATGGACGTCGAAGGCTCCTCCTAGCCGCTCTGGTAAGAGTATTAAATGAAAGGAACGGAGAGAAAGAGATACGGTGAAGGAAGTTAAGACATAAAGGCGACGGGCTACAACACAAAAGCGAAGGCCGACAAGAAAAGGAGAGATACATTTACACAAACGGTCAAATAATGGACGACAACTCTCCTGCTATTCTCTCCGATTCTTTCTTTTTTCATTCGACAAAATCTTTTCCCGCGATATCATCAAGTTAGCGGGCTGTTTATTTCTCTTCTCTTTCTCTCTCTCTACGGGGCCAAGCGATGAAAGCCCCGGCGAAGAGTAGCTATCGGTTTCCCTCAATGCTCCCAGCAAAAGTGCACAAAACTCGGCTCTCGCCCTGGGCGCAGAGAAGAGAGAGCGCGGCGGACACAGAGTTCGCGTCCTCAACTCAAAATAAAAACCGCTGCAAAAAGGTGAAAAGAAAGAAAGAAAGGTGAGGGGGGAGGTGAAGGCCCGATCGTGCGGCTCCACTAAGATAGCGCTAACGACCTCCTTTCTGCGTGCATCGTAATGACCGCTTCATTGCCGACTCCCCCCCCCCCCCCCCCTTCACTCACACACACACACACACACACTGCATGCCATCCAGCAGCGGCGAGCGCCCACACGGGCGACGCGAATTAAAGCGCCGTTTGTCCCGAGACGAATTGGACAGCGGGCCAAGCGCCCGTGGTCGCCCTCCAACGACAGCCGTCGCCTCATCGAGGATTTTCAGGGATGCACTGCGACACTATGATTCCATCTAGTTCGTCTGCGCGAGGACGCTGCGGGACACGAAAGCGGGATGAGAACTCGCGCGAACTTGCGTGGTCTGTCTGCGAAACCTCCTGCACGAGCAGTGGACACCCCCGTTATGTGTCATCTGCGAGTTTCTCAACTTAGAGATAAAAATGATGCACGAACATAAGCCTCCTGGGCGCTGCTTTAACAGGGCCGCTGATATTGAGGTCATACGGCACAACTACACAAAGTGCCTGCGAAAATTTGTTGCCCTGTGAAAAGAAATCGGAACTTGGCCAAGACGGCGTGGCCATGTGTGTGCGTGTGTGTGTACATGTCACCCAACTACTACGTAGTCACATAAACGCTTGCAAATCAAGCTATTTCAAAGTTATATGAAAAATTTGGAGGACGCTTAAGCTTCGCCTTTAATGGTGGAACGCGACAGCATTCAGAGATCCCCGACTGCTTCTCATGCTTCCGGGGCCACTGCAGCTTATGTAACCGTAATGTTTACCGGGAAACACTGGCGGCGAGCGCTATGCACGAAGGCGAGCTTTCTGGTAGAAACGCGGCCTCTTGCCTGGGCCACGGATGCGCGAAGGCGAGCGCCATCTGGGTGGTGTGGCAAGGAACCGAGCGGGCCGCGCCGCTCTAGGAATGGTAGAAACGCTGGAAAAATGGTTTATGTCCGAGTTTCCGCGGAACAGAATTATGTTTTCTCGTATATTCAAATTATAATCCAACGCTATAACGTCTGTAGGTTGTGTTTAGGTTGTAATTTTCGACTTTTCTGACGCATCTTGCATTAAGGAATTCAATTAGTTCAGCAACACCTCTGCGCCACGCGGTGGGCCTGCGTGGTTGTGGTTCGGAATGATTTTTCGCTAAACGACGTCTGACGCAAGACGCCGACACAGGATTTTATGCGACACGGGGGCCCTTGACGCTATCGCGTTAAGAGAGCTGACGCTATTTCAGGGCGACGACAGTCGTTCAAGAAAATGTGTATGTGTGTGTGTGTGAGAGAGAGAGAGTGAGAGAGAGAAGCATTTAATATACGCTACGCATGCCAAGCATGGAGCGGACGTTTAATTGTGAACGTATGCGCACGTGAATCACATATGATACTCAACTCGCTGGACAAGATGCGACACACGACGACTAGTCACTTTCTCAACTGGGGAGCATTTTCGGCCAGAACGAGCCCCGTTTATTTTAATACCGGCGTCCACACTGACAAAAAGTGACATGTTATGTTAGAAGACGCTCCGCCCGCTACAGGCGCCGTTAGAAGTCTGTTACACACTGGAAGTTGCTAAGCGTTATTCCACAGGGTGCGTTCTACCGGAAGAGTTTTTTTTTTTTAATATTTTAGCAAGAGCGATATCAAACCTGTGACGTTGCTTTTGCTGGCGAGCAAAGTAGTTACTATGAGAAAACATGGCACTCGGGGTTTCATTAGGACTTGTCAGCTATTGTCTCGGCGTACAAAGGTGCAATATCTTGCGGACACGATATATTGCGGACGCCGCGTGATCCACAAATCGGCCTTGCTTGGTTGTAATACCCAAACCTGATGGGAGAGGTGGGGGCTCTGAACATACATTTTTTGGGCAAAATAAATATATAACAAATACAACAAAAGGAAGGAAAGAAATCGTAGCTACGTTGTATCTTAGCTGATAGCTCTGCATCTCTCCAGGCATTCAAAATAAAGGCGTGGAAACGGGTTGGCATGCTTCGATCTCTCAAATGCTTCCCAATTACATAATATTAGCGATTCATTATTACGAAGGATATGTATTATTATTATTATTATTCGAAGTATTGTCCTCAAGTAGATTTACGGGGTGGAGATTTTACTTAAGAAAAGATGAGAAAATGCGTGCGTCTACAAGTTGACAACTCTGTAGCGTCTAGTTCACTTCCATGGGGGAAAAAAAAAGCTAGGAAAAACAAGATCATAATTTATAAAATGAAGTGCACTGAAGTAAATGTGGAACTAGGGTTGGTGTTACTTTGCAAGTGGAAACACTCATGCCACATATCATTTCATCCATCACGTTTGAGCAAGGTCTCGGTTGTCGGGTCGTGTGCGGAATATCCATTGTCTGTTCCTCTGGGCAGAAACCTCTACATGCATAAGCAGAAGAGGGACACAGGATCCGGTCTTTCATGAATGAAGAACGTGAGGGAAGTCTTGGTAAAGTTATCGTTCACCGAAAGTTCGCCGCTGCCTTCGATAGCTAAGTGCTTTTGAAGCATTTGCTTCACACACGCAATTTTATCCGCAAACACACAAGCTAGACATTGCGCAATCGCAAGCGGGTGTCAGAACGGTATCTACATACATGGCTCGTCTTTTGCCACTATTCAGTGCAGGCCAAACGACGCCCAGACCTTGGGCCTTTATCTCGCAATGGCGAACCAAGCCGCATCACCAAGTTGGCCACGTAGCAATGCAAACGCAGATGAGCAAAAGCTGCCCAGAAATAAACAACTGCCGAAAGAGTGCAGGCAGCCATTCATGGTCGGGTAATGAAAATACCAAAAAACTTCCAAAATCCCCGAGATAAACAAGTGCCATAGCGTTTACACAATGTCAACCTGTAACCGGTGGGAACAAACCCTTGTACGTATACTTTCACCGAATTTATAACTTATTACACTGACTACAAACCTCACATCACGATGTTTAAATTAAACACTTAGAAAACAAAAAATAAATATGCTTCTCCAACGTTGTCTGAATCAATAATCTTTTTTAATATTAGAAAATTGGGCCGCCTCTACGTATAAAGGGATCAAAAATTAAATTATGGGGTTTTACATGCCAAAACCACTTTCTGATTATGAGGCACGCCGTAGTGGAGGACTCCGGAAATTTCGACCAGGTGGGGATCTTTAACGTGCACCTACATCTAAGTGCCATGGGTGTTTTCGCATTTCGCCCCCCATCGAAATGCGGCCGCCATGGCGTACGTATAAAGGTATCATGAGGCACCGATCACAGCGCTGTTGCCATCGTATGTACAGTGCGGCAGAATGCTGCTGTCGCAGTAATGAGCTCAGAGCCGAAGCCTGCTGCCTTTCTTTACTTCGCTATGCTAAAATAGTTCAGAATCCTTTCCGAACGTTTTCAAAGGTACTAAAAAAACGAAATTTTTTTTTCGTTTTATTCTTAAGGCTTCAAAATGTTTTATACTTTGCTTTTAATTAGATTTAGTACCTAAGACGAAAAAAAATCCTCATGGTGGCCGTAGAGGTTTGAGGAGCGACCGCCAACGGGAGCCCTATCCAGAGTTTCACGGCCGATGCTCCTTCATGGCACCCACATTCAATGTTGTAAACGGCGCAGCCATATCATGCTGGAAGTTATGTTAAAGCACTACCACAACAAGATTTCAAACTTTGGGTGTTATTGTTGTTCGATTCCTCTGTATGCATCGACCAAGATCCCTGACCAAGTATTAATGGCGAATGTTGCCGAGAACATATCTTCATACGAGTCTAAAGACAGTGCGGCCAACCGACTTTAAATTGCTGCACCTTGCGACAGTGACATCACCATGGCACGTTTCCTGGCTCATATGATCCCTATGACCTTCCGCGAGGAATTCTAACGTCACCAATAGCTACGCTTGCACGGAGCATCACGGAGAAGACGCTGAATCTGTGCCGGGGCTGCTCGGTTCTTTCGATGGCTCTCTGGTGTGCGTAAAAAAAGAAAAAAAAGTAGAAATTAGCCCGCTGGTTAACGTCTGGAAGCAAACTGTCAAGGCGGAGCATTGATACATGCTACAACTACGCCCCTGAAGGCAAAGGGACGGCACCACAGCAACAATAGCGTTTCATTCACTTTATAAGCGTCCGTACGAGAACGCTCGTGACGAGTACTGTTCAGCAAGAAACTCTTAATTGCACGACTCAAGTAGACAACGACCAGGTGTGATATGAGGGCTAATGCTAAGGATGAAACTGCGCCGAGCAGAGCCAACAAGTGATTTTCCTTTTGAAAACGAAAGCTGAATCAACGCCGCCTTGTCATGACCCGCCTTCGATGCGGTTGACAACCGTGGTTACGCAAACAGGTTCAGGTGTCGTTTCAACGGAATCGCCGCTCACTTTAAGAATATTTAGCAGTGTTCATAAGAGTTGTTTGACTCGTTCTATGTCACCATGGAGTCCATATATGGCATATACGAGTACTATATAGCTCACAGTATGCAGCAACGAAACATTTGGCGGTACACGCGCGCATGTCGACATATGTTCCACGTCAATAGCGCTTGTCGAACACTGAAAGTCGCCCAATGACCGCTTCGCTTCAACAAGCTGCCGAAGATCTTGGAAATTTTTGTTTTAGAAATGAAAAAGGCGACGACTGCGCACAGAGCTTCCATTCCGTGTTACACTTCCGCGAAATAATCGCTCCGAATGATCGGTAATTAGCAATTAGTCCCGCCACCTCTCATCACTTTTCCTTTATATTGGCGTCACGCCCAAATTTCAAGCAGCGATACCGAGCAGCACACGTGGCGCGTACCTTCCGCGACAGGCTGTCTGCAACACGGGCAGGGCAGGTCCGGGTCCACACCGCACGCTGCGAATCTGCTATTGCCGTACTACGAGTTCCTTTCAGAGACTCACTGGCCACTGCAAACTTCTGTGAGCAGACCAGAAGGTTTCGTGTGTTCGCCTCATCAGATTTGTCTCGTAGACTATACACAAAACCGCACTATTTCCGACGCGGCCTAAAAGGGTATGCGCTATGCATATGAGAGACGTGACAACACGTCAGAACGGAAACTGCGGTGCAGACGCTTGCACGTAGTGTCTGGCACTGCCAGAACGGCTGCGCTTCCACAAAGTGCACACACGCGACATAACGCCTTCTTCATAGAGGAGCACCGCTTCATTGTGCAGTTCAAGGGCCAAACATGAAAGAAATAAAACGTGAGACCGACACTGGATTCAACTATACGGAAATAAGCTAGTGCCGAAGTAAAAGAAAGATTGTCGAGTGCACAGGAGTGCGATACTCCAACGAACATACAGACGTCAGACTGTGACTGCTGCCTGTTGTGCTAAAGAACGCCAGTGCTTAGAAAAAGACAGCGGTAGGAGTGTGGTATTGTGCACATCTAACGGTGTTCCCACATCGGACAAAGAAAGCACATAAAAAGCGAAACTATGCTTCTGCAGACTTCGGTCGTTTACACACGGGAAGACACATGGTTGTAAAGGCGTGTGCATGACGAGGTTCCAGTGACGACAGTCGGCATCGGCGGTTTGTTCCCCTCACAAAGGAGGTGAACCACTGACAAGACGCCAAACAATCCACCGATCATTCAAAAGACATCCACATACTCATCACACGTGGAGCAAGTGGTGTCAGCGCACACCGTGACACGACACGGTTGCCAGCCCGCGAAAAAAACAACCACGGTCTCGCATGACAGCGCATCTCGATGGGCACAAACCCGCTCGCATCTTCGACTCGAGGCGTCGTCATCGGAGACGTCGCTTCGCGTCGAGGTCAACGGCACGACGACAAACTGCAGGCAAACGGCACGGAGGTTACACACGCACAAACACGGTCGACTCACCTCAGCTGATCAGGCGGGCCCTTTTTACGGCGCGCACATGACGTGGGCCACCAGCAATGCCGGCGGCGAGATCCGCGGGGCACGCGCTGGAGAACGCACGCAGTCACAGGCAGTCAATGAAGATCTACGACGCAATACGAACGCACAACTTTGCGTAGCACCGGGGCCCAGAGCCGGCATCCGCGGCCGCCTCCGATGCCGTAGATTGAATCAAGCGCTACCGGCAACCGGTAGCCGCCGGCTGCCAAGTCGGAGAATCGCCTCGGGCACACCGCTCGTCTTTCCCGCGCGCGCGCGAAGCCCGAACACACGGCATGCAGGCTGGCCGCCGACGCCCGAGAGGGAAAGGGCACCCTAGTGGCGGCGCTCTCTCACTCGCCTTTTAGCACTGGCGCGCCATCTGGAGTGCCGAACGCGAAACGCTCGACGATGCCGATATTTGGCGAGTGTCAAGGAGAGCGAGAGTTGTGCTCACCTTCGATAAGCTGGCAGTTCTTACGTGGTACGTCCTACCGCACCTGCTGGCATCACGGTACGGACAACTTGCGTCAGCTACTTTCAAGATCAAGACCCCCTTTTTTTTTTAAATAACGCGCCGTGGTTGCTTAGTGGCTTTGGTGTTGCGTTGCTAAGCACGAAGTCGCAGGATCACATCCTGGCCACGGCGGCCGCATTTCGATGGGGGCGAAATGCAAAAACACCTGTGGGTACTTAGATTTAGGTGCACTTTAAAGAACTGTAGTTTCCCCCCACTACGGCGTACCTCACAATCAGATCGTGGTTTTGACGCGTAAATGCACACATTATTGCTTTTTTTGTTGTTGTTGTTGTTGTTGTTGTTGAAAATGACGACGAGTATTTGTGAACGATTTTCGGAGTCTGGCTTTCGCGTCGGGGAATATGTTCCGCAATCCAACCCCCTGTCAACAAGTTATACGGGGAGACTCAGAAAATAAACAAATAAATAAAAACGTAATACAAGCGTAGCGAGTTCAGCAAGACCTCCATGTTTCTTTCGTATTATACATCTAGCCGTCCAAGGTTCCAATTTCAGAAAAAAAATAGTAACTTGCCAACAATCATCTGTGAGCAAGAAAGAAATAGAAAATAAGTCGCCGTCGGTGCAAAGCGCGAACTACCCTTTTCCGGACACTTTCTACGCTTACTTCACTTCAACAAACGTTATGAAACACCGTCACTGCAGCAGCTGTGAATATCAACGCAGAAAGGCTACAACTGCAGCAATCCATTTGCACTAAGAAGCAACAGTAATAATAGGGCGTATAAATTTACAGCGGGAATACGTAGACTCTGCAACACTTGCAGGGTGCAAAGGCTCTGGCCTCAAAACTACCTGATAGCCCATCCCCCTCCCATCCAGCTGATGGTCAATGTTCAGGCTTTGGCCGTCGTCCAGGCCGCAGTTACGGTGCGGCCAGAAGTATTTCCCTCCCTTCGTTCTTTTAAGAACTACATGTATGCATACGTTATTAACGGCGCAAAAAAAAAAAAAATCGTCGCAAAAGAGAAACACTTATCTGCCCGTTTGCTTTCAGAATCATTTTACATTCAATCAACTAGACGCACGATAAACAGGACGCGGGGCAATCTTTGCGGTATATACACCTGCACGCTGCGCCACCTCACCCATAAACAGCCGCGCGTCCATGCTTATACCTTCATTGTGATCAAGGGACTCGTACGGGGCCCGAAACGTCGGTTCTTTATTTTTCTTTTATTCTTGGCGAGTGCACGTTTTTTTTTTTTTTTGGCACCAATATGTTTCCTCGCCAGACGAGTTTTCGTCCAACACTTGACTATGAATACGTTCTTAAGCATGTATATATTTCTATTTAGCAAATAACAAACCTTTGTCGATCATTCATCATATTCGCTTGCCGTACGCATATGTCTCGTTAAAAGCGACCGCTAATGAGTGCAATAAAGATACGCATCACGCACTGCGGTTGGGAGCACCCCTGCAGGCGAAGCACTCTTCAAGGCGGCTTGCAGTCAGTGTAACGAAAAATAAATAAAAAAAAAACTCACATGCCTGTCAAGTGAAGAATTTACAGTAGAAAGGAACGTACACACACGAAAAAGAATGGATATTTGAGCCCATATAATCGCAGCTGCTGTGCACTTTGTCCTTTGTTAACAGGTACCATGCTCAGATAGCCGTTAGTCTGCGTTCAGATAGCCGTTAGTCTGCTTTGCTAAAAGTACGTTACGTTCTTTCCTCCTATTGGAGTACCTTTGGCGTTCTTGTCCTCTTCATTTACTTGTTTTTTCTGCCGAGAACCGCAGTTTCGCGGCACTTTCGCAAGGTAACTCCCCGAGATACACCGATTATCGATCGAGAGGAAAACACCGATAAGCATTCGCTGATATCTAATAAACACCGCAAAGCTGGACGCTTATATCATGAACCCCTGGAGACAGATCTATCAGCGCTTTATTTTTGTCTTCGTTATTTTTCATGCGTTCGCATCGGAGTGTCAAATTTGATGAGGTTTGTTGCATTTAAAAGAACGAACTAAAATCTAGTGACTATTTGTAGCGAATTTTTTATTTATGTTAATAGTTTTACGAAAATTGATGAAAATCGAAAATTTTCGGAAAACGAACCTATGAAGTTTACAGCTCTAACTCGGCAATGAAAAGTAACACAGTTTTGTAACTTGTATATAATATTACATCTAAAGCAGACAAAATTGATGCATTATCTATGGCTCTCAAGTAGACCACTAATATGTGAGTAGGCCTTTTGCAAACCCCTTGCAAACAATGTAACAAATTCATGTAAGATGTAAATTGATAAATCAAATTGTTCGCTTCGGATGCTCTAACGGGTGCAGTTTACAGAACTGCGATATTTGTTCTCAGTGCAGAGCTACAAATTTGTAAACTTCCTGCTTCCATTTTTGAAACTTACCAATTTTTGAAAGCTCGGGCATCGGAGTTGGACCCGAGCTAAAGCATCGTCCTAACACGCTACACACTCTAGGAATGCGGCCCATCGCTGGCACCCCTCCCCCCAAAGTCCGACCTCACTCGACACTCCCCCCCCCCCCCCCCCCCCCAATGCTGGGAGGCTGACTCCAGCCACGATGCCGGAAGATCAGGAGTATATGGTGGACTTCATTCAGTCGGCTTTGACGAAACTGGCCAGTGAGTCTCTGGACTGAGAGCTTCTGAAAACCCAGCCACTTTAGTAAATAAAGCTATCTCTCTCTTGGGCACACGTAACTGTAGCTTCGAGAGATTGTCAGATTGACACCGGATTAGGGATGATCGCACCCCATTTTCAAGGCCAGCAGTGCCCATCTCGAAGCTATTTCAATATAACTGCGAAACAGCATTTCATGATTCTATTATTTCGGTCTGGTTTGGCAGGACACACCAACGAGATTTTTCTTGCCTGCGTAAAACGTGCCCATGCGAAGTGTGCTTTGCTGTGGAAGCATCAACGAAAACAAAGCACAGGTCGCAGCTAAACAGCAAGACGTGCTGTGATGTTGTAACTGCGCCTTCACCTCGAGAAAAGGCGAAGTTTTGACATAAGAGATTAGATGTGGGAAGTGCAGCGCGACGGGCGGCGATAAAACGTACACTGATAAAACTTAATTACTTGCGCTGCCTTTGCGGCTGTTCCGATATGCGCTAAGTTATGCATTCATCGGGAGTCCCAGGAACAAATAACGAAGTATCGCTGAGTGTCCGTCTACCATTCTATACATATCGCACATACTCTGCTATCCATCAGGTTCCCTGTGGGATGTAAAACATCGCGAGATAAGTATTACGCTTCTTGCGCATCGTAGAAGATATTGGAGAGCACTAGCTTAATAATACTTGTGCTGTCCTGCTGATACAAATACGTTCTCAAACTAGTGCCTACGCAGGCGTAAGTTGAGGTAGCTCTAAACAACGCGTTTCGTAGTGAACTTGTAAAATAACCCGATACTATACCAAGCTGCAGGCGCCTTTCCTGCCATACAAAATTCCCGCTTTCTCGCGTCCACTTAATCACCGTATGAGCCACATCACCGATATCCGACAAACATCGCCGCACTGAGACAGCGCACGAGACAGTGCGCCGTATCACGTCAAACTGCTCGTGCCATGGCCTGTACATTCTACCTCTACGATTCTACCGTGGCTACCGTACCAAAGCCGATGCCACGCAGTGTCGATGACGACCCAGCACCCGGACAGAGTGTCCCACTCCTGCCTACTGTTTTAGTTTGCGCGGGGAAAGCATGCAGTGCGAGCCCGCCAGGCGGCATTCCCCGTCTCCAAGTGGCATCTCCCGACCCTTTCGCCAATGGAAGACAATGAAGAGGCCGAGACCCTCGGCCCCGCATTGCGGGGAAGAGACCTCACCTATAACAGCCTTGACGAGAGCCACTTGGTCGGAAAAGGGGCGGCGGACACCCGCACTCTGAAGTGCTGCCGCGGCAACGAACCGAGATGCAGCTCAGTGGCCACGGCTTCAGCAGCTCCCCATGCGTCAACAGAAAACGCACATCTTTCACCCTTCCATCGAAAGACGCACTCCGACGTTTGATTTTCACAGCAGCGCTTTGGAAGCCAGTGCCTTATATGCTCCATCCATTCCTCCTATTTGCGGCTATTGGGTAGGCGAGCTACAAATATACATGCCCGCGAATGCGACAACACCATAAGAGAGAGAGGGAAAGATGGGGGATGGAAGCTACCCATAAACGATAATGTGGTCAGGATTAAATCCAGGGTTTGGCAGAATCCAGTCTTGTCGGGAAGAGGCAGGATGAAAAAAAAAAAAAAAAGGAGAGACAGAGAGAGAACGCCGACCAAGAAAAAAAAACATTTAGTGAAAAATGATTCACTAAATGTGTTTTCGTTGTCGGTGTTCTCTTTTTTTTCATCGTGATCACAATAATGCCCACATGTAATCGTGCTTGCGCGCTCTGCAGTATCTGCCAAAAGAAGTATTAGCTGAGCACCATGGGATCAGGGTACGCGTAGGGAACAACGTAGATTATAAGTGATAGCCCAGCCAGTAAGAAGCTCAGTTTTCGGAGCCTGTACCACGAATATATTAGACAGAAAACGACGCTTCTCCGTTGTCTATGCTATCACTTGAGCCATCTGTCGCCGTTTCGTGTTCTATGTTCATCTGCTATTATTTTTGGCAAACTATAGTTAACATTCTGCTTCTAAACAACGCGCAAAGTATCACCGCGCTAAAGTATACGCTGGATTAGTTACACCGGTGCGGGCCTGAACCTCCAGTACGCATTCAAAAGTGGTCCCCGAGCGTACACGGGCGTTCCGCCTTTTGCACTCTCATGCCCCGTAGAAACGCGGCCGCCAACGCGGGCGCGGGGCCACAGTGACGGACCTCTGTCGCATTTTATGCGCGCTCTCGTCCCGGGGCGGGCAGCTAGGGGTGTCGCCCGTGTGCATGCCGGGCTGACTCGCCTAAAGCTATACAGCGCGGCGGTTGAAACAAAGGTGCACTGCGACGCGTCTCCTTTACTGACGCTGTGCGGCTGCCCCTTCTCCGAACAGGCAGGAAAAAAAAAAAAAAAAAGACGAGGAGTAATGCCGCTCACGACGGCACCGCGAACAGACCGCCACGGCGGTGCGGGCGCGGAAAGAATGCAAAGGTGAAATGTTCGTCACTATAAGACGCAAGACTGCAGGTAAGGTACATACAGATAAAGAAGAAAAAAAAAAAGGAACGAAAGAAACGTGGACTCCACTCACGAACCGGTTTTCCTTAGCCGTTCTTCTTCGTCGCATACATGTAAGCGGCTCTCTACTTCTCCGCTGCGCATTTTTTGTGCTTATGAGCTGTTTTTGCCGAAACTCCATTTCGTCATGTCGCCGGCAGCGACTGGCAAACACGTGCGTCTGCCCCCCTCCCATGGTAAAGACAACCGCGTGGTTTCAAGCCGAGCCAAGGTGAAAAAGGCAGCCCCAAGCAGGTTCCTGCGCCTGACAGGGTGCGGTGCCTCTTTCCGAGTCCCGGCACTGTTTGCACAAGAGCGGCCCGGCAAGAACAATTCTCCCGAAAAAAGAAAAGTAAATAATAGATATTGTATTCGCACAGCGCACATTTAACCCCGAGCTGGTTCAAAATACATTTGACACGCGCCGTTTTCGCGGTATAATCACGCCGACAGCGACAATTCGCACGTTCGTGTATGTGTGTATACGCGCCGAAACGATGGAGCAAAACGTATGCGCCCCGCTTAAAAGAAAAATGAAGTTTAAAAAAGGCCTATTTGATTTTTAAAAAAAGGCATTCGGGGTATGACTCTGCAAAACACAGCGTCCAATTCGTACTTATCGCCGTGGCCCAAAACGCAGGGCTTACGCGACGACGTTGCAAATACCGTCTGATCCGGTGCACCATCGCGCGTGTCCCCTCCCACACAGCCATGCGTGTATAAAGGCGGAAAAATGTACGACTGCGACGACTATGATTCTAACGGGGGCAAATTCGGAGTTCATGAGGCGGACAAGGAGATACTCGACGATAGCGAAACACAAAGGCGTACAGGAAACGAGGCAATGCTCCATGCAGCGAGCAAAAGGGAAACGTCGTGCCTCGAAGAATAAAGCATATCCTGGAAGGCCACACATGTACTCGCCAAAGAAGACTTGCCTGCAATCAGTGGGCAGACGCCAAGCGTAATCGGGCACTCTTCGAAGGAGGCCCCCACAAACCACTTATTAACCCAGCACACAAAATTAGACGTTGTAGGCCTAATAACAAAGCGAGACGACGAAATAACGAAGTCGTTTCATGCACTGTCTCGCTATAAGAAATGATGCCGAACAGGACACGTCCAACGCTCGGGCACCATTCATGAAACACGAAGGTCAAGCAAGAGGGCAGCGGTTGTGACGCTGCGTCTTGCTCGACCGCACCGACCCCTTTCCGATCTTCTCGGGCATTTTAGCACATGATCGTTGTCGTTAAAGTACCTTTATTGGCGCAGAGGTTACCAGCACTAGGGTGTGTTATATACCGGAGAGCTGACCTACACGAGATTATAATCTGCAGCGAGGCATTATTCGACCTCCGCCGGCAAGTACCCGACGCGATGGTATTCTTCCACTTCGGTAGTCGCTGAGAAGAGCCATCATGCCGCCCCCATCGGAATGGCTGATGGCCTGCGATGTGTGCGGTTGCGCAAAGACCACCCATTTATTTCATCGACGATTTGAAGTGCAGACACGACAGTTCTCTGTTGCATTTGGAGAGGGGCCCCACTTGGATATTAAAAAATTATTTAGCGAACTATTCCATCCGTCTACCTCAAACAACCGCGGCAAACTGCGTACAAGTATGCAGCCCGGTGCTTCGCGTTTCAGATTACTGCACCATGGTGGTAAAGACAGAAGAATACAGAGGTAGGTGGTCCTGCTCGAGACTAAGCAACGCATAGCGAGATCGCACGAGCGAAGAGACGGTGTTTCGACCACAGCGACATGCCCCAACGTGACATCTGAACATCGACTTTGCTGTTTTTCAGCTTATACTGCATTGAAGGAGCTACAGTCTTGAGGGAGTCCAGTGTAGGCACCTTCGACTGCATACGCAAGGTGGCGACGAGCGCCTCCATGTGCAACGGGTCGTTCCATCCTCCTTTTTTTTCTGCAGTATCTCTACCGCTCTCCCAATGTCGCATAGAAAACTTGACGCGTTTAGTTCCTACCTGGCTTTTCGAAACGTTACTGACTTGTTACCGGCAGCAGCGAAATAGGGGCCCTTCACACGTTAAATACCGCTTTCAACCGGCGCCGTTTCACAAAGTTTGGCGGAGTGCCCACGTAGGACTTCGGCAGTGCTGCGCGTAGCACTGCCGCTCTGTGCACAACATCAATGGCCCCCTGCGCCGTCGCCGCGGCCAGCAGCAGCCGCGCTGGCACTCCTGCGTGTGCTCGACCAGCCGCTGTCAGCTCGGCGTTGCGCGCGGGCTCCGCTCGCCCCGTGTTGTGCGCGCGCGCGTGTACACACACACCGCCCAGGGAAGCCCCGTGCTCGAACGTGACGGGTTCACAGGGGCGTCCCCGGGGCCGCACTACGAGAGGTCCGATTTATTGAGCGACGGCACCGCACGGGGCTTTGCGCCGAGGGAGCACCGGAACTTGGACGAGACACTCCGGGCGCGTAAACGAAAACGGATGATATATTTTTCCGCCGCTCTCCTCTCGTCATACGCGCGCCACGCCCCAGGACCTTTCTTTCTCTTTCCCCTCTAGGGCGTCGCGCCACGCTGCAAGAATGCGGCGAGCAAAAAGGTTTCACACCGCGCGCGACTCGTCGCGACGGCTTGCCCTCCGTGGGATGAGCAGAGGCAGCCCGGTCGGCTGGCGATCGGAGTTGCGACGGGTGACAGCCGCACGGCAGTCGATGGAAGCCTCTGGTTCGCGCGCTGCACCTCCCTCCCCCCTCGCTCTTCTCAATACCGAACACACACCCCGAGGAAGCCGCCCAGACGCGCTATGCCCAAGAGGCGGAAGTGACAGGCGGCGTGGATAGCGCGATGCGCCAGACTCGTGGAGCAAGTATCTCGACTGAGTGACCCGTGTCGCCGACCCATCATACCCGCTGTCGCCTCGGATCTTCGCGGCCGACGCGCGAATCCGTCGGTGCTATAGAGTGGACCGACGTTCTTCTACGTGCAAATTCAGATGGCCACCTGTTTCAAGTGCCACTGATTCTCGACATTATTCACCCAAAGCTAATGCAATGCAGTATATTCCGTAGCACAAGCGAAGCGTACTGCACGAGCAACTTTTCTTCAATGGTAGGGTCACAAAAAAGAAAAAAAAAAGAAAATGAAGCAACAGAAAGAACAGAAATATCCGGAAGAAATACTGAGACGCTGAACCGATGACATGAAGGCACCCACCGGTCGAGTGACTTATGTTGCCGAGGCCGGAAAAGCAAAGCAACATGCTTATAAAGGTGTGTGGACAGATGCATGGTGTGCAATGATTAGCTTGACAGATTTTATGAGCATCACCATCGAAAAGAAGTGGTGGATGGTTGCGGTGCCACATCCGGGCGGTTCGCGCTAACAAACCACGGAACTATATAATCATTTCGCTGTCCTCCCTCCATTTACAGTTCATTCGTTCACCTTTCCACACATATCCATAAAATTCAAGGGCCCGTGCAAGACAACCACATCCTAACAAAATATTATGAATGGTTTCTGCGCAAGCTTAAACGCTATGCGCCAATATCAAATAGGCGTCGCCGAAAAATATACCTTCTATACTTCTACATCCTGAGCTGTCTCTAACCGCATATCATGCACTGGCCGTTCCAATAATCGCAAAACATTTCTCTTTTTGATTCAATTTTTTTGTTAGTCGATATAGTTACATAGCTCCGTGGCGGCTGTCCGGTATAATGTTCCTGCATCTCTGAATTATCACTAAACATCATTTCGTTCATATATTATGTTTATCACATCGCGGTACTAACCGCAGAGGCATTGAAGTGGCAAGTAGCCGGTGAAATGAGATTCTACCCGTATGACGCCACACACCACGAAAGTCAACTTAGAGCTATGGGAGCGTGGAACTCGTCAAATTCGCACGATGAGTGACTTGCGAGCAAGTTATTGCATATATGAATTTATAAGCGTAACATTCTTCTAACACTCTTTTTTTCCCCTAAGAGACAATTGCAGCATAGCGTATAACCAGGAAAAACGTATTATACAAACTTTTCTTTAGCGTCTCGGTCATTAGGCTCCAGCGACCTAATAAGCTGAAAAACGTATTAGCGAGTTTCTAGACTGTATATAGTTAAGGAACTATGCCTTTTCTTTTTTTCAAACAGTGAATCTCCATATGGGCACAAGAATTCTTCCAAAGTCACATATAGTTTTCAAATGATAGTCACGAAATCTAGAAAAAGTACAGAGTTAGACATGTCTGCGCCATGGACAGCCCGCGCACGCTGATGAAGATCAACTTTACGCTTTCAAGTTTTACGCTCGTTGGTCGCTGATTAAGGCCACCTATACTCTTAGAATCGCAACGTTCTATACGTAAATACTGATGTCGTAGCGGGAATTTTGAATTGGAGGGCCTTAGAGCCGGTCTAGATCGCAAAGTGACGTGTGGCGGGCGGGCCAAATGAATCACATGACCCAATTTTATGCAGAGCCGGCTGCTCTTCCTCATCTTAACATGTACAAGATGACTCGGATGTGACTGTCTAGCAGGAGACCGGTGCAACATGGAAGAGGAACAATGACACACAGCTCCACCGTGCTAGAGAAAAATAAAATGTTGATCACATATTACCTCTGATCTATACCACTCACCAATTGCGGCGACCGCGTGCAAGGGAATATGCGTCGAAATAACGTTCCAAGTGCCCCAAACGGCGACTAGGCTATTAAAAGACGATCACCGACACAACTGTTAGTTAACCTCGGAAATTTCGCGACTACATTGTGCTCGTCCATACACGGCAGATACTACTAAAGAAAAATTAAATCATGGGGTTTTACGTGTCAAAACCACTTTCTGATTATGAGGCACGCCGTAGTGGAGGGCTTCTTTAACGTGCACCTAAATCTAAGTACACGGGTGTTTTCGCATTTCGCCCCCATAGAAATGCGGCCGCCGTGGCCGGGATTCGATCCCGCGTCCTCGTGCTCAGCAGCCCAACACCATAGCCACTGAGCAACCACGGCGGGTCAGATACTACTCACCTCTGTCATGAACCACTGTAATGTTAAATGCAGTTTGTGTGGCGTGTTAACACCGGAGCGGCAGATATAACTTTATTTTGTCGTACCCTATACGCACGCAACTTGGGGAGTGAGAATCGCGTTGCACAGGTGGCAGACGCAGGTGCACGCTTTGTGCTATCAGTTAGCGGGGAGTATTTCTTCCAATAGCGTTTTTGCCCCACAGCAAATATCACTAAATAGATAGCGAGAATACACGTAGAAAAGCGCCGTTATTTATCGCCTACATCACTTGAATGATTGGTTTGCATGCCTCAAGACAAAGTATGGGCAACGGTGGGCACCCAGCGAAGAGCCTCTGGTTAATACTTCGAGCGTGTCGAAATCTCAAAATAAAGGCGGTTCTGCATTTCACCACTATAGAAACGTGGTCGCACCTCGGCGCGCCTCTATAATACACATGTGGCCCATGTGCAGTACAGAGTATTGTCGCCAAACGTTTTTGCTTAATTGATAGATTAAAAAGTCAATGGATGTATTGATGGTCTTCAAAAGCAGCAGTCAAGGCTGGTGGCCGCTACCAAAATAAATAAAAGCATTACAACAACGCATACCCTTCGAAACGGGGTGGTGGCAAATACCTCTCTCCCCCCACCCACTCCCACCCCCTTCCAAGACCATTCTTTTTACCTTTCCGCTACGCGTTGGTTAGAGGCCTCCCAAGATCTGATGTTCGTGCTAACAAGCCACAGGGTCTTTATATAATTATGTGCCCTAATCTAAATTACAGTATTGTAGCACAACACACCCAGTGTCAAGCCAGAGGAAGATGCACAATCCCGAGACAAGAAGCACCTGCTGACGTCAGCATGAGATGAGCTGACGTGCCAGTCAGGTGGCCGGTCAGGTAGCCGCTCGGCAACGCCTGCGCTGAAGTCATGGTATAAAGTAAGAAAGCACTATATAAGCATAAAATACAAGCCTTCATTCTCAGTTTTTACTTACGAGCCAGCAGTCTTCTAGTCGCCTCTTACTTCACCGCTCCACAGATCCTTTCACGTCTCCTCTAATAGAGTTTTAGATTAGGGGACGCAAGCGGCTTGCGTACTGCGAAAGCGCAGGCTCAGACGTAGGGGTCTGCGCATGCGCAGTACCGTGGCCCTTAGTTCTTGCGTAAGCAAGCCGCTTGCGTCACCTAATCTAAAGCTCTCTAATGTCCGCAAGCATTGTGCCACTTGTGGCACAATGCTTACGCAGCCCGGTGCCATTATCGAAGTTATGGAACTTGATCCGACCAGTATAAACGACAGCGCTGCGGCGATCGACACGAATCGCCACGGACGGCGGCGCAAGGTAAATTGATAACGCAAACAAAGCACTGCAGGTGGCGGCGTTATAGGTGCGCTGATGACGTTTCGATCATTGAAAAGATTATGGGGTTTTACGTGCCAAAACCACTTTCTGATTATGAGGCACGCCGTAGTGGGGAACTCCGGAAATTTCGACCACCTGGGGTTCTTTAACGTGCACGAAAATCTAAGTACACGGGTGTTTTCGCATTTCGCCCCCATCGAAATGTGGCCGCCATGGCCGGGATTCGATCCCGCGATCTCGTGCTCAGCAGCCCAACATCATAGCCACTAAGCAACCACGGCGGGTCGTTCCGATTATTATTCGCAAGTTCCGTAGACTGTCACGCCACCCCGCGGCCATCGGCAAATTTTTTGCATAGATTATCGGAGTAATCACAGGCGGCGCGGCGGTAGCGCATTTGCTTGCTTTCTTCGCGGCAGCCAGTAGGCTTGATTATCTGTTTTTACGCATTGTTTGTGAAAGATGAAATTCCAAAGCAATCGCATATGCTGCGTGCCGCAAAGCACCAACATTGTTGTGGCAAGTGAAGCGAGCCTCCACTCGTTACCCAAAGATGCGACATATAAGAAAGAATGGGTTGTCAAGATGCGAATTGGCAAGGCGGTCACACCACAGATGAAAGTGTGCAGTGCGCATTTCGTCGGCGGTGACTTCTTCTAGATCCCACGTATTTAAGAAAACGAAAGCTATTTGCTTATGTGCATTCTTTTATTTGTTTTTGTACGGAGAATCGATGCGTTAGTTAGAAAGAATAGATCTTGCGACAGTGTAGCAGCGCGAACAACGGCGTGGCTTTGATGCCGAGTATATGTAGTACGTGGCCGAGCGGAGTGGTCGGATGTATTTGCCCAGGTTTCACCTGCATTAACTCAGCATAGTGTGTGGTTGCCGCGGTGTCGCCAGAAACGCACGTTTTCGTTCTCGCTGAATCCCGTGGTCCTCCGCGCGGCCAAGCTCGAGCTGTGCACTTGTGGCCACCGCAACGAGAATGCGCGAGCATTTACTGACATAAAAACTGTCATCTTTGTAGCACTTTGTCACAGCTCTAGAGAAATGCTACAGTAAATCTGCGTGGGCGTAGTAAGTATTTGACCGAATTTCACCGGCAGCAACCCGCAGTGTGGTCATCGTTGTACCGTCCCGCCAGAAACGCATGTGTTTGCGTTATGGGCTGTATCCCGTGCGCCAAGGCGCGGCCAAGCTTTGCGGCTACAGTAGCCCCGAAAACGAAATTGGTAGAGCATAAAACACAGGCACCGAATTCGTGACGTGAGCGCAACAAGCTTCTGTCGTGACTCCTCGTCACTCGAACGATAATGCAACTGTACCAGCGAAAAATAAAACGACCGGCATGTCTTTCTTTACATCTGCATGCGCTAGCACAGCGACGTACAAAAAAGACGTCTGAAAAATCGCAGTTGTGATAACCTTAGTGACATCTTTCCTTTAATTATCGAATATAAATATCTCCACATAACTCAATCCGTGAAAGCAGCTCGAAAACATCACAGAACAGTAAAATTACTCTTTGACGCGAAACAGCAATGCGCGAAAGGCAGGGTTTGCGGACCGTCGCGATTAGCACGAAGGAAAAGGTACAACAAGAGCTAACGTTCCTTGATAGAACCTTCCTGGTCATAAATTCCAGCTCGTGTGGCTTCTGCCGGGCATGTGACGTCTGCAGGCAAAGCTCTTCTACAGCGACAGAGGATGCACTGCAGTCCTTCGCGTCGCAACAAACAATGCTATTGGTGTTGAAGACCTCTTGTCCTTCAGTGAGGCACCGTATCCACGTTTCTGAGGCATCTATGTGGCGCATGATGTCACTTAGCGACAGTGATTGTGCAAAAGGTAGAGCCATCTTGAAGCGCTAAGCCAAATATGGGCGGACGTGAAGGACGCACATGTGCTCGGCGTTCCTATACTCTCTGTGGACGCCATATTAAGTCGCTTTGCGAGCCACCTATAGGCGAAGGAACTTGCGAATAAACTCTTATCGCTCTTTAGCGGCTTATCTATTCGCGTCGAAATATTATGAACCCTGGGCCGCTATCTTGTACACGTTCGAAAAGCCGACGTTCGATTTCGCCTCCCGCGATTGGACTAGATTGGCCTAGGCCGCGATATCGGCGCAGCCTGCAGTGGACAATCGCGTGAGGTGAAATCGAACGTCTGCTTTTCGAACGTGTACAAGATAGCGGCCCAGATCAACCATACTCCAGCAGCCGCTAACTACGGCACGGCCGCGCGGACCTTATCTTTAAAGCGATCTGTGGTGCGGGGAGAGAGTGCCGACTGCTGATACCATCGCGCGCTGTGTTCTCGCCGCTTCGCGTTGAAAAGGGATGCGCGTGCCAATACCTTGAAGGCGACTTGCGGTGTCGGCCGAGTGCGGCGAATGCTTCGTGAGCGCCGCGTTCTTGCCGCTTAAGCGAGAGGCAGCAGGAAGGTGAATTCGCTCGCCGCTGCTGGCGCTATCTCGAAAGCGATCGTCTTAGGGGACGGACGGACGGACTGTCGGCATCGTTCAAATCGAACGGCATCGCTGCTAACAAGACAGCGAGTATCGCTTTCTTTTTTTTTCTTTTTTTTTTTTTCAATGCAGCACACAGGCCGGCGCAGCTGCTACATCGCCGCGCGACCCCCAGAAAGGGCCGGGGGTTTCCCTGCCAGGCGCACACGCCAATGGTGCGACCGTCAGCGAAAGGCCGCCGATTGAGCGCGGCCGACTCGTGCCATCTGCGTCGGGGTCGCGGGGGGGCACCCCGCAGCAAAAACGTCACGGGCTTCCGGTGGCCAACCCCTCGTCTCCTCTCAGTAGCGTCAAAACGCGCGCGGAGCCGAGAATAGCGCGCCACGGGTCGGTTCCCCGGCCGCGAGTAGCGCGATTCACGTAACTCCAAGGCGCCGAACATTTTTCTTTGCAGTCCTCCGGTGTCGCTCCGTTGGCGCGCACCCCGAATTTCGCAACAAATCAAAAACTGAAACGAGATCAGTCAACGCAGCGCTTTCGCGGCACCGGAAAAGGGGTGCTTAGCATCGAGGAGTGTCCTTAGGCACCGATGCCATACAAAGAAGGAAGCTCAGCCAGTATAGGAAATTTGTAGCGCCTTTCTTTCTTTACTGGGGACAATTGAAATCGCCCTCCATGCACAAGTGAACCTGTGAAAGTAAACCTAGGAGGAGTAGAAATAGAATGAAGAGGAAGAAGGAAAACGCCAATGCACGCAGTACGAAAATAACTATACGTCCATAAATTAGTTCTTATATAGCATCACCTTAAAGGGACACTAAAGAGAAACACTAAATCAGTTTAGGCTGATAAATTACCCTTTCAAAACTTTATTTTTCGTTAGTTTCGCGGTAAGAAGTTGATTAATAGAAGAGAAAACGAAGGCCTAACTTTGTGTTTTTTGAATTTCGTGCCGAAACCCAGCCCCGGTACGTCAGTGTGACGTCACAGACCAAGTATTTTCTCGTATTCGGGAGTCGTTGTGGCGACAGTAAAAGTGCTCGAAGCTTGCTATGTTCAACCTTTGGCTCCTTCATAATACAATGTTCTTATCTTTAGTATCAGTAACAGAATGTATTAATACAATAATATATAACACAATGTATTATCTTTAGGGATAAAGAAATTGACCCGATCGAGCAGACGGGGGTGAAATTCTATGAGGTCACGGCGATGTAGTGCGGGAACTTCCAAGGTGGCGTCGCCCCCCGTGTTTTGTTCTTGCGTATTTTCTGGCTTATCAAGCCTGCCGTCACAGTTTTTAATGCGTAGAAGGGGCCGTTTACTAATACGGCTCGAATAATTTTTCTCTTTCGTGTAACTTTAACGCACGCTGTTTCCGGAGTACCCGAGTCATTTCTGTCGGTATCGCGCCATGCACCAATCGTAATTTGTAACTAATACGTTCAGCGCGAAACCGATATTTCGGCCCGCGGGACCAATTGAGTTGTGACTATGCGCGTACTTTTTCCTCCTGAACTATAAGCGTAGTAGTGGGTTAGTATCGCAGAACTATAATAACGCAGCGCAGTGAACTAGGAGCGCGCGTTAATATGCCAGTAATAAAGCGTGGAACTAACACAAGTAAGAACCAAGCACAATTAACACTAAAATGAGTGTCACACTGTCCTCAGCCGTGAAACGCGGAGGCGCCGAAACGGCCCTGTTCAAGCGAGTGTAACCAACACGGCCAGCGAACACGCAGTCTCCTTTCTTTGTCTGGAGACGCGGATTCATTTTATTTTTACGTTGTTCCCGCATACCCTAGAAGGTACAAACGAAGAGAGAAGCACCAAAAGGGGACACTCGGGAACAGAAAGGCCTGGTCTCGAAGTGCACGAAATTCTTGTCGTGTCGCCAAAGGCGCTGCACTTTCCCGACTTATCGGCATCATCCCCCGCTGCTGCCCGCATCGCTTTCTTTTGTTTCGCCCCTCTTATCGGCGTCATGTCGACGTCTCGGGGTTGCGATCTCGAACCCTTGGCGTGCGGACGCAGTTCCTGCGGAGGGCGTGCCGCGGTGCTCCCTCCGCCGCCGTAAGCCGATGTGACGGCAGCCGCATTCCCCTGATTGGCCTCCAAGTCCGAGGCGCACACTGTCGACTCTCGTGACGCTCGTTCCGTCGAGGAGGGCGCCAAAAGAGGGCTACTCTCCGGTCTGTTGCTGGACAGAGCGTGACGATCGTGGCCCACTACGACGTCCACACGTCAAAATGCAAGAGAAGGGGCACTGAACGGCGCGCGTTATAGTGCAGGTTAAGTAAAGAAAGAAACGTGTAGAGGTGCATTTGATTATACGCGACAACTGAGATTTAGCAGACAAAACGACTGTAAAGGAACACTGCGAGCTGAGAGGGCAGAAAGAACGGCAACTGTAGCCTCCCCCCCCCCCCCATAACGCAGTAATAAATTAACCGATGCAATGCTTAAATGATATTGCGCGACATAAAAAACGACACGGACGTGAAAGAAGATGACACACCAAGCGCAAACTTGGTGTGCCATCTTTCACGTCCGTGTCGTTTTTTATGTCGCGCAATATCATTTAAGCAATGGATTACCAACTTGCCCGCAATGCTGCTCTCATTAACCGATGCAAGAGCATGCAGTCGTAATCGGCAAACCTTCTTCAGTGGTTATACCGTACATACGTATGTAGAGGGATTTACATAAACTTTTGATGGTACAGCAGTGCTTCCTGAGCTTCTGTGCAATGAATCTGTTGTCGTGACTAATGTGCTTCGCAATTTTACTGCGGCATACATAAGCACCCAAAACATGTAAGATGCGCTAAAGGACGTGACATAGCATAATCAATAAACACAGATGTGCAGACACGTCTTCCTTCACCATTAACAATTATCTCGTAGCGCAATGTCGCCTCTACAGCCCGAATTTTGAAAGCACCGCACTGTGTTAACCAGGTCGTTACCCGTAAGATTCGTACCGTATGCATGCATACAGCGCACGTAGCTCCCCTTCGTGCGTCCTTTTTCGTCGTAGCTCAATCGCTCGAAAGCCTCACAGGCATCGATCACGCACGTGCCGCTGGGCAGCAGGCAGTGGCGCTCCAAACACGAGCGGACGGGCGTCCGAGGGCTAAACAGCTTGAAGCTTCGGAACGCCACTCGGGTCATAAGCCTTCCAGGTAAGGGAACGGTGGCTCCACGCGCAAACTCGCGGCAGCACTCGCTCTCGCTCGCAGGTCGCCAAGCGGTCGCAGTTAACGGAAGCAGAGGTCATGGCCGGGACCCCTCAGCATGGCCCAGGGTTGATGCCGCAGCTGCCGCCGCTGCCACATGGCACGGACCACCACACGGACCACCAGGCACCACCACCGATGCATCCGGGTGCCCCGCCGCCACCTCCACCTCCGCCGTTCATGGCGGCGCCTCCGGCACCCGTCGAAGGGCCGTCGCGGCAGCAGCAGCCATCGAGTTACAGCAAAAAGCTCAGCCTGGGCGGAGGCTCGGTGCGACTCCAGCTGAACCGCGAGTACTACCGCACGGCTCCGGGCATGCTGGGCATAGTGGAGGTACTCTGCTCGTGCGCCATCGTCACGACGCTCAGCCTGCGCGGGTTCGTGTTCGACGTGTTCTTCTTCCTCTGCAACCTGGGATTCACGTACGCGCTCGTCGGCGCCATGTTTTTTGTGAACGGCCTGGTGGGCTCGCGTGCCGGCCGCGACCTGCCCCTGCTAGTGGCCGTGCAGTACTACGGGCTCGGCTTCGTCATGTTCCTGGCCGCCGGCATCGCCAGCCTGGTGAAGTCGCAACGCGAGGCGCTCGCTATTATGGTCGGCACCGTGGCCGTCATTGTGGCCATCGCGCTCTTCGTGCACGCCGTGTATGCCGTGCGCACCTCCTGAGCGAAACGCACGCGCCCGGGAGAACGCAGCGGTCCGTCACTTCGTGGCGATCGCGCGGCGCGTGCGCAAGTTGTGTGCGAGAAAGGAGCTACGCATTAAATGTTTTGACCCGCTAATCACTACATGCATATCACTTGCCGGCTGGCGTTTGCCGCGTTACGAATGCGTAAGTGCCACTGACAGAATTAAGCGCTCGGCGCACTGAACAATTTCAGTACCAGCCAGCGTGTGAGACCACCCTGAAATTGCTGGGCCAACAACGAGAATATATTACGAATACTACTTACATTGATGCCTAGATAACGGCTACCGTCCAGGATTGCATGCAGAGCATGGCATGACGAAACATGGCAATTAACCTGTAAACACGGTTGCTATACTCGGGGAACAGTTATTAAGTATAGGCTGTATAGCGGTTCGTTAAGAACAGATGTTGCCAATCGTACCATGCGCCACCGTATTAGCTATAAGGCAGGCAGCTGGCCAGTGAGAAACAATTCTCACAAACAAAAATGTTTGTGAATTCGGTCCCCGTCTTCCTCTGTTCTGTGCTGCTAGCACAAAAGCACTATACCCATCCGTATACAATTGCGCTGCTTGCCAGAACGTAGCAATAAAACAGATCTCGTTTGCTCCGAGCTTGTCTAGTCTAACAAAAGAATGAACTATCCAAAGCCTATATTATCGGTATTTCTATTTCTGGGATACTATCATTTTTGTACTATAGCATGCCCAGCGCAATGGCCGTCCCAATGGCAAAGCAGGAAAGCACGCAGGTGTAACACTTGAACTGGCCATTGACGCCTGAATCGACGCCTCAAAGCGGCGTCGACGTGCATTTAGAGCTATAAGGTCGTACATGCAAGCAAGCAAATGAAATTCCCGTTTAGACAGCAAGCGCTAATGTACCACTGTATCTTACTATCTCTCACTCGCATGTAAACTCCATAAGTGCAACTCGCACAATCAATCCAACAGATAGGGCGATTCCGTCAGCTGACCTGGTCCGCTGGCCAGCTCGATCGGCAGCGGTGCCTGCACAGCCCCGGTGCGCCAGCCCGCTTGGGCCGCGCGGTGGCAGCCACGACAAGCGGTGACGTCATCGAGGCACCACCGTGTTGACATTCGGTGCGCGCTCGCATAGCCGGAGACCATTTGGCGACGCCGCGCCATTCATCGTGCGCTGTGTGCACGCGCTGTCGCGCACGGCCGACCGAGAGCCGCCGTGCGATGAGCATCGCCGCCGCCGCTGAATAGGTCCTCGAGAGAGATACGCGCGGCTGGCGTCAAGCGCGGCGGCATACAAACCGAGACCATTTCTCAAGTGTAGAGGCACGAGCCGCAAAGGCGATTTGGAAAACGAAATTTGCCCGCTCGATTCGGGCGCCTAAGAGCAGCGGCCGCAGATCGATACGCGCCCACTGGTCTCCTCCAGCGTTCCGCGTTCACGGGCCGCGAAACCGAACGCGGCTCTGTGTGCCGTTACCGCTTTTCTCGCTCTTCCCTTGCCGTGGCCCTCTCTCGCCACGCGCGGTGCCAATGTATGCAAGTATGCGGCACGGCGCGCACTGCTCGTGTGACAGGAAACACGGCGGCTGCGGTCGACCGTACAACGCGACGCCGCTTTCATTGGAAATGATTTCTCACGCCCGGGCATTACGACGGGCGGTGTCCCAGAATCTCGAGGAGTGGAATGAAAGAAGGAATTGCAGTTGACGCGGAAGGCGGCGCAGACGCGACCGGGGCCATCGGGCAATGTTTGGTACGTGCACGGTGCCACAACTTCCATCGGAAGCCGAAACATCGTGAGACCGGCTTCTGGGGGCGCCACCGAGACGCATCGCCCTATAACATGCGCCATCGTAGATGGCGAAGAAGCGAGAGAAGTCTACGGCGCTCATCATGTCTGAAGCTGTCGGAAAACCTACGCCGATTGCACATGTAGTTCGACAGGGCGCACTGCCCGACATTTCCGAGTCTTTCATTACAGCCAACCTTTACGAGATCAGGAAACCTTAAAGTCAGCTCTCGCGGCGACTGGTTGAAACAGATCTCGTAAAAAGACCTGGCGGAGACAAAACAAAACCCAATGGGCTAATAACGTCAACACGGCTTAAATCACCCCCCCCCCCCCTTCCCGCTCTTTTGTTTTTACAGCGAAGCTGTATATGGCTAGGGTTCCGTGCATTTTTGTTCTCCGTGAACAAAAAAATAACATCAATGGCTCATACCCTCGTAAGCATTCATGCTCCCGTAAGGAAGCAAAACATGGAATGGCTCATAACCCGTAAGGCAGAGGCTACAAGCACTCAGCAAAGTGAATTCGAACAGTGCTTACATTCTTTCTAATCACGCATACAGCATACAGAACAGCATGCCGAAAACTGTCATCAATGGTTCATACCCCCACGAGCAATGTCTCATACCCCCGTAAGCAAGCAAAAAATGTTTTGGGCCGTCCGTTAAGCGTAAGATACCGCCGGAGTCCAAGGACTTCGAGCCTTGGCGTGAATTCACTTGGCGTGAATTAGCTGCGATGACACTACCTCTGTTGCCGTTGTTGATGTTGATGATGATGATGTTGATCAATGTTGATGCGTCGGTATCGAAAAGGGAGCGGTTTACGCGTTCCGCGTTGCAGACATATCCCTTGCGATGCCACACCGATCCCGCCCAGTCGACCACCCAGCGGCGTACGTGCATCGATTTGACATTATCAAACAATGTGATTGCAGCTGCGAGTGAAATAATGACCACCGATCAAGACAAGAAATGAGCTCGTACCTTTGTCAAAAATTATGTGTCACCTCCGTGTCGTGTACTAAACAGCATCGCTGGTGGAATGACTCATGATGTTTTCTTTTGAAGGAGGAGGTTTTTTTATTTTTTTGGATGGACCCCAAATGTTCCCTTTCATCTAATTTACCAGCAACTAGTAATTTGCCACAAAAACTGTTTCGCTGTGGATCACTGCGTTATGACCATGTGTTATAAGCTCGCCACGAAGATAAATTGCGAATGATATATATAGTATATATCACTGGTTTAACACCAAAGTTCCACGCAAGCGTGGAATAACGTGAAAGGGGATGCGAAATAGCGAGGGATGACAGACTGCGACGCGAGACTGACGCGTTGGCGAGGCGAAAAACACATTAACATGTCAACGCCGCAGAGCGCACCGTGGGCAACGCAAGCGGTGTGAGGCTCTGATATACGCATCTGTAGCAGGCGCGTTTATTTCCTCGCATAGGAGACGGGGGAAAAAACTCCGACGAAGGTGCGTGCGTGCGTGTCTGCGCGAGCTGCGTTGCAAGTGCCACGTCCGCTTCCGTTCTGCGCCAAGAGCGTCCCCGGAAGCAAACACGAGCAGCTCGCCGCAACCAGCCGCACATCGTGTAACGGGATGCGGCTAATGGAAGAACCTGATCGACACTTCTGATTAACTCCGGCGCCCGCCGCTCTGCACACGTCGTCACCACACGGTGTATAACGAAGCCGCTAACTCTTTCGTATACGTCTTCTGTACCCGTGCTTTCTTTCTTCTTTTTTTAGCACACTAGCTGCGCGCGCGAGTGCGTTTTTTTTTTCTTCACTAACTGCCGACACTTCATAGGCACTATGCGCGAAAAACAGTCACAAAAGCAACGTGCTACAAGAACGCTGACGTACCGCAGCACAACTTAGTAGAAGTTGCACTGAAACGCCTCAGAACATCCGTTTATCTACATAACGGAACTTCTTAATGCTAGATCAACTACCCGCAAGAAAAAAAATTAAACAAAGATATACGCACGCAGCCCGAGAGTGACAGAGTGGCACCCATGTCCCTAACAGAGTTTTCTCTCGCAACCCTTAGCACTAAATCCCGTAAGCAGGATCAAAGTTTACGCATTCTGTATCCAGTATCCGCCAGAAGAATATAGCTGCCGATCGCCGGTACACTGAAGCAGCAGCGGCAAAGAGGGAAATCCGTCTGAGAATCTCCCAGTAGCGGAACCTTCAATCGAAGCCGGGTAAAAGCGCGGGTGCAATGACTGGACGCGGCACTGACTGCACAATCGGTAAAAATCGGGTGCTATTTTTCAAACTGATAATTGAGGAGAAATCGTGTGTGTGTGTGTGTGTGTGAGAGTGATAGTGATTGAGAGAGAGAGAGAGAGAGAGAGAGAGAGAGAGAGAGAGAGAGAGAGAGAGAGAGAGAGAGAGAGACTTTTCAAGTTGGGGTCTGTGTCATGAGTCACTGGCAAAGCACGCGCGTGAAGCAGGTGAAAAAGACGACGATGCCGGTCGGTGAAATGTAAAACGGAACCATCCTCCATTTCGCGATTATAGACGCAGAAACACAGGGTTTTCTCCCTTTTATTTCAGCAAGACTACAGGAGATCCCCACGGGCTTTTTGACGACTGGATGATGTTGCCGCGCAGCATTCCATCGACTTGTTGCCCTGTAGCTTCACGTTCTCGCGTCGAAACTCTGTAAGGGCTCTGGCGGAGTAGTCGAGCAGATTGCACGCCCGCACGCACGCACGCGTGCGTGAGCGTGTGTGCACATGTGCGTGTGTGAAACCGTTCCGAAATACGGGCTTTTTCGGGTGAAACCTACAGATGTACTAAGTAGTACACCCGGTTTATTTTATAAGAAGGTATCACGGGCTTTTTAACTATAACGCGTTAAAATTGGTGTTTGTTTCAAGCTGGTAATCGGCGGGGGCTAAACGGTAAACGGCGACCTATCAAGAAAGCGGGGATAAAAAGTGCACCGCTAGAAAGCAAAATCTACTCTCCAAGCAGCAGGGTGAGAATGCGCCCGCTTCTTTGTAGAAATTACATTGCGCGGGGCGCCCGGATAGAACGGTGGACCGTCAGCGCAGGATTGTGCAGATCGCTACTGGGAAGGTCCGTTCGGGGAGACAGAGGGCTTAACCCGATTCTCATGAAACATGTTCGGGGTAAAAATCGGGTAAAATCGGGTTTTACCCCAACACGAACAATCCTATGTATGTCCCATACGCTCTTCACTAACATTTGATTTACGAGCGCGACCGAGACGGAAGGCATTTTTCAAAACAAAGCCACCTCGCGTGAGCATTCAATCCTGGGTTCGATGCACGTCAGGAAAAAAAAGAAGAGAGAGAGAGAGAGATGGTCGTACGTGGCAGTATGCCAGTCGGTATACCAACAGCCGCGTGCAGCAAGTTTTCGACGGGTTCAGTCAGGTTAAAACAGGTTCCCATGGCCGGAGAATGTCGTGTAGCGGACGCCGCGTCGTATACGGTGCTACGCATCCGCCGTAAACACGTGTACAGAACGTCAAAACCGTCCTATCCGTAGGACGACACGCGTGGCTGCTCGGACTGTTGGCACATCCTGGAAAACTGTGGGAAAGCTCGCTGGATGTCTTGCTGGCGCGACCAGTCGATTGGAAGCCTTCTGCGCACATGTGCTTGGCGTCTTACGTCACGCGTTCGACATCTTTCCGCCGCGGCCACATTAAGGCCGGAACCTCCGCGTACAGTCCGGTACGAGTAAATACTGAGACGAGTCAATAGTCTGTTTTTGGTGACCTACATCGCAACGTGCGCCATTCGTCGCCCATCAAGAAGCGGTAACGTTATAAATAAATAAATAAATAAATAAATAAATAAATAAATAAATAAATAAATAAATAAATAAAAAGAATGGTAGTATAGAACATATTCGATCATTTATATAGTAATCGTCGGAGGAACTTCATAAGCCCGGAACAACCTTAAAGGGCCCCTCCCCAGGCATCATTGCAAAAATTTTTTTATACACAGGAAGCTGCAAGGCGCCGTCTAAGACTCGTGTTGCCGAAATCGTCATTTCAAATCGGTTCATTATTGGAGGAGATGGAACAAACTAGTTGTCCTGTTACCATGCCGCCAGGAGGCGAGCATTCCCAAGCGGTGCTCTTCCACCCACATTGTACCGAAGCCAAGGGACGTATTGACGTATACTGCGGCGTAGAACCCTGCCTCCTTTCTTGCAGCGCTGCGCCTTGAGCATTCGTTGATTAGTCATGGTGAGTGATGAAACACCCACTGCGAAGAGACATATGCGCTTGTAACCACGACTCTCTGGCTGGGAGCGCGCTGCCTGGAGAGTGAGGGAGCGCGGCGTTTCCTTTGAAATTTCAGCTGATTTCAGAGCAGTGCGCAGCGCCGTAATAACTTGCAGACACGATCGTCAGCGCGTCATGTATACGCTACGCTTATTTGTTAACGAAACCTTTAACGGAACGGGGGTCGCAAGCGCACAGGCTGCACAGCGAATGGGCCGCGCTGGAGCTCGAGATCCGAGTTCAACACCGAACCGACAAATGTGCCGTCTTCAAAGCGAGCAGCGGACGCCCCCGGAGGAAAATCGCGTCAACGGGCGCAAATTTCCTCCGGCTCGCTCTGCAGTCGCTTTCCTTTTACGCGGCTCTCTCTCTCTCTCTCAAACATTTTTTCAGGCTTAGTCATCCTGTCGCAAGACAGAAGGAGGCAGCAGACGCGACGAGAGGTGGGTAAAGGGGAAGGGCTAGGGGGAAATAAAACGTACAAGCAATAAAAATAGAAAGAACGGATGGCGAGGCCACTTTCATCGGCTCCTCTGTATACATTAGATTTGCGCACATTTTTCTCCCCTGTTGGAGCTCCGCGACGCGTCAACGGCGTCGGTACCGCGGAAGTCGAAGAAGGGAGACACAAAGATAACAAGAAGAAGGTGCGAGAGGTAAGCAGCCTGGATGACCACGTGGGAATTTGACTCATCTTGTGCGTGTCGTCCCTCCTTTATTTTTTTCTCCCTTCCGCTTTAAAAAATGAGGATGGCGTCTCGCTTGCTGGTGCATCGCCACTGCTGGCAACAAGTAGCAAGAAAACTATACAGCTGAAAAAAGAAAGCAGCACAAATGAAAAAAAGACAAGGAAGGAGGCTAAAACGACTGTCACTCTCGACACCATCTCGGTAAGAGGCCGAAGCTCCGCACACTCGCTCATGGACAGCGCCTGCCGCGGTCCCCACGGCCTACTGTCCGTCTATTCCTCTGCAGCTAGTGACCGGGAAAGGAACTTGTCGCCTTAGCAGTACATACGTTGGGCTACACATATATAAGGCCTTAGCACGTTGCTCCTAGAAGCTAATATAAATTCTCTTTCTAAACACCACGTCAGGCTCTTTGTCGGTGATTTAGTTTCACTCGTGAAACGGTGCACTTGTCCAAATTCCAACTTCGGCTTTATACTTCAGAGGCCTAGCCAGGAAAGTTACGCTCTCGGAGTAGACCACAATAGCCGTTATTCCAGTGACTAGCGTTAGTAATCTTCCGGTTAACCTCCCCGCCTTTCGCATCTCACTTATCTCTCTCTCTCTCTTTCTCTCTCTCTAGCGTTAGTAATAGCAACAACAAAAATAATAAATAAAAAATAAAAAGGCGCCATGAGAAATGGTAGTATGTACTGACGAAAACCTGAATTTGAAACCTGTTTCTGTGTCTAAAACGGGAAAATTTTAGCAAATCAAGGTGAGAAAGAAAGCAAAGAAAAAGAAACCAACTCCAACAGTTAGGCCATTTAAGAACACCCTCTTCCAATCACCCTCAATCACCCTCACAATCAACAATCATCCCTCTTCGACAACTGATTTGAACATCGGCCAGTAAATACATCAATTGACTGACGCCGGCTAACTTGGAGCCCGTGAACCCTTCGATATTAAGATAAATGGGTAGGTGGTCACTTCCCCGCGTTTCAATATCCGAAAACCACCTGACCTTTCCAGTGAAGGAGCGTGAAACAAAGGTGAGGTCCAGGCAGCTAGTGTAGACAGTTCCACACAGAAAGGTGTAACCCTCGATGTAGCTGAACAACTAAGGCGCAAGCATACTGCGGGCTAACGGCCGGCTCCGGATATTGCTGTTTTCAATGGAGGCCAACTTCGAAGATGCCCATATGCACCGTCACGCACATTAAAGATCTTGAGAGGAGATAAATTGTTCGTCTATTCTATACAACCTTTATCTATTCCCCTCTCTCCCTCTCTATATATCTATGTATATTGTTCAATTTCACTACTTTTCTCACAACCCCTCAATTGTACGTGCATTTTCCGCAGAATAAAATAGGAATAAGCACCAAGCCAGTGCTCATGCGGAGCCGGGATCCTATATGCATCATGTGCTTTATCGATGGTGCTGGTACTTTTCAACCAACTAAGCCCGCCACAGCTCCCTGGGCCATGTCATTGAGGAAAACGCTGCTTAAGCTATCGTCACAAAGCCAGATAAGTGAAGCTCGGCAAGTGCGACGTAATGTCACCGCGCTGATAATGCGGTGCCGTAGGCGCCGAAAGCACAAAGTGCGCCTGATACAATGTATACGGATCACACTGCATTAAATTAATTATAGGGTTTTACAATTCGATTATGAGGCACGTTGTAGTGTGGGGACTCCGGACTAATTTTGACCACCTGGGCGGGATTTGATAACGCGACCTTCTCAGCGGCGAGCAAGTGCACTGCATCGAACTGGAGACAAAATGTATAGGGTAAGACGATAACTGCGCCTGAACAAGCGACGTGGGGCAACCTCAGTCAGGTGCCAACATTTCAAGAGCATCCATTAAGTGAGACGTGCACTTTCGTTACAGCAATATAAGCGAACACTTTGCGGTCCTGAGACTGTGTTCACAAAAAGGTTGTCGCGCTAGAACGGCTTGTAAGATCAGATGCCGGCCAATGGAAAACCGCACTTCCGAACGAAAAACATGCGATAAAATTCGTCAATTCGGCCTTTGATTTCGTCTTACAGGGACACTAACGGCAAATATTAACTCAACGCGGACTGCTAAAATACCATTCCAGAAACCTGGCAGCGCTTCTTTCGTGCAAAGAAAAAAACTTACGTTAAACGGACTGACAACTGATTTTTAAGGGCCCAGTTATTTATGGGCGCAAGGAAGAGCTCCCTCGGTAGTGTTTACACCTGCAGCAGTTACTTGCAAAAGCGCATGAATACTTTGCAAGCAGATTTTTTCCGAACTGAGCATCTTCTAAAAAAGAGAGTCCGCTCTCCCGCGACGCTGAGAAGTGACAGCGATAGCCCGCCTCGCAAATTGTGAAAGCCGCCCATCGCTCTACTTTCACAGGAGTGAGTGCAACTGTGGTTAACCACATTTATTTTGACCATTTCAACTACTCTTGAAAGTAAAAAGCTGGTACAATACGTTTGCGTTGTCGAACAGACATTTCTTATATTTCTACCGCGATTTTCCCCCAAGTACACGCTTACGTCATGGCTAGCTGGGTTCCGGCGTCGTTATTGTGCTAATAGACGAACAAAGTCAACTCAAAGAAGACCTTAAGCGAAGGCAGCGCCCCCTTTTCTGCTCACAACTAGCGAAGGCTTATGTGCACACTGTAAGTTATATATAAAAAAAGCTTATAATAGAAAAAAAGTGCACTGCATTTCAATACTAATAAAAAGACCAGGAACCGCGTATACTAGTAGAAGGTCACCTTTCATATTATGGAGTTACGTGCCAAAACCACGATCTGATTATGAGGCACGCCGTATTGGGGGAACCCCCAATAATATGGACCACCTGGGTTCTTTAACGTGCACCCATTTCGCACTTTTCGCATTTCGCCCCCATCGAAATGCGACCCCGGTGGCCGGGATTCGATCCCGTGACCTCGTGCTTAGCAACCCAACACTAGAAGGTCACCTGATAGGTCAATTATGCATCTTCATGTTTTTGCCACGTGGGGCACCAAACGTCACTTTTCGCGACTTTTAGTGAAGAGTTAAAAATATAAATCAACGTTCAATGAGAAAAACAGGGCTCGGTTTAGCCAATACTATTGGACAATCTTTTTTATCAGCAATCTTTTTATGAACGTGGTTATCTCGATTCACGTTCTGAGCGGTTGTCTAGCCCTTGAGGAGAAAATCGCGTCTGAATTGCGCCAACCTTTAGCGCAATTTAAATCGCCCGCCCCCGAGAGTGGAGTGGTGACGCTACATACACCATCACCGCCTTTTACTGCCGTCGGTGGGCAAATTTAGCTATGGTAGCTATGGTAAAACGGCACCTGACAGACGGCGCTACGGTTTTTTTGCGCAAAACGCAAACGCACGCGGCCGTGGAGAAGAAGCCGAGCCGGTAGAGTTCGTTGGAAACGCTTATACATTCGGCGCTGCAGATGCTCTCGGTCAAGTTGCGGGGACTGTTCGGGCATCCCGCAACAGCGCATGGACGTGGCACTCTATGCTACTTGTAGTTTGTGCGAGTTAACAAAACCAGCGCAGCGCTACGCGATAACTGCTGAAATGCGAAAGCGCGGGCGGCGTAGAGTCGAGTGAAAACAACACCTTTCTATCGCCCGCGGCGCTGTAAAGGGTAAAACGAATGAGTTTTTTTTTTTTTAATATCGAATAGAACAGGACAAGTAGCATCTTCTTCCTTCTTATAATGCAATGCAATGATCTTTTTACTACGAGTGCTTGAGCATTAGCGGCAGAATTATAATTGAGGAGTGCCTGCGTCCTCGGTCTGAATGTCACCGGGACTTGAGAATGTCCCGGGAGTCTCAAATTGTGCCCTGCGTTTACCTCGATTTCTCGACTATACCGTAAAGCTCTTTTCGCGATAATATTCATGCCTTAGACGTTCTCTGTCATTAATATATCACTTTAGCTTGACTTCACATTTGCATTTCCCGTTCCTTTAAAGGGTGAAGTGGGTGCACGGCCATTTTCAGCGCAATGCCGCTCGCAATGAATGACGCAGAGCTAAAATGAATTTCGTTTGCACCAGAAAATTAGCATTTACGTAGCTGCGAACTGAGTTGCACAGCTCCGTTGTTTTTTTAATGCTAGAGCTTTTTTTTTCTTGCCACCCTATATACCCTATACGATGACCGGCCACAAAGAATCAAGAAAATCTAGCCCCTACAAGGAATCTAAATCTGGCCTGCAGCGTCGTGAGCGAGAACCTATCCTCGGCGCAACGCCAACAGTACAGAAGGGGGCGGAATACGTGTGAACATACTCGCGGACAACTTCCTGTGGCTATGAAGGGAAAGCTACGGGGGCGGAGCTTCCGCACATGAGTTACCGCGCCAAGTAGTCCGGCAGCGTTTGACAGTGCTTTTATTTGCTAGGAACAGACGCTGAATCGGCGCAGCTTCTACGTGCGACGATTTCGCGTTTGCCTATAGACGCCGAAGGGAAAAGCCGCAAAATAAGTGAACTTTTGCATTCAGTGGTGTGTTCTGCCTTACTTAACTGTTGCTAATAAGGTGTTTATGTTCTATCTTCCCCAGCTTAAGCTAACGTGGATGAAAACGCTGGACTCTTCCGAAGCGCTAGCTCTCACATGTGAGCGCTTTGTCTCCGTAGCATTCCTCTCCCCAGCGGCGGCGAGGAAGAGAGCACTCGGGCACCCAACGTGCGACAGCAAAGCGAAAGAGTATGTATATACCGCCACCAGCGTGCTATCACGATACTGATGAGTGATGCGGATCTCGCGCGTGGAGGGTTAGAAGGCCGCCAGAGACGCGTAGTGTTCAAGCGACGAAGCCCAACGGACGTAACCATCGCGCCGTACGCCCATTCGGCTCTAGAAGTTGCATAACGCATGTGTGCTATGCGAATGCTCTTGCGTAACTTCGAAAATCGTCGCCAGGTGAGTTCTGCCTGAACTTCTTTCAAATACATTTTTTGCATAAAGGTCAACGACTCGAGCGAATAATGACAACCGAACAATGCCACACTTAACTGAGTATTTGCGTAACACTGCAAGGTCGAAAAACAGGAAAGCGTAATGGAAGTTTACGGTAATATCTTAAAGTGATTTCATGCTGCTACCGACGCATTGGCAAAACTGCGAACGTTCAAGGAGCGACATTAGTTGTTTTGTGTTTTTTTTTTTTTCAATTCTCTGTGCACTAAGCAAGCAGATAATAGGCCACTGTTGGCGCAGATTGTTGCATTTGTGTTATGCACTAAGTGACATCTACGGTCAGCAGCCAAGACATTAAAGAAGGGAAAATATAACACAAGTGAGTTGGCGGTCAAAGAGGTTGCAAAGTACAAAGATGATTTATATACGGTACTCTTTCCGTTTTTTTTTTCCTCGTACGGTACACGCATATAGCGTCCCTGAATGTGAGAAGAACGGAAGTTTGAACAATTTTCATTTCGTGTCCGCTCCAGCCATTAGCTGCGCCCTCACTGTTTGTCGCTATAGACACCGTGCACTGTTCAGAGGGCACTACGACGCTTTCATTTCTCGCCCCAATATCGCCGACATCGGCCGCTAGAGAGGCGATGACAATGATGCCTCATTCCATACGACAGTGGCTCACTTTTCGTCACTATGGTCTTAGTGTTATGCACTCCACTTTGACGAGATCAAGTTCACGACTGTTCGCGCTTCTGATGTCGATCGCGAATGTGTGTAGTCATAAGCGGAGCATGCGCACTTCGACATTTTAACAATTAACTCGGACAGTGTTGCTTTGTGATAAGCTACTGGAAGTGTCCCGGCGAATGTATATAGCATCTCTCCTGTTTTGCTGGTTTTGACACTGGCCGTCCCAGAATTTCACTTGCAGATGGCGCGGACGTCGCACGCAAACTTCAGCGCAGGATGCCTGTAAGTACACCCGTCAGCTGCCGCTCTGGTGATGCCAAGAACAGGTTGGCCGAGAACGCGGCCGTTGCAACCACCTCAGTGTTTGCGGCATTGTTACTGCAGAAGTTTCTAGAAATATTGAATGAAGGATACAAAAGCGAAACACGCGCTACCTGTTAAAAAGCTTGTAGACCAGCGCACTCGTAGCCGGAGTGCGTGGTCGGAACCCCGCAGTATCGATGCCAACGCTGGCACACGATCTTCCGTTAACGCGCGAAAATCTAACGCTCATTAATACTTTCAAAAGAGAGCTAAAAAATGTGAGGCCGAAAATACATTTATCCTTCGTCAGCAATCGTCTTCCAGGACCAACGTTGGCGCGGCGGGCCGAGCATAGCGCCGCTGTGCAATATAGTCTTGATCGCCTGCTTGATGAAGCTTTTAAACGGGACCGTAATTTAAATATTCTAAAGCTATTTAGATATCTGGACAACTTGATTATATATTAACAGACAAAGCCTCTTGAAGCGCTGCTGTGATATTCTAAACACTTTTAAGAACCACGGCAAAGGTCTTTCGTTTACACTTGAACTGCTACAGCGTAACATCCTGGAATATTCTGTATATGGCCAGCCGATTCGCCCGTTTGTTCGTCCGTCCGTCTGTCGGTCGCCTGTACACCGAAAACTCCTCCGGCGCAACCCCATGCGCCTGTGCGAAGAGAGAGAGAGAGAGAGAGAGAGAGAGAGAGAGAGAGAGAGAGAGAGAGAGAGAGAGAGAGAGAGAGAGAGAGGCGCGCGATTAGCCAACACCACCTAGGTAGCACAAGGCTTGTTTACTCCGATCCGTGACGTCACGCTACCTGGCCCGAAATTTCCATTGACAAGGCTGCCGTGATGAAAGAGGTGACGTCAAGCCTGTTGGCAATATTTTCCACGTGCCAAGAAAGGGGTGCTGCCGTATGATTCCTGCCATTCTAAAATTCTCAAACGTGGGAATTGCTATGCTTTGCCTGTGTCCACAGACGATGCATGGTGTCTTTCGATAACGAGATCCAGCGACTTAAGGCAGCATGGTTTCCTGACTCGTTGGTGACATCTGTCAACGAAACCCTTCTACGAAAGAACCACGGCAAAAGGTACAAGTGCCACAAGGAAGGAAGAAAGTGGAACCGCAAGACCTGCAGTGACTCCTTATGTTCATAAGGTCTCCCATAACCTCAAGAAGGTAGCAGGCCGCTATGGAGTTTCCATTGCCTTTTCTTCCCCCGTGAAGCTGGTTCAGTTATTCTCGAGAACCGCTCGCGAAGAGACTGGTCGGCAAGGCTGTGGCAAGAAACACGCCACGACTCACGGGCAATGTGCCGCGGGAGTGGTCTATAATATTTCCCTAACGTTCGGCAAGTCCTACATCCGGCAGAACGGGCTCTTTATAAATGAAAAAAGCCAGGGAACACGACCTAAATCTAATGAAAGATGGCGTGGCACATAGCGCTAGCGCACTGGAAGGCCTGCATGTGTCAACCATGTTTCCAAGAGATTAAGAAGTAAGAATCAGACAGCACGTGAGCTAATGGAAGCTTGTTAAATAATAATAAAAAAACGCTTAAGCTGTATCAGTGAAACGCCAGTTATGCTTTACCAATCGGATTATTCGACCACTGGATTATCCTAGTTTGTGAATAGCCTGAGCATGCGTGTGTGCCTATTTGTTCCTGCAGGTCATCACCCAAAATAAATCAGTTGGAAGTGCGGTCCGTGCCGTCGTATTTGTGTCTTAATTTCGGGAGAAATAACATGTCCTTGGGCATAGCGAGCCCCTCGGTTAAGATCGGTCAAGACGGACGACTAGAGCACGCAGTGCACTCTCGGTGCAACAGAATACCGCCAAAAAGGCAGGAAGGTAGCTTTGGTCACACGTCAGGCAGCCAATGAGCGTCTGAGACAGAGTGTGCGTTTAGGCAGCACTGAAACCTACAAATACACTGGAACCATTTCGGACATAAAGAGGCGCGGCGGTAGAAGAAACAGCTCGTACCGCTGCGTCCACAACGTACGGAGGCACCTGTTGCATCGTTGACCGTCGTAACGAGACGCAAACTGCAGAGTTAGCGACAAATGGACAAAAAGCGATCCAGGGCCACCAGCAAGACTGTCTGCGGGAAGGGCGATTACCGTCGCTTCCAGGAATGCCCGCCGTCTACTAGGAAGCGTCCACGAGCGCACTTTCGCTTTCTGCGCCCGCCAGGTGCCGGTACACACGTATGTGGGTGAAGGCGCCCCGGAACTCACGATCCGGATGGGAAGGCAAAGTGTTTTATCCGCGGCGCTCCGTGACGCCCAGCAAATTCCGTTCATTCCGGGGGCGGCGGACGGAAGGCCAGCTAGCAGCCTCTGCTGGTCGTCGCGCAGCATGGCCGCCATTGCGCCCCAAGGTCGGCCGCCGTCAATGGCCGCGGCCAGAGGGCGGCGCGCCATTCTCCCGCAACGAGATCGTAATTGCGGCCAAAGCGCCGGCCGAAACACCTGCTGACTCCCGGTCACGACTCGCACAGGGGAGGTCGTTCGTTCCACTCGGCCCGGAGTAAGGGGGGGGGGGTCCGAGGAAGCGTGCCCGCCGCAAGACCCGAAGACGCCCTCGCAAGAAGCCCATTCCCACGAGGTTCCGGCGGACCGGGCCCGCTCACGACCAACTGATGCGCGCAAACACTATCGGAGACACCCGCTCTTCGGCGAACAAATGCGGCCGCTCCAACTACCACAACTACCTGATATGTGGGCCACCGGAAACATACGCGCATATGAGTGCCGACGTCGCATCTAAGGAGTGCCCTTTGGCTAACAAAACGGCTTTGGAACGTGGGAGTTCCACGCAGGTCCTCCAACAGTGAAAGGGGATAACAGCTATTTTCTTTCCCTCTTGTTTCAGCTTGGTCCTTACATTTCATTACAGCGGAAGAAAACAAAGGAGAAACGAGAATACCGCATCCCTGCAAGCAGCGATTATTTTTCACTTCCCGAAGATGAAATCCCGACTTACGGTTCATGGAAACAAACCGATGGTAAAGCACCGACAGCGGCCCTATATCGGCGCTGAGCACACACAATAGTCGGCATCCTGAGAGCGGACTTGCGGGTGCACCGGCGCGGTGCCCCTGCCGCTGGCAGGCCAGTCATCGCTCGTATCACGGCCGGCAGCCCCTCACCTGACGCAACGGAGCTCAATTTGTCATCGCCAGCGCGACCGCCGCCAGGCGTCCGCGGGAGCACCCGGCGCGACGAGAACAGCAGCGAGCGAGCGGCTCCTCTCCTGTAGATGCGGACAACCGGGGCACAACCCTGGTCGGAGTCATCCATTCCGCGCAGGCAGCACGCGCGCGCCTTCCTGACAACTCATTCACGCTTATTATCAAACAAGCCCGTCAGAAGTTATCTACCCCACACAGGATGGGCCCAGCAGCTGCGGGGACCGTGACGTTTTCTTTTCTTTTTTTTTCTTTCTCTCTTTCAAATCCGGCTCACTGCGCCCGGCGTAGACTCTGCCAGCCATCCGCCTGCCGCCCCTTCCCCGCACTGTATAACTCCGCTCGAGACCGGCCCCGCCCACGTCTTTTCCCTCACTCTCTCTCCCCCTTCGTCGTGTCTTACCGCGCGAGCTAATTAGAACAAGTGGCTCGCTCCCGTTTGCCTCGCGTCTCTGTCTGAAATGCAAAGCAACAAAGTTGGCATACGTAGTACCACTATGCCATGAACGCACACGGTGCCTTCGAAGACGCCGGCTAAAATACACGATATTTCTACATTACGTGCCGATCCAACCCCCCTCCATTCCGGTTCTTATTCTTAACTTACTCGCGACCTAGCGCGAGTACGTGAGTTTTCGTGTCCCCTTTGTCCAGTTTGGCTCATTGGCGCGCGCTCCTGCAGCTATCTAAAGCTTTGAAACCGTCTGCACTGGCACATATGCATAAGAGTATAGAGTCGTTTTCCTCTGCACTGTCGCTGCATTTGGAGTACTAATGGACGCTATCCTCCAATGATGTGGAGCTAGAACACAACGACGCAGTAAGAATTTTGCATCAAAGTAGGCCATGAATTCTAGAAGAAAGTGCAAAGCGCGCGCTGTACGTGTCGATGCAGGATCGGCAACGTAACTGCACGATGCAAACGTAACTGCGAACGCAAGTAAAGCAGATGACGATTATTGTTGTGGGAAAAGCTAAGCCCCGAAGGGTGCAAATTTAAGAGTGCAGCTTTAATCCGCGTTCCAGCTCTAAAATAGAAGATGCACTGAAGGCTCTTACACAGTATACTCGCATGACAGGCACTAGTCAGCACTATACAACACGCGTGCAAAGCAGCGCAACCCTACGGCCTCTATAAAACACGAGTCATTATAATGCATTCAAACGCAATCAGACTGTCTCCGCGATAAGCGGGACTAAATTTATAGCATCGGTACATAATTCTGCCTTCGCTTCGCTTCACACGCACACAACGAGGTTTTGCCTATGATTCATTTCATCACGTGACCGATACGATCGCTTACTTTACCCATATAGCGAAGATTTTAAGTCAGTAACTTTTTTTTTTTAATACCATCGATCGAATGTGGAACGATGCCGTAATAATTTTCTTCGTGGCTAATATCCATCTATTTGGCCCAAACGATTACTGCTTCTCACCAGCAAAACGTCGCGCACTTCGACAGACGCAAGCGAAGTAATCTGCCTCAGTTTCTCGACGTCTCGCATTGTTTCGCCTACAGAATGTTGAGCGCAACGGAGCGTACCGCTGACGCCGGCAGCCAGTGAAACATGTATTCGATGAAAATATAAAGAGAGAGATCGAAGCAGTATCGTGAAGAACTGAGGCTTATACGTGCGCTAAGACGGCTAAAATGAGTTTCTCAACGGGGACCCACAATTAATGTACGCCATTATATATGCCTTTCGGGAAAATTCACGTCACATATATCCTTTCGACGCGATTCATTTGCACAGGGGGGTCGTTATTTACTGCCCTTAAAGCCGGGTTTAAGCGGATCCCGAAGAATGCAAAGTTAACACAGACAGTGCAGGGAAGCGTACAGGGAAGAGGAAGAAATAAGTGTCACGTGGCCGGGTGAAAAAAAAAAAGCCATCTTCGGCATCCAAACGTATACTCCATGCTCTGCTCTCGGCCTTTAACCAGCCTAATTAAATCCCTGACACGCGCTGACCGCACTAGAGCGGGCACGTTTTTCATGGACGCCTTTCAAGAAGCAGGCATGTTCCCAATGCATAAAAACACACTGGACAGCAAATAGCAAAGCTCAAAACCAGACAAATGACATCAGTGTCAGTTTAACTCACGCATACATTACGTCATTCTTTACGAAGTGCATCGTGCAGAGCGTAAAGGGGTACTGCAGATAAGAATTCGACTTCAGAATACAACCCCTTACTGTGAGATGGAAAGAATGTGTTACTGCGATGAGAATATGAGGCGGAATATGTTCCGTGAAGAATGCTGAAGGGGGTGTGATATGTCGCCGCCTGCTAGACAGCGTAACCAACACCAAATTTGACACAGCACCGGCTTGTGATGTCACGTTCGGAATATGTGTTTGGTAAGCCGTAACTTCTCAGGAGAGAAACACTAGCTGTGAACGAAGAACAAAGCAAGATCCCCAGGGTGCGTTCGGAAATGCGAACTTGCTTTCTCCAATTGGCAATATACCCTGGTAACACGTACTTCCCTCAACCTCCACGTCGAGAAACCACGTCGAGAAACCACGTCGAGAAACCCTAAAATGTTGCAGCGGAGGAGGCAGCTGGACAAGCGCATGTTAACGACAAATCTAGACTCCCTCTAACACAATACGAATTGCGGCATATACCAAAAGAGATCTCAGCCGTGGTTGTAGAGCGACATGGTTGGATAAAAATTCAATATCTTCGGATTTAGTTTACGCTGACCCTTCGCTTGAACTTGAAATCAAATCGGATACAAGCAGAACCTTTGAAACGCTCGTTCATCGTCTGCGGCCTCGGTACTACGTACACAAAACACTTTCCACACAAAATTTCAAGAACTGATAGTCCGCCATGCACTTGTGGCCATACATATTCTACCAGAATACGTACAAGGACATACATACAAGGACATATATATTCTACCAGAATGTGTGCGACACGACACACAAAGACGATGTCAATACCTGTTTAATGGCATAGGACCGCAGGCCTTTCAGTCTCAAGAAGATAATAGGGTGACGGTTAACATATTAATCGCAAAGTGGAGCGTAATGCCATCCCAGAGATTTCTGGAAGCAAGCGACATTCTCGGAAAATACTGAATAAAGTATTTATCTATGGAGTATTGAGTATTCGTATGAATCTATTTCGCGTTTTCTTAAGGGCCCTGGCTTCCATGTAACTATGTGACTGGACTAAGTGTTTCCGTGTTCTATTCTAATTACGTATTACTTTTATAGTTCACGTGACAATACTTTAAGACTAAATGTTTGACTTATTTACATGAGCTGACTTTCAGTCTTAGTGTGATTTGATGTGATCTTTTTTCATCTCTACGTGAAAAGAAGCAGCCGGCGCCAAAATCTCTTATCATATATTAAAAAAGAACAAGAGAAAAAAAAAACGCTACTATTATCCGGCGCACGCTACTTGGCCGTTGCAGACAAATAACTACGTAGACCAGGTGAAGAAGAAATCAACGGCATCCAGGGCCTGTAATTGGAATATATTTTAACGTCTCGAACAGCTTCATCTGGCGCCTACTAGAATATGTTAAAACGTGCCAGAATGTAATGCTTTTTTTATTTTATTTTCTCTTTTAAGCACTTTCATCTGTTTCCTGCGTAAAACCATTAATTCATATATTCGAATTTTAGAATTCCTGAGAATTTTTACGAACTTCAGAAACGACGCTCATATATGCAGAATGTAAAGATGGCACTTTTTTTTTCTTTTTTTTTTCTCGATGTCTTTGTATGCCTCAAAAGAAAATATTTTAGACGGGCAATTCGGGAAACTCAGCAAGCTTGGTATACTAAGAGCGGTATATCAAGTCCGATCGGGGAAGACATCTTTCTCATTTCGAACTTGGAAACCGAAATGAATTGGAGCCTAACAACGATGCAGCCGCCGAATGCGTATCTTTCAGCACCTAAATGCTCGTCCTTTACTAGCGACTTGCGCCCAGAGCGAGGGAGGAAGAGGTTCTGAGAAGCAGCTCAATTTTCTGCCACACGGCCGGGAGCACGGCGAAGCGCCCTAACTTGCGACAACAACAACACCAACAACTGGATTCGGGCGAGTTCATCTTGAAGGTATACATTGAAGTAGTACGATGGGGAAGAGGACCAAACTTATGCACAGGTGGAATAGCGCTAGTCATGTTGTGTATGTATTTTGTCCTCGTCCGATCGTGCTGCTTCAATATATCGCCAAAACCAGGACACCAAAACCACGAGAAGCCGGGATTAGTTGCACACTTTCAACCCGAAATGAAATATAGACCATCAAGCTTAACTGACGAGCCCAAACCAAACGTTTTACAAGGGACGTCGTGCGGAGGGCTACATAATTTTTTCGAGATTTAAGAAGCGGCGTCTGTGCCACGAAACACCAAAAAGACAAAAGGAAGCACGAGAACTAAGATATGGTTACATTCAAAGAAAGAAAGAAATGGAAAAGAAGAAAAACAGAAAAAAAAAAGACTCGTTCGTCGGCGCGAAGTGCCAGACGTATTGAGAGACTGCAGCCCAAAGTCCGTTCCTCCAAAAAGCATGCTCACGTTCCCGGCAGTGGAGGCTCGGAATGCTCACCAGGCGTGGAGAACCGTCCGCTTTCCTTTGTGGCGGCCTCCCGCTTAAAGCCCGGAGCAATCAGTCAACGGCGCGGGCTTTTCATCGATTTGCAAAACGCCGAGTGAAACGCTAATGTCTTCCACAATCTGTTTCCTATCTGAAACCGCAGTCCACCGCTTACTCCGCTGTTAATTTTTCTTTTCCTTTTTTTTCTTTTATTTTTCTATTCCCGATGGAAAACGCAGTCACGTTATTCCAACGATGCCCACACCAATTTAACTGTTGCGCAAGGACGGCAGACTGATGCACTGTCAATCGATATACACCGCAATTTGGAGTCAATTGAACGGCGAACTTTGTATAGGCTTTTTCAGGGCATGCTTTCTACGGAGTCGCACTTGTTGAAGCAGTCGCGTAGCGCGAGACATGGCAATAAATAGATAGCTTTAGAATAGCGTCGGTCGCCCTATTTACGTTAAACGTATGCACCTTTGCAGGACGTTAAGAGGCGCGTCCCTTCAAGACGTTTACTTTAACGCACGGGAACGCAAACGTAAGGAAGACGTTAGAAGCCAGGGCGCCGTCCGGTGTGTCGTACCAAAAGTATCGAACCCAGCGAAATCCATTAGCAATCATCCTGTCTATAACATTATAATCCCGTCGTTTCTATGCGGACGTGTCTCGTTATAGGCCTACGGATGCGGGGATCGCCGAACGAGCTCAGAAACTGGGCGCTCTAAGCGCGCGCAAGTCACGTGTCAGGTAAGTTTAGAGGAAGCGAAAACTTCAATAGTTAATCGCGATCAACGAGAGCGAAAGCGTAGCGGGAGCCAATGGTTGCAGCCATGTTCGACAACGCTATTGCTTAGCATGCGTAAACATTACGAACGTTAAACTCTACAAATAACGTAATTTATCACAGCGCACGTTAACCACAGAAACCCAATGACGTATGGAGCGTGCGCAATGAGTACAATGTTATTCCTTTACGTACGTAATGCGTTTACGTTTGGTTGCAAACGCTATAAAAAACTTCCAAATTACGGTGATATTTTAGTCACAGACAATTCGGTCCTCGCGGTCCTCTGGTATAACGGGTGTGAAGCGATTTTATTTTTTTAATTATTATTTTAGAAACACGTGCGTGCGTGTGCGTGTGCGCGTGTGTGTCGGTTAAAAGCGTCATATTTGTTCTTGCGCTGTAACATTAAGAGCAATGGGATTTACTTTTTGTTCATATTTCCCTGTCTTTCCTTATGATGTGGAAAAAATTACGCCGTAATAGCAAGTTAAAGAATTCTCAACAGGGAGGGTGCTTGCTAGCCTGCTCAACTTTCTCACTGGAATGTTTTTCTTAAATTTAGGACTAACGAAGTTGAATTAGTATTCTTGACTAATTAATGTATGTATAGGTCCCAGCAAGATTTAGCTTCGCTATAATGGGGATATACAATGCTAGGGTTCCATATGACGAACGTACCCGGTCCCAGGCCAAAACGTTGGTGCAGTGAAGGCATATTTTGTACGTGCATCGTTTTTCTTCAGCTATCAGTTTTTTTTTTTTTTTTCCTAAGCGATACGGAAAGCACTGCGTCCTCAGCTCGTACAATTCCAAACTTTATGCGTTGGCAGCTCTCTCGTCTAGGGGTAAACACGACGGCGATGCACTCAGCCACACCTCGCGTCTCGAATAGTGATGTGGCACGAGATGACCTCGGTGCCAGCTCGCACACTACGCAAACAGCAAAGGTTCGGCACGCTGAGACAGCCGTGCACTTCCAAGGAGTGTGTGAGCCCCACCAGTGCAAGGTGTAAGTGTGTCTCCCCCTCGGCGTCAGCATCTTTGGTACTTGGGCGTCCGTGCGTCTTGCGGAGCGCCGCACAGCACGTATACGAAGTGGCGTCGCGAGGCACGCCCCTGACGTGGGCCAATATTCTACCACGACCAAATATTCCGCGCGTTTATACTTGCGTACACGGCTCACAAAGAAACCACTCCGACTCACCAAACGCGACACGCACTTACTTCAGATGCATTAATCTGGTGCAGCTTCTGTAAGGTATAGGCAGCCCAATGCCGCCAACATGCCCACCACAAACTATTACTGAGAGAATCAAGATTTTGAAGTGGATGCTGGAAAAAAAGTTGATTAACCATTCTCACGGCGCGAAGAAAGAGTTTCGGTTCGGCGAAGCCTTCGTGTTGTAAAGCGCAAGCGCCGATCCAAACATCACGGTAGAGTAAAGTGGCTCAGCAGTGACTTTTAGTGAAAAAGTATTGACGTTAGCGTAACTCAAACCATTATTATGCGGCATCCTCCTCCCCGGAAACTGCAGAGCGGCGCTGAGTAGCCGACGAATTTTAATCGGTAAAAACGGGACAAAGACCGGAACTCCCACAAGCTGTCCGTTGTGAGCGAATACTTCACGAAAAACGAAAGGGCGTCTCATTCTTTTTCGGTCTACATTTATTCTCAACAAGAGAGAGAAGAGAGAAGGGATGCACAGAAAGACAGGGAGGTTAACCAGAACTGGTTGCGGTTGGCTACCCTGCACGAGGTGAAGAAGTAGGGGCTAAAACGAGAAACAGAGCGGAAGGGAAAGCTAGAGAGAAAGAGAGAAGAGCACAAACAAACCGCGTATACTATAGAGCGGCAGGCGGCATCGTCCTAAAAGGGACACTACGCGTAATCACATTTTTGATGCCTCAACGCATCATTTTGAAAATAGGATATGTAGTTGGGAAAGAGAGCAAGGAGTGCAAGATGGCCAGTCCAAATTTGAACGCTGAACAAGTAACAAATATAGTCACAAGAGTCGAGGAAGAACTTGGCAAATGGAGAGTAAAGACTGGGAATACAGTGAGCTTCTAAGTGTAATAACGACAGAAATACGGAAAGAGAAACCACATGTTCGTTGGAAAGGAAAAAAAGAAACCGAAAAGCTGGTGGAACAGGGAGGTACGAGAAGCGATCGCCGAACGAGAGAAAGCATCCCGAGAGCACAGGCAGGCAAAGAAGGCGCAGTTACCGCAGGATGAAGTAGCCAGTAAATGGAAAATATACCGGGAGAAAAAATATATCCTTCAAATACTGGTGCAAGCAAAGATAAAAGGTGAAAGTGAACGTTGGTTGTCAGAAATACGTGAGAAAAAGAAGGCCACACCTAAAATATTTTGGAACCACATAAAATTATTAGGCAGGAAGTCAACAATACAACAACATATCCTAGACGAAGATGGAAACGAACTGGAAGGAGAAGCCGCATTAAATTACATCAGAAAAATAACAGCTGAATCTTTCCGAGGCAATGACGACGTTGTACTTGAAGAAAAAAAAAGAGCATGAAGGAGAACCAGACGGAAAAGGAGCTGGTGCTGACGAATTTCAACTGGGAGAAAGTCGAAGAGAAAATTCCTAAGCGCACAGCCAGAGGGCTAGACGAGGTTCCCGTTAGGCTGATTAATGAATACGAACAAAAAGTAAGGGAGCTCTGGTGAAAGCAGTGGAAAAGAAACTTTAATATATATATTAATACCAGGCAGTTGGCGACAAAGCAGAATGAATTTAATTTATAAAGGTAAGGGGGAGAAAGATAGAATTCACTCGTACAGACCCTTGACCATTACATCGGTAATATACAGGCTAGCAATGCAGGCAATCAAATTTAAGCTGCAAGCATGGTCAGAGAATAGTGGCGCTTTGGAAGAACTTCAGAATGGCTTCAGAATAGGTAGGTGTCTGGATGATAACTTATTTGTTCTTACTTAGTGTATTGAAATATCAAGACTAGAAAGGATACCGTTATATGTGGCCATTTAGGACATTACAAAGCGTATGACAACGTAGACTGCAACGTTTTGCGGGGTATTCTGGAATGGGAAGGCTTAGGCGACGATTGTCTACAGCTTTTGAGAGAGATTTACCTAGAAAATACCGTTTGCGTTGAATGAGAAGGGATGAGGAGCGAGGAGAAAGATGAAATCCACAAGGGATTGAGCCAGGGATGCTCTTTATCCCCACTGTTGTTTATGATAAGCATGGTGAGGATGGAGAGGGCGCTAGAGGGAAGCAATGTTGGGTTTAGAGAGAGAGATGAAGAGGAAAGGCAGGGAAGTTAACCAGATATCAGTATCCGGTTTGCTACTCTACACTGGGGATGGGAGATAGGGGTTAGAAAGAGTACAGAATGTTGGGTTTAATTTCTTATACAAACAGGTGGGTATAGCAGTAGAGCAGCAGCTTCCAGGTTTATTTTATGCGGACGACATTGTGTTGCTAGCTAACAAGCAAAGTGATTTGCAACATCTAGCTAATATCTGTGGAGAGGAAGACGATAATTCAGGTTTGAAATTCAGCGTTAGAAAATCAGGTGTTATGGTATTCAATGAAAACAGTGAACAGACAGTGGCATTAATACAGGGCCAGGAAATACCTCGGGTAAAAGAATATAAACACCTTGGTATATGGATAAACGAAGGCAATAGATATATGGAAACACAGGAAAAACACTAACAGTAAAGGGGAAGAGAAATGTAGCCATAATGAAACACAGTGCGCTATGGGGATACAGTAAATACGAGGTGCTCCGGGGTATGTGGAAAGATGTAATGGTTCGAAGACTTACTTTCGGAAATGCGGATGTTTGCTTGAAATCAGGGGTACTATCAGTACTCGATGGCAACCAAAGGTCAGTGGGACGCCTCGCATTGGGCGCTCACGGGAAGACTACAAATGAAGCTGTCTAGCCTCTTTCCTGTCTTTTTGTATATTTCCTGCGTGGGTCTTTTTTTTTTTTGCTTTCTTTTTCTTTAATTAAAGGAAGCTGTGCAGGGTGATATGGGCTCGACAAGTTTTGAAGTAAGGGAAGATCACAGTAAAACTGATTATGAAGAACGACTGAGGAATATAGAAGAAATTAAAAGGGCTGGGAGAGTGTTGAGGTATTTGTACAGGAAGAACATTGATTCACAGTGGAGGAAAATAACTAGGAAGCTTACCAGCAAGTACGTATGCGGCCTGTAGGGTGAGCAACACAGCAACAAACAACGTCAAGCGGAAAGTCACAGAGGCTGAAATAATCTCATGGGTGGCGGCAATAGAAAAGAAACCTGCCATGAGTAAACTACCTTAGAGTAAAAAACGAGATCAGGAAAGAAACAATTTATGATAACTCAAAGGAAATTTCATTACTTTTCGAAGCGAGATCAGGATGCCTTAGAACACGCACATATAAAGCGAGATATAAGAAGGAAGAGGCATGTGCTTGCTGCGGTAAATCTAGGGAAACGATGGAGCATGTTTTATTAAAATGTGAAGACATCTGCCCAGCGGTCGATTTAGGCACCACTGGCCTCCTTGAAGCCCTTGGGTTCAGTGAGAGCGGAGGTAAACATGTCTGCAACAGAGACTAGTAAGAGGCGATTGGAAGATTGGTGGAAGTAGGAAAACGACAAAAAACGGACACGTACGAAAACAAAGTTCACAATAGGGGGTCAGAAAATTTGGTTATGAGAATTGATTGTGGGGTTTTTTTTTCTTTATCTTTTTAACCTAGGTAGGACATTAGGCAGTATAATAGCAAATGCTTGGTGGCGCCACCCACCACCCCATTCCAAAGGGCACGCTCATAACGTCCATTCATGCACTAAAGGCAAACACTAAATCGACGTGGACTGTTTAAATACCATCCCAAAAACCTCGTAACGCTTTTTTCGTGCCAAGAAAAGACTTTGTTTACGGGCAAATTACATCTGAAGGGTCCGAATACCTTATCCGAAATTAAAATCTCCCTCCAGCCAACCGGGGGAATGGTGACGCTGCATACGCCATCCCCACCCTTTGGGTCAAGTGGCGTAGACCGTTCGGGCATCCCATGACATCACATGGAAATCGAATTCTCTGCTACTTGCAGTTTGTGGGAGTTTCACGAGCCAGAAAAATCAGCGCAGCACTACACGATAACGAAACTAATGAAACTCGAAAGCGGGAGGGACGCAGAGTCGAGCGAAAACGAAATCTTTCGACCGCCCGCGACGTTGTCAAGGGTAATTTCACCGAGTTCTTTTTTCTAAAAATGAAATAGGACTGTACAAGTACAATTTTATTTCGTCTTATAATACAAGCTATTATTATTATTATTTTTTTTTTTGCAACCAGTAGTTGAGTACTAGTGACAATTTAAACGAGGCGTGCTTTCGTCATCGGGCACGTACTTGAATGCCCCTGGGGAGTTTCTAATAATGTCTTGCATTTACCCCCCATTTCTTGATTATTAAGGCTCTGTTCGCGATAATATTAACGCCTTAATGATTTTCGAGCACTAATCTATCACTTTAGCTCGACTCAATATTTGCCTTTAGCGTCCCTTTAAGGTCTGTCGTGAAGGCCCGTAGACCGCAGCAATCTTAGTAAAGCGAATAAGGCCTTCAGCCGGGATGTTTTTTGGGAGCACTGGCTTAAAGCTTTTATTTCTGATAGCGGTGTTACGATCGGCCTGCGGGGGCTGGCGATCTTCGGAGAATCGACCTCCAAACACTTCCCAGCCCGCTGCGACGACTCGCTTTGTAAAGACAACAATGCGCCGCCTCAACAGCCCAACGGCGCCGGCATGTCTAGCCCCGTTCGGCGGGCCGAGTATTGTTAGTTGATTCGCTGTCGCATTCACGATATGCTTGGAGCAAGAGAACTCCTGGAAAAGGATGTTTTTCGGTGCTTTCTCACGCGCCCCAGAAGTCGTCACAGTCAATGGACACACGCGGCCGCTACTGACTGCGGGGTCAGCTCTGGGATCAAGAGGCGCCTGCTTGGGTCAAGACCTCTGTCTATGAGAACCCTCTCACCTCGGTGTGTTCAGCGAAACCAAAGTGCGGAAGTGAGTGTGAGAACCCTCCCATTCAAAGGCGGGTCGACTATGATGCTTTTGGACGCTCTCATTGGTCGAACGCTGAACGGCAGTTTTCCCTCACCTAGGGAGGACAGAGTGTTTTTAAGCAGCCGTTTACGGCTGCTTAAGGTGCTTTCTCTTGCAGTCATGCTAGACTGAAGAAATGTAACATTCTCCACCCTTCATGTAGATATTGTAAATAAATATCATATTCCTCGTTCTCGATTAGAACAAGTCCCTCCCTTCAACAACGTCCTCAGCGTGGATGAGTCGGACGACGGCATCGGCCAGCTACCACTTATTTCATGCCCGACCCCAACTCTTACAGCGGACGATTGTCTGATTGGTCCAGCAATGCGTACATCACTTGCTACTGGGCATTACAGCGCAGGCAGACACCGATAACGTGTACGAGCGCCTCTTCACAGCTAATGGCAATTCCAATAAGGAAGGCATGAGAGTTGGTAAATGCAACGCCTAGCCGCAGACGGTACAGCATTGACTGTTCACGTCCTGGCAAGCCAGACGGTCGATGCATCTGTATATCCGGAGGCAACGAACACAAACGACACATGGTGAAAATCACGGGACAGAAATCGCAGGTCAGCCGCAGCGTCTGTTCGCGGAGCGGAAGCCACATTGACCCCTTTCATGTGCAGATCGGGCGGCTTCGTCGGCGTGGTCATTCCCGCTGATATTACAATGTTGCGAAGCCATTGAAAGATTGTGTTGTGTCTCTTGCGATGGCTGCAATTATATATCTGTCGGATTTCTGAGGCCAGTTGTTCATTGGATCCGTGGTGCATTGTATTATCAGCAAGAAATGCCTCGCACACATACAACTGTTGCCAAATCTCCCAGCTAGAAGCCGCGTCCACAGTCCCACTCCAGGTTTGGATCCATGATCTGAGATCGCACGAAAAAGTCTTCTAACAGATGCCAGAGTCCTCTCAAGGATGTAAGTACGAGTCTTCTCGGAGATGTAAGCGTGCTCACCCTCTGGCACAGCGGTAGCGGCCCCGACTACAGAGGCGGGGCGGGGGTTGAACAAAGCGGCAGCAACGACCTCGCGTCCTCGCGTGCCAGGGCACCCGTGCGGGAATCGATTCCTCAGCCGATCACGTTCTGGCGAGGTGCGTCGCATTTCCGGAGGGACCTCGACATCGGACACGCCGACTCGGCCCGCCGCGCTGGAAGGAAGGGAGGGAATACACCCACACACGACGCCGCATACAGGCCACGTCGGCACGCGCTCCGCATTATGCGCTGCGTTGCGCGTCTGCCCCGCGCACAGCGAACCCAGCACGTGGCAAAGGACACGCCGGCGCCGGGTTAACGCAGCCTCGATGCGGGCTGCGCCACGCGCGGTTGCGCAACACCACACGCCGAAGCGGAGAAGGCGGCGGCGGGCGCTAATCCTCGGTGATGCGAAGACGACGCCCGGCATATCACCCCGCTCCACGACATGGCCGCGTAAGTGCGACATATCACTAAGCTCTAGTGGAATTAGGTTCGCGCCTAGAGTCACAAGCCTATTTTCCAGTGAGAGCGTTCAATGAAAGGGCACATTGTCATCCACCCGGGAGTAGCACGAATCTACAAATGAAATCCCACACGGGTTTCTCGGAAAGAAAACTTCGCAGTCGAAGCTAAATTCGTCTTGATATAGTTGGACCACGTGTTCAGCCAGTAAGCGAACGTACATACTATCTTACGGGGTCACCATCGGCAGCGGCGGCATCGCGACGCGTACACTGGCGCGACGAGTCAGGCACAGCATGCGGCACCAGGAGGAGGAATGTGCCACGACGACAGCCGTCCTTCGCACGGGCCAGGATGCGGCTTCCGGAGAAAGGGCGCGGCTACCGCGCCCTTGCCGCCGACAGAGCGCGCGCGCGGGGCCAGGGCGTGCGCTGCACACTTGCCGCGCCAGACGTTTCGCTCCGTTGCACCTTTTCGGTGGTGATTTGAAAGGTTGATATCACTTACGGGGCAAATGAAACTGTATTGTTGCCTCTACGGATCATGGACCTCCTTCGAGTGAGAGAGATGCGGCGGCGCTGTCGTTGCCAGTATACTTGACGATCCCTGAAGCCGCTGACAGCAGTAGCTACAGGTGCCTTTATATATATATATATATATATATATATATATATATATATATATATATATATATATATATATATATATATATATATATATATCCAAAACTCAGGCTGAATAATAAATAACGAAAGGTTTAAGAACCACTGACCTGAAAATCCTTTGTCTCGCTTTCCTTTACGCTGCTCGCTTGGCAATTAGTGTATGATGAAGTCTCAATAGAGAGTTTTACATTAGGGGACGCAAGCGGCTTGCGTCCCCTAACCTAAACCTCTCCAATAAGTCGAGGGCATATATAATTACACATTTCAATGTAGCCGATTAAAAACGCGCGCTTACGAATGTAATAAAGGTTCTGTTTTCAGGCTGGTCACATCACAGAAACTGAAACAGGTGGCCGCGTGGTAGCACTAACCACTCAAGCGGGCGCATTGTACAGCCTCGTCATAGGGACTGTGTTAGCGTCAGTGGCGTGTGGTACCACGCGACCACCGTCTACGGTCTTACGTGACGTAGCCAGGCTCTAGCTGCTCCAGTTTCACTCCCGATGGAGCGCTGTATTTGGCGCGCATTTCGAACTGGTCGCCTTACACGATGACGTAATTAATCATTATCTGTCCTCGTCTCGATGAATTGAAGCTTTGTGCTGCAATTACAGGACCAACAACTACCCATTAAAGGTAAAAAAATGAAATAAAGCAACGTTTATTCGTATCCTTACCGCAATGAAACAGCTTCAGGAACGGCCACAATGCGAAAAGAAATCCAATAAACACAAGATAAACAAACGACCACGTTCATCGTTCCAGAACAGCACGAAAAGAGGAGGACGACGACAACACAAAGTATGCAGGACACAGGGACTGGTGTATCGGAACCCTCGCGGGCCCATGACAAACGCGAAAGGTTCTACAAAACGGCCATTTTTCTATCCTGTCAACTCTAACATGGACGATGTCCACTCAAACATCTCCATCTCCACTCTCCTTGCATGTTACGCGACCGGCAGCATAAGCGCCGAACCGCAGGCATCGGCCCTTTCTGCCATATTACGCCGCCGCGCGAAAACCAAGGCAGCAATGAGGGATACTGAGCACCGATCTGGAAATGATGCCTTTTGAGATCGTTTTTCTGCTGCCGCGATTTCCACGTGAAAGATAATGATAAAAAACCAGGTATCGCGCCATAGGCAGTATGTTTACATCGTTCCAGGTGACTTTTTAAAATATATTATTGTATAATATTGATGTTTATACTATACTTACTAATATAATCATTACTATTAACTATCATTATTAGTGTATGTAGTGCCTATTGTATCGTAGGTGTAGGGTAGCTGGGTCAGGTAGCCAGACGCACCGAGCCACACTCGGGGGCCCTCCGTCCCAAAGGAACAACCACGACTTCAATCGCCTGTGATCACATCCCTCACTTCTCTGTGTCTGTCCCTTGACAGCACCAGCCTTTTTATTGCCATTATGACGTCACGTATGACGTGACAACAAAACCGAAACTAGAAACGAAACCAACTGCACAACAGTGCCATTACAATGTTGTACTCTTCTCTCTGAAATTGTACCTCGAGGGCCAGCGTCAAACCTACACTGCACACTATATATATATATAGTACAGAAGGAGACAGTTTAATTTCACTGAGGTGAGCTTTCACAGCCATAACCCATTCGCACCACCAGGAGACCTCCCATCTCTGGGATGAGCCTAGCTACAAGCGGATATAGTTTGAACACGTTTGGAAGACATGCGTTTTGTGCGCATTAAGTCGCACATATGCAAATAAATAAAGAAAAGTGAAGCAACGCTTAATAAAGTCTTATTTATTTACTTATTTATTTATTTTGTTCAATACTGCAAACCACAATGGTTCCAAGCAGGAATTTTAATACACAAACATACAATGAAGAATTTTTTTCCTGCAGGAAAGTCGATTGACGAAATAAGACATCACATATATAAAACGTGCACAATATGCAAGTTCTGAACACAATTTATGACTACAATTATTAACGCAACAGAAAGCCAATGCCACTTGATATTCGGATACCTTGAGTACTTGTCAAAACATGTGTTTCTATTATATATCGGCGGCAGAATAGAAGATAATACAGTGATAAACTATTATGCGCACACATAAATAATTAAGGCATACACGAGATCTAAAAAGAGCGAACGGACATAACACGTAAAAATAGCAGGGGCTGCGGTACTGAGCAGATATAATATAGCATATAACGGGTAAAAACAAACAAAGGAAATGAAAGGCACATAATAGGGAGTTTTGCAAATCGCACATCCAAAGGTCTATGCTATGGGTAGCAATACGCCGCGCTCTGTTTGCTTTCTAATGCAGCCGATTAGCGTTGTTTAATATAACTTTTAGTGTCATTTGTAAACTCATAGGTTTCGGTCCCCTGGCGGCGCAAAAGCTAAAACCACACGACAAAATACACGAAATGTCAAATTAGGAATCACCAGCACTCATTCATTTGAGACCGTTTCACTTTGAGTCTAGCTTTGAGCATTCCAAACGGACAAGAGCAGCGCTAAGATCTCGCAATGAATATAGCTTGTCTGCAAAGTACTGAACGGCTGCACGTCGGAAAAACGGCTGAAGTTTCGAACAAAAGCCCACACTCCCGTCCTTGGAGAGAGCCCCGCTCCCAGCAAGAGTAAGGGTCACAAACACGAATGTTTTTCCGTGCTACAAATGCCACCGATTATTGCACTGCGAATCCTCAAATACAGAACGAACAACACCGCCACGGGAAATGCACCGCGCAGCCATAAAGAAAAAAAAAAAGAAAACGGGCTCGTGACGTAAACGTGACTTGGTTACTTGGCTATGAGGGATGTACGAATAGCAATTTCTGAGACCGAATCGAATACGAATCGATAGTGCCAGAAGTGAATCGAATATCGAATACTTGTCGAATAATGAACAGCCGTTTTCACAATTAATATAAAACGATGTTCACATCCTAGTATTCCTAAAGTTAGCAAGTCTGTCATTATACAGTGCGGTATGAAGCATTGTTTATTAAAAGCACAAATGGAACATTAGGAGCGGTTAGGATCGGCCTGCAGCTATTTCAGCCCGCTGCACGTGTTCCGATCCAACCGGGACGGTGGCGCACTTCAGAGAACTGCGGATAACCGGCAACTACGTGGCGAGGGGTCAGCTCAGGGGAGTTTTCGAGGGGAGGTAATTGGCGGAACGCGCTTTTCGAGACACCAGACAATGTGCTACTCGGGGGCGCCTCCCGGGACGGCTCCGAGTTCGACGAAGCAGGCTTTGTGCGCAACACGAACAAGCCGACCTGTTCTGCTATGAGTGGGGGAGTTGCCGCGGGAACGCCGACGAAGGCTCCTTCCCACGCGCCGACCAAGACGCAAGACAATGTGCTACCCGGTCGCGCTACCCGGGTCGACTCAAGAGTTCTACGAAGCCCCTCTGACGTCGGCTCCGGACCATTACACCTGTATGTGTGTGCGGCACGTGTATGTGAGCCCTCCTACTCCTCCAAAAGGGCGGGTCATCTTCAATGACGTCGAACTATGACGTCGAGCAGTGTGCTTATAAGCAGCGATTGTCGGCTGCTAGAGCGTGCTCGTTGTCGTGCTAGAAATGTACTCGTGAGCTGCGTGCTCGTAAGCGGTTTGCTGTATGCTCGTCTTGCGGGCTCCATTTGGGAGTCACGCTAGACTGTCGATGTATCTCATGTTCAACTGTAAATAACATGTAAATAAATCCTGCTCTCCTAAGTCCCGACGAAGAGTAAAGCTCCTTCCTACAGCTACGACTGCCAAATCTTACATCTGAATGGCAGCGGTGAGATCGGCCTACAGCTCGTAGATCGTCCGACAACTCTAACAAATGGTGGCAGCGGCGAGATCGTCCGACGGATCTTACAGAGCAAACAAGTAGTTTATTCACATGCACAGGGCTGTTCGGTGAGTGAGAATGATCGCTGTATACAGCCTATAAAGTATGACTACCTAAGTGACGTAGTCGGCTCTACTACGCAATTTTTCATGTTTTATGTCTAAAATATGCCTGTGAGGGTCAAAACTTACCGTACTTTTGCTCCAATGTTATGTTTATTTGGACGGAGCTGACGCTCTGAAATATTCGTACAGTAATGAAAAATATTCGCATTTAGGAACGATTCGAAGAACGAATTGAAGAGGACACTATACGATTCGTTATTCGAGTGTTTCGAATATTCGCACGCCCCTACTGTGTACAGAAGGCCAGGAAAGAACGTGGTTTCCTGGCGCTAGTCTAGGCAAAGGAACAAATGCCTGTGTTGGCAGTGAAGCTAGCTTCGTGGCAGCATGGCGGCGCGACATTTCAATTTCTTTGAAACCAATCGGTCAAAAACTCTTGCTGTCGCTTGGCGCGCCTTACGACTCTCTGTGTATAACCGAAATTTCCTATGAGACCGGGTGAGGGGCCATTTAAAATTAAAAATACGTGACTTTTTCCTCCCTGTTACATCAGTCTGTAGTGTGATGCGAAGGTTTCGCCATCAGAGAAAAAGTGTTCAGTCGAGCACTTGATCTGGTAAGGAACTGGTCACAGCAATCTTATTCAAATTCATCTTGCGGAAGATCAATTTGAAGATCTTGTATGCGTGCAAAAGAGCCGGATGATTCAAAAGGGTCTGTCACGTGGTCGATCGTAAGTACGTCTTGCGTCGCCGAAGACGAAGATAACGACCTCTCGGATGTGCTCGACAAGAGCAGTACGGTCAACGTAACTTTGGCTTGCTTGGCCATTTCTGGCAGAAGGTTTCGCAGGCATTCGCTCTTGTCTCCAGAAAACGTCTACACGACATCCGCGAACGTATGTAATGGAGCAGAGTTTCGCTGGTTTGCGATGTCAAACCAGGCGTCCTGATTCAAGGTGGTGGTCACCGTAACATTTTGTTACATATGCACCGTCTTCTTTCCCGATGGCAAACTGCGTTATGTGTGACATATGCTGCCAGATCTCAGGTGGAGTACCTCTGGCGGTACATGTCTTTGGCCGATGGGAACACGTGTTCTCAAGAACCTTCTTCATAACGGCCGTGGAGGTCTTTTCTTTTTGCGTAGAAGATGGAATGCAAGGGCCCTCAGCGGCCACATTTTGCGATTCTGTCAGCAACTCCTTCCAAATCTGGCGACAAAAATCTGCCTCAATTCAGCGACGCTTTCGGTGACGGCTTTGACCATTTTCTACGCTGTACGTGTCAAAACCAAGCGTTCTTTTTTGCAAGGCGGTACTGAGCGCTTCCATTCGTGACAATTCTGTTGTCAGCATCTACAACACAAAAAAAAAATGAACGTTTCAAACTTGGATAGCACCTTCAAAAATCTGATTGCTTTAGCTCCAGTCTCAAGTTCTTCTTCCGACGCTGTCTCAGACAGGAATGTTTTGAGATTGCTGTAACTTTAAAGAACTGATCGCAGTGAGGCGTCCACATTTGTCGAATAGAATTTTCGCTAGTTAACATCATCTTCTACCTGCAGCTCTTGAAAAGAAGCAATGCGCTTTGGAGGGGGGATCACAAAGTTAATCAGTTCAGTGAGAGCATACAGAAAATCACGACACATGCCCACTTCATGGCCGACGTCGTGCAACACCAAATTGAGGATATGCGCGAGGCAGTGTAAAAATAGTGCCCGGGATTATAGTTCTTGCGCGAGAGCTTGTACTTATCGGTGCTTTCCTCGCCCGTTTGCTGCACCACCATAGCACTGCCCGCGGCACTTGTCAAGTTGCAGATTAAATCTGCAAAGGATGTCTTTCGGTATAGCAAAGAGGCTCGCCGCTGTGGTGAGCGTCGTGCTGAAAAACCAGCGGAACGGCTCCCAGTAGCCACCCGAAAACAAACTGAAAGTTGTCCGTTCATATACATGTCCGTTACATGTCGAAATTGACGGCGTAGTGCTCTGACGCACGGAATTCATCTATGAGTGAAAGAAGAATGTCGTGTGCCATGAGTTCCATCATCTCGTTTAAAATCTCGTGAGAAATCAATTTGTATTTTGTCCTTAAAATCCACGATATTAATGATGGGATATCATTAGCCCGGAGTTCGAGAAGAGGCTTCAATATCACTCTCTGCGCCTTCGTGGACATGTATTGCTAAGCCTTGGGTTGACAGGTACAGTAAAGACGACAGTCTTGCTAGGAGAGCCTGTCTGGCATCGTCCAAACTTTCGCCTTACCAAGAAACCTCTCACGATAAAAGTAGCCTTTATTAAAAAAAAAAAGAAATACATCGTGCTATATTCGTGCAAACATGGTATTTCTAGCAGTTCGAGCTCCGAATTTTACACAGGAGTGACTTCTCAGCGCGGATGCGGCATGAGAACTACAGAACCGGTGAGGGCTTTGCGAGAGCTACCCACTTTTTTTTATTTAATCAATACTTACGAAAGGCGATTAATCGCCGTTAATGAAGGCGCAACCCTGCATTAGAAAGAGATCGAACAATTTTCCGAATCAGTTAGTTACGCCAGATGCCCAAGGCCCAGTGTACCGCGCGTGTTTAATATATTTCAGAGTAGACCGACGTACTATAACAATGCACTTCAGATGACGGAACGCACCTCGTGCGTTTCATCGAGCGCCCGTGCCTCCACTCACCAGCTATGGGCGATCAGGTCCCGGACGTTAGTTCTCACAAGAGCTGGCACTCGCCTGTTTCACAGGAGAAGCGAGTGTAGGCGTAGGCAGAGGGAGGCTTGGACACAAATACTACCTCGTGGAAGCTGGCAAGGAAGTACTCGACGCGTCCAAAGTTGCGCGCACGAAAAAGACAGCGGCTACCACGATGAGGCGCTTAGTTCTCATATCGCAGGTTCTCCCGCTGCTCGTTATCGGCGCGAAGACGCCGCTTAATGCTCGAAGACACAACTAGATGGCGCAGTGGCGGCGCGAAGCTTCGGAGTCTTGTCTTTCAAGGCTGAGAAGCAGTAGGCATGCCTAATAGGGTTTGAAAGCAGAAGTGGGTTGAGCGCGCGGTAAAGTTATCAAACATGCTCTAGGAGGGTGCGGGGGGAGGGACTAAAGGGCGAACTGAGCACGCGCCTCTCTAGCGGAGTCTAGTGACTCTAGCCTAGTCTAGTACACTCTACTCTAGCCAGTAAACTAGTCCGGCCGTGACAACGCATGGCTGTTCGTGTGCCTGGGCTGGACTATTCTAGTACACTCGAGCCTGCGAATTCTTCGGAAACCGAATTGTTACAGAATACGGCTACTGGCAGAAAGTGTATGTGTGTGAGAAAGGAAAGCTCTTTATGAAGGCGGGCAGAAGAAAAAAAAAAAAAAAAGCGAGCGAGCGGCAGCACATGACGCGTTCCCCTCTGCGCTGCCGGCGCTTTTCATCATGCCAGCGCTGTGAAAGCGAGAGCTCGCGGGCATCTAAGGAGATGCAGGGAGTTCTAATATTGCAAAAAATATATATATATATATACATACGTCAGATTGCAAACCTAGAATATTTTGTGAATCTAGTGTGAGCGCTCTTCAAGTTTTCAACATAATTCGCATAAAAGACATGTATGACTATCGTGTTCTAGCGTCTTTGTTACGATTCAAAAAAAAAAAAATATTCAGGCAGCCCTTAGAAACAACGGCGAGTTTATGTGCACGCAGGCCTGTGTTAAATACACGCAGCACAGACATATGTGAATCTAGTGTGAGCGCTCTTCAAGTTTTCAACATAATTCGCATAAAAGACATGTATGACTATCGTGTTCTAGCGTCTTTGTTACGATTCAAAAAAAAAAAATATTCAGGCAGCCCTTAGAAACAACGGCGAGTTTATGTGCACGCAGGCCTGTGTTAAATACACGCAGCACAGACATATGGTTTCGCCCAAGTTATCGCACAGATAACTACAAATGCTACAACACAGTCTACTTTTACTTCTGAACAAATACAAAGAAACGCAATACATGTCGAAATCTCAGTTGCGAGCATCTTTTAAGTGTAATAAATATTTGTTGTATCTATATTTTTATTTATATATAATCCTCATATTTCTATCTGTTTTCTTGTGTACTGATGACACTCTTTTCATTTTAGTCTTATATATTTTTTTTTAATCATTGGCTTTGTTTATGAGCAAATATGTTTAAAGTTCCACCTCATGTACTGTTATTACCTTGCTTATGCCATTTCGCTGTATCTGCCTTGAGTAACGGCCAAATGTGACTCTGTCAAGCTGTTTACACAGCTTTCAGCCATCCAGTACTATCTGGTGAATAAAATGAATTGAATCTTTACATGTTTGTCTGCGCGCCTGACACCATGCTTGTTAACTCATTTAAAGGCAAAATTAAAAGCGTGTGTGTGTATGTGTTAACGCTGGAAAGGAAAGAAATGTCGACGTTAACAAGTACAGATGAGTCATCCGGCGCTAATCTACAAGCTAATGCGCTTTTCCTCCTATTATTTGGATTCGCAGAAATAAAACGAAAATATGACTGAACAGCCGCCCGCGCCTAAAAATGGTGCAAGAAGCTTTTTTAGCCACGTGAGAAATCTAATAAATAAAAAGGTAAAGGCAAGGCAAATGCAAATTACGTGGGCAAAGAAACCTGGCCATGTGAATTATTGGAAGAGGGGCGGGTGGGGGGCGGCGATCGCAAATGCCTTATTCATAGACTGCGGCACTTATGTCACTATACAAATCCAAACTAAATATTTCCCATCTTTCCTGAACTATACGAGCCACGAACCGCGGTGGCTCAGTGTGTACATGGCGTTCCGCTGATAAGCTCGGCCGAGGTCGCGAGTTCAATTCCCTTCCACGGAGGCCGCATTGCAATATAGGGAGGAAATGCAGAAAACACTCGTGCACTAAGGTTTGGGTGCACGTAAAAAAACCCCAGGTGGTCAAAATTAAGCAGGCGCCTTCCCTCAAAGTCTACTGCGCAGTTTCAGAACGATGAAACCCAAAACATAACTTATTTCTCCTTTCAACAAATATTTCGAGACACGGGGCGCTTTGGACATAATGCGGCCCTATGTAGGACATGCATGTCTGTTGTACGAAGCTGGAATTCAAATGACAGAGCGCCTTGCATCGTATACGCTGATGCGTGCTATCGTCCAGACTGCGGATTAGGTCACCAACTCCGCAGTTCACCCTCCCCGAAATTACTGCAGGCAAGGAAGAGAAAGAAACAAAGAGGCAACACTGTCGCCAGCTGCGTACAATCAGAATCAAACGAGATAAGACACGCTTCAGCGATGCAAACGCTGTTATTTGTCCAGGACTGGGGGCCACTGACCCTTTCGGAAACGCGCGTTCCTCAGCGCCGCGAAATGCCGGCAGATCGCTTGCCGAACGGCAGAACAAAGCGTCCAGCCCTGTATATATATGCGAATGAAGCGTTGGCCCAACCGCCGGGAGGACCCCGGGCCAAAATGTCAAGCGGAAACGGGAGAGCACACTAAAAGACGTCCTGTCGGCAATCCTCCCACAACGAGACCCCAAGATCCTTTAAGTCCCTGCCCGGCCTAGCTTCAAATCTCTCTCTCTCTCTCTCTCTCTCTCTCTCTCTCTCTCAATGTTGCACTGGCGAATAGCTCCGGGAAGAATCAAGTCCAAGCCACGGGAAGAAAGACGCGTCAAACGGAAATACGCATCGGAACTGGCTTAAGGGCTGTGCAACTGGCTCCGGCCGGCAGCTTCATTCCCTTCTCCATGGGAGAACACCGTCTCTTGTTGATCGAACGCTGGCTTGACGAAAAGGTACGAGAGGACCTGCGCCCACAAGGGATTGCGTCGGAAAAGCAGCATTTATTTATTTATTTATTTCATAATACCCCTATAGAGGCCCCCGAAGGGGTATTACATAGGGGGGAACCAGTTGCGAGTATTTGGGCACGAGCCGCCGCTTCTTCTTGTCGACGACGCCGTCGCGTGCACTCCTCGACAGCGCAGCGCTCGCACATCCTGCACATGCATAAAGCCAACGTGGGCTTTCACAAGATGAGATTGGAATGATATACACTTGATGAAGCGAGAATGACAAATCCCGCACGCGCGGTTCGAGGCGAATCGACAGACACGCGTTCGGTGCACAAAGAGCACTGCATGCACGCGAACAGCTATGCTGGGCTGAGAACAGGGAAGATGCTAGAACTTTTTTCTAGTCGCCGATAAGAACGACAATCTACAGTTTATTCAGTTATTCCTAAGAGGCCCGGTGGGGGCATTACATAGAAGTAGAACAATAATAAAAACAAATGGCATAGTAACTTGCTGAAGATAACTAAGGAACGGCAAATCATGACGCAAAGAGAGAAAAAAACAACAACACGATACAACGCAATAAACCTAGTAAGCGCTGTAGTTCACAATAAAATGTGCAGCGATTTCACAAGGATCCAAACACAACAACTACGGAGATCGAGGACCTTTTACGATATCCCACACGGAAAAGAAGGGCATACATGAAAGTCCTTCCTGTTTCCAAGCAAGAGCGCGAGGTGATAGCCCTGCTATAGTGTGGATCGATCGTGCTCGTGTGAATGATACAAGAAATATGAGGCGCCAACGCCGCAATTAAACGGAGGCACACCTTTTGCATGATATCTTCTATGCAGTTACACGAATGCAAGTCAGTGTCGGTGGTGCAAAATAGCAGAGAAGGGTTCTTGATTATTCAATTAGCGAATATCGCATAGACTCTGACATCCGTCGCCACAAGAACTGTCGCCGAAGAAAGCAACTCTTCCTCCATAGACCCGGCACATCGAAGACTATAGCACGCACTTTCAAGTTAATATGCATTTCAACATTCAAGCATGCACATTTTTAGGCGAATCCTTGCGTTCTCACAATATACAGCCCCTGTCAAAAGTTTCGAATCCCCCGCGAACGTTACAGGCCTGTCTTCGATCGGGCCGCATACTGGGGCATATATAGAGTGCCCCAGCTAACGTTAGCCAAGCTGTTCATCGAAAAAAAAAAAAGAAAAAGAAAAAAATATTAAAAATAAACGGCGCAATACACGATCTTAAGACCTACGATGTTCATATCGGTCGTCAGACCGCGGACGACCAAACATCCTATAAGGTATATATAGGTATTTGAATTGTACCTTGCACCGTGTTTTTGTTTGTTTGTTTGTTTTTTGTTTGTTTTTTTAACAGTTTGGCTGACGTAAGCTGGGACACACGGTATATGGAGTACATTTGTCGCTTCAAAGCCCCCGGATATTTAGAACGTAATTCTCCTCCCGCTATACAGCTCCGCCGCACCACGCAAGTGCGCGATGTATATGCGCCCTGCAACACAACTCTGCCAGATATCTAGACTCGTGGGCATGCTTCCAAACTTTTGACAAGGGCTACCGTTGCTTCCTACTAACCTAAGATAAGCGGTATGCAATGGGCTACTACCTGATCTAACATTACTTGTACAAAATCAGCCCATCTTAAATGCTGTGAATGGTTGTAGTCGGGAATCCTGCGCCCTACACACTGCTGAGCACGAGGTCCACTTTACGGAAAGGGGCTGCTTAGCATCAAGGTCGTTCTGCTGCCGAGCACGAGGTCTTGGGTTCGAATCCGGATCCCGGTGGCTGCATCTGATAAGGGTTTAGCGCACAAACACTCGAGATTTGGCTCGCGGTAAAAATAGCTGACGGTGAAAAGATGCATTCCCGAGCATCTCCACTGCGGCGTTTCCGAGAGCCACGGCGTTGTTTCGGAAGATTATCAACGCAACGCAATCAAACAATCAACGAAGTTCTAAATCATCAGGAATTCCAGCGCCAATAGCGAGTCAATACCCACGTATGCGGGATTTTCAAGTAACTGAATGTTCATTTGAATGAACTATACCACTCTTTGCCTTTTGCCCACAGTTGCGGACACGCGCTTTTTTACATGCATTTCCGCCGCCACGTCTACGTTGTTTACGCCTGTGGAGGCGCATTCGCGCGCGTAATCCTGGAGATGACGGATGCGCGCTCTGCAATGAGCGCGCGGCTCCTGCACCGCCCGATCGGGCCGCGATGCTTGCAATTTGTCCACGACTATATATATATATATATATATATATATATATATATATATATATATATATATATATATATATATATATATAACGGGACCAGCTATAGACCGCACGGCAAGCCGACGAACGAGACGACTCAGCTGCCGCGCCGTCCGCGAAGGAGCAATTAATTGCGCAAGCCGCTCTCGCTAATTATTTGCCGCGGAGTGCAACAAGCAGTGCAGAAAAAGCGCAACACAGGGAAAGAGACTTGTTATACTACGCGCGCCGAGCCATCATCCCATGGCGGGGAAGGCCGCTGCCGAGAACTGGCGCAGGCAGCTGGGGGAAAAAAAATGGCATCGAAAGGCGAGAGCGGAAAACAGACAGGCTGTTAATTAAAGCCGCAAATTACTCGACGCCCGCGACGACCAGAACGGCAGCGGTGCACAGCCCAAACAACAGCAACTTTGGCGCGCTGCAGCCTCTCACTCAATCTCGCTCACACACACCGGACTCGTTAACGTACTACCGTCATGCCCGCGCTCAGCCTACGCACCAACTCTTGGCATCTCTCTCAAATAAAGCTTACAAAGCCAACAAGATGCAAGGAACTTTACACAGCTAGAAATGCCATTTCGTAAGGGAACGGCTCCAATAAAGTTACGTCCTTACGGCGACACACACGGCATGGTACAATAGAAATCGATACAGCACGAGAAGGCTCCGGAATGCGCAATTGAAGTAGCGCTGCGCCCTGCAGCTTTTTACACCGTTCTTCTCGTTTCCACAACTGCCTCAAAACCCACTTCGAAAAGCGATACCATGTCTTTCCGCGCGGGTCCGAGATGCCCAGGGAAGGTAGCAGCCGGGCGCCACTATAAAGTTGCACTGGTTATTTGTAACGAGCATGTCCTATAATGTCCACAGGTGATAGGAGGTATGTAGGCTATGTAAAAATATACAGTAATAACGGCAATGGGCATTCTTTGGGAGCTTTCCACGAAGTGACCACTTGACCAGCGCCCGCCTAGACGACGACGGGGTCCTGCGCTGACTATTGACGGGTCAACAAAGAAGCTCCTCTCGAGGTTACAGCAACCACTGCCTTCTGTAGAAGCGGTAACGACCGTCAAAGCCAGGCTTCTCGCAGCGCTACAAGCAGCAGCAGTAGTGGGCACGAAGAGCCCACTAATTGACGCAAGGGGCCAGCGTCGACAACCTCCCTGGAAACAGCATCGACTTCATATTTTGTTGCGTTGTATGCGGGGGCGATCGCGCAACATCAGAGGCGTAGTCAAGCAAGCTCGTGCGACATCATGGCGGAGTGCTGAGAACACTTCGACCCTTCTGGTTGCCCGGGACAGAGTAATCGAATTGCCGCGTCTAGTTATTTTGGGAAAACGTTGGCTCAAAACGCGCATTGGTGGGTGTAGTGCAAGTTATGCTCAGACATGTGGTGTGCTGACATGTAGTGCGATAAGTCATGTGCTCCGACGTGGAGTGTGCTCCCACATCCATGGAGCGTTACGAGTCGTAAATATGCAAAATAAGCCCATTCGTTTTTCTTCGACCTCCCAACCTCATCTCAACACCAAAATGCAAATTTCGGCGATAGAGGCGGATGACGGCGTAGGTCAGCTTAGTGCAACGCCCCGGTATAGCGCTGACCAGCTGCCATGCTTGAGTTGCTCCGGTAGCGTAGGCAAGCGACTCTCTGTGTGACGGCCGAGTCCGAACCACGAACCCCAGAACCGGATCACAACAGGCACCACAGGATCCCTTATTTATTCATTTTTTTTCTAACGGGGCTTACCCCAGGATACCGTTTCGAAAATAAACGCTTATTCCTCCTCCTCCTCCTCCTATGCGTAACACGAGGTGCAATTACTTGACCTCTGCATACACGCGGTGCGCAAAACATTAAAAAAAAAATCAAAGAAAAAAATTTGTGCAGGCCACGAATACGGAAAGCGTAGGGCATATGTAGAACACATTTACGCTCAGGGCCGTTCTACAAACGAGTCACGCCGCCACCTCATCACCACGTCTGGCGCATCTTGTCATTATTAACGCCGACTCATATACATACGACGAGCGTCCCAATCGACACGTTCAAATAGGCGAAGCTTAATAAAGAAAAATACGAAAGTGCGTAACGTTGCCTGGTCGCGACTTTCTTAATTAGTCAGGCAATTAGCTAAGCAGACCGAGATAACATCAACTTGCCACAACCAACCTGAGTGAAATGCTGTGCACCCAGAAAAGCAACAACAATTGTTCACCTCCTACTTCGAACATATTTTTTTATCGTCTTTGGCACAGACGGCGCTTTTAATTAAGGAAAAATGAGACATCCACCCAATCGTAGCAATTGCTACAAAGGAAACCCATACGGGTTCCTCGAGAGTAAAGCGTTGCAGTTGAATGAAAATTCGTCCTGGTCCGGGACTCGAACCCGCGACCGCCGCCTTACCGGGGCAAACGCTCTACCATGAGCTAACCAGGGGGCTAGCAGGGAGAAGTTGAATTTGACAACAACTCGAAGCAAAGGCAAGAGTTCGACGTAACAGTTCTGCGGAAACCCGCAAGGTGGAGAGAAGCAATAAAGGGAAAATCATACATCCCCGGAAAGGCGGTGGTGGCTTCGAGACCCGGACCAGGACGAATTTTTCTTCAACTGCGAGGCTTTTCTTTCGAGGAACCCGTATGGGTTTCCTTTGTAGCAGCTGGTACGATTGGGTGGATGCCTCATTTTGCCTTGATTAATTACTTATCTCCACCCTGCGGGTTTCAACAGAACTATTACGTCAGATAGCACTGTTACGCCTTCGCTGTTGGGTTATGCGGAGAGAGAAACATAACCTGAGCGAAAAGTCACAGTGGTAAATTAAAGTGACCTCATCAGTCAATTGGTAACTACCGAATTTAGGGCGTAACTCAAGATTACAAACTTCTCGTCCTCCTAGGCATTTTTATTCATAATTTTTTTTACTGGTGATACTACAGTGCGTAAATAGTCGGTGAAAAGTGTCTATCTGTAGGCGACACAGCAGTATCTACGATTATATCATATCTTACTACTGCGATTTTGTAACGGTCAAAAAGGGTCATTGAGGCATGCTTCACTCTTTCAAGGTCTGCCAGTTCACGATTTGAACCAAAAATTGAAGTGTGAAATTTTCTGACACATGATCGCGCTGCTGGATGCATGTGTCCCACGATCCCATGTCTTCGCATTACGCGTGCGATGCTCTTACCAACTGAGCTACCGCGGCGCCATTTTCCCATCCACTTTCTGGAGTATTAATGTTTTAACATAACATATAAAACATAAATACCTCAGAAAATGGATGAGAAAACGGCGCCGCGGTAGCTCAATTGGTAAGAGCATCCCACGCGTAATGCGTAGACGTGGGATCGTTCCCCACCTGCGGCCAGTTGTTCTTTCGTCCATTTTCATTTCCAGTAATTTATCATTTCTATAACTCAATTAGTAAGTACAACTTATTTCCCCCATGTTGTCCGCGGTGTCTTAGTTTGTTGGCTTCTTACGATATAATTATTAAATATCAGGCCCCTCGGTTCCCTTTTCCTCGTTCACACACACACACACACACGGGTTTAATGAATAATAAATAATATTATTAGTTACTACGTCCTTTCCCAAGAGCGATATGCTGCTGAGCATGCCATACGACTCGAAATCAACAATACATACGCACCTATAGTTGCGGTTAGGTGGCGTCCTAGAAAGGTACGCCTGCATAGATAAAATACCCGTGACCTCGAGCAACGTGCAGCTACATCTGCCGAAAAAAAAAAAAAGATAAAAAAAAAGTGCGGGTCGTCGGGTCAGGCGGAACACGCGCCGACGAACGAAGACAACACCGCCGCTCTGTGGCGGTCTCGCTTTCGAGTCGGCAGGCCACCGCAGCGGGTAGCGGGGGAGGCGGTGTCTCGTAACGTTTGCCGCGTTACGCCACACGGCGCGGCCGACGGGCCCGAGCCCGGCGCGCGTGGAGGCGGAACGGTGTACACTCCCAGTTGCATCAGCGCACTCGCGCAAACACGCGACGGGCAGTGCGTGCAGCCGCAGCACCGCGCGGACGCGCAATTTCTCTCGCTCTCTACCCCCCCCCCCCCAACCACACATACGCACACCGCACTTTGCACCAGTCTACGGCGTGCGCGCTGGGCCCGGTGCGCGTCCGAGATTCGCACGGATTCGCGGCGATGGGTGCCGAGCAATCGGGAAAGGAGAGACGCCGGGCTCACCGCCTATTAACGGTCTCGCATGGACGACTCGGCTGAGCGCGTTCTTCGTGAATATGGATGCGACGCCGGTTTCCTCCCCTCCCCGCGGGGCATTCACCCTCCGGGCGCATTACGCCGCGCGCGGGAGGCTCTCAGGGGCCAGAGGCGGGAAGATCCGACACGGGGGAACCCGTCACAGCCTCCCAGCCCATCGATGCGCGTTTCCTATCTGCGGCCGGTATGTATAGGATGACGACTGGCCTCGGTGACGCGCACCGAGTTTGCAATGAATAAAGGCGCTCGACTTGCCCTGAAGTCCCTTCAGCGAAGTGTCTTCCGCCGCAAGGCTGTGGTCAAACCTATAAGAAGTAAGGAAAATAGAAACCCAATTCTAATTGTACACTTATCCTTACTTCTTCATACAAAACGAAGGAAATACTCGACTAAATTAAGTAAAATTAGACGTCCATCTCTAGCTGTCTTCAAAGAATGTAACGAAGCACTTCCGTTCACGGAACCACGAATGAACTAAACCAGACTCTCACGTGAACGACGCGTTCCCAAACGTTTTTAGTTCCTGGTTGTTTGGTTAACCTTTTGAGACACGGTGCTTTCCTTTACTAGATGCCACACACTTGGGGCACCTACCGAATAAATTGTGACCACCTGCGGTTCTTGAACATGCACACGAGACGAAAGCGTTTTTGTATTTCGGCCCCCATTTAAATGCGGCCACCGCAGTAGGGATCGAGCCCGCGACCTCGAGCTTAACAGAGCAACGCTATAGTCATTGGGCTAACACGGCGGGTCACCGTGATTGAATAAAGAGCAGCCTTTCCTTCCTCTTCAATGAATCGTTTTGCATCTCCTGTATGTGTGCCGGCAACATAAAGTGACGGAAGCAGCTGTAAAAGCAACTACGGCTGCACGGAGCATGGTGCCCACACAGTCGACCACGCGCGTTCACCGACATTGCTCTCGACGCAAGTTATTATATATCTACGAACGTTACAGTAGCTAACAGTGAGCGGCTAGCATGCCATTTAAAGCCAACATCTCAAGCCGCGCTGATGCGGCGGCGATGACCTGACACGTCTACGACATCAAGGGAGCGCGAATGCAGGTTGAGAACACCGTTCGAGAGCGAATAAGGGTACAGTGACGACAAAGTGACGACGAGACCTTCATTTAAGGGATCGCCCGACGTTTGTGCGCAGGCGCGAGTAAAAGCGGGTTCGAGAGAGGAAATCTGGGGGCTTTTGCTCTATTTGGATCGGACTGCTGGTACGATCTGTTGGGAACTCGGCGCTGACGCCCGTGGTTGTACCTGGGTCGCAAGCCCCAAGGGTAGCGTTGGCCTGGCGGCCAGGGGTACAACTGGAAGCATCCGAAGGTCCCGGCAAAGCATGAGTCGACTGGTAACAACGAAACAACTTGTTTATTTTAACATCGCAAAGAGTTGGCGGTCAGGTTTGACCGTAGTAGAGAGACGGGAGAGCACTTCACTCAACAGAAGAAATCGGAGCCCTCCTTTTTGGCGTCCGGGGGCAGCTGTTTTTATACTCTCGCAGTTGAGGGCAAGAAGGAACCCCTCAAAAGACGAGCACGTGAATGTACAATGGGCTAATGGTGACGCACACTGTCGTAGCGATGCCGTAGCACCATGTCGAGCACGATCTCGTAGCACCCTGTCGTGGCGCTGCCGGTCGGACACAATGACTGTAATGAGAGGATGGTCCCTGCTTTGGCATCGCCTGTTTCGGGCACAATGACTGGAACGAGATCCCTGCTTTGGCATCGCCTGTTTCGGGCACAATGACTGGAATGAGATCCCTGCTTTGGCATCGCCTGTTTCGGGCACAATGACTGGAATGCGAGGATGATCCCTAGGCGGTCGCATCGCCGCAGTCGCGCCTGGAAACACCTGGCGATGAGTGTTGCGGCGACGACGATCGGGCCAAAATGTCTGCCGCCCCGCCGCAGTCGCGCCGGCAAAACCACGTGTCGCAGGCGAAACGCAACAGACCGCCCCGCCGGGGGAAGGAGATCCCGATGGACAGGGGACTGCATCCGCTGTCCGGAGGGATGTCGCTCGATGATGCTCATAACCGAAGTCGGGCGTCCCTCGACGTTTCTTGAGCGCAGCGCACAGAGAAGGCCTCGTTCTCTTGTTCAGGTTCGCACGGGACACTGCAAAGTGACTTCGGGAGAGTTCACATTTTTGTTCTCGTTCCCGGCAAGCGTTAGAACTACGCTGAAACTCAACCGCTCAGTCAGCAAGCACGGCACAACCCTCACTAAGCCCTGCCAGGCTCTTTCCCCTTTTTATACCACTGCCTAGTTCCTTACAGTAGTCTAGCATCACTCAGAACGCGTCCACAAATTGAAAAATTGCACTAGAAAGCATATCATCACTTTGAAACACTAAACAAAAGCAATATGTTAAAAAAAAAATCCTGCCTCAGGAAGAAAACATCAGTAACAAACAATTTTGAGGCTGATTCCTACGTTAGGGGCTTCGACTTAAGCCATCGGCGTTACCGTTGAGACTCCCCTTTTTGTAACGCACCTCAAAGGAATATTGTTGTAAAGCGAGGCTCCAGCGCAGGAGGCGGCCATTTTTGGGAGAGATGGTCTGCAGCCATTGGAGAGGGCAGTGATCCGTCTCAATGATAAACCTCGAGCCGGCTAGATAGCATGACAATTTCTGAACGGCCCACACGAGACATGCACACTCTTTCTCGGTGGCGCTATACGCCTGCTCACGACTGGTCAGCTTACGACTAGCATACAGGACGGGGTGTTCTACTTCTCCATTTTCCCGTTGGCACAGTACAACGCCCATGCCTCGCTCACTAGCATCGCACTGAACAATGAACCCTTTTGTATAGTCTGGCGATCGTAGCACAGGCTGGCTTGTTAGGGCACTCTTTAGGGCGCTAAAAGCTCTTTCCTTGGTCTCGTCCCAGACGACTGTTTGAGGCTCTGTCTTTCTTAGAGCATCCGTCAGGGGAGCCGCGATATCAGAGTACCTAGGGATGTACCTCTGATAGTAGCCGGCGACACCCAAGAACGACCGAATATCGGTCTTGGTGCGCGGTTGCGGAAAGTCTCGCACAGCGGCCACTTTTATTTCAGAGGGGCGGCGACGACCCTGACCAATCACGTGACCGAGGTAGACAACCTCGGCCTGTGCTATCTGGCACTTAGGAGCCTTGACTGTCAAGCCCGCTTCGCGCAGGCGGGTTAGCACTGCCCGCAAGTGTGCCATATGCTCAGACCAGGATGCGGAGAATATCGCTACGTCGTCTAGATACGGTAAAGCGAATTCTTGCAGTCCCCGCAACACTTTATCCATGAGACTTGAAAAACAGTATGGCGCGTTCTTCAAACCAAAACTCAACACTTTAGGACGGAATGTTCCCATTGGTGAAATGAACGCCGCATACCTACTAGCCTCTTCTGTAAGTGGAACCTGCCAATAACCCCTGACAAGATCTAGGGTGGAAATAAACTGAGCGCTACTAACTTTCTCAAGGCGCTCCTCGCTGTTAGGGATCGGATAAATTTGATCCTTAGTGATGGAATTAAGCCTGCGGTAGTCGACGCAAGGACGAGGTTCCTTGCCCGGTACCTCAACTAAAATCAAAGGGGAGGTATAATCACTCTCACCTGCCTCAATAACACCGAGCTGTAGCATTTTCTTTACCTCAGCCTCCATAATATCGCTCTGGCGGGGTGACACCCGATACGCCTTGGATCGTACTGGCTCTGTGGAGGTAAGTTCTATATCATGAGTAAGTACAGAAGTCCTACCAGGCCTCTCAGAGAACAGACCTTGAAACTCTTGTAATAGCTGGTGTAGTTCGGTTTTCTGCTCAGGCGACAGCGGTGCTTTACTGATAAGGTCACTAATGACTTGACCGGTGTCTTCGCTGTTCGTCACTGAGCCTAGTCCCGGAAGCTCGACCGGAAGCTCTTCAGGAACGTTTACCATCAGGCACACCACTGCTTCCCTTTGTCTATAAGGTTTGAGCAGATTACAGTGGTAAACTTGCTGTGCTTTCCGCTTTCCTGGCAGACTTACCACGTAGTTAACGTCCGACAGTTTCTGAACAATTCGCGCTGGGCCCTCCCACTGCACGTCTAGTTTGTTGTTTAGCGATGTGCGCAATATCATGACCTCATCGCCAACCTCAAAACGACGGGCCCTGGCTGTCCGATCATAATAAACCTTGGCCCTCTGCTGGGCCTTTGTCATTGCTTCACCTGACAACTCCTGTGCCCTTCTTAAGCGTTCGAGGAGCTTAAGCACGTACTCCACCACGACTGGGTCGTCGCCCCTACCTTCCCACGATTCTCGAAGCATGCGAAGCGGAGATCGAAGCGAGCGACCGTACACCAGTTCAGCTGGCGAAAACCCCGTAGCCGCATGCGGCGCGGTCCTTAAAGCAAACATCACCCCAGGCAGACACAGCTCCCAGTCAGTTCGATGTTCAAAACACAACGCTCTCAACACGCGCTTCATGACGGAGTGGAGCTTCTCAACGGAATTCGACTGTGGGTGGTACACTGAGCTGTGTAACAGCTTTACCCCACACCTTTCGAGAAAAGTTGTCGTCAAAGCGCTAGTAAACACTGTGCCCTGATCTGATTGGATTTCCGCAGGAAAACCAACTCGCGCAAATATGGACAGTAGTGCATTAACTATCTCAACTGAGCTGAGTTCTTTAAGCGGCACTGCTTCAGGGAACTTTGTCGCTGGGCAGATCACAGTCAAAATGTGTCTGTACCCCGTGGCTGTTACCGGCAGAGGTCCCACAGTATCAATAACGAGCCGTCTAAAAGGCTCCGTTATGATAGGTACCAATTTCAACGGCGCCCTCGATTTGTCCCCTGGTTTGCCCACCCGCTGACAAGTGTCACATGTCCTCACGAAATGGTCTGCGTCCCGAAAACACCCTGGCCAATAGTACTCTTGCAAGAGACGGTCCTTAGTTTTCTTAACTCCTAGGTGTCCGGACCACGAACCCCCGTGTGACAAGCGCAACAGATCCTGACGATAGCATTGAGGCACGACCAGCTGATCGAACTCCACTCCTCTGCGGTCTAGATACTTCCGGTACAGGACTCCACCTCTTTCCACAAAACGCGCAGTTTTCCTGGCGATACCTTCTTTGACATTGCAGCGTATGTTTTCTAGGCTACCATCCTTTTTTTGCTCGGCTATCAAAGCCGACCGGCTGACTTTTAGCAACCTATCAAGTCCGTCTGACGTAGGCGCGATGAGCAAATCAGTAGATAGCTCTTCTAACTTTCCCGTGTCGGGCGTTTCCTCTCCAGTATCTGGCGCCTTCAACGCTACAGACTCAATTTTATTCAGTTCGGGCGTGCTCTGAATATCAGCTTGCTGCGCCTCTGACCCTTTTTCGTTGTTTGATAACGTCGGCCCCGCAACTACCGCCTTTGCAGCGAGCTCCCGAACCTTCGATCTGGTTAAGGCCTGAACACTAGCTTCACCAAACAAAAGCCCCTTCTCGCGCAGGAGGTGATCGGACCTGTTTGAAAATAGGTACGGGTACTGGGGTGGCAGCATAGATGACACTGCCGCCTCCGCCTCAAGCGCTCCGAAAGGTCCTTCAATAAGCACCTTTGCTACTGGCAGACACACGCTATGAGCTTCCACGGCTTGCTTGATCCACGCGCACTCGCCCGTGAACATATGGGGTTCTACGTAAGACGGGTGAACTACATCCATCGTAGCTGCGGAATCGCGAAGCACTCGGCACTCTTTCCCGTTCACGAGGAGGTCTCGCATGTAAGGCTCGAGAAGCTTCATGTTCTCGTCAGTGCTGCCTATTGAAAAAAACACAACTTTTGGTGTTGTTTCCGGACACTGCGCCGAAAAGTGACCCGGCTTCTGGCACGTATAACAAACGCGCGCTCGCCTCATCTCGAACCGCTTTCTGCGTTTGGCTGCCGCCGTCTCTTTACGTTTGGTCGGACTGCTTTCACTCGCATCCTCACTACGCGTGTCCCCCTTAAATCTCATGGGCGTGAACCTTGGCCTCTCAAACTTGGAGCCAAATTCACCCTTTTGACCGTCCTTAGCTCCGCGAGCTCGACGCGTCACAAACTCCTCGGCTAGCTCAGCGGCTCTAGCCACCGTACAAACGTCTGGCCTATCCAAGACCCAGTATCGCACGTTCTCCGGTAACCGACTATAAAACTGTTCTAGCCCGAAACACTGCAGAACTTTATCGTGGTCACCAAACGCTTTCTCTTCTTTGAGCCACTCCTGCATGTTCGACATAAGCCTATACGCAAACTCTGTATATGACTCACTTCTGCCTTTCTCATTTTCCCGAAACTTCCGACGGAACGCCTCCGCAGACAGCCGGTACTTTTTTAGAAGACTCGATTTCACTGTGTCGAAATCCTCTGCCTCCTCTCTATCCAAGCGAGCGACTACGTCGGCCGCCTCGCCGGGTAACAAAGTGAGCAAGCGCTGTGGCCACGTTTCCCGAGAGAACCCCTGCTTCTCGCACGTTCGCTCAAAGTTAACCAGGAACAAACCAATGTCCTCTCCAAGCTTAAACGGCCGCATCAGGTCAGTCATTTTGAACAATACGCGTTCTCCTGCACCGTGTGCCTGACTTCCATTACGAGCGCGTTCCATCTCTACCTCAAGACGCTTCATTTCCAAAGCGTGTTGACGGTCACGCTCTTCTTTTTCTTTCTGCTCTTTAAGTTCGCGCTCCTGTTTCTCTTTTTGCTCTTTAAGTTCGCGCTCCTGTTTCTCTTTTTGCTCTTTAAGTTCGCGCTCCTGTCTTTTTGACCTCTCCTCAATAGTCTCAAGGCATTCCGACAGCTCGTCATCCTCAGCCTCTAACTCAAGAATAGCCTTTAGCAGTTCAGGTTTTCTTAGTTTGTCTGAGACATCCAGACCCAACTCTCTTGCAAGCTCCAACAATTTCGGTTTGCGCAACGACTTCAAATCCATGGCTGCTCTGAATGCTGCTTTCTCTACTGCTTACTATTGTCTTGCCGCAAACTAACCCGGCAGCAACGACAACCACAATTACCAGCTCTGTTTCTGACACTAACAAAAAGCCTGGCAAAGCTCAGAAGAAGAAAGTCCCGCACTCACCAAACCTCGCAGCCAAGAGTCCAGCGCAGTCGTTCCGCTGCAGGCAACCAGTCATCACACAGGGCTCGTTGCACTGCTCCCGGATCGTCGTTGAGCTGCTCAGCATACAGTCAACTGCATCTCTTTGCTGCTGGCCTCCGTTGTCGCGATCTCACCGCTGGCAGACAGTTGTTTGAAGTCGGAGGCGATCTCACCGCTGGCAACCAGATATTTGGATCGGACTGCTGGTACGATCTGTTGGGAACTCGGCGCTGACGCCCGTGGTTGTACCTGGGTCGCAAGCCCCAAGGGTAGCGTTGGCCTGGCGGCCAGGGGTACAACTGGAAGCATCCGAAGGTCCCGGCAAAGCATGAGTCGACTGGTAACAACGAAACAACTTGTTTATTTTAACATCGCAAAGAGTTGGCGGTCAGGTTTGACCGTAGTAGAGAGACGGGAGAGCACTTCACTCAACAGAAGAAATCGGAGCCCTCCTTTTTGGCGTCCGGGGGCAGCTGTTTTTATACTCTCGCAGTTGAGGGCAAGAAGGAACCCCTCAAAAGACGAGCACGTGAATGTACAATGGGCTAATGGTGACGCACACTGTCGTAGCGATGCCGTAGCACCATGTCGAGCACGATCTCGTAGCACCCTGTCGTGGCGCTGCCGGTCGGACACAATGACTGTAATGAGAGGATGGTCCCTGCTTTGGCATCGCCTGTTTCGGGCACAATGACTGGAACGAGATCCCTGCTTTGGCATCGCCTGTTTCGGGCACAATGACTGGAATGAGATCCCTGCTTTGGCATCGCCTGTTTCGGGCACAATGACTGGAATGCGAGGATGATCCCTAGGCGGTCGCATCGCCGCAGTCGCGCCTGGAAACACCTGGCGATGAGTGTTGCGGCGACGACGATCGGGCCAAAATGTCTGCCGCCCCGCCGCAGTCGCGCCGGCAAAACCACGTGTCGCAGGCGAAACGCAACAGCTCCTTGCATGGTACGACTCTGCCTAGGCACTACTGAGGAGGTTTCTTAGCGCGTGGTGTACGCGTTCGACCCTAGGCTTACCTAGGGGACAAATACAAATCGCCAGAGCCTAGCGTATAACAGCTCCGCTGTAATACAGAACCCTGGGCGTTGATACAATCTCGACCGGGTGAAGTGAGTCTTCGCCGCAAGAATCAGGAAACGACGACGAAGGCGGGCCTCGAGATGATGAAAAAAAGTAGAAAAGAATGTATTGACTTCGTTGGTACATGATTGTGACTCTAGCCAAGTCCCGAGCGGTTCAGATTAACATATGGAGGCCAGGACGACCTTAAATAACCCCTTGCGGTCTTGTGGTCGTCGATGTCTTCTTGGAAAGCTTGGGGAGCCTGTGGAAGTATCAGTGTCTTAGTCAGGTTCTGCAGTCGACGAGCTCCTACCCTTCGGGTTTTCTTCTCTTCGTTCTTCCCTTTGTGTCTATTCAGGGGATAAAGCGGTGACGCTTTTTCGGGCCAGAGGGCAATTATGTCTACATGGGAAGGCCCGCTTGAACGTTTCTCACACTTGACAAGTCGATCATAACATGCTGTTACATACGGGACCGTTTCCTGAGCCTACTTCGAATTCCCCAGACCACATCGAATCGCACCACAGCTAATTAAGGAGCGCAGAAGCCCGGATACCACATTCCTGAGGCCCGGCACGTGCAAACAAGTTGGCGGCCCCCACTTTGTGTGCCGCCAGTGGAGCTATTCACGGCTTGACTCTTCCCGAAAGTGAAGCGAGAGCCTGGCACTGTTCCAAGTAACGTGGGTCCCAAGGCAAGACAGCTGTAATGCATCGTGAAGCCACGACCGCGTCGCCCCCATCCAGCTATTGTGACGGCGCATTGCAAGTCAGCAAGGCAAGACCGCAGGGAGAAGTAAGCCCTCGGACAATTGGGGACCCAGCGGCAACTCTCTTTGCCGGGTATGACACCATCGCACGGGCGCCTACCATTGGCCGAAAATGACGACACTTGAGCGGGCTCGCCGATTGGCCGAAAATGGCGTCATCTGAGCGGGCTCGCCCATTGGCCGAACGTGACGTGTCTTCGAGACACCGAAGGGCTTAAAAGACGCAGACCGCGAGCAGCAGAGGAGCATTCCTAGAGCATTCCTTGATTCTTCTCTTTCGAACTTCTTGCGACGGGCCCCAGCGTCCGAGTTGCTGCCGGCCCTTAATGACTCTAAGACTGTTAATTGACGTCTCACTGTAAATAATGTAAATAAACCTCCCAAGTTTTTCATCCCAAAGTCCTCCTCAACCCTTACAATGCCTAACACGGGGGCCAAGACGGCCTTAAACAACCCCTTTCGGTCTTGTGGTAGTCGATGTCTTTTTGGGAAACTTGGGGAGCCTGTGGAAGTATCAGTACCTTAGTCAGCTGCTGCAGTCGACGAGCTCCTGCCCCTTCGGGTATTCTTTTCTTCGTCCATCACTTTGTGTCTGCTCAGGGCGTAAAGGGGTCGACGCTTTTTGGGGGAAGAGGGCAATTATCTCGTCATGGGAACGCACGCCTGAACGTATCTCGCACTTGACGGGTCGATCATAACAGCGTCTTTCGCCTGTCTGCAGACGCCTGCTACCACCGCTATACACTAATGGCGTTTTTCACTGGTCGATTCGGAGCAGGATTTCTTGCTCCGCGGCAACGAATCCGAATTTCTCTGGTCGATCTGGAGCGGGTTCGCGCTTTCCGCTGGTCGTATCGGATCAACTCGCTCCGCGCCGGATCGCTCTCACTTGCTCCGCCGCCGAGGCGCGGATTCGGGCGGAAATAGCTCGCGTCACTTCCGTCTTCAAGCGAAATCGGTACCCACTCGGTACGCACAACATTGTGTTGCTTCGCAAAATGGACGCGTTCAGTGCTGCTGTAGAACTAGGGTTTAGCGATGGGAGCTCAGACGACAGCGATTACGAGGTGACGCAGGTGCTGTACGAAGCATTCTATGTACGTTGTCCTGCGGGCGCGACATGGAAATGACGGACTCTGCGACTGCCGCGGTCAAATTACGCACGAAGTACGGCGATTTTGGTTGACGTGGAAACATACAGAGCAGAAGTCGGACATAGTTTCCGGAACCGGTTTGTGTGACGTGTACACAGACTTCCTGCGTGATCCACGGCGGAGCGTTTTTGCGCTCCGCTGGCCGATTCGGATTTGTAAAACCCCAGCGCTCGCTCGAGGATTTCGGCCGCCGCTCCAGATCGACCAGCGAAAAACGCCATAACACCCTTTCTACTACCACTCCACGAAAGAGCCAAAATAAAGCCCAAGCACGATTTCACAGGGTACGAGTAGTGACCATATTTTATGCCGGCGTACAAGCGAACACGCTGTCGCCTATTTCCAACAGAGCAAGGCCAATGAGTATAGGCACGCTGCGAATTTGCATGCCTCGAGAGCAGGCCACCAAAAGGACTGACTGCTCAGAAATACGAAAAAGATAGGCGCCGAACGTATGCATGCGTGACGTTATAGCGCACGCGGAGCTAAACTCCAGCCACCGCGCGCTTCTAGATTAGGCAAATAAATGCAGAGTTTCGCAACGACTTGGCTTCTGACTAAAATACGCTGACGCGAAACGTCTCGTAAAAAAAAGAAAAAAGAAGAAAAAGAAGAACACGAAAACAGGGAGCGGCCGGCAACCGCGCACTCCGCCGCCGACAGGCGGGAACTTCGCACGAAGACTCCAAAAGTACGAAAGGCGTACTCTGATTTTCCGTGTACCTTCGCGGGAACGCGCCAAGTCACGCTGTCGGTGAACGAGGAAGTTGCTTCGGACGCTTGCCGCGGACCAATCGGGCCGCGGTGCTTAGTACGCCCCCCCCCCCCCACCTGGGGCTTAGAAATAAATAAATACACAAATAAATGAACTAACTTTCCGAAGTCGTCTGCAGCCACGAAAAGTAATTGTTATATTGCGCTACATATGTGCCTACTACTGCGCCTATATAGTTATGGCTGAGGAAAATCACGCTGGCCCCGGTAGTAAAATGAAGGAGAAGGGTGACAAAGGCTGGTCCACCAGCCGAAACGTCGGTCAAATATACTGTGCTTATTGCTTATTGAACGTACATCGTACTCTTCCTCATTATATATATATATATATATATATATATATATATATATATATATATATATATATATATATATATATATATATATATATAACAAGCGAAGCATCGATTGCGATAACGAATTAGAATACATCTATACAAAGTAAGGATAGTAGTTTTATCGGCCGTATAAATTGGGAAACATTCGCTTACTAGCTGAATTAACAAGGATGGTGCCAGCGCGCACAAGCAAACATGAACACATCACACTCGATGAGCACGAACACTCGCTGTGAAAACACTGGTTGGAGCAAGCGCGGCAGCAGCAGCGAGCGAACTGACCTGCGTGCGGTCTATCGCTTCAACGCAAGAGCGGCGAGAAAACATCGCCCACAAATGTATGAGCCGTCTGCAGATCCCTTTCAAGATACGCGCGCGCGACCGTGCAAGGTAGGCACTTGGCGGAGTGGAAGCCGCCGCCCCCCCTTCCTCCCCCCTTCCTCCCTCGCTGCCTCCCCTGCTTTCCTCCACATATGGGCGCGCGATAATGAGCCGCGATTGACAGTTCCCCTTGCGCTCGGTGGCGAAATGCACAGTTGCTGCCTGAGCACAACACCATCCTTCCCTCTCTCCCATCCCTCCACGGTCTTTCGCGCGATGGAACAAAGCGAGTTTGCTCTACGCTTTCTTCCTTCGCGTGTGACAGATTGAGCCACGATCGCCGGCTCACCCTCGCAGGTTTTCACTCGCAAATTCAGTATACGCGCGCGGCGACGACTTCATCGCCTTTGGACTTTACACGGGACCTCACGGCGATGGCGGCGCCAACGGCAGAAATACGCCTGGAATGTCCATATAATTGCTATCACAATAGAAATCCGCTTCGTGAGATTTTTTTGTTTGGGCATGAACGCGATATGTGATATGGCGATAGCCAATGGTCTGTTGACAAGCGCTGAAGATGGGTTACGGTAATTTCAATGTTTTCAAGAATGAGTTAGATCTTGAGCGTAACTACTGTAATGAGCGCATTCGAGGTGGGTTTGCAACGCCTCCGCTTGTATCATGATCACTCGTCGCAAGGCATGTTAGTCAAGTTCATTTTTGATGACAAACCGTCTTCCACGTTAGCCCGTGGGTGATCTGCGTTGCGGCCTCTCACCGTTCAAGGATACCGTTCACGAGCGGACTGACGTAGCGACAACCGATGAATAAAGTGGCGAGTATACAGCGCTGTCCATGGTATTTATATAGTCGCGCGCCAGACTATCACGTTCGCCCATTTTCGCGACGCCACGGCGGCGGCCCTCTCATCATCGGCGTCTCTCGAGAACCGTGTTTTGAAGCGCGGTCGGTAGACGCTGCATGCAGTGCGGTTTTGTGGACTTGTATTGAATTCGTAAGTTGACACGATGACACTGGGCGCACAAGCCGGGCACAAATAAATGGTGGTGTGGGGAGCAGAGGAAAAGCAGCGGCCACGACCAATGCGATGCCGGGACACACACGTAAAGAAAGGCGTCGAGCACGTGTCGCGCGCCTCTTGTTCGTGCGTTCCGGCCGCTGTCTTCGAACTACGAAACCCGGCAGGCACGTGATCAAACACGGCGGGCGAGCCGCTACCAAAAGCGAAGCTCCGTAACCTGTAGACACGGCGCGCTCGCATCCGTCCAAACAGGAAGCGGCGGCTCATCCCCCTTCAGCCGAGGCAGACTCGGAAGGGGGATGTCACCCGCACCGAAGGAACGCGACTCGCGTGACAGTAGAGCACGGAGCAAGAAATATGCAGTAGAGAGAGACGGTCGCGACGACGTAAGCACAGGGGTGGAGAAGAGAGTCCAAGCGCATAATTAATGGCGGGCGCCGATCGGCTGGGCGGCAGAACGCGCTCACTGGGTCCCACCTTTAATGGGTTTACCGACGTTATCGACAGTCAAGGACTCGGCGAGAACGATTAATCGATTCGTTCACCTTTTATCTCCTTGTCGGCGCCCGTGCACGAAAAACCGACTTGGGCAAACTAACGAGCGCGTGTCTCGTCCGCTGCCGCTCGGCACCCGCCGTTGGGAGACTGACGAAGATGACCGAACGGAATCTCGCCGCTAATTCTTCGGGCTGCGAGGTATAAAGTAGCAGTGCCTTAAGTTACACCTGCTCGAGGAAGCAGTGCGTGAACGACGGCAGACAAGGCGACTATAAACCCCTGTCACACAGGAGTCAATCGCGATCGAACTAATCAGATTAAGCATATAGGGTGATACGGCACGGTGAATTTTATGCATGCTTGATTTAGACTTCTTTCCACTCAATTGCGCATTGTCAATTAGGATCAACATTTTCGAACGCGCGATGCCTGGTACGCGGAAGATCAACCAGGATCAGCATCTCGGTGACTAAGGGTTCAGTCGTGTAGGGTGGTCCCGTTACGATTGCGCTTAAAACTTTCGAAGTCAACTTACTTGAGGATCAAAGCTAGCCGTTTTTACGTGAGTGTAATACTCCGGTCACACGGGAAAAACGTTGTATTGTGCTAACTCAATTCAGATTTAACTCTCAATGCGGATCGAACGCTGCTACACACAGCAAGTTTTGAGCTGGCGAAAGTTACGACACATATCGTGCTCAATGGAAGAATCAAAATTGGCATGCCGCACGGGAACCTTCAAGAGCATATTAAAGTAACGACAGCTTGATAACCACGCGGTTGGCTTTAGAAGAATAAGGGGAACCGAGGGACTGAAATTTGTATTAGTCACAAGCACATAAAGCCAAAAGACAATGAAGCCAGGGAAATCATAGCGGATATTACCAGTTCCTTTTTTAAATGAAAGGTAGAAATCCCAAGGAAAAGTGAAATTAAGATGCACGAAAATACAATTTGACGTCGTCCTCCCGTATATACATCATGCGTACTTGTGTGCGTGCACTAGCTATAGATCTGGCCATCCGAATGCTAACCAGCTCCGGTCGCGACCATGGAGGCGGGTCTGTAGAATCCTTTAAATCGCCGGCATCAACAGCAGGGGCTTGTACGAGCCAAATGTGTGGTTGCATTCGCAGCGATTAGCTACACGCCTACAGGTATCTCTAGCTTGAATAACTGCAATCCATAACCTTGCAACTTTCCAGCCCAAGAGTTGAAATCAAGCTGGAGGTTTGCGCGAAACGTAAAACCCTACAGCGGTTAGTGTACTGAAATATTCGTGACGTTGATTTCGATGATTATGAACAACAGCATAAATTTATTTTAGATGTGAGCGAAATGCGAAAACACCTGTGTACTTAGATTTAGGTGCAAGTTAAAGAACCCCAGGTGGCCCAAATTTCCGGAGTCCTCTACTACGGCGTGCCTCATAATCAGATCGCGGCTTTGGCACGTAAAACCCCATAATTTGTTAGCATAGATTTATGCCTTACGACAAAATTACATAAGCGAGTTATATCAATCATAAAACATCGATTATATCAAGGCTGTTTGGATCCGGACTTCTGGTACGATCTGTTGGGAACTCGGCGCTGACGCCCGTGGTTGTACCTGGGTCGCAAGCCCCAAGGGTAGCGTTGGCCTGGCGGCCTGGGGTACAACTGGAAGCATCCGAAGGTCCCGGCAAAGCATGAGTCGACTGGTAACAACGAAACAACTTGTTTATTTTAACATCGCAAAGAGTTGGTGGTCAGGTTTGACCGAAGTAGAGAGACGGGAGAGCACTTCACTCAACAGAAGAAATCGGAGCCCTCCTTTTGGCGTCCGGGGGCAGCTGTTTTTATACTCTCGCAGTTGAGGGCAAGAAGGAACCCCTCAAAAGACGAGCACGTGAATGTACAATGGGCTAATGGTGACGCACACTGTCGTGGCGCTGCGCACGATCTCGTAGCACCCTGTCGTGGCGCTGCCGGTCGGACACAATGACTGGAACGAGATCCCTGCTTTGGCATCGCCTGTTTCGGGCCCAATAACTGGAATGAGATCCCTGCTTTGGCATCGCCTGTTTCGGGCACAATGACTGGAACGAGATCCCTGCTTTGGCATCGCCTGTTTCGGGCCCAATAACTGGAATGAGATCCCTGCTTTGGCATCGCCTGTTTCGGGCACAATGACTGGAATGCGAGGAGGATCCCTAGGCGGTCGCATCGCCGCAGACGCGCCTGGAAACACCTGGCGATGAGTGTTGCGGCGACGACGATCGGGCCAAAATGTCTGCCGCCCCGCCGCAGTCGCGCCGGCAAAACCACGTGTCGCAGGCGAAACGCAACAGACCGCCCCGCCGGGGGAAGGAGATCCCGATGGACAGGGGACTGCATCCGCTGTCCGGAGGGATGTCGCTCGATGATGCTCATAACCGAAGTCGGGCGTCCCTTGACGTTTCTTGAGCGCAGCGCACAGAGAAGGCCTCGTTCTCTCGTTCAGGTTCGCACGGGACACTGCAAAGTGACTTCGGGAGAGTTCACATTTTTGTTCTCGTTCCCGGCAAGCGTTAGAACTACGCTGAAAACTCAACCGCTCAGTCAGCAAGCACGGCACAACCCTCACTAAGCCCTGCCAGGCTCTTTCCCCTTTTTATACCACTGCCTAGTTCCTTACAGTAGTCTAGCATCACTCAGAACGCGTCCACAAATTGAAAAATTGCACTAGAAAGCATATCATCACTTTGAAACACTAAACAAAAGCAATATGTTAAAAAAAATCCTGCCTCAGGAAGAAAAACATCAGTAACAAACAATTTTGAGGCTGATTCCTACGTTAGGGGCTTCGACTTAAGCCATCGGCGTTACCGTTGAGACTCCCCTTTTTGTAACGCACCTCAAAGGAATATTGTTGTAAAGCGAGGCTCCAGCGCAGGAGGCGGCCATTTTTGGGAGAGATGGTCTGCAGCCATTGGAGAGGGCAGTGATCCGTCTCAATGATAAACCTCGAGCCGGCTAGATAGCATGACAATTTCTGAACGGCCCACACGAGACACGCACACTCTTTCTCGGTGGCGCTATACGCCTGCTCACGACTGGTCAGCTTACGACTAGCATACAGGACGGGGTGTTCTACTTCTCCATTTTCCCGTTGGCACAGTACAACGCCCATGCCTCGCTCACTAGCATCGCACTGAACAATGAACCCTTTTGTATAGTCTGGCGATCGTAGCACAGGCTGGCTTGTTAGGGCACTCTTTAGGGCGCTAAAAGCTCTTTCCTTTGTCTCGTCCCAGACGACTGTTTGAGGCTCTGTTTTTCTTAGAGCATCCGTCAGGGGAGCCGCGATATCAGAGTACCTAGGGATGTACCTCTGATAGTAGCCGGCGACACCTAAGAACGACCGAATATCGGTCTTTGTGCGCGGTTGCGGAAAGTCTCGCACAGCGGCCACTTTTATTTCAGAGGGGCGGCGACGACCCTGACCAATCACGTGACCGAGGTAGACAACCTCGGCCTGTGCTAACTGGCACTTAGGAGCCTTTACTGTCAAGCCCGCTTCGCGCAGGCGGGTTAGCACTGCCCGCAAGTGTGTCATATGCTCAGACCAGGATGCGGAGAATATCGCTACGTCGTCTAGATACGGTAAAGCGAATTCTTGCTGTCCCCGCAACACTTTATCCATGAGGCTTGAAAAACAGTATGGCGCGTTCTTCAAACCAAAACTCAACACTTTAGGACGGAATGTTCCCATTGGTGAAATGAACGCCGCATACCTACTAGCCTCTTCTGTAAGTGGAACCTGCCAATAACCCCTGACAAGATCTAGGGTGGAAATAAACTGAGCGCTACTAACTTTCTCAAGGCGCTCCTCGATGTTAGGGATCGGATAAATTTGATCCTTAGTGATGGAATTAAGCCTGCGGTAGTCGACGCAAGGACGAGGTTCCTTGCCCGGTACCTCAACTAAAATCAAAGGGGAGGTATAATCACTCTCACCTGCCTCAATAACACCGAGCTGTAGCATTTTCTTTACCTCAGCCTCCATAATATCGCTCTGGCGGGGTGACACCCGATACGCCTTGGATCGTACTGGCTCTGGGGAGGTAAGTTCTATATCATGAGTAAGTACCGAAGTCCTACCAGGCCTCTCAGAGAACAGACCTTGAAACTCTTGTAATAGCTGGTGTAGTTCGGTTTTCTGCTCAGGCGACAGCGGTGCTTTACTGATAAGGTCACTAATGACTTGACCGGTGTCTTCCCTGTTCGTCACTGAGCCTAGTCCCGGAAGCTCGACCGGAAGCTCTTCAGGAACGTTTATCATCATGCACACCACTGCTTCCCGTTGTCTATAAGGTTTGGGCAGATTACAGTGGTAAACTTGCTGTGCTTTCCGCTTTCCTGGCAGACTTACCACGTAGTTAACGTCCGACAGTTTCTGAACAATTCGTGCTGGGCCCTCCCACTGCACGTCTAGTTTGTTGTTTAGCGATGTGCGCAATATCATGACCTCATCGCCAACCTCAAAACGACGGGCCCTGGCTGTCCGATCATAATAAACCTTGGCCCTCTGCTGGGCCTTTGTCATTGCTTCACCTGACAACTCCTGTGCCCTTCTTAAGCGTTCGAGGAGCTTAAGCACGTACTCCACCACGACTGGGTCGTCGCCCCTACCTTCCCACGATTCTCGAAGCATGCGAAGCGGAGATCGAAGCGAGCGACCGTACACCAGTTCAGCTGGCGAAAACCCCGTAGCCGCATGCGGCGCGGTTCTTAACGCAAACATCACCCCAGGCAAACACAGCTCCCAGTCAGTTCGATGTTCAAAACACAACGCTCTCAACACGCGCTTCATGACGGAGTGGAGCTTCTCAACGGAATTCGACTGTGGGTGGTACACTGAGCTGTGTAGCAGCTTTACCCCACACCTTTCGAGAAAAGTTGTCGTCAAAGCGCTAGTAAACACTGTGCCCTGATCTGATTGGATTTCCGCAGGAAAACCAACTCGCGCAAATATGGACAGTAGTGCATTAACTATCTCAACTGAGCTGAGTTCTTTAAGCGGCACTGCTTCAGGGAACTTTGTCGCTGGGCAGATCACAGTCAAAATGTGTCTGTACCCCGTGGCTGTTACCGGCAGAGGTCCCACAGTATCAATAACGAGCCGTCTAAAAGGCTCCGTAATGATAGGTACCAATTTCAACGGCGCCCTCGATTTGTCCCCTGGTTTGCCCACCCGCTGACAAGTGTCACATGTCCTCACGAAATGGTCTGCGTCCCGAAAACACCCTGGCCAATAGTACTCTTGCAAGAGACGGTCCTTAGTTTTCTTAACTCCTAGGTGTCCGGACCACGAACCCCCGTGTGACAAGCGCAACAGATCCTGACGATAGCATTGAGGCACGACCAGCTGATCGAACTCCACTCCTCTGCGGTCTAGATACTTCCGGTACAGGACTCCCCCTCTTTCCACAAAACGCGCAGTTTTCCTGGCGATACCTTCTTTGACATTGCAGCGCACGTTTTCCAGGCTGCCATCCTTTTTTTGCTCGGCTATCAAAGCCGACCGGCTGACTTTTAGCAACCTATCAAGTCCGTCTGACGTAGGCGCGATGAGCAAATCAGTAGATAGCTCTTCTAACTTTCCCGCGTCGGGCGTTTCCCCTCCAGTATCTGGCGCCTTTAACGTTACAGACTCAAGTCTATTCAGTTCGGGCGTGCTCTGAATATCAGCTTGCTGCGCCTCTGACCCTTTTTCGTTGTTTGATAACGTCGGCCCCGCAACTACCGCCTTTGCAGCGAGCTCCCGAACCTTCGATCTGGTTAAGGCCTGAACACTAGCTTCACCAAACAAAAGCCCCTTCTCGCGCAGGAGGTGATCGGACCTGTTTGAAAATAGGTACGGGTACTGGGGTGGCAGCATAGATGACACTGCGGCCTCCGTCTCAAGCGCTCCGAAAGGTCCTTCAATAAGCACTTTTGCTACCGGCAGACACACGCTATGCGCTTCCACGGCTTGCTTGATCCATGCGCACTCGCCCGTGAACATATGGGGTTCTACGTAAGACGGGTGAACTACATCCATCGTAGCTGCGGAATCGCGAAGCACTCGGCACTCTTTCCCGTTCACGAGGAGGTCTCGCATGTAAGGCTCGAGAAGCTTCATGTTCTCGTCAGTGCTGCCTATTGAAAAAAACACAACTTTTGGTGTTGTTTCCGGACACTGCGCCGAAAAGTGACCCGGCTTCTGGCACGTATAGCAAACGCCCGCTCGCCTCATCTCGAACCGCTTTCTGCGTTTGGCTGCCGCCGTCTCTTTACGTCTGGTCGGACTGCTTTCACTCGCATCCGCACTACGCGTGTCCCCCTTTAATCTCATGGGCGTGAATTTCGGCCTCTCAAACTTCGAGCCAAATTCACCCTTTTGACCGTCCTTAGCTCCGCGAGCCCGACGCGTCACAAACTCCTCGGCTAGCTCAGCGGCTCTAGCCACCGTACTCACGTCTGGCCTATCCAAGACCCAGTATCGCACGTTCTCCGGTAACCGACTATAAAACTGTTCTAGCCCGAAGCACTGCAGAACTTTATCGTGGTCACCAAACGCTTTCTCTTCTTTGAGCCACTCCTGCATGTTCGACATAAGCCTATACGCAAACTCGGTATATGACTCACTTCTGCCTTTCTCATTTTCCCGAAACTTCCGACGGAACGCCTCCGCAGACAGCCGGTACTTTTTTAGAAGACTCGATTTCACTGTGTCGAAATCCTCTGCTTCCTCTCTATCCAAGCGAGCGACTACGTCGGCCGCCTCGCCGGGTAACAAAGTGAGCAAGCGCTGTGGCCACGTTTCCCGAGAGAACCCCTGCTTCTCGCACGTTCGCTCAAAGTTAACCAGGAACAAACCAATGTCCTCTCCAAGCTTAAACGGCCGCATCAGGTCAGTCATTTTGAACAATACGCGTTCTCCTGCACCGTGTGCCTGACTTCCATTACGAGCGCGTTCCATTTCTACCTCAAGACGCTTCATTTCCAAAGCGTGTTGACGGTCACGCTCTTGTTGCTCTCGCTCTTTCTGTTCTTTACGTTCACGCTCTTCTTTTTCTTTTGCAGTCTCCCTCTCTTCAATAGTCTCAAGGCATTCCGACAGCTCGTCATCCTCAGCCTCTAACTCAAGAATAGCCTTTAGCAGTTCTGGTTTTCTGAGTTTGTCCGAGACATCCAGACCCAACTCTCTTGCAAGCTCCAACAATTTCGGTTTGCGCAACGACTTCAAATCCATGGCTGCTCTGAATGCTGCTTTCTCTACTGCTTACTATTGTCTTGCCGCAAACTAACCCGGCAGCAACGACAACCACAATTACCAGCTCTGTTTCTGACACTAACAAAAGCCTGGCAAAGCTCAGAAGAAGAAAGTCCCGCACTCACCAAACCTCGCAGCCAAGAGTCCAGCGCAGTCGTTCCGCTGCAGGCAACCAGTCATCACACAGGGCTCGTTGCACTGCTCCCGGATCGTCGTTGAGCTGCTCAGCATACAGTCAACTGCATCTCTTTGCTGCTGGCCTCCGTTGTCGCGATCTCACCGCTGGCAGACAGTTGTTTGAAGTCGTAGGCGATCTCACCGCTGCCAACCAGATGTTTTGATCCGGACTTCTGGTACGATCTGTTGGGAACTCGGCGCTGACGCCCGTGGTTGTACCTGGGTCGCAAGCCCCAAGGGTAGCGTTGGCCTGGCGGCCTGGGGTACAACTGGAAGCATCCGAAGGTCCCGGCAAAGCATGAGTCGACTGGTAACAACGAAACAACTTGTTTATTTTAACATCGCAAAGAGTTGGTGGTCAGGTTTGACCGAAGTAGAGAGACGGGAGAGCACTTCACTCAACAGAAGAAATCGGAGCCCTCCTTTTGGCGTCCGGGGGCAGCTGTTTTTATACTCTCGCAGTTGAGGGCAAGAAGGAACCCCTCAAAAGACGAGCACGTGAATGTACAATGGGCTAATGGTGACGCACACTGTCGTGGCGCTGCGCACGATCTCGTAGCACCCTGTCGTGGCGCTGCGCACGATCTCGTAGCACCCTGTCGTGGCGCTGCCGGTCGGACACAATGACTGGAACGAGATCCCTGCTTTGGCATCGCCTGTTTCGGGCCCAATAACTGGAATGAGATCCCTGCTTTGGCATCGCCTGTTTCGGGCACAATGACTGGAACGAGATCCCTGCTTTGGCATCGCCTGTTTCGGGCCCAATAACTGGAATGAGATCCCTGCTTTGGCATCGCCTGTTTCGGGCACAATGACTGGAATGCGAGGAGGATCCCTAGGCGGTCGCATCGCCGCAGACGCGCCTGGAAACACCTGGCGATGAGTGTTGCGGCGACGACGATCGGGCCAAAATGTCTGCCGCCCCGCCGCAGTCGCGCCGGCAAAACCACGTGTCGCAGGCGAAACGCAACAAGGCAGACAACCACTTTACGTTCCCATGCTTACTAGTACGCAAGATTCTGGCCGCACTGCACTTCGGAACGAAAAGCTACGTCCGGATTTGGTCAATCCAGGGGGATAAAATGACGATGTCAACCGCTAACCCGGTAACTTCTCTGTGGTAGGGTTACAAACCAGCGGCAAAATATCCCTTTCCAGATAATCAACATTTCCTGTTTCTATTTGTCCTTCAACCACTTCACGCATTAGGAAAAAAGGAATCGCAACGTGCTTTTCACTCAATTTCAACAAAACCAAGGGAAAATATGCCGGTATGCAGCACGCGACCAGTATGGATCAAGGGAGTTGAAGAACGATTCCGTTTTATTCCTTTTCTCTTTCTTTCCGAGTCCCGTGATATAACCGCGAGCTGCAATCGTAAGAAACTGCAAGCACATGGCAAACAAAGCTTACATGGGCCCCTGCATTCACAGCATCCCCGGTCATAAATACTTGTTTAAAAAAATTATGACCGGGCCAGTTTAAAATACTTTTTTTAACCGCTATATCGCCACATATTCGGATGCTTTCAAGATTGCGATGAGTCGGTGCTTAATGAGATTAAAAGTGTTTACGAAAGGTCAACAGATATTTTTAAAGGTCCCTGAAAAGACTATCAAGTTGACCTGCATCAGTCGATCACTCTCCTGCACTGGCAAAAAGGAGCAGCTTTTCATCATCATCATCCTCATCGTGAAGTTTGAAAAGACGACAGACGGCGCCACCTCGCCGTGACGTCATGGAGAATAAAAGAGAAGGAGATAGCGAAACTGTTGGCGACAATGCTCCTACGAACATGCGAGCCAAATATTGTTCCGCGTTATGCATCAATCTCGCGTAATAGATCGCTCGCTCTATCGTGCAGCTTTCGAGGCCCTCCTCCACTTTTGCCGCTGTTAAACGATGTCACATCCAACGCGACAGCCCACAGACGGCAGCCACTGGGCGATCGTTCATGACCATAAACGACACTGCTGCGCAAAAGCTTGCGCACGCATGTACCGTCGTCAGCAGTATGAGCGGTAACACAGTAGCGCGTGTCAGATGGCCTCGAACCTTCAGGGGCTTTACCTCGAACGTACTTGAACCCTCCTATGGGTGACGCGTGGCGGCCGCCGTCGGAAACAAAGTGGAAAGGAGGACGTTGTTCTAATAAATGTTGGCACTCCCACCATGCGTCTCTTTATACAAAGTGCGGAACTTCACATCGCCAGCGCACATAGAGATAAAGCTGTTTGATATTGCGGTTACTGATAACTTTGTGCACCGAAGCATGGCCAATAGCAGCACTGTTTTGAAGCGTAAACATTCGAGAGCTAATTCAGTGGGAAATCTGTCCGTCTCTGGAACGCGTGACACGATGCGCTCCACAAGATATACATCAGGTCCTATGGAGGTATATCTGAAAATACCTTACGCTAAACGCAGTAAAGGGCGCCTAAGAGGCGCGCTCTCAAAAAGAGAGAGAAAAAAAAAGAAGCATGACAGAAAAAAATGACTCGCTGTAAATTACTGTGCACGTAACCGTCTTATCTGCTATCGGCGGCTAGGGAAATGCCGTAAGCTACCGTTTTCAACAACCGCAGGCGTGGTGGGAGCGAGTGCCAAGTTAGCGGAAGAGCGTCCCCCTTTCCCCTCCGCGTTCGACAGCGCCATCCGCGTATCGCCCTAACTCGGTTTCGAGGTTGTTTGCCACGCGTGTGCGTGTTCCCGCTGATATTGCTCCGCTACCCCCCCCCTCCCCCAAAAAATTTTCATTTCGGTCATAAATTTTTTTATTAAAAATTGGCCAAAATCGCTAATTTTCAGAAAACGAAACTATCAAGTTTAAAACTCTAACTCAACAATGAAAAATCATATCACAATTCTGTGAATTTCATCTAATAGCACATCTACAGCGGACAAAATTGATATGTTACACATGAATCTAAAAATTTAGTATTATGTAAACACGGCTTTTGCAGAACCCTTGTACACAACGTAATCAATTCACGTAAGATACAAATTTACATACCAAATTTGTCCGCTTTGACGGTTATAATAGATGCCGTTGACAGAACCGCGATATCTGTTCTTGATGCAGAGCTGTTAGTTTGTAAATGTGGTGCTCCTATTTTTTTCGAAGTTTCAAATTTTTTGAAATATTTTAAACAAATTTCAGACCCTAAATCGAAATTCCGCTTCCAACAGACACTACAATTTAACTTTCTCTCTCAAATGCAACAAATTTCATTAAAAGCGATTCCTCGTAAACAATTTCTCGAGGGATCAAATACATAAATAATAATTGCTTTGCCATTGCCAAAGATGCTGCAAACGAATTCTTGAACGCTACGCACCGTAAAAACAAGTAAAATATATCATTCTTCATAAAAGAATATACTCGTATGTGCCAAACATTGTGTCCAAAATAACTGATATCAATGCTTCCATGTTTTTTGTCTATTTAATAAGTAAAGAAAATATGACACGAACTTTAGAACTATATCAGTTCGAAACCACAAAGCAGTGCATGCCGCTGATATGAAAAATGTAAAGGCCATGAAATGAACAAGTTGAGGACAAATATGTTAATGAAACTTTGTCATTCAAGAACCGTGTTTACATTCATGTACGTATGCAACGGCCAGTGCAAAGTATCAATGACGCTGGCATTTGTTCCAATGTATTACGCAGGAGCAGCTGTCACTGGTCGGGTATCGTGAGTAATTGAACCGAAATTATAGTCGCAACAGAGAGCACGTATAAAAAGCAGGAGTTCTGCAAAATATACGAGGGCGAGTCAAATGAAAGTAAGCCAATGCGAATATATGACAAACGGGGTACTTTATTTAAAAGTAGTCTCCATGAGCATTTAGACGTTTGTCCCACTGACTAAGGAGTCGCGGGATTCCGGTCTCATAAAATTCCTCGGGTTGCTGCTTCAAAAAGTCTGCAACTGACTCTTTCACGTCATCGTCCGACACGAATGTGGTTCCCTTGAGCTGTTTTGTTTTTGTTTTGTTTTTTCGGTTGCCCCAACATATGGACGTCGCAAGGCGACAGGTCTGGTGGCTGTGTGGCGGATGTTGCAGCGTTTCCCACTTGAACGTTGCCAGTTTTGTATTAAATACATCAGCGATGTGGGGAGGGGCATTGTCGTGTAAGAAGATGACCCCATTCGTCAATTTTCCACATCGATTCTTCTTGATTGCAACACGCAGCCGTTCCGGCGTTTCACAGTATCGGAAACAATTGATAGTCTCAAGACTTAGCAAATTCTATCCGTAATGGTCCCTGACGATCGAAAAAAAAAGTCAACAACACCTTTCCGGCGGAAATGATGGCCTTTGCTTTCTTTGGGCGTGGTGAATTCGAATGTTTCCACTGTAAGCTTTGCCGTCGTGTTTCAGGCTCGTAGTAGTGGCACCATGGTTCGTCCCCGATCACAATTGCAGACAAGAAGTCGTCACCCTCATTGTGATACCGGATCAGACCAGTCAAGGCAGCGTCGAACTTCTCCGTCTTCTGGCGGTGGTTCAAAATCTTGCGCATTCATTGCGCAGACAAAAGCCGATGACAGAGATGTTCATTTATTATGGCGTGAACCGAATCGTGACTGATGTTCACACGCTCTGCCAGTTCATCGATGCTTATCCTCCGTTCGTGTCTCATCACCTCATCAACCTTTGCAATTTTGTTAAGCGTGATTTCACGATGGCTTTAGTCCCGTCTTGGATCGTCTTTGCAACTTTCACGTCCTCCTTCGAACCATTTGCTCCAACACTTCACAGTGGCCAATGAAATGCGATGTTCAACGTGCACGGCAGCCATACGACGACTAATTTCTTTTTACGAAATACCTTCAGCAGTCAAAACCTTCACGGCACCAGGCTGTTCAACTTTTGGAGTTTCCAACATGTCACGCAACCATGATCAATCGAATGTATGAGAGCATTACAGAACCTTTATCCTCACACCTGCGTGTCACTTTTGTAAATGAGACATCCCTCTCTTCTACGCACATGCCTCGCAGATAATGAACCGAACCATTATTGCGCGGGGTGGGTAGGCTCACTTTCATTTGACTCGCCCTCGTACATTAGAAATGCGAAGATACAATGGAATATACAAATGCGAAGATAGAGCTTGATAAAGGGCAAAAAAGTGTCACTGGAAACAAAGTTCACTGCACGTATACACAAAATCTCCCAACAAGATATTTAAGTATACGTATAAGTATCCAATAAATGTACGTATATAAGAAAAAGTCACGGTGTATAACGCGTCAAACGAAGCAAATAAACATGTCGCAATCACAGATTCACAGAATCCTAGGTACCGCCCCCATTCCATCCACTCCCCCCGATGTATCGCACGCGACGTAAGATGACTACCTTGCTCTCCGCTTTTCTCCTTTGCGCACACAAGACTGAGTCACCATCGTTCCAGACCCATTCCAGTCCCCCCCCCCCTTCCCGTACGCTTTAACTCGCACATACAGCATGCGGCGCTCAGTAACGCTGTTATCGCCCTTGGACTTTATACGAAACATGAGGGCGACGATGACGGCAGGAATGCGCTTGGAGTGTCCATATAATTGCTATCACAATAATATAATAAGAGTCCGGCAACTGAAGCGTCCCGTGGCCCATTACTTTACGCAAAGGAAGAAGTAACAAAATCGAACTTTCACCATGCAACAATTCGCTGCGCCGCAACAATGTATTTTTTTTTCCTTTTGTGGGGCTGGGGCACCGAAATTTAAAAAAAAAAAAAACACTAGGGAAATATGTTGGCCCCAATTGAGCCTACTTTGCGCACCTAATGTGGCTACCGAAGGAATATCGAAAAAAAGAAACGTGAGACGCTTGGTCCACAGAGAACCATACGCATACTGATCGGTATCCTACACCGGCGAGCCAAGACTTTCCAGAGAGGTTGCCCTCAAGCGAACGCGGTGCAATCCGTTGAGTCCCCACAGTGATGGCGGCGAGTGACCATTGTTTCTTTTTCTCGTCTGCTAGCCAGCAAGCGTCTAAAACCCTGCCAGGCGAAAATCCACTCGGCCAGAGCAAACCGAACACGCACCGAAGTGCGCCGCGCGGTGGTCAGGGCAACACGAGAAAAATGTATGCGCTCTGGCTGGCTCTGGCAGCCCGCGGGTAGGGTAGCAAGACCAAAAAAATTAAAGACGCTAAATGTGTCCTCGCGAATAAAAGTCAAAGTAGGAAAAATAAATAAGAACGTAGTTACCTTGGCTGGCTTTAGTGTCTTAACATGAATGCTTTGGCGTAGGTAAAAAAAAAATTTGATATTTTTTTATGTGACATGACGGCACAAATGAACCACCACAACGCTTCGTCTCATCGGACCTCGCTGCGTGCTTTGGCAACTTCTCTGATAGGGTGTTGATTTGGCTTGTCCCGTTGTATGTTCCAATGCAAGATTTTAGAAAAGTCAATGCACCTTTGGCGTCAAATGTTTATAACAGCATTAGACCCACAAAGTTCCGCAATTGAAAATTTAAAGCACTACTTTGGAAATGTCAATGCACCTTTCACATCAAAAGTTCATGAGATTTGTACGCATAAAGTTTCGGAATTGATATATATACGCTCCGTAGATTCCGCAGCCTCCGCAAGATGCCGCGGTGAGCCCGTTTGTCATCGAAACGCCATTGAAACTTTGTGTTCGGGTGGGGCTGCTTGAGTTATGTGACTCTCGGTGCATGGGCGTTGCCACGAAATCCAGCCCAAGTTTGCAATTTTCGCAGTGAAATGTTTTTTCGAGCATGAAAAAGACATTCTAGACAAAATACAGAATGATTTCCGACGCCGGGGGTTGCTTTGGTCGGCGGTGCATTGACAGCACGAAAAAATTTCGAAGGGGAGGGGGGGGGGCTGAAGCCCCATACGCCCCTCCCCCCCTGGGGGTGGGGGGGGGGGGCGTATGGGGCTTCACGGCACTAGGTATAAGGTTGAGGTTCTTTGTTCAGCGAAAAACAAACTTCGGACAATTTGTTTGCGGATTCGCAGGAAGCCATCACAGTGCATCGTCGTCTTCGCACTGCTCACCTCTTCGTGATCGCAAATACTGTTCTTTATCAATATTAAGCACACCGAAAAATTTGTATAGATTGTGCGATGGGCATAGTATACAACTTCGCAATAATAATACTAACTGACTGAGGAGGCCACCCACCTTCGGGCTCAAGAAGCCTGGTCTAACAATAAAGTTTATTTCTCTCTCTTCGCAGTATATAACTTCGCAAATTGGGCCGTGAGGTTGAATCGGCTGCTTTTACCGGCTTTTATGAAAATAAACATGCCTTATAAGGCCAGCGAACTGAACTGTTCTTATCAGCCACAGGTACCGGCCTCTGCCCAGTTCTTGCGTGTTTTTAAAGAAAGGTCATCTATCGTTGCCTTCTACTTGCTTTTCTCTGCTTAGGCATTCTGGGTCACTCAGACGGACTTGCGAGCTAGACGTCTGGCGATACGAAAAAAATGTACGCATTCTCACTGCACTGCAAGAACGCACTGGAGGCACGTACGACACACCGACCCATTTGCGATCCATTTGGAGTTTATGAGCACAAACACATTCTCGCTTGAGGAATCGCCGTGCTTTATTGAACAAAGTTCGGGTGGCCGCGCATCCCTACAACAGCGCGCCGGCGAGGAGGCAGAATGTCATTTCTGGCTCCGCGTTTAGATTCATTGACTGCGGCCTGAGGTCTTCTTACGACGGTAAGTGAAGCATCACGTAACCAAAGTTTTGCGATAGCCAGCGCACGGTGCAGAACAGTACGCGCGTAGAACCGGCCTACGTGCGACCATGGAACAGCCGCTTGATGTGTTCGCAGGCGTACGTTCTGTGGAGCCTTGCCGACCCTTGCAGCGCATCCGCTAACCTTCACTTCACTGCGCTTCTCGCGCGCACAAATAAGATACGCCTGCCGTAGGGAGGATTCGTTCCTTAAGTCAAAGCAGCCGCTTCTTTCCAATCTTCCAGGATGAAGCGTCGGCTGGCAGGCGCACGGTGCCGAGGGCAGCAAAATGCGCATATTCTACGTAACGCTCTATCAGCACGTGTATTGAGGTACACCTGTGCAGGTGTGCATGAACCTCGAACGCGCTCTGCCTAAAAGACTTCGAGCTGTCGTGAGTACTGCGTGGAACAAGCAACAGTTAAGCAACATGTGTTTTAATATGCACAAAAGCAAGTTGTTACTGTACACGAATTATGCATTCATAACGTACGTTTTACGTGCCGCAAATGCACCATATGCGCTGTCATAAGCAGGAATCACTGACCTGCAAGACGTTCATTGTACAGCTTCTGAAACGCATGGGTTTCGGCCTGCGATGGCACGTTAGCATGATTCCGCCAAATACGGCAAAATTTCCCGCGGATATTCCTTCGTCCGTTGCCATTGCCGTGGCGCGGTACATTGCGTACAGCGTTGCATGCGCGTTCATTTCACAAATTTTAGTTCCTCCTGTCCCACCTGGCCACAGCAACATCCGGTAGAGCATGGTCCAGATAACGCAGCGCAACAAAACACGGAGACCAACGCAAACCCGCCCGCATGGCGCCTTTGCCACGGTGCGAAACCTATGGAGCAACACGGGCGAGCACACAGAACCATAACAAAGCCGCCATTTGACCCGAAAGGCGTGGCCGCTACAGCAAAGAAATAAAAAACAGCAAAAAAGAGGACAACATACTACGTCATTTCCTCCACACTTTTCTCCCAGCGCGCGGAGGCGGTAGGGCCTCTCCTCAGTTTCCTTCCTCCATGTCTCGACGGCACATATCACAAGTCGCCGTAGGCATCGAAGTCCCTAGTTATAACGAACGAAATTATTTTTGAACGGCTCTCATAGCATTCACCCAACAATGGTTACTTGTGTACTTATACATGTTCATATGCTGCGCACAAACACATTCTGAGCACAAACACACGTCATTGTAAATGACACCAAGCTCACGGCACGGTGTGAAAACGCGCTCGCCGCGAAAGCCAAATATTGTGCGCCGACATGCATGAAGACGTGCAGTCGTTCGCCGCGAACCCGTGCGATCGACGCATGGAGGCTTCATCCTGCTATCCTCCATTCGGTTATACAGACAGCCCACTACAATAACATATTTTCTCATAGTTTGCTCTCAGCGATCGCCTGCGTTTCACGCAAGAAGCCGGTTCGGGGGACTCCATACCGCGCGTAGCGGGCGTTCACGGTACGTATTCGCTAAAGAGCGTCTGTAAACCACTCGGCGTTTTCTGTTTGCCCAAAATTAATATTTTTACAGTAAAAAGCTTCTCTCGTTTCGAGACTACTTGCTGAAATGTCCACGAGGGCTCTGGTCTGATGTTACCATTGAGCGCCGACAGCCAAACCTATGAGGAGCGCGCCGCGTTATCCCTCATACTACGCAAGCGAGGCGCTTCCAACAGATGGCGACTTCGTAAGCCCTCCCCTTTTTCCTCACACAAAGAAAGAGAGAGAACGTAAACTTTATTTTCAAATCAATAAGATTCGAGTCCGGCGTCCTTTTAATGGGTCTAGGCAGCCGCCGCGTATGCGGTTCCGTGACCTTGTCTCACCTGGCTCGCTGGAGGGCCCAGGGTAGTGCTGTCAGGTTGGAGCTGAGCAGTGCGGTCTTCCAGCGCGAGCGGAGGCTGGCGGTGGAAGAGACAGAAGGGTCGGCACTGCTCGACTTGTTTGTGAAGTCCTGGCACTCCCATAACATGTGATTAAGTGTGAAAGCCTCGCCACACGATGTGCATGTGTTTGTAGTTTACATGTCTGGATACATGGTGTGCATGAGTCTGGGGTTTCTGTAAGAATCCGTTTGTAATTGAAGTGTACTGCTTGCGTCCTGTCTAACCTAGCGTGAGGGAATGGGTATACACGTTGGTAGTGTGTCGTGATGTCGTGGAACCTGGTCATACGATCCTCCCACGCGCAGACGTTTGCAGTACCCGAGGGGGCTCTTCCTCTGATGATGCTCGGTGAGTGAGGTCTCGAGCAACGCGGTGAGCCGCTTCGTTGGGGGTGCTCAATCCAGTGTGTGCCAGGATCCATAGGAAACGCCTTCGGTTATCGAAGTCGGCCTCTCCCTGGTGTATGGGATGTCACTGGAGTATGTGATACGTCTCTTGCGAGATGCTGTAAGATTCGTCGGACGATCTCGCCGCTGCCACCATTTGTTAGAGTTGTCGGACGATCTACGAGCTGTAGGCCGACCTCACCGCTGCCATTCAGATGTAAGATTTGGCAGTCGTAGCTGTAGGCAGGAGCTTGACTCTTCGTCGGGACTTAGGAGAGCAGGATTTATTTACATGTTATTTACACTTGAACATGAGATACATCGACAGTCTAGCGTGACTCCCAAATGGAGTCCGCAAGACGAGCATACAGCAAACAGCTTACGAGCACACAGCTCACGAGTACATTGACGAGCACGACACCGCAACGCAACTCACGAGTACATTTCCAGCACGACAACGAGCACACACTAGCAGCCGACAATCGCTGCTTATATACACTCCACTCGACGTCATGGTTCGACGTCATTGTAGATGACCCGCCCTTTGGGAGGAGGCGGGCTCTCGACTTGGAAGAGGATGAGGGCTCACACACACGCACACACACACACGTTCACGGTCCGAAATCGACACCACACGAATTTCGTAGAACTCGGAGCCGTTCCGGCTAGCGCGCCCGGGTAGCACATTGCCTTGCGTCTTGGTCGGCGCGTGGGAAAGAGCCTTCGTCGGCTTTCCCGCGGCAACTCCCCCACCCGTAGCATATCAGGTCCGCGTTGTCGTGTTGCGCACAAAGCCTGCTTCGTCGAACTCCTTCAGTCACAACGGCAACGAGGCTATAGCGTAACGGTGGCGGTTTCAGCACAAAGCCTGCTTCGTCAAACGCATCCTAGCTGAAGCGACGGAGAGTGGAGGATGTGCGCATTTTCCTCGACACAAAGTCGACTTAGTCACGCCGTGGCTAGAGGTTGGCGGCGGCGTTCGAAGATGAGGTTGCCACCGCTGGCGTAAATGGCTGGCAAACTTGCACTGCAGCTGGCCATTCTTAAGAATGCGCCCATTTGCTAAATTGCGAATTGCCATTTGCGAACCGCAGATCACATATGTCGCTTTGGTTTGTGCGAGGGCCAGTGCTATGGCCGCTTCCCCTGCCGCTTCAGCATGTGCTGTGTTCACGGTGACGCTCGTGAGGTGGTTGCCTCGGTGGCTAGTAACTGCCGCCACGAAACTCTTCCTGTCTCGATAACGGGCCGCGTCGGTGAAGACCGCCTCCTTGTTGTTGGAGTAACTTTGGTTCATGTGTTGTGCCCTGGCTTTACGTCTCCCCGCGTGGTGTTGGAGGTGCATGTTGCGAGGCAATGGAGGTACTTATAGGTGCTCGCCCCCCGTATGGTTCTTGGAATTTCTACTTTGATGCCGTGCTGCGTGTGGTATGTGATGCCGAGCTTTTCGAGCACGTGTCAGTCCGGGCGGGTCTTGGACACAAAGAAAAAAGATTAAGCTTTTATAGTTAAGCCTGAGCGACTGCCCAGCAGAGCTGCGGAGTGGCAACTCTGGAGTTGGAATGATTCCCCAATCATTCCCCATTTTCAAGGACCCGGAACTGACTTGAAATTTAATGGTGGCACCAGTCGGGCAGATTGAATGAGAACGGGATGGATGCCCGAGAATCCGGAATGGAGTTGGAATTGAATGGTCATATAATCCCGGAGTGCTAAATGTTGATTTTAAGCTAGACTTACAAAACTGGTAACTTTGCCAATTAGGCTAAACTAGACTTAGCCAGTTTATGACATTTCTCGTTTCTTTACTGAATGCATGCGCTTTCAGCATTCTCTGCTTCTATAATGATAAGCAACACGGTATTCTACGCTTTCTATATACACTGCTTTCAGTTGTCCAGAATTATTAGACTTAGCTTGACTTACGACACAAAGAGGGAGGCTAAAAAAAAAACAGTTTTAAATGGTGCACCCTGCAGGATTCTGGTGCGAGTGGTGCGTGTTCCTCGACTCGTTTTCTTCGCGCTGGTCAAAGTTTAGCGCACCTTGGCCGATTCCACGGTGATTTGGAACGCACGCGCTGTCGACTATGCAGAAGGCGCGATTACAGCTGGTCAAGAGATGTACTAGAAAAAGAATAGTGCCTGCCAATGTGCCACCGAATCTGAAACAATGAAGATCGCCCTGCTAGACAGAGTGGTGCGTTTAACTTTTATGTTAATTCATCAATGTGACGATGATAGTACGTACGCGAAAAGCCAGTACCTAACATTATTTGCAGGGCTGTTCGAATACTGACCTGTTCGATTCAGTCTTCGAATGGAACAGTCGCTGCTTGATTAGATTAGGGGTGTGCGAAAAGTGATTTTTGAGGCCGAATCGGATACTTTTTCTAATAGTGCTAGAAGCAAATCGATTCGAATATGGAATAGTTTTCGAATAATAAACAGCGGTTAATACAATTATATAAAACGATGTTCCTATCCCAGTGTTCTTAAAGTTAGCAAGTTTCTGTCATTACGTATACTACGTTATGAAGAGTTGTTAATTAAAAGCACAACGGAGCATTAGAAGCAAAAAAGATTTTTCGAATGCACGGGGCTCTTCAGAGTGCGAATGATTGCTGTATAGCCTGTAAAGTATGGCTACCTAAGTGACGTAGCTTGCTCCACTACGCAAGTTCTCATGTTTTATGCCTGTACTATGCCCGCGGTGGCGAAAACTTACCGCACTTTTACTCCAATTTTATGTTTATTTGGGCGCAGTTGACGTTTTCAAATATAAGAAATGTATTCGAAAAATATTTGCATATACTAATAGTGACTATTCGATTCGTTATACGAAAGTTTGGAATATTCGCACACGCCTACAGATTAGATCTTCGAATGGAACAGTTTGTATTCGAAAATCAGAATACTTTTCGAATAGTTTCTGGAATACATTAAGTCGTCGAGTGTACACGTCAAACGTGACACTGAAGCAGAAATGCGATAACTTATCACCCGATCCACGGCAGACATAAAACAGTGGACCGCACGCTGCGTCGCTCAGAGAAGCAGACTTTCCGACTAAACACAATCACTCGCAATAAAATGTTTAGACACGCCCATTGGCAGTGATTACTGGCGCTATTTGCAGATGCAGTACCTGTGCCCTCTTAACGGATAAGATATGAATACGTTTCACTGCAGCATACCCCATACAACAGCGGCACTATCTGGCTCGCCCCCCCCAACCGCAAACTAGAAAAACAGCGCCTCCTTTTTTTTTTGGTTTTCCTATTTCGTCTCGAATTTACGCAGCGGTACTAATTAGCCAACAAGGTTGCCTTTCTAAACTTTATATGATAGTGCATGAACACGTAATGATCTGAAAAGCCCCTGAATTTGCGAACAAACTGCTAATTGTCCCTAATGCTCCCTTCATGCTCTTAATAAAGCATTCTTTATAATGTGCAGTGTAATATGACAGTAACATTTAATGTTGTGAATACCAGGATGGGACAACTGATATTAATGATGGGAAAGCTGCACAATATTCGCAAACTATTCGTTAAACATTATGTTCGATTTGATTGTGTAGCTATTCGATTCAGCCTTAAAAATTACTATTCGCACACCCCTAATTACGTTAAGACTTCCAAAATGTATTTTTACTGATGAGGCACGCAAGCGCCAAGTAGAAGCGCTTTATTTACTGGAATAGGAGGAGTGGAATGGATCAGCTTATCCACTCCAGGAGTAGGAATGGTACAACTCTCATCCTTCCGAAAAGTTGGAAAAGTGGACTTGCGAAGATGTTCACTCTCGGGAATCAACTGGGAATGGAATACTTGACGGCCTCGTCCCGCAACCCTGATGCCCAGGCATAGCCTCCTATATAGGAGGCTATGCCCAGGCGATCGGTCCAGATCGGCCTCGTACTCGTGACCAGCTGCTAGCTATCAACAAGCTCTTTGAGCCGGAAATTAAGAAGCGTGGACATTTGAGGTCACATAATAATTCTACGTCCTCTCAGAATGCATGCCCGTAAGCCGTCCGCTCGCGTTAGTTTGGTCCCACAGAAAAATGCTTCATCTGCGCAATTGCTACGACGGCGACGCGAGCAGTGCTCGGGCGCGCTACAAGTGTAAGGCTGTGATATAGTAGCCTACGTGCAATAATCACATATCCTTCCGCAGCACTCATACACCAAATGAGCTTTCCACGTAATAACAAGACGCCAAACAATAAGCAGCTGAAGATGACTTAAAAAGATTTCAAAAAATGAAGGGCCAACGGTAACGGCACACTAAGAAGGAACAAAAGACAGGACGAGCGCCTTGTCCTGTCTTTTGTTCCTTCTTAGTGTGCCGTTACCGGTGGCGCTTCATTTTTTGAAAGCTATGCACCAACTAGCCCCACATCGTGTTTTACGACTTAAAAAGAGCTTAGCATTATACTGTACTTCTGTGCACTAACAGTCAGTCCACTTTGCTATTCCAAATATTTCACATTTGGAATGGAAAGCTCACTCACCAAGCGCAAAACGTGTTGACAGTCTGCTTCGAGGAGAAGCGAAGGTTGGAACAAGTGAGTAAACGTTATCATTCCAATACGTCCTCGCGCGAGGTAACCAATCAAGTGTCTAATTTTGTCAATCGCACAATCAGCGATCTTAATCGAGTAATTTAATAGCCACAGCAATGACACATACCAGGCAGAACTAACGACCGTTCGGGAGCATGGCAAACAGGGTACATTCAGCGCAGCAAAGCCCGAAGCTTGGAGTTGACTGACGTGTGCGGTGCAAGCGAAAACGCGACAACTGCTGTTGGTTCCCGCCACGTATTTCCTCATTCGTTCTTTAGCTCTTAGCAGGTGACACCGCCACAATCATAATATTACAAGAGGTACAGCCCTCCTAAGCCGAACACGGCCGTGTTTCGCACGCAAAAAGGACAGGGATAGAGCGCTGATACGCTTGCATAGTGCACATGCCTTATCTGCTCCAAGCAAGCGAATCCCGCAAGGATTCCCAGCGAGTCACGCCCGTGGCATCCGCCGCGCCAGTTCGCTGCAAGACCTTGATACCGCCTGAATCATGTTCTAGCCGACGGATCCTCCTCCGTGCTACCTGCGTGCCGTCGCGGACGACATTCGCCTGTGCGCATCCGACAGCAACAGCGCGCGATTCAAGCGCCGAAAAAGTCTCCTCGCGACAGTGCGCCTATTCCGCACACAACATCCCAATCGCGACAACAATGAGGGAAGGGGAGAGAAACTTGAGAAACCTCCAAAAATTAAACTTTCGTTCTCTGGCCTTCGCTCTCGCGCGCAACACGTGCGCGATCTCAGGTTGATGGCTCAACGTGGAGGAATGCTTCAGGCTGGGACCATAGTATGTGCAGGATCATGCTTAGGCAGAACAGTGCGGAGACGGGGCTATCTCGAAATCCGTCAACATGGTCAACATGCAGGCCGGCGCTTACAGCACTATCCACGGTGGCTGACAGTACGCTGCGGGGATTGTTTCGGAGCCCCAACCGAAGTGAAATAATGCATAAACAGCAGCACGAACTTGAGGCGCGAGATTTCGCTGGATGCAAAAACGCTACCATACTGTAAAAAACACACACACACACACACACACACACACACACACACACACACACACACACACACACACACACACAATGACAATCTTAAGAAAACCAAGGGACTTCACAATGCGGCAATATATGCAAGCCCCACTGTTGCTTCTTTTTACGTTTATTCGTCATCCTCAAGGGACTTCGTTGACTGAAGATGAGAGAAAATAATTATGTGAATAGAGTAAAACTGTAGGTGAGCTTCGGCCCCCTGACACGGCCAAAGCTCTCGATATGACAGTTATGACAGGTGCTCTCGATATGTGAACCAACAATTTTGCACAGTAAGGCGACTTCTTTAAACACCTGCAGTGGTGTCACAAGTACTCGTAGGTACGCAGAAAAAAAAAAAAAGAAAAACGGGCGCCCCGGTTTTCTTTTTTTCTGCCTGCGTCCGCGAGCAGACACCAAAGGGTTGTCCAGTTTAAGCCGAGTCAAATGAGGTCGAGTAACTTACCTTGCGAAGTTCGTCACAGCAATCAAACAAATTTGCGCTGGAATGTGTCAATCGGTTTCCACCGGGCGCCGGTTTGAAGGCGCTAGCCCAAGTACACTAACGCAACGGGCACCGCTGGAAATCCCGGCATCGGTCCAGTAACGCATACGATCACCACTGCCACAGCGTAAAGATAACTCAACAAAGGCTAAAATTTTTTCGAAGACCTTTTACAACGCCTTCACGCCTCCACAAAGAGAGCCCAAGAATATTCCGCACGAGTGTATCTCCACTTCGCCGATTCCGCAAACTTCGCTTTGTCGATGCCAAAGTTATTTCACACTTTGCCGCGCAGGTACCTCGTCTTCGGGCTGCAGCGGCAGCAGCGGCACCTGCGCAAAACCGGTTTTCTTACTCGTGTGCCCGTGGCGCCCTCTCGCGAACTTACTACACACGATTACGGGACAAATGACGAATAGTTTGTGTTAGAAAGGCTAACCAACTTATCTTAGCAGCAGGTTAAATGTTATTAAGATAAGTCAAAATTTATAAAGCAATTTACTTGAAGTGCCTCTGCTGTTGTTTTTTTGGATAGCCGTATCATCCACCGCTAGTCGTGCTGGCGTCGCTGCCGGCACTGCTGGGCGATGCTCGTTGCTCACAGGCGGCCCCCGCTCTAGCCCTTATTCTTTGCTGTAGATTGTTCAGGCTACTACGCTCGGTGGGAGTAATTTTGTCAACAGTTTTGCCACCGCTCTCGGAAAGCATTATGCTTATCAAAGTCAAGGTGAGTCAAAAACAAATTGTGTGTTATTGAAGGCAAACCTACCATAAACACAGTCGCGCATACGGTTTTGTCACTGCCTGCAGGAATAGGCGTCCTCTTGTCTGATTGGCGTCAAGCGCAATGCAATTTATGTAAATGTTCACTACTAGTTTTCTTAAGCTAGCTGTTGTAGTAGCGTTGGTTAATGACGGATCTGTTTTGCTTCTTGCATGTCGCTCACCGCACGTCAGACGCTCACCGGCAAGGAGGTAAACTTCAAATTTACATTGACGTGGTTTGCTTGCTCGTTTACTTAGTGAAATTGAGCGCTTTTTGTTTTATTAACGTTGCCCACGCTTATGTTTGTTTGCAGATAGAAATTGACATTGAGCCCAACGATAAGGTATGCAAAACCGTCACCAGTGTTGATATACTGCCTTAACTTGCTTACGAGCGCTTACCAGTGTTGATGTGCTCGAATATTTAAGGTTGAGCGAATCAAGGAGAGGGTTGAAGAAAAGGAAGGCATCCCACCGGCGCAGCAACGGTTGATTTACAGCGGCAAACAGATGTAAGTGTTACTGCCGAAGGGCGGGGATATTTGTGAGTTAAATGGCGTGCCACCCATTTTCTCGCACAGCTTTCGAGCTCTTACCCTTTGCATATATATATAACTTTACACAGCAGAGCGACTTCAAACAGTATCATTTGTGTTCTTCCATCCCACCTTTACCTTGCAAATTTGTGTGATAGTGATCTCTAGCATTTTGCCTCTGAAGTTGAAGAAATGCTCCAACCTTGCCTGCTGCTGTTATGGATGCTTAGCTGCTGGTCTTGATGTTCAATCTGTTGATGCAGCACTGCTATTCTCAGCCTATTCTTACTCACTGATGTTGCTCCCTACCGGCTTGTCTTCTTGCCATGGCTTTCATATTTAGTGCATGAAATTCTTCTGTGGACATTGTCGAAAACGGTTGGGGCATGTTTCCCCAATGTTACCACTATCTGCAGCATACCAGAGTGAACATTGTGTGGCTACTTTGTCTGTGTGGCTTCCACTACTTTCTCTCAAATTAGTGCAAAATATTCATTTGTCTTTGCTGCACACTGCTGAAGTGTTCAGGACAGTAGCTCCGACATCTATGTTACCTGGCATGACAAGCTGCCTCTTAAAGAGCAAACTCCCCCCACTGCTGCCTTGTGTGCAGTGGAAGACTGCGTGCTTCCTTGCCGCCCTCCTCCCTTGGGCGTGCGAGATCGAGCCACCATCCTTCTCAGCTCACCCATGCCCCCACAGCATATGGCGCGCAGCCACAATGTTATTGCACTTGGACTTCATAAGGAACATAACGACGACGACGGAAATTCCCCTGGAGTTTCCATATTATTGCTCTCGCAATAAGTGGTCACAATACTGAGTCCTGCTGAGGGCCTTCGAAAGTGTCTACTAGTGGACCTGACCATTGAGTTTTACCACGAGAGTGCTGTTTGCAAAGCATCTTTCAATCCATTTCATTGTAATTTTATTAAAAGCGAAGCTTTTTTTGTTTTGTTTGCGAACCTTGCCGGGTTTCGTGACCGTGGGTGCTGCAGCCTGGCTGTCCCCTTGCTGATTATGCCAACGAATAGCAGCAGAGGACACACAGAGCTGGCAGTGCGGGGGAAAGAAAAACAAAGTTCGCCTTCACGCATTGGTTGCTACACGGTAACGAGGAAGTAAACGCTTCTAGCCGATGGAATGTATTGAAATTGAGCTGCGTACATATGCTGCCTCTGAAACCATGATGCGTTAAAGTAGCCAGCAACTCCGCTGAAGTAGTCATGCTCGCAGTAGTCAGCAACTCCGCTTAACAAGACTTCGTATAATTTCTGTGTGTCCGTGCTTGTGTGCGTCTGCATGTGTACTCATGTTTTGACTCTTTATGCACTTGCACAAAGCTTCCCTATATATAAATTCCTACTCGGTGGATCTGCTTCATTTTTTAAAATTTTTTCTTTGCATAACTTAAGATCTGCTGTGGAGTACTTCATAGAATGCTTTCTGGAAATCCACATGCACATCCCCTGCTACTGTAAATGTATGTTAAGGCTTCTGAAGAATCGTGACTAGTTTCTACAAAATGCAATGCTGAACCCACTTCAAATGACATGAAAAATCGATAAAATGAGGAATCCGTTTTTCTATTATATGTCCAAATATTTAGTTACAGATGGCAGATGGTAACCATTTACTTGCATTTGGGTGCCTCCTCTAAATACTGCTATTACAATCTCAATGCATTACTCTTGTGGCAGTGACTCCGAAGTCTTTTCAAAGCTATATTTCAGACAATGCAACATCCATTTGACATAGTGTTGGAGGAATACAGTAGGTATATCACCTTGTTCACTAGCATTTTTTATCTGTTTAGCAATTTCTGAAATATCACCTGCTGGGCAATTACAATACCCATTGGTACTGGCCATGAAATGCTAAGCTATCTTACTTTCTGTTACTAATGCTTATGGTGAATAAAGGCTGAACATCTTTAAAGTGGCTTGCTGTATGTACCTTTTCCTTAAGACATTACTTTTCACGGTGAATATGGCCAGCTTTTTCTTTCCAGTCACCAACATGTTGCGGTAAAGCCTGAAGGAAACAGCAACTTTTTTATCATACAAACATACTTTATTTCGCTAAGGTGCATTTTAGTTTAGTTTTTAGATTGCATATTGCAGCTTATATGGCATTGTTGTGCAATCTTTATTTTCGTATCAATTATATCTTGGGGAAATGCAAGCTCCAGGCCTTTTTTCTTTATGCACATTTGAATGTACCTATGTAATGCCTGATAATAGCTTGGAAATTTCACCACTTTTACTTGCCAGAGAAGTTCGACACTTTAAAGGTTAGGCTACAAGAAATAAAGGAGTGAAATGACATCATCTGGCCCATAAGCCTTATTTTTTACGAGTGTAGCAACTCGCACGGCCACTCGCATGCTGTGTATTTTTCACTATTTAAATAACTGTCTTCTGAGCCTCGCATTTTTAGTGGCAAATTATGTCCACCTCCCCTAGAAACACCTCTGAAAAAAAAGCCAGGTTTTCTGCATTTAGCCTTGTCATAAAAAATCTGTATTGTTTAAAAAGATAACACCCTGTATAATACTGTCATACATTACTTTTCACTGGATAATCTAATAGGGCAAGCTGACAGTTTAACTAATTGTGTATTTCATTCTGTATATCAGCATGGGCTCGGTGGTTCTGAATCATGCAATTGTTTCTTCTGTTGTAGGAACGACGACAAGACAGCAACAGACTACAAGGTCATGGGCGGCTCCGTACTACATCTGGTGCTAGCTCTGCGTGGTGGGCGATGGAAGCCCTGTCAACAGTAGGATAAGCAGATTTGTTTCAGTGCAAGTAATGCTATGTGCACCTTGCTTTTCTAATTGGGGCACCAAAAATAAATTTGGCATTATGCTGCTATAAGAAATCTTGTCAATAAGAATACCATACTTTTGTCATGCTTCATTTTCTTGTTTAAACCTCAGTTGATAAATGTGCTTATCAATGAGTGCACTAGTAAAGTTCTTTAGCATATTACTTGCAGTCTCTTGAAATAATTTGAAAATAAAGCTTTGGAAACACTTTTTTTGTTAAATGAGCAACCCATGTTGAAATGGTGTGTAAAACTACAGCGATTTTGAAGATGCTGTGGCAAGACTTCATGTTTTCATCTTGACCATTTTTAATTCATGAGTAGTCTTATTGGGAATAGAGGGTGATAGCATTGCAAGTTGCTATAATAAGAACAAGGTTTGCACCCTTTCCACCTGCGTATTGTAAGTATGCAATGCCATGCATATGGTCAGGCAGTGCTGCCATCCATAGGGAAATTTTCGATTTGGGTATTTTAAGCCTTGTCGAGAGAAAGTCGTCCAAATCTATGGAAGTTTTCCACCAGTTCATGGAGGAAACAAAACCTCGGATGTATTTCTAAAAAAGCTATTGGAAACATGAGAAGCCCCTGCTGCAATGCCGCAATGAATACATGGAACTGCTGGCATGAGGACGTGCTCAGATTTCAATCACTGCGAATTACCTTCACATTAGCATCCCAAGTGACTCTTCTTGCTGCAGCGTGGCGAGTGCATCTCTCCAAGTAAACAGGTTGTTGCGATGTTTTGGGGCTTGTTAATGAAGCAGTGCTGCTGCGCTATTGCAATCCAATCTTCTAGCTGTGCTGTCGGTTTTTTTGCATTTGGAATTAATTTAACTAGTGAAACAAATTTATGCTGCACCACCAAACAAGGCAGCATCAGCAAATGTCTGTAAGCGGACAGGTAAATACCTAACGCAGAGTACAAGGTGGTTGTGGCGCTTAGCAGCCGACTATCCACGCTTGTACAAAACCACATGAGCACTGGACAGAGTCCCAGTGGTCATGTGGTTGGGCAAGTTTTGCCGTGACCCGGACCCGCCGTGGTTGCTCAGTGGCTATGGTGTTAGGCTGCTGAGCATGAGGTCGCGGGATCGAATCCTGGCCACGGCGGCCGCATTTCGATGGGGGTGAAATGCAAAAACACCAGTGTACTTAGATTTAGGTGCACATTAAAGAACCCTAGGTCGTCGAAATTTCCGAGTCCTCCTCTACGGCGTGCCTCATAATCAGAAAGTGGTTTTGGCACATAAAACCCCCTAATTAAAATAAAGGTTTTGCTGTGGAGGAAAGAAAAAAAAAATTGGCCACGCATCTGTGCGCTTCGCTGCAAATGACTTATAAGCATGGTGGTGCTATGTCAGTACGCAGCATGCAAGAAAGTGGCACCCTGTTTGCCTTGACATTTGCATTCTGGAAGAGTCCAGCGTCAATCTTGCTTCAGACTCAAATGTTTTTTGTCAGTCTTGGCCATTTGTTGTCCAAACTTGTTTTGCATGTGGAGCAAAGTACAAACGCGCTGGCATCTTCTGTGAATATAGCTCCAAAGCAGATGTGATTTTAGCATAACAACTTGCACTGCGACATAATTTCAGCTGGAGTGCAGGGACTTGATTATTTAAATACTTCAAAACGATCTTGCAAATAAATTGCATCTTTAAAATGTGTAGACTATTTACAAAAAGCACAAAATTTTACCTTTACAGAGAGCATAGACAAACTCGACAACCACACCTTGAAAAGATTTAGGGACACTTAGGGGAACTAATGACTGGAGGGGGAACTGACTTTGGAGGTTGGCAGTACTGGTACTAGGACGCATCAATCACTGCTTGGCACAGACATAATGCAGTCATTCTATAGCTGCCATGCATACCCTGAAGAAATTGCCTTGGCAATTTCTTCAGGGTAGCAAACATGAAAAGAAACGCACATATTCACTGACAAGTTTCTTTGTAGAGCATCACTTTCTGTTGCTTTGTGCCAATTTAAAGTTAGAGTATTGGCCCATGCTGGATTTTGTCAATTTAACAGGCAAGCTTGTATGTTTATCCAGAATTTCCTCTACCATTGCTGCTTATTGGCTTAGGTTGGTAAAACTTTTCTTTACAATTGGGTCACTTGGACTTGGAGCACTCTTAAAGTCAGTCCCAGAGATGAAGTTCTGAGAACGTTGCAGCTAATTGGCACTTTTGCAAGTGTAAATGAGCTCAAGTCTGAATTGCATGAGATTCCAATTGTTTTTTTCTGCATGCCTATGTGTAAGGTTTATAGTCCACATATGCCAAGTCAGGTCTATGAGCAGAATCCAATAAGCCTGATAAAGACGTGAATAAACGACTTCTGCACATTAAATCAAATTTTCTTATATGGAGTAGCACGTTAAGCATATGGCCAGTCAAAACATCACAAGCATCTGCTTCAGGACACCCAGTTTTGACTGATAAAATATTCTTCCAAAGCTTTAATTTTGTTGATTGTGCAGTAATGAGTTATTCCCACTCTTGTAAGAGCCTGTCAAGGCTTACAGTATTAATAAATAAATAAAATCGGAGTTCAATTTCTTAACTCTACACCATCAGCATGATACATAATTTCACAGTACTTTTTTGTATTTGGGCCATTGCAGTTCAACAGAGGTTCTCGATTTGGCAAGTTCAGTCTTCGGCTTTTTTGCAATACAATGCAGTAGATCTTGCACACAAAAACTAGGCCTAAGTAGTGCCATCAAAATCCATGTCACAGGAGCTGCTGTGGGAACTTCAATTTGGTGTTGCCAACCATCTGCAATATGGCTTACCAAGTCTCCATCAGTAAGAGTTTAATTGTTGAAAGGTAATTTACCAATGTAGCTCAAGTCATTCTCTTTAGAGTTTCTCTCTCCTTATGCCTGCTGTTTCCAGGTTTTTGTGCAGCAGTTCTTATTTGGCATCCCATCGATCGTGTGCGTTGCAGTAAATTCCAAGCTTTCGGATGTGGCTTTTCAGGTTTCTTACGAGAGGCGTTTGCGAAGTTCATACTAGCAGCATGTACCATAAATTTACCATACCATACCATAAAACGTACACAATAGGCATCAAAATGACCACGCATCTCTCTAGTTTTAGCAGAATGTAAAAATTGTATCCAGTGTTCCACAGAACACCACTAGGGTATCAAAACAAAATAGGCAGTGCCTGTCGGGAGAGTTGGTTGAAGCATGGGCAGTGAGCCGCTTTCTGCATTTCGAGAGACAAAAATCCGAACAGATTCAATTCGAGCTGGTGGCAGTGTACAGCGACCATCACTATACACCGTTATGATACACCGCCAGTAGCTTGATGTGAATCTCCTTGCACTTGTGTCCCTTGAAACGCAGAAAGCAGACCTCTGCTTGTGCTTCATCCAACTCTTCCGATAAATTTTGCCTATTTTGTTTTGATACTTTATCAGTGTTCTGTCGTACATGGAACAAAATTTTCATATTTCACTGAAACTGGAGATGTGCGCTCATTTAGATGCCTATCATGAATGTGTGGTCCAAATTTATTGTTCCGTAGGACACTTTCTGAACACCCCTCACATAATGGGTAGCATTTGTTTTCTTAGAGGGAACAATTTTTAATAAGTAGCGACTTTGGATTGGCCTGTTTCTTAGAGAGCCAGGACGAATTGACATGTCTAGTAAACAGTGTTCATTCCAGTTGTTTGGTCTCTACTAAAAGAGCATGCGAGATGTTTTTCTTCTACTATGTAAAGATCTTTTTTTTTTTTAATTAAGACTTACTGCTGTTACGGTGAAGATTCATCAAACTGTGAACAGTGCGAGCAGGTCACTTTTATATATTCTTTTATTTGTTGTGCTATGTGTGCATAAACATTAATGCAAGAAGCATTACAAGTGAACTATGACTATTATGAGGATTTCATTTCAAGAAAACTTGATAAAGTTTTTGGCCAAGCTTATTTGCATGGTGTGACTATGCTTTAGGCCAAGCCATGTTAAAGACAAGCCAAGCTATCCACATCTTAGCATTTCCATGTTGGCACTGTAGCCACTGGGAATTTGAACCAGACAGAAGTAAACAGAAGGATAGATACAGATCTAGAGTTTTCAATCAAGCAATATCTGTGGAGCAGTTTTGACAAGGTGACAGTTTTCTCTGAAGCCTTGTGCTGGAACATTGGCTCCAGAGACCTCTTGTTTGATCACTGCATCTGTTAGGACAAATGTATAGATGACAGCACCAGATGTTTTCTAGGTAATACTGTAAGAAACTGTGGGGTCACTACTGCTTTGTAGATATTTCCTTTTGTGCTTGTGAAAATTCACATGCTCAATTGTTTGTCGATAAAGTCGGTGGCAAGTTGTGCCTGCCCCTCCTGGTCTTATTTTAGACACTAGGCACTAACTAGCCCAACATGTCCTGCTGTGCTCTACTTCTCAAGCATACACACAGACAGGACAGGTTCGTGTCCCTTGTCACCTTTGAGAAATAACAGTATTGCAGGATCACTAAGCTAGAATTCATTCCACTGCAGCACTGGACACACCATGAATGCAATACAGTCAATTTCTGCTGCCTGTGAAGTGTACATTCCAGGAAGACACATTGTGAAACGTTTGACTTGTGTGAAAGCCTCACTGCCCCTTTCACTGCATCATAAATATGTGCATGACCGGAGGCCGTGGGTTTAAATACTGGTAAAAAAAACCGTGAGGGTCTTCGCACAAAACTTTTAGAAAATCCTGCATACAGTTGTGCTTATGGGTGTTGGCATATCTTGTGTAGACTATGTTGCCACAGTTTTTTAGCATGTAGGAGCCTTTGAGCATACTACTTGCTGTAATGCCTGGTCTTATTATTATTTAAAGAAAAAGGCCTAGAGTTGGAGACAGGTCGGAAACTTCCTCCAAAAGGGGCACAATACCTGCCTGCCTCAAGCGAAATGAAAGCAACTTCACAAGTTCCCAGAGCATTCATGCTGAATAGCAATCTTGTTAGTAAGCACTTATAACCAAATTGCAGGGTCAGTTCATAATAGCATGGTTATGAGTGCCAATGCGTGCGGTGCAGATCGCGCTGAGAGCAATGCATCGACGTGGCTCACAGCGTCCGAGATTTGCACTTGTTGCGTCACGCTGCGCCGTATATCTTGGACGCCGTGGCTGAGCGTACTTAGTGGCCGCAGCCAGCGGCCGCTATTTAAAAAACAGATGTGCAACAAATTCACCAATGACTATGATACTCCCTAATGCACAGTTTGACCGCAGCTGTATACATGTTTTCATTTCTCAATATATTGGCTGGCGCAGACAATCTGTCGTACAGCACGTTGCAAAAGGAGCAAAATGTGGCGCGAGTGCTTTGCTAATCGGGAGATCATGAAAAGCCGCACATAGGCGACGTGTGGGCGTGATTCACAGTAGCCACTGCAGACAGACCTCCCCTCATGCAGTGCTTTGTTTTCACACAAACGATGCGTGCTACTCTTGCACCATCGTGTAGCCATCTTGCACAGCACTACGCTTTTCCTCTCATGCTTTCGCCATACTCTCCTCCTCTGTGTTCTGCCTCATGGTTCTGCTGCACCCTCCTTAGCTTTCCCCCTCGTGCTCTGTTCGCTATCGCCGACTTCCATCTTCAGCTGCCCTCCGCATTCATCTTTCACTGTGTTCTTTAGCTCGTTTACAAGGGACAACGCCCAAGCTCACCGCAGGAAAGGGTGCCTAAAGCTGCGCTCTAAAAGATACGGCTAGTCGTCCTGAGCGGGAAAAAAAGTCAGTTTCGACAGAAAAACGGTGCAATGATGGTGATAAAGACTACATGAAGCAAGGTTTGTAGTTCTGCCAGTGTCGTGCCCGCTCAGACAAACATGAACAGGCCTCACTCGATGACCATAAACTTACTGTCACAACGCAAGCGAACGCTTCGCACCGGATTTCTGAAACCTTTAGCTTACACGACCAGCAACACTAGATGTGTGGGAACTCAATGTGCATAAAAGCTACAACCCTCTTGGATGAACCTTGGCACTTGTCACAGAGCGATTATTAGCAAGATACAGCGCGTGGCCCGCGTATAGATGCACGTGAGGAGAGGACAGATAGGCGTAGGTACCTGCCCCCATCCCCTCACGCGTGCTTGATCATGTTACCATGTCTTCACTCTCATCCCATCTCCCTTGTGCAGAAGGAATTGTCAGCACTTGTGTTTCAGAAGTACAAATTTTTGGGCTCGGTTGGTTGCAGTAATAAAGATCATAGCGCTGAATTGACATGGACAAGAAAGATGACAGGGTGTGCTCTAACTATCAGCTGATTTTATTTCAGAAGGGTATGGTACATATATCGATGAAAGGAATACAAAGTAGAAATAATCGCATATGCAAACCAGTGTTTTCCATATAGGCAATTTCTCTTCCGCTCAAAGCTAGCATCGGGGAACTGATGCAATTAGCACCCTCTTTTGCAATCAACCTTGCTTCAACAGTTTCCTGCGTATCCTTATCTGCATTTTCTATACATGATGAAAGAATGGTTAAACAGTGGTTCACACCCACAATCGTCACAGTGCACTGAAACATGCCCAACTCGAGAACATTCCAGTTTAGTGAGGACCTTCATTTAAAAGTCATGTTTTCAGTGAGGACTGACAAATTACAATGGCCATTCAGAGTGATTGTGTCGTACGTGGCAGAATGCGCTTGCATGTTTTCTGCAAGATAAGCTTAGCTTGTTCTGTACTGAGGAAACTTTCCTGGTCACAAGTTCAAACGAAGTAGTAGATCACCAAAGAAATGGAGACAAAGGAATGTTGGTCTGCTCTATTGGATATGCATTGGTACTACTTTATGCCTCAAGATGCCCCAATGTGATTTGAAGACTGCGTATATTACTATGGTATAATCGCATTTCAAACTCTTGACAGGCATTTCAGCCAGTGTGTTCCTAGAGCTTCTGGCATTTTATCTAAGGTCAACCAATGCTGAATGTGACGGGCTCATCTATATTCAGGAGGAAGGAGTTTGTATTGGGTCATGCCTAGTCCCTGCCTTGAGCGATCTGTTTCTCGGATACTATGACAGACATCTAAAAGGAAAAATGGAGGCGTTAGAGATTTTACAAACTGTTTGGTATGTGGACTACCTGTGCACTCTGCAAATGTGCACTCTGCAAATCATGCACTTACATCTGACCTTGATTCCTTGGTCGCTGAATGATTACACTGCCACATCATATTGCTCTAGCAATGTTCGTATAAATAAACTGTACATGTGGAAGAAAGAATATGTGCCTTGTTTGCTTTCAAATGGAATGAGTAGAACCACAATTTAGGTAACCAGTGTTTCATGCATTGAAGCACAAAAGTAACTGGAACACCAATGCATTTTGACTGACACTTTGAAATTTAATATCTTGGAACTGGTGCTGTCCAGAGAATTTGTGCCAAGTGGATATGCCATGTGAACTCGGCAGTTATAATTCGTAGATAAAAATATGTGGTATAACATAACGTAGTTGTCAACTGTAAAAATTGGTTATCTAGAAAATTACATGGGGATGGCACCATTGATGTTTGAATTTAAATTTAAGACTTGAAAGAATTCTAAAAAAAAAATTACGCACCCTTTCTTATTTTGTCGCTTAAATTATGAACGCTATCATCCAATCTCGGCCTGCCAAATGGCTGAAAGCTTATTAATCTTTGAGGCCATGACGAGTTGCAGGGTGTGAGACCGGGCTAGTTGGTATTCCATGCTGAAGTGACTAGTGAAACAGTGGACACTAAAAAGGCAACAAGTACAAGCGCTTGTCCTTGTCACCTTTTTAGTGTCTAGTGTCCACTCTTGCGCTAGTCACTTCAGTCGATAGAAGTTGGCCTGCAGAAACTGCCACCTGTTCCTCCTTCACAACTTATGGAAACATACAAAAGTTTCTGGAATGCTTATTTATACAATATCCACTTATCACTTAGTAAATCAAAGCACGCTTGTCCAAAAATTCAATGTGTGATTAACAGTCGTATATTACTGTATTTAACAAACAACCTTTGAATAGTTTAACAAAAGTAATGCCCTAAAAAACTAGTAGCAGCCTAGGAATTTAGTAATTACACTTTGTATTCCCTTCACTGCTATAATAAAACAACTTGCTAGCTCTCCACCACCGCAGAAAATGGAATCAGGGAGAAGATGGGGACATCCAATTGTTGACGACCAAGGAGTTCTTCAATTTCCACAATGACAAGGCACATTGCTACGCTGGCTCCAGCAGCCTGGATTAAATTGACTGCAGCTTTCATGCTCCCTGAAAGCAAAGCACGCAGCACAATGTAATCAGTACCTTCACTGATGAAAGAACAGCAAAGTCAATGTGGGGTGATTCCATGAGAGATCAACACGGGTCAAAAAATTCATATTTTAGATTTCTTTGAATATTTTATATTTTATGCGCATATCACTCGGTAGCACTAAAGTGAACGTGGCTCCTTTTTTAAATGAATATTTTAGGAGGAAGAAAATAAGCAGATTCTTCAGTGTGGAGGTGCCTATTTTATGCCCAAGGCATTTTCACAAATTCACAATGATGTGAAATACAATATGTTACAGCTACGAAGAATACATTCTTGTGTGTAAAATGTAGACGTAAAGAAGGGTCAGCTAGCACTGTTTGAGGCTTTCGTGCGAAACGGAAGTGTTTTAGAAAAATTCCTTAATTTGGTACAATCTTCAAAAGTTGCTATATTTACGATTTTTTATCAACTAAACCAATCCACGTAGCCTTTTGAAATTCGCTAGACTGTGAGACCTTAAGTTACTTAATAATTGTGCTGAATATTCTTGCTGTAGCACAAATTACCATTTCTAGAATTCGTCTCAAACGTGAAGTTTTGACAAAAATGAATGCTATTTAAAAATCAAAATAAAAAAAACCCCATCGTAAATTTTTCTCAAAATCTCGTAAACAACTGTTCACAGGCACGTGGAAAAGAATATTGAAAAACATGTTGCATTATTTTGTTTGTAATCACAATACAGCTGGTAGAAATTAGCTTTGCCAGAATGCAGCAAGGTGCTAAGAAAAAGGGACATCGGGGTAAAAAGAGCGTGCCTAAGGCTCTGACTTGCCTAAACTTGACCGTGATTGCGACGTAAAGGCAATTTTGACCTCATAATTAATACTTCTGCATAAAAGTGCGTTTAGTACACTAGATATTTGCTTGAATGGGAATAAAGAAGCGTCAACATAAGTATTACGTGGCTTATTTTATTTAACAGCAAGTGCCTTCTCCTTGCAGCGTAGATAATTTGTACCTTCTGTTAATGTAGGTTTGTATTTATTTGTGTGCTACAGAATTAACTGTTAACTCGGTATGAAAGTACACAGGCAACAGAATGTACAGCAGGTAAATGCCTCTGAAAATGTCGTACTGGTCCTTACATGAACGTCATTTTACAACCTAAGAGGCGGTGGTGGGAGTAGCGATGGCATTGGTTAAGGCAGGGTTAGCTGGCAGATAGTGCCAGCGATTGCTTATTTTACCGCCTCTGAAGAAAAAGAGAAAAAGGAACTGTTAGATTGCTATATAATGAAAAGTTCACAGTCCCTAAGGACCACCACTTGTCGGAAAGTTCACAGTTTCTTAGAAAAGCTGGAAAGAAGCACGACACTTCCTCTTTCAGATACTAGGGTCTTTTGGGAAACATTACCTGTTCCGCGCACTCATAAGGAAATTGCCTTCTGTGCAAAACCTCAAGTAGAGCATTTCTTTCTTCATTGAAGTATTGGCAGGACCAGATGAACTCTCGGCCAAACTTGCTGGTATACAATGCATGGGATAGTTGCAGAAGCACCACTGACGAATGCTAAATGATGATAGCGTGCTGAGAACACGTCCTCAGTTTACGAAACGCTGCAGTACTGGCAGCTATTTCCACATTTTTCTATAGGACCAACTGATCCAGAGGGCCAAATAACGCAGTTCTAATGAAGCGAATCCAATACGCAGTGGCACAGTTGCTTGCTTGTTGACTTACTGACCCGTCAGTGTACACTTGTTGATGATCCGCATATGCCTCATTGAAGTGCTCTAACATGGAGGCAGGCAGAGGGCACAAGGGACTTCGAGCATAGCCGATGTATACGCTCAGAAAGGCTTGATCCTTTTCCAATTACCTGCAGCAGTGCGAGACACTAATACAACGCGATCGAAATTGCTGGCGTCGGGCTCGCTTAACCAAACGTGCCAAGACCGTATGGCTGTTGCACGGGGCAAAGATTTCCACTGGTTCTTTTTGAGGCGGCGAAAGTTCTCTACTTCGTACGCATCTGCATAGAGCAGTTTTACGTTTTTCAGCGTTGTGGTCATCTGCGCCATCATTTCAAAGGCTGACCTAATGACTGCAGTGCTGTCTGCTCTGAGATTGTAGAGCGAGGCTTGGTGCCTTACTAAGCCACCAACGCCATCGCAAGCGTTTTTGCCATGTCCTGTGGCCGAAAAAAGCCACTTCGTTGACGCGTGCTCCTTCTGTGACAGCTCGTAAAGCTGATACTTGTTTTTGAAATGGCTACTGGCGCCGTCAGACACGTATGTAACATGTTTGTCAAGCTGAAGTTCTTCCTTCATGTACTCATAGATTTTTTCCAGTGCAAAGCAAGCGTGTGCAGCATCATGACATACGTCATCACTGATGACAGCAAAACATTGAGTGGATCCTGTACTCGTGACGACACACGTAAATAGCGAAACCTGTTTTTTGTGCCAATCGTATGATTATACCTCGTTCGGTACAACAGCTGTCCAATTCTCTGCAAGGTCAAAGTGAAAGACACGGGATCCGTGCTGTTGGTTCCATTTGGCGTCGTATATTGCTGATGCTTGAATTCCCCTTATGTAATCATGGGTGATCCACTTGACAAGCCATACTCCAAGCTCCCGCAGAAAGGTAGTAGCCTGTGCTGTCTTCTTGACGAGGTCGCCATTTTGCCATACCGCATAGTTTACCTCTGTCTCTTCAGGGATTCCCAAAGTTGTAGTAGTTAAAGCATTCTCATTTGCACAATAATCACAATCACCCAGGAAACAATCAGTCATGGGCGAGGTGCAAAGACATAGCTCTTTGAGGTGGGTAACTGTGTAGGCACCTTCAGTGAGCTCTTCTAGCGCGGAAACACACTGTGTGGCATTGGCACAATATATGCAAAGGCACACGTCTTCTTGTGGAGCAAGAAGAACCCATTTTGGCCGGAGAGAATAAAACTTTGAGAGCCCAATAGATGTATCTGGATTGGCTTCTTTAAAGAGACTATATGTCTCCCGTACCGAGCGGGTCATGAACCTCTTGGCAGCATACTGCTTGTTCCCATCAATCGAAACAGATACTACATCCTTTTTGTTGGGACTCTGCCATGAACATCCATGCTCTTCTTTGGTATAATATTCCACAGCGTCTGTTGGGTTCAACCGTGATCTCTCAGGTGCGTCTGGTGCTGACCATATTCCACGCTTCTCGCGCCAACGTCGGGATTTGTATATCATAATAATATTTGGGGTTTTACGTGCCAAAACCACTTTCTGATTATGAGGCACGCCGTAGTGGAGGACTCCGGAAATTTTGACCACCTGGGGTTCTTTAACGTGCACCTAAATCTAAGCACACGGGTGTTTTCGCATTTCGCCCCCATCGAAATGCGGCCGCCGTGGCCGGGATTCGATCCCGCGACCTCGTGCTCAGCAGCCCAACACCATAGCCACTGAGCAACCATGGCGGGTGGGATTTGTATATCATGAAGGCTGACAAATTTGGAATGAGAGCTTGAACTTTTCGGCGCTCCAGTTGGCTTTGCAGCAGAGTCAACAAGCACATTCGCTCTTGATACGAAGAGCACATGTCATAGGCTTTTTAAATGTTGGTGAACCATTCGGTGCACACGCCGTATTTCGTACTTGAGGGGTCCAAATGGCGCTTGCACTCTACGAAGTGAGATTTCGACCTTGCAGTGCCACCGACTTGAATTTGCTTTAGCACCGGGCGAAAGTTCCTTAGTCGCGAATCCGATTTCTGCTGATGAACGTGAGGCAAAGTTTCAAGTGGATGTAGGCACTCCTTTCTACCTCCCAGTTCGTCTTCTTCCGGTAAGAATTCATCAGCTGTTCCAGCAGGGGAAGCATCGGAAAAATGGAGCATTTCTTTTAGTCGCCGGAAGCAATTTTGGCATACCTGGTCGTCATCCTGTGCATGGCGGGCAGCTCGCGGCAAGAGTTTCTGCAGCGCAGATACACCAATGTCTCCAACTTTGCGGAAATTTCTTTGAAGCGGTATTTTGTTTTTGTGAACTTTCAAGTAATCTGCACAAAAGACCGTATCACCGCTGTAACAGTGAGCCATCACACCTCTACTCACACCTCAAAACTACTGCGAACACTGTTAGCGCTTGTCTATGATGAATGACGACTGTGGGATGTGCGCAGAACCCTCAGCACAAAACTGGCCTGTCGTCTGTTTCGAGGTCGTTCACGCCTGATACAAGCAGACGTAAAAATAAGAGCTCCTACCTGAACGAAGTGGAGGTGAAAATTAAGGTGTACTAGATGGATTCCGTAGCTAATCCAAATTCCTTTTTTGATAATATGCAACATAACTGTGCCATCACCTATAGGTGGTGTTTAAGGGATGGTACCTACGACATATTACTGGCTCCCCGATTTCTTCCGGCGGTTGCAATCAGCAAGAGCATGACGTTCGAGATTAGCTTGTGTTACCCAAAGAGCGCCATCGCTGGGGCAATAATTTGGACGCCAACTATACCTGAAAAACCATAAACTAAACCATTGCTTCCGAAACAGGGAACACGGTGTCTAATATCGGAGTTGTCAAGCAGAAGGCAGCTCTTGAGTAGACTGCAAACGGCAGCGCATCGAAACAACGGGAGTGTTCAAAGCTTATTCTGGTTAAGGCGGCGGCCGCACTGCCAAAAAATTTCAATGTATTTACTTCACTTGATCCTTCTCCCACCGCCTCCCGTGTATTCACTACCTATTCTGCTACACTCTACCAACACGATCAAAAGAGACGATTTTTACAGCCGCCGCATCTGAAAGCATGAACTAAGTATAGGCGCCAATGATGGCCGAGGAGAAGCACAACTCCACGAATTTATGTAGAAAATTCAGACATCTTAGAACGGCGTGGTTTAAAAAATAATTCTAGTTTACCAAAACTGTCTTTACGTCGCAATCACGGTCAAGTTTAGGCAAGTCAGAGCCTTAGGCACGCTCTTTTTACCCCGATGTCCCTTTTTCTTAGCACCTTGCTGCATTCTGGCAAAGCTCTCATTTCTACCAGCTGTATTGTGATTACAAACAAAATAATGCAACATGTTTTTCAATATTCTTTTCCACGTGCCTGTGAACAGTTGTTTACGAGATTTTGAGAAAAATTTACGATGGGGTTTTTTTTATTTTGATTTTTAAATAGCATTCATTTTTGTCAAAACTTCACGTTTGAGGCGAATTCTAGAAATGGTAATTTGTGCTACAGCAAGAATATTCAGCACAATTATTCAGTATGTTAAGGTCTCACAGTCTAGCGAATTTCAAAAGGCTACGTGGATTGGTTTAGTTGATAAAAAATCGTAAATATAGCAACTTTTGAAGATTGTACCAAATTAAGGAATTTTTCTAAAACACTTGTTTCGCACGAAAGCCTCAAACAGTGCTAGCTGACCCTTCTTTACGTCTACGTTTTACACACAAGAATGTATTCTTCGTAGCTGTAACATATTGTATTTCACATCATTGTGAATTTGTGAAAATGCCTTGGGCATAAAATAGGCACCTCCACACTGAAGAATCTGCTTATTTTCTTCCTCCTAAAATATTCATTTAAAAAAGGAGCCACATTCACTTTAGTGCTACCGAGTGATATGCGCATAAAATATAAAATATTCAAAGAAATCTAAAATATGAATTTTTTGACCCGTGTTGATCTCTCGTGGAATCACCCTGTGGTCAATTACCAACACTTTTAGCTATTTAGAATGTCATCATGCTTCTTGTTATTGCACATATATAAAAAATATGTAGCTTTCAATACACTGGAAAAACAGTGCTGTTGAACCTCATAACGAAGTTGCATCCCAACATCAAAATACCTTCATTACATCCAATATTCAATATAAGCATATATTTGCTACGTGCCGACTCATTAGCATGAAATGCTTTAGATTTACTTCATAGCTATTTCTCTGTATCCATGATATATGCAGCTTCAACTATACTTAAAGTAGTTAAAAGGTTAACAAAAACCCGGGGCACTTCGCCGACCAAATAAAGATTTAAAAGAAAAGAAGACGTTTCGGCTCCCACACGGGAGCCTTGTTCACAGGTAAAATGAACAAAAGTGCTCGAGCATGAACAAAAGTGAACAAAAGTGCTGACAATGGAAGCACTTGAAAGTCGAGCACTCGCTTCGTTCAGCCCTGCTCCGAAGGCATTCTTTCGCTACGTGGACGACTGTTTTTGCATCATTCATAAAGAAGCAGTTCAGTCGTTCACTTCACACCTGAACAGCATGGAAGCAGCGATCCAGTTCACGGTAGAAGAGGAAGTCGATGGCAAGCTTCCGTTCCTTGATATGCTGATTGAAAGAAAGGGGCCTACTTTGTCGTTCGCAGTTTACAGAAAGCCAACTCACACAGGACGCTACTTGCATTTCGGCTCCTTGCAACCTGCTTCTCACAAAAGGGCAGTGGTTTCGACGCTTCTACGACGCGCGGAGAAAATCTGCACGAGACAAGAAGACTACGCAGCCGACGTAAGCGTGGTACGGCGGGAACTATCAGCCTGTGGTTACCCGTGCTCTTTCTTAAATGCTGTCGAACGACAAATGGCACGTCCACAGTTACCCCATGCTGCCTCTAGTCAAAAGCGCGCCGGAATACCCTATATCCCATCCACGAGTGAAGCTCTAAGCCGTATTCTGCGTTCATACAATGTTCAAGTGGCACACATTCCAAACCAGAAACTACGGCAATCACTCGTCAATGTTAAGGACAAATTACCAAAAGAGAAATTCCCAGGTGTTGTGTACGTTGTCCCATGCGCGGATTGCGACTACGTGTATATTGGCGAAACTGGTGACTTTGAAAGGCGTCTTAAACAGCACAATTATGACGTCAAAAAAGAAAATGTGAAATCCAGTGCCTTGGCTGAGCATGCCACTTCAAGCGGCCACGCAATCGACTGGGGGAAGGCACGTGTCCTTGCCAGGGAAAAGGGGCTATCTCGACGCCTTTATCTTGAGTCCCTCATGATCCAGACTACGCCACACACTCTGAACAGGAGCGATGGCAATCTGCCGTCAGTGTATGCGCGCTGCCTGCGTCACGTGTTCTAGACTATTTAAGCGAGATGCTCGAGCACTTTTGTTCATTTTACCTGTGAACAAGGCTCCCGTGTGGGAGCCGAAACGTCTTCTTTTCTTTTAAATCTTTATTTGGTCGGCGAAGTGCCCCGGGTTTTTGTTAACCTTTTAACCATGTTTCATCCCGACCAGACGGGCTTCCGTCAAACACTGAACTTCATATACTTAAAGTATTTCAAACATCCACACAATGTGACAAAAGAAAAGGCTAGAGTGCAAGTCTCACTGCATGCATGATGCAAGCAGGTAAAATAAGAGACAGCCAGAACTGTCTTCTCGAACATACATTAATCTTTTCTGCATGTCCAGCACATCAGGCTGACTGCATGACAAGGAGAGCCTGCAATTTGTTCTAATTCATTTCAAACAAAACATTCATTTTTTCTTGTAAAAATAAAGGCTAAAGTTCACTACGTTGAGTTTTGCTCTACACCTCTGCACTACTGAATCAGCATGATGTTGCACAATATCAAATTGCCTCCTTGTAATTTGGCCGTTTTGGTGCAGGAAAACTTCCTTGACCAAGCCTTTGGTTTCATTAGAATGCTATGTAGTTTTTTTACCAACAAGCAGTTAACTAGACCGGAGCAGAAGCTGCAAAAATCCATGATGTTACAATGGGCTGGTGCAGGAACATCATGGCCGGTGTCACCACCTGTCTTTGTTACAGCATCTTTTTTTTCTAGCTCGCCTAGCCTCTTTCATTATAAGAGTGCTTTCCTTCTATTTAAGAAGCATAGTCTGCTAATACAGTTGAACCTACTATTCATCTTCGGTGTCCCTTTAAAAGGATGGAAGCAATCATACTTACCACCTGTGGCCAAAAGGTCATCGATAAGAACAATGTTTTGCCCAGAAGTTATACTTTCGAGTTGCACTTCCAATTTGTCCTATAAAAGGAAACAATTGAGAAAAAAACTTCTCAGCTGGGCAGAACATGTACGGTATGCACCAAGCTTGCATGAACACAAAATTATTATTCAAGCAAAATGTGTTTTCATATTTCAGTTTCTTTCCAAGATAAAGGAGGCAACAAAGCAACTAGCCACCAGGCCTTCAATATTCAATACTAGCTGTAGTCAGTTCTGGAACACCAATTGAGTGTTATCTGCAAGTCTGAGTTGTACTGCGCATGCTTTGTTTAAAGTATGCAAGCTCTGACTGCACCTGACAATGCGCTGTGTAAAAAAGATTGCCGTTTTGAGGGCTCTAGGGCTTTGATGAATTGGAGGTAAGTATTTTTCCTTGATCTTGCCAGAACTTAGGAGTGCCAAGTATGCTATGATATACCCATCACAACGACCAGAAACAGCTGTAGCCACACATGCAGTGGAACATTAAACTTCAACATAAATTCTAGACACAACTAGAAGCCAATAAACAAAATCAAGTATAGGGGAAGTTTTTTTAAATGTAGAAACAATATATGAAAGTGGAAGACAAGTTGGAACCCACACTTTCTGCAATATGCGTGCAATGCTCGATCAATTGAGCTATGGTGGTGGCTGTCCGTCTATCTACTTTATGTGGCGTTTCTGTAGGTGAATGAGATCTGGGCCTGGGGGCGTTGGGCAGTGCCACTCATGGCCAAGTAGTCATGAATTCTGGCTACTGTAGTTCTGGCCATGTAGTTATGTTATAAAAAGAATCGAGCCCGTCGATTCCTTTTCTTGTTCATTGCAAAGCAGGGCTCCCAACTGCTGTAGCTTTGATACCTTCAGGTAGCACGAGAGGGTTTATTGGTAAACATGCCAGCCACTAAGTTCACGTACTACACGATGCCTGCAGTTATATTCTACATCAGCTGCCATGGCCATGAATGGCGCTTGCTAACACTCCCAGGGTCAGATCTTGTATACATTCACAAGTACCCAAGAAAGTAGATGGGAGGACAGCTGTCACCTTAGCTCAACTGGTAGAGCACCACACACGTATTGTGAAAGATTTGGGGCCGTATTCTGTAAGTGGATCGTTTCAGAATACAGCCCATGAATTTGGATTTCACTTTTTTTTAAAGCCCGTTTCACATGGTGCGAATCTGACTGTATTCGCAGTTGCAGCAAATGGGCCATCTGACCCTTCGTGCATTTCGATTTTTCTATGTTCAGAGCGCTGATATAAAATAAAGAACCAACTTTAGAGAAGGGAAAGTGTACGTTCCACAGTGGTATGAAAATAAGGAGCGGCAGCGCATGGAACTTACCGGGGGGGCCCGACAGATGGCGCTACCTAAACAGAAAGCTGAAATGCATTTTTTTTATAGTGCAATATTCAATATGGGCCACTTTCTATTGGTGCCGTACGCTGGGTACGCGCCGTGATCGCCTTGCGGCATGCATCAGCTACCATGTTTTAATTGTCAGGAGACTAAAGAGCTTCTACTGATGTCCATACGAACGAGCCACAAGTGAGTGAACAGGACGTGCGACTTTATTGGCAGAAGAAAAGCAGTGCACCTTCTCGTTCACAAGCAGAAATAAAATTTGCATGTCGAGATGCACTGAAACCATTAACGTGAGCTCGTCGCACATGGCAGTCTGGTAACGAGCGACAATCAATAGCGCAAGCAAATTGGACAGTGCCCCACCTCTTTGCATTGACAGTCGCTTTAGCTTGCATTGCGAAGAAATCTGGTGACGCAGGCATCTGCTGCCGCAGCCAACACAGCAACATGGACTACTCTGCATTTTAGTGTTGCCTCCTTATCAGCCTGCACGTTTCTGTACACTGTTTGTTGTAGGATGCTTAAGCAGCATGGGAAATAAAGATTGCTACCCTCCATAAAATTGATGTCTGCCTAACTACAATGCATGTCAACAGCTTAAGTATTAATAATATCACAAATGAGAACATTTGTGTGCTCATTTATACACTAGAAGAGATCACACTGCTGGTTTCACAAGCAAACGCATGAAAGACGTGAAGCTGTTAGAATTGATGCATTCCTTTTCTGCATGAATGTGATGCACCGCTTCACTAGTGCAAAAATAAATGTCCTCAGGTAAACCAAACTGAACAGCAAGAACATTTGGAACCAACAGGTACGAAATATGGGTGAATTATCATGCGTGCAACTGTTTAATACATTAAATTCAGTACTTTAGCTTCAGTTTATCAAAGGGTTATTGAATTTTCTGGACGAATGAAGCTGCCAGCGGACTCGAAAAAATATATTGATAAGGCTACTCAGTCACCCATGGCTACGGCTACGAGATGAAAAATGTGACGCGCGTTCCGATATCGCTCTCTCTTTCATGAATGTGTGCATAATGATGGCCTCGCAACTAAAAGTTTATTTCGGGAACAGCAACGGAGGGTCCTGACTGCCCATATGTAATGCAGCATCTAATTTGTTAACTTGTATCCGCCTGTAAGTTAACGAGACGAATATATTGCATGGCGATTGAAGCAGCGATGTTAAACGACTCACCGGTATTGCCGTCCCCAGTCGCAGCAGGATCTGGCTCCCATTTCGATGCAGACATGTGACATGGCTCACGACTGAAACCTAGCTTTCGGGCTTACACCCCAAGTTAAATAATGCGAGCTATCGACGCGCAATAAACTGGTTTTAGCACAAAATAAGCAACTGATGTACGAACCTATGAATCCGTACCTGCCGTGCACGTGAACATACAGGTAAAAATTTTAAATCCAGGCCAGAGGTCACGTGGGAGGTCAATGATGCTGAATGCTGTTTTGCATTCATAATGGGAAAAAACAACAAAGTTAATAATAATAAGTTCAATTTAAAATTAGGAATGAGAATTTTGTGCTCTTTGTCATGTAATAAAAATGCTTTGTTTATTGCTGAAGAAAGCTTGTAGGTTAAAACTGCGCTTACTAAGGCACCTCTAGCGGGAGATAATGCGCTCACGGGGGAAGTTTTTTAATTGGTGTACTATGCTCGTTTCTTTAGCAGCAGCGTGCGGTCGATTTTTTCGCCCTCTGTGGCCCTTTGTTGGACTTGAGAGTGTTCTCTACAAAAACACACATGCGACAAGGATGGGGAACCAATCACACCGTGGATCGTAGACACGTCACTGTGGCCTTCCTACTTAACTTTGTTTTCATAATGTAACACACTCAAACACAAAGATCTTTCACGAGAACAGTTTTTAAGTTGCTTTACTTTGTTCTGATACCGAAGCAAACTGACGCCAAGAATAATTCAGTCCTCCGCTAGGTGCTCGCAAACACGAAAAATGCAGCTGCTGCGCTCAGTGCATGTGAAACGGGAATGCGAAGTATGCATTTGCGAAAATCACAGCTGTGAAAAACGCAGTGTAAAATCGCACCATGTGGACCGGGCTTTACCTATAATTTCTGCGTTTCAAATAAAAATCATAGGTATTTTCTGCTCTGTTTTCCTTGGCTTCTTATTTGTTGACTTCATGTGTTTATGTTTCAAGGCGCTAGCTTTGGAAGCCCAAACAATGTGAAACATAGATCAGAGATAAAGAGTGAGAGCTTAATAACGTTGTGTGGTACCTCTCCATACTCCAAAGAGTAAGCCTGAGACTTCACATTGCCAGGTAGCTTTCCAGCCTTCCGAATGGGCACAAATGGCACATTTAGGGCAAGTGCCAAAGCAGGCCCTACGAGAAAACCTCGTGCCTCGATGCCGGCAATGATTTGAACATTGGGTACAGAAATGCGTACACGCTCGGCAAACAGGTCCACCATGTTGCGAAAGACATTTGGCTTTCGAAATATCGGCATTACATCACTACATGAGGAAAAACAAAAATAGACACAAATTAGCAATGTTTCACGGTCACATGCACATTTTATCACAATTATTTACCTTCAGAGGCCGCAATAATTGGCAACAAATTTTGAACAGCACTAAACTGATAAGTAACGCATTGCTTTGGGGGTAACAATGATTTTAGCAGCGACTTTGATGTTGCCTATTTGACCTGATATAGAAGCTTGTCTGACTAAACCTGCACGAGCAAATATCCCTCTGTTGTCTATTATCATCTGGAGATTTCCGAGGATATTTTTGGAGGCAGAAGAGCGAAAATTTTCACCAACAGAAATTTTCGTAAAATTTGGGGCAACTTTCGTAGACTAGGCAAACGAGCCCTTAAACTTTTCGAAAAATTCGGGGGGGGGGGGGGGGGGTCGGCATGTACGGTTTTGGAAAATTTCGTGCGCGGATAATACACTCGCAGCTGGTGCGACCATCCGCAGTACTCGACGCAACATACCCGCTAAAAAGCACTATTCTTGCACCCATTCTAAAGGCACTCGACTACCAGGGCGGAACACTTTCTTGCACGAGCTTTCTCAGCAACTTCCCGCTAGTGACCTTGACGAAGAACAGACTGTTGAACAGTTTTTGCGTTGACTAAGATCAGTCGGTACGTTGCTAGTTTTCGAAGACGAGTACTTGATTGCTTTACAGCATACTTTACAGGATTCTTGAGCAACAGGTGCGTGCATTAGAAACGCACGTAAAACAAAGGCCAAAGCTCAAGACGTTTGACCTTTTTTTACTGATACGTCTTTGCTCCCGATACGCACATGCCGATGATGCACGCTTAAAACCAAGGGAAAATAGCTCTTTTTTGCAGGGTAATAAGTTAAGGCATTCACCACCTACGAAATAAGAACAAAAGGGTAAGCTGTCCACTATTAATCAACGGTTAGCTGCGCTGCACAATTTACCACGAAAAAAAAAAAAAAAAGAGAGACATAGGATAACATATAATCACTCACCAAAATAAGATACCTTTCTTGGGAAAGTCTGGGTAGGTTTTCAGTACTGCACAAATTTCCTTAGTTCTAGGATCCATTTACGTTAATAGAAAAGCAAATGTTATATGAGAAATATACCGCGCAATCGAGAAATTTAGCAGACGCAAAACCAATTAACTTTATCGCTACACGTACACTGTACGACCATAGAATAAAGAAACGACTGCACTACAGACAGCTGCGACCATAGAGCGACTTTGGCGACACGCTGCGCGCCGCTAGGGCCACCGTTTATAAAGCTTTTTTTTATCTATAAACGGTGGGTAGGGCCCCCCATAGAGTTTTCTACAAAAATTTTTGTAGGAAACTGTATGTGTAGGGCTAGAACACTCTAGTAGGGCCATATGGTAGGGCGATTATGTTGATGTTGATTGGGCGTTCCCCTTTATAGTAACGTTGCTTTATACATCCCAGTACTAGAGTGCACAAGAATGCGATTGGAGTGGGCTAGGAAACTCTATGGGCCGAGCGGCTGGGGCTCTATGGGCTGGGGCGGCGCATGTTTTGCAGTGAGGTGCGCCACGATGAAAAATACTGTGGCGGCGCTGCGATCGAAGTAAACTCTGCCGCGTCAAGGTCGCGCCGTTCGGTTAGTAGACCCTAGTTCGGTGACTGCGCGTGAATTGAGGCCGCGGTGTCGGCTTTCATTCTACTACGGTTTCCTTTGGAGAACAAATATTTTTCTTGTTCTTCAAGCAGTATATATCTCTCGTGTGTATTTTTGCGAATATAGCTTTTCATCAGTAGGTCTTGCGTAACGCAATCGCAAAAAAAACATATAAACTTCCTGCTTGCCGCTTCAAACAAATAAAACATATCGGCCCCATCCGGCGCCCTGCACTCAGATTTACGGGATATATTCTTATGGAAAAAGAAAAAAAATCTACAGTGCAACATTCATGTTTCCGTCTTCCTCGCGTATTAGAACGTGGAGTAATTGGCATGGTTTCTTTTATTGCGGTCAGCACTCGGGCACCGAAAACAGTTTTAGGTAGCTATTATACATGCTAATCTGGCCCGTAAGCAGCGTGAAATTTTTTGTCCAGTTTATGCTTGACAACAACAACAAAACAAAACTCAGTGCCTTCCACACTGTGAAGAAGGATGACCATGTGGGCCCTTAAATGGCGAATTGCAACTCCACCGCGGGTCGGCCCGTCATTGTACTATCTTCAGGAATTTTTTTCTACATGCGGACATGATAGTAGGGTAAGTAGCCCTTAAAAGTTTAGCTGTCAAAAAAAGAAAAAGGAATGGCGGCGCGATAGCTTAATAGTGGACATATGGCGTTGCAATGCACGCTGCTAAACTCGAGCTCACGGGTTCAAACCAGGTCGCGGAATTTGATGGGAACGAAAGGGAAAAACACTCGTGTATTTCTATTTATGTGCACGTTAAAGAACCCCAGGTGGTGAGAAGTAAACAGGATGCCTCATAAGCACATCGCCAGACGTAAAACGCTAAAATATGTTGAATTTAAAAAGAAGGTAGCTACGTCCTTTGCCTTTCTTCTAGGGGTGTAAGTGAAAGAAATTATTCTCGAGTCTTATTCCTGAGAAAAACATGTTATCTTACATTTCATACCTAAATGTAATGCCGTTCCCGATTGTACGTCCGCTCAACTAAGCAGCATGTATTATAAACGGCTGCTTTCAGTTATCCAGTGCACTATCGTAAGGACAATAAGGAAGCATTTAAAGGAACGGCATATGCCTCACATACACGTAGAGATATTTGTAGATCTGCTGTGTTCGTTGAAGAAAATAAGTGTGGTACCACATTGGGAACCCAGTTTTAATGGGTTGCAGTCTTGCAGACATGCTGAGACGTACTGTCAAATGTTTTCCTTGCCTGAATCAAGTTTGCAGATTTACAGGCTGTCCCAAAACGGGGCATTTATATTGAATGACAGCTAGGAACTTGTTCAGCTGAACCGGTTAGCACCCGTGCGTTAATTCTCCCAGGAAATGGTGCGCCTGTGCGCAACAGCCGCGATTCTCCAGCAGCACAATCATTCGGAATAAGAGTCCTCACTTACATCGGCCCCTCACCTTCGAGATTTCAAAAGTGCTGTTATTCATTGCATTCGAACGCAAACGGCTATTCAATAATTTTTAATAGTGAATTTTGAAGTCGAAAACAATCTTAATGGCTAATACCATTCGATAGACAATGTTTCTACTTCATTTCGCCTGCTGGCATGTTGAAGGAGATGGCCAGACAAGCCACAGAGATTACTTTGGTATATACTTCCCGGTCTCCCCGATTCAGTCTGAGTACATAGGCAATATCTTGTCCCTAACACTGTTGTTCATATTTACGTCCAATAATTGCCTTGATTCCTTTTCTCGGAAAGTCTATTGGTTCACCTGGGGGCTGGTGCAACTTTTAAAAGAAACACGCTTGTTCCGGTCAGGAGTTCTCACCTTTTCAATAAGTGCAGTTAGAATATTTGATAAGTGTTCTCTTACATACACGTCGTGGATATATACGTCAGTGTACCCTTAGATATACCTAGAATGCATTAGATGCATTGGCCATCTGCATCTCTTCGCGCCACAGAGTTAATAAACCTGGTTTATTTCACTATAATATTGTTTTCCTTGATCATTGTCCATGATCAATACTCCACCAGCAAGAAGCGCGCGTAAAATGATACGATATAAATAAAATTTTCTTACGTAGCTTCACGTTGCAGATAGGCGGCTTTTGTGGCAAAAATAACGTGTTACTTTTAAAAAAAACAGTGTTAAAAGTAGCAGTTTACCTGGCTAAAACTACAATTGATACAGGCCGACAAGAGTCGCGGGCGCACCAAAGCAAGTAAAACCATAAAACATTTTACTGCGCACTTTTTGCGAGAAAAACTGGGCGTCCGCCAGCGTCAGCGCAATGAAAGCGTGCTGGCTAGCAGACGACGCACTTGACGACAGCAACATTGAAGACGTCATGTTGTATAACCCATGCCTCAAATAAGCATACGTAGCAAAAAGGTGTCAGTATAAATTTGCAGTGGAAATAAAGCGCTATTATAAGAGCGTACGCGCGCAATCGGTCTCGGGGCCCGCAGCAAATTTTGTTGAATATGCCGCGAAACCCGTCTCCGCCCCGCTCCAGTTCGCGCGCAGCGCTCTCGCAAAATTTTTCTACACGCGGCGCCTCAGCGAGAGAGCGCCGTTCGGCCCAACGTTTCGGCCCACTCCGACCATAGTCTAGTACACTCTACTCAGTACTTCCTTGAGTGAGAAACTCAATGCTCTGAAAAAGAAAAGTCGCAATTTCGTCCGACAGACGAAGCATCATTGCGATATCAAATTAGTAGACAGCTATACAAAGCAAGGATAGTAGTTTTGTCGGCCATATAAACTTGGAAACATAAGCTTACCAACTGAATTAACAAGCATGGCATAGCATGGCGTCAGCGCGCACAAATAACATGAACACATCACACTCGATGAGCGCGTACACTCGCTGTCAAAACGCTGGTGTGTGCAAGCGCGGCAGCAGCAGCGAGCGAAGTGACCTCCGTCCTGTCAATACCTTCCAACGCACGAGCCGCGAGAACACAGCGCGCACAGAGGCATGAACCGTCTGCAGTCTCGAGATACGGTGCGCGCGACCGTGCGAATTGTACGCACTTGTTGGCGGAGTCGGAAGCACCCCCCTCCCTCCCGCGCTGCCTCCCCGCTTTCCTCCCTATAGCGCGCGAGATGGAGCTGCGATCGTTAGGTCCCCTTGCGCCAGGTCGCGCACAACACCGCCCCCCCCCCCATCCCCCACAGCTTTTCGCGCGACAGAAGACGGCACGTTTGCTCCCCGCTTTCCTCCGCGCATGCCAGATTGAGCCGTGATCGTGGGCTTCTCTCGCATATACAGCATATGATGCGCGGCGATGGTGTTATCGCCCTTGGACTTCATACGGGACATCACGGCAACTGCCAAAATGCGCCTGGAGAGTCAATATAATTTCTATCGTAATAAAATTGAAAATCTGAAGCTATACAGGGTTCACAGCTAACTTTAGCCATAGCTAAAAATATGTGAATGCCACGTAACTGAACAGAACCAAGGTAATGTTTTCTGTCACTTGGAGATATTCAGATTTCTTTTCATTCCACTCAATTAGATAACTAGTCATAATTAATCAACTTCTCAAATGTTATAATTAGATGAAAAGTGTCAATGAGAAAATTGTAGAGCAACATGAAAAACTCTCGATGCAGCTTTCTATTGCTCAATACGTGCTACGTAAAAGTGTTTTTCCGAGGGTGAAATAAGTCCGCAAATGCACGCAAGATTGCCGCGTGACTGGCCACTGGAGGCACTACGCGTGTATTCGCGGCTTAATTCGCGGGATTCTTTCACGCTCGGGAAAACACTGGCTAAAGTTAGCTGGGATACCTCGTATAATGCCTTGGCTACATATTCATATTTGCAAAATATGGTTAAAATTGGGCAGTATTTCAATTTTACAGCTTACTATTGCTACTAAATAGGGTTTCAAACATTTTTTTATTGAGCTGCCTTTTAGTGTTAGGTTTTGAGATCGAAGCATCATTGCGATGAGCAAGTTTTGAGCTTTGTTTAGATTGTTTATTTTAGAAGCTCATCAAATTCTGAGAGATGGTTTTCGCACGCATAAATTTTTGAAACTTTGTCCTCTCAATATTCTGTTATTTCTTTTTAAGCAAACAGGCATTGCTTTTTTTGTTTGTTTGAGATACGCTCGCAACATCTAGTCTAGGTTATTTGTTAGAAGCTTGTAGAGGTGCGCTTGAGTATCGGTTCATTTTTCGGAAGTGGTCACGAGATTTTTTCTTTCGATGGTAAAACGCGTTATTTGGTGGATCCATTGTTTAACTGCACAATTTTAGAAAGTGTTTGTACCGTTTCTTTAAGGCGTGTCTTTCCCACACACAGAGAAGCAAAGCGTTGGTGCGTGTACCACACGTGTATTCATAAGATGACTGCGTTATCGCTTGGAGCGTGCACGGTAGTATTTAGAAATGAGGTGGAATCTTGAGCGCCTATTTTACGCAACATTTTTGGGTTATTTCTTTGGTGCTTTAGTGCAGGTCCTTTGTGGACAAGAGAAGGAAAATGTTACTGTGTGAATTACACGAATGTGGAAGATTTGCGGAGCCTTATTCGGAACATGTGGATTGTTTTGAGAAGGAAGCTTTGTCGTCATGACCTGTGTTTGTCTCGCCAGACTTTCGCAGAGAATTCATTCTCTAGTGTGACGCCAGCAACCGTGGTCTAGGTGTCGTCCTTGCCCAACTTAACGAACATGGTGAAAAACATCCTGTGCTATACCTCAGTCAAAAACTGACACTGCGAGAAGAGGCGTTTAGCACCTCAGAGAAAAAGTATTTGCGCATAGTATTGACCATTCGAAAGCTAGGATGCTATATTCAAGGTACGAAATTCACGGTCGAGAGCAACCATTGCCCTCTTGCATGGCTGAAGCAAATGTCACGAAAAGACAGGAGACTGCTCAAATGGAGTCTCATTTTGCAGGAATACAACTTTGAGGTCCAGTATACGAAAGGGAGCCGGAATAAGTATAGAGACGGTCTGAGCCGGGGATTTCAACCAATTAAACCAGGGCAATAAAAAAAATGTGTTCTGTACGTATCGCTATCAACATTATTGAGATAGGCAAAAGATTTGTCTTCCCAAGAAATGACCGTGACAGAAAAAAAGAGAGAGAGAGGGACAGAACTTTGTAAAGCGATGCGGGGATCACAGCGGTCCAGTAGGCATGTCACTTGTGTATCCTTGGGAAGAACTCTGCTATGACACTGCAGTGGGTCCTTGGCCATCACTTCGGAAGGGAGCCTCGACGCTTCGGGCAACCTGACAGCTGGTCACCCTCAGATGGAATCTCTTGGCGGTGGAGGGGTCTGTTACGTCTCAACACAGCCAAGGGAATTAATTAGACGTTTACCATGAGGGAACCCCCCCCCCCCCCCTTAATTCATCAGTGCCCATCCAGAAGTCAGTGCAGCATTGATTGACACCGACAGTTGACAGATCAACAAAGCACCCCTCTAACTGGACCTGACAACCTGAACTAATTGATGAATAGGGCCAATTTTGAACGCGCTATCGTGGGAACGGCTTAGACCTCGGATTCCGAGGTTGCTAAATATGCGGAGGTGAAGGTGCAACATTGGAGGCGGAGTTCAGCGGAGCGGTACGATATCATGGTCGGGATTCCCTAGTCTAGTCACCTATGGAAGACAACAGTATTAAAAGCCGAGACCTTTGCTGTAGTGAGGTGGGGCTGACATGTCCTGATGTGAACTAAGATGTTTTAATATGTTCCTGCATGGAGTGGGCTTCCGTATCTGGAGCCAGTGTAAATAGTGTAAAATAAACCCTTTTTCCTTCATTCGTAACTACCGGACACATTCGTCGATAAACACCACTTCGAGCTGCAACTATCTATCTTGCTACGGTGCGAAGCAAAACAAAGACACGAATACATTCAGTTTGAAGGTTTTATTATTTCTCTAAACCTTAATTCATCTGTTGAAGCAACAATGTCTGGTTCATGTTCAGTGCCACTCCACAGTATTGCATAGAGTTCTTTGTTCTGTCTTCCACTCCTCATGGAAGTTGAATGCGGCAGCCTGTCTTGATCGAGTTGAAATGTAATGTTCACTTTGCACTTTCACATGGGCACACTGGTGTTGCTGGTTGCATGCAGCTAAATAAGATGCCTTGAATAAGGCACAAGAATATCGTTAAGTGTACATGCCGCAGATAGATTTGCTGGCTTATGATCATGAGACGGGCCTTCGGGCCACCCTTACCACTTCCCATCTCTGTAAAGCGCTTTACCAAGCTTTTTTTTCTTTTTTGCCCACGTGATGAATAGCTAGTGTCTAAAAGCTGCTTGACGTTCACGAGAGCAGACGAAACCGAGCAAGCGTTACTCGAAATAACTGCTGTTGCTTTGAATAATTTTAAGTCACATGCCACCGTGAGTGAAGTCGCAGGACGGCTAACTATGTAGGTGCGCTTGCGCAATTGGCGTCGACTCTCCAAACTGGAGCGCGGCGCCCGCGAGGAGAAGGGCACAGGGCATTTTGTTTGAGATTTCAGCTCTTTTCACGGTATGCAGTCATGTAATACTTCACAAGCATGATTGTTGGCATGCATTGTATGCACTACACTTGTCAGTTCCAAATGGCGAGACATGGTGAGGGGCCCTTTAAATCTGCCCAGACTTCACTAGAGCTTTGTTGCCATGACATTTTCATGGTGCTTCATGGCACTACAAGTTGGTAATCCTCCTCAATGCAAGTTTCAACAGTGTGACTGTATGACCAGTCAAGTGCCATGCGCCACTGCCATGTCACATCATGCAGTTACCTAAGAGTATAATTTGTCTCAGGAAGCTCCTATTTTCTGTTCATTGTCATAACTGCAGCAGCATGCCTGCAATTTATGCCATCAGTTTTTGCGTGTAAGCTTTGATGGCACACTGTATTCATATAATTCTGACATCACCATTTCACCACACGTGAAAAAGCTGCACTTGAAAGCAGTGAGAGAGGCTAGCAGACAGTGCTTAATTATGTGAACAGCAGCCCTGGTGCACTGGAAAAAAAGAAAAAAAAGAAAACAAGCCACTGCAAAGCAAATCTTTATTAAATTGGGTTAGGCCCCACAGTATACAAACTATAAAAAAGTCCAGAAAATAAGTGTGCCAAAGGCACACAGTTTCTAAATTCTTTTGCTTCATTTTTTTCCCTCTCTCTCTCTCCCCACGCTGTTACCATGGTCATAAAAACACAGGTTCAGCGGTATGTCATTCATATATACAGATTAAAAAGACGAAGGGATGTTTCAATGATATGAAGAAAACAACAGGCTGGTCAAGAATGGCAGGACGGGATACAGAGATGTGTGCGAGAAGATTTTTGATTTCTGATACGCACTCCTCATTTACATGCACTTGTGCACAGAAGGAAGAATGGGGGAATAAGCTGCATAGTGCACCACAACCACACACAAAGATTTGCAAACTTGGCAAAAAAGAAAAGGCAGATGAAGGACAGAGGATATGCAAAAAGGTGCCTCATCAAAATGAAATGCACTGTCTGTACGCATCGTTTCAGGGCATCCTGAAAGTGCACACAAAAATATATTGGAAATGCTCCATTTTGAATGCAGCAATTTTCAAAATCTTTTCTTTTTATCGGATATACTGCGCCAAGCAAAACTCGGCAACTGCACCTGTAAAATGTCCCAAAGAAGACAAGGTTACATTGGGTACAAAAGTGCATAGCTAAATAGTAATTCACTGGCATCTAAAAATATTTTGTGCACCAGCACAAAGGCCATCGCATTAGGCCATGGGCATTACTCCTATTAGGACCTTGATGAAACCGTGCTCCCGTATCGAGATGTGCTTTCTACACATGCACAATATGCAAACTTGCACATGTCCACTGAAGTTCTGAAGGAGAGGGGAGGGGCAGAGAATAACTGTGTAGTCAGTAATGGGCACTGTTGAAATACTGCTGCCATAGTAGAAAGTTAGAAAAAATGGTGCGACTTTCTGCATATCCTCATTAGAGCATATCAATGCCAGTGCATTTTTCTTGCATTATTTAAACAGCTTACACTTTACACTTCAATAGTGTCAGCACATGTGCTTCTTATGCAAAGAAGGTGACAATAATAAGAGTTATTAAAAAAAGTAACAGCCACTGAGATTCACAGTTCCAAGTGACAACAATGGGATTGTGTTCGTTTCTTTCTAGATGCACACTGGGCCAGAAAAAGACTCTGCACAAATTTAACATCAGACATATAGAGAGGCAATAAGTTAGAAAAGTAAACAGCCAGCAATTACACCCCATTGAACAAAGAAATAATATAACCTAAGGGCATATCACAATAAATGGGTCAACCGCGCACTTCATTAAACATCTTCGGAATGAACACGCAGCACTTACATATATAAAAAAACAATGAAAAAGACTGGGGAGGGAGAGGAATAATAACACATACGTGCCACCACGTTTCACACGATTCCCTAGCACCGTACTGTAGCATGTCACTGTGGCATCTGCTCGAATATGAATGTGATGGCTGCTCAATCTAATAAATGTTTGTGTTCAGCCAGTGCCTTATAGCCAATGCCTTTACATAAAATCCAATAACATTTGTTATCATGAAAGCAAAGGCTCAGCGACATTGAAGGCAGCAGCTCTACTTATTAAAAAGAAATCTAAACAAACAAAAAATCAACAAAAACAATTTTAGCAAAAGGTGCCTAAAAACAGAAGAATAATTGGTTCTTCAGACCAATTCACAATTTGCATTCCCTGCATCACAGTAACAAGTCTCTTTGCAAATCAGGGCTTTTAAGACTATATATGATGCACCCTTGAAAGGCTTACAAGCAGTAAGAGCAATAAAAGATATTCAGAAAAAGCGAAAATTCCACCGGGTCATTGCTATTTTGTCACTGGTCTCATTTCATGCACATTTAAAAAACATATGTTGCACTCTCCTGTAGTTGTGTTCCACCTACCTATGCTCGATTGCAATGGGGCCAAACAAGTTTGGCTACCACAATTGTAATACTGTTACTTAGGCCAGTAAGGTTTCTTCACAGCTCCACATTGTGGCAAATAAGGCATTGTCTTGCACCTGCACCAAGCCTTCTCCAGTAACTTTGCACAGAGCCGAAAGTGAAACTGCAGAGCAGACATGGCTGTCTGTATTTTTATGCAAGACAAATTAGTAAACACATTTAATAACACAGAAAGCTCCAAATCCAATAAGAGCACGACCTCATCAGGCCTTCCAACGCTTTATCATAAGATCATGAAGTGTGTAGGATGTAGTAGCAAGCATTAATCACTACTAACACTACTACTAATAATAGTAATAGCAGAATGAATTATATAAGGTGTCTTTATAGGTGCCCAAAATTTTTAATTAGGGCTGTTATTCTAGTGACCTTATCATTTGAATGTCCAGATTTGTGTCCTGCCAGTAGAACCTCATTAATACGTACCTAGCAAGAATGTGGAACAACTACGCATTAAATGGTAGTTGCACTAAACAGCAAGTGTTAATTTGCGTCTCTTTACATGTGCTGCTGCCAACAAAGAAAGAAACGTGACACCACAGTATATGTTGCCCAATATACACACCATGAAGTTTCTGTCTATCTATCTATCCATCTTTTCTTTCTTTTTCCAAACTGGTGCAAACGAATTATGGCTATTTTGCACAATGGCATGATAGAGGACATGCAATATGAAGTAGCACTCAAACTACAGTAGGAAGCAACGAGGCAGAGTGGACGGTGTATCGCCTTGTTGAGCTTTCCCCAATGTATGCATGCACGTGTTTGTACAACATTCTATCCAGTGTGAACTGGTGCCGCTTCTTTGAAGCATGGTACCCAATGCCTAGTTGTGCCAATCATCCTGTGCAATTTGTGTGCAGTGCATTGCCTACAAAGTGCAAGCCATCCTGCCGGGATGAGTGCTGCACGCATGTGTTTGCCAGAACACTGCCGCTGTGTTTCATGTGAGTATCTGTGCAGTGAACTGTCTTCTGGCCCGCACCGTTCCTGGGTCAGCACACAGTGCAAGAGTTTGGCATGTAGTCCGTCATGCCAACAAGGCAGAGAACAGCAGTGCGTTTGTGTTATCATCTATTACAAGCATGCAGTACACTTCCAATGGCACTATATATACACTATGCCACATGCGCTGCCAAGCAGATAAGTGAAGATTCTTATCACGATAGATCATAAATGTGCACTCGTCTGTGGATATTCTTTGGTGAGGCTGCCACCACGCCTCTGAGCATTTCCAATGCTTATCTGTATATGCATCACCTTGCTAAAGCCAGAACCATTGGAAGACGGGTCTCTGCGCTTTTCAAAAAGGAGAAAGATACTCCGTGGCATAGCATGGCGTCAGCCACGTGAATCGAGGCAGTGAAATTAGCCTCTACGTGACAAAAAGTGATTGTGGGATGCACTAACTGGTAGGCATATGACAAGCTACTATGGCTTAAGCGATCAGCCTACATGTTAGGCTCTATGGAGGAGAGTGGGTCCGGAATTTGTTGCACATCTTAAGCATTAGCATGTTTTAAGTGGGTATGTATTAATGAGGTTTTACTTAGACAAGAGGCAATTTGTATAGTTAAGCAGTTAAAAAGGAACAGCACATTTCATTTTGCACAAAAGCAAGAACAGCAGCTTTACATGTTTTTTTTTTTTTCCGTGTAACCTACCTTATAATGGAGCACTTAATGTGTGTGGGACTGTTACTACGGCAGCAACCTCACGCCTCTGTGCAAAACTGTCAAGGCAAGGTGGCAAAGGTGCAACGCATAACTTCGTAAGCACCACACTTGACATTTGGTTGGCAGGTGCCGGTGAATCAAGGCCCCAGATAAGCAAACAGGTGCAATAGTTAACTTTTAGTTGTCAGCTTGCAGTTAAACACATTCTGTTGTTTGTAACAAACACAATTTCTGCAAACTGCCTTAATAACACAAATTTACACCATGACTTCTATAAAAAGCTGCGTCCTAAGAAACAGCAAAACACAGGAGACAGCTCAACCAATGGGCAGTATTGCTCCTGGCCGCTTTTTCTTCTTTTTTTAAGTCAATCCCACTTTAGGACATACACACAGAACAGCTGAGAGACACTGTAAGAAAAAATGTTTGATCAAGCTACTCCACAACCAAGGCCATCAAGGCAGTATAGTACCATTGAGACTGACATGTAACACATATTTGCAATTGAAAAGATCACAAGCCGAGCTGCCCTTGTAGAAAACATGGTGATGGAAACACAAGATGACATTCAAGCAAACATGCACAAACAATAATTACACCCCAAGACGGCATTTAGTCTGGCAGCACATGAAGCAATCCACAGTCAGCAACTCACTCAAGAGGACTTCTTGGAAGCTATATCACCACTGGCACAGTTCACCGGTAAGGTTTTGTTTTAACAAAGCACTAAAGTACAAGCACACACACAAAATAGTCTTCCTTGTAAACACGCAACATTTCAAATTACAAGAGTGACTGCACTGTAAGCTAAAGTCTGACAAATGTGGCTCACAGCAGAATCATTTACAAAGTTTTGGCTGAGAGGCACTGTGAATAATGCATACTTTCCTCTTCTTCTTTTTTTTTTTCACAGGTTAAATGTTGTGCCCTTCTCCCAAAGCACAGAAATAAAGGGGGTCACCACGTAAATATATCAATGCAGTAGCTGTGTTCCAACATTATTGGGAGTTCTACGTATGTCATTTGGCATAAGGCTAAAACCATATTTCCTGTATAAAAGCTGCACAATTCCATTTTAAATGAAACTACACATAATGGGAATGTAAAAGTGGTAACACTCTTGCTCTAGAGGCACCAAAGGCAGAATAATGTATAAGGTCTTACTATGACTTCTCTATGCTCTGCATCATGATAGCTCAGCTCTTTTGTGGCCAGTGTGATTACACTACATTTGAACTATTACATGCATTCCTACAAATTCTGTTCAGTGTGTGCCTTTCTGGTACTCAAAGTTGCAAAAGCAATGTCTAAAATAATGTAAAAAGCTAAGATCAAACGGCAATGGTCTACACAGAGATGCTTCTTTGGAGAGCAACACTATGCGACTACACTCCAGAGAAGCACCTGCGCGAGAAACCACACCATGCATCATCAAGAATGCCTCACAACAGCCAAGAAGAAACAAGTTCAAGTGCCAAATTTTACTATTTAAAACCTGCACAAAATATTCTTGTTGAAGACAATCCTCGAATGATACTCTCTTCCTCAGCAGAAAATGGAGCGAGTGTCTGGAACTGCTGTAAATGTGCTGTTTTCTTTAGACTCGGCAAGAAAAAAGACAGAGGCACATTTTCTTTAAGCTACAAACACTCTGAACCCACATGGACAAGGACGTTGCTTGCGGCATCGAGAAGTATCATTAGAAATTGCAAAAGAACTGGTTCACAGTCACTTTGGTCCCTGACAACAACACAAGGACAGCACATTATGCAGTAATGAGTGTTTAGATGATTCCTGTGAAGTGGGACCATAAGAAAGGAATAAGAAAACGGGAGTGAGAGACAATAGCTCTTAAAAACATGGATGATCGATGATGCCAGATAATGAAATTGTGTTTTAGTGTCTGCATAGATTGAGTGTTGTTCTCGAAAAGAAAAAATTTACACTCCTCCTCACCTTTGCTGTACAGCTAAACACGAGGCTTAATAAAAATGCAGTCAAAACTAACATAAAAAAAGAACCTTTAAACACTAAGAGTCAAGCAGCAGCAGCACTTGACTAACTTCTGACTCCTCTCTACGGACATTTCTATGTACAATAAATACAGCAGGAGTTTTGGCTTGCGGCTGTGCGAGACCGCTTTTACAGGCACAGAGGACACTGAAGGAGCAAAGTTTCAGGCCAAAAGGGTTAGAAAATGTAGCACATACACGACCAATGGACACTGAGGCATAAACATAACAGAAAAAGCAAGAGTACTATTAAACAACAGAAGCAGTTTTAAAGCGATGATGCAACTGGAAGTACAACAAGCTGGAAATCTTGCCCTAAAAGACTGTTCAAGTATGGGGAAAGTGGACGAAAGAGCTGACCGAAACAGCTGTGCCTAGAACTCCCACTTTCTGCTACCTTCAAATCATGGGTGTAAATTCACATAAAAGCCTCCTTGCTTCTTGTGCAATGCAAACAAGAAGGAAGGAAAGTGGTAAAAGAAATGAGTAAAGCAGCAGAAGCGAATCCTGCAGGTGCATTTGAATTCAATTCAAATGTGCAGGAGCATTCTTTGCCTACTGCAAATATTGCTTAGCCAATGGGTCGTGTAAGCAATGCTCAAACTCGTGCACATGCCTTCATACAAGAGTGGCAAGCCTCAATCACGGCAGCACGCAAAGTTCAGAACAGAGCAAGAACAGCTGTGAGCAATTATTAAAGAAATATCGACAAGAGAGGATAAGTTTTGCTGGAAATGAGTAATAATAGAGCAACCTTAAAAGACAAGCAGGGATATGAATGCAGGGTTTGTTTTGGCACAAGCTGATGATGTACGGCATCCTATACATGAGCATTTTCTATAACGAAAAAAAAAAAAAAATGCAAGCATGTAGACACACCCCCAAGCAGAAGCTCTTGCATAAGTGCCTTTCTCACTTTTCTGTGCATACAATGCAACACTGTCTGAGTCGACTATTCTTTATATGGCAAGCAATGGCAAAGATATAAAAGCCTGGTTCACCATGCACTTTGCATCATGAGAACTAAATCAGTGAAGAAGCAACAATGCTGCAGCACTATTTTGACAGTGGCAAAAGACAGCCCATTCAAAAAGAATTCGATATAACTTAATAAAATTGTAAGCAGAAATAAAACATATAAAAACTTTCTTTCGCTGAGTGCCTGTAAACTAGAGTTATACTAGGATATGTCAAAAAGGGTTCAGCTATTTCCAATGAGATGTGCACTCCCAAGGATTAAAGCAAAGGAGAAAAAGAAGTACCATGAATATATATATAGTTTTTTTCCTACCATATGAAAAAATCAATGCACTAAGTATATGCCTCTGTAAGAATAGAATCCATTCAACCTAATGTACTACTGTACTACTAATGTACCATGCACAAGGAGAGGTCCCAGTGTAAAGCTGAGCTATTGGTGGTTTGCCTTGCACATACATATTTAATCCATCTTTATAAGACAATATGGCTAGCACTTGTTCAAGCCTGCTCAGAATGCAAATCTGTTGTATTAACACAGCCAGTTAACTAGGAAATGCTAGAGAACCTTCCAGCAAACTGGGACCTTAAAATGAAATGACAATGGGGAACGATGTCCTCATCCTCTTGATTTTGAATAACTAAAAAAGAATATCTGAATGAGTGTTAAAGCGATCCTGAGAAAACAACAACTGTTGCATTACAATGATCAAAGAATTGACGCTGTCTCTCACTGGCACAATCTATTTGCTTTAAAAAGGAAGGAAGGAAAGCTGCCATTGCCATTTGGCAGTAATCTGGGACACTGCATTAAAGTAAACAAGGCACAACAACACAATTTGTAAATAGAAGCGAGTCCACTGTGGCCACCGGCTACACACCTTTGAAATTTAGCTCAACTTCAAATGATAAAAGCCAAGATCTATCGATCGTGAGCCAAAGCGCGAGATAAATGGATGCTCTTTTTAACTAAAAAAAAAAATATAAGAAGCTGCAACAGCCTGCTGAAAAAGTAATTAAGTAAGAACAAGCTAAGAAAAAAAAATATATATATATATAAATATGTGGGCTCTCTAGTATAGTAATGTTGCAACGTGTAGTAGTTTTTGCCTAGAATCTCTTCCTTTTGAAGTGACAGAGAATAAGCAAAAACAGAACAGCGATGACAGGTTGAATGGGAAAACTGATGATTAAGAGGAAGCTTTAGCTCGGGCCCAACTCCGACGCGGCCTATTCAAATACATGTAAAACTCAAAAACGTTTTTATGAGGTAACCCCTGGACCGATATTGATAAAATTTGTTGCATTTGAAAGAGAAAGTTAAATTCTAGTGACTGTTGGAAACGGAATTTCGATTTAGGGCTTGAGTTCTCTTAAAACGATTTTCAAATATTTGACCGTTTGAAAAAAATAGAAGCACGAAGTTTACAAATTCATAGCTCTGCATCAAGAACCGATATCGCGGCTCTGTAAACGGCATCCATTGGATAATTCAAAGCGGACAAATTCAATATGTCATTTTACATCTTACGTGAATTTGTTACGTTGGTTACAACGGTTTTGCAAAAGTTGTATTTTCCTATGATTAAATTTTTTTGTATTCATTTGTAACATATCAATTTTGTCCGCTTTAGATGCACTATTAGATACAATTCACAGAATTGTACTATCATTTTTAGTCGTGGAGTTACAGAGTTGTAAACTTGATAGTTTCGTTTTTTGAAAATTTTCGATTTTTGCCAATTTTTAATAAAAAATTGACGACCTAACTCAAAAATTCGAAACCAACAGTCACTAGATTTTAAGTTTGTCGTTTAAATGCAACAAACCTCGTCAAATTTGGTGCAGTGGTTGCCGAGAAAAACGAATTCTCTTTCTACATGTATTTAGATAGGAGCACTCGAGCTAAAGCTTCCTCTTAAACCAAGCGGATAAGTCTTCAGAGAGGAAGATTAAAAACGCCTCGCTTCCCAAGGTTTCACTTTCATTTGCAGCTAATGGCTAGCAAAGAAGGGCACAGCAGTGGGGGAAGACTAGGAAAGACGACCAGCACAGAGAATAGCAGGACAGTGTCAGAGAAAACGGGCAAGAAATAGTAAAATGCAGCAAGGCGGGGACACGGCACACCACTTTCGCAGCAGTACAATCAAATGATGAAAGAAATCTAGAAGGCAGATATCACCTCACCTGCCATGGAAATGTCCTATATTCACGGAAGAAGAGCACAACACATCACATGGGGGGAGTAAAAAACACCGTCCGCCTGTCCCATGCTCTAACTTTCCTTGGTCTCTGCACATCCACCAAAGGGCACTATGTACAGGTGCACAAAGAAGAGCACCCAGTAGGCTGTGGCACTCAGTGGTCACCCCGCAAGAGTTCAAAGAGAAGGTTGAAGCTAGGGGCCTGCGGGTCAGCCATAGGTGCAGACGAAGATGACGCACCCCCAGAAGAGGCAATGCGCCGCGATGCTGCCAGAGACTCTTTGCTCACCTGGCAGGCACGCTCGAGCTCGGGCACACAGAGTAGCAGCTCACCAAACTTGGATGGCTGTGATGGGTAGTGAGATATGGTGTACGCCTGCAGGGCCTCCAGCACTTGTTTCTTGCAAGCGCGAACTTTTTCGGGCTCTTTCAAGCCACTGGCATCTGCAAGGATACAATCACTGCTACAGCAGGCAACTATTCAAAGCCAAGGTTTACAGGCAAAAAGACTTTCAATAGGTACTGACTCAAAATTTGTCTTTTTTTTTCTTGCTTTATTACTTGGCTTTCAATTCTGTAATCATGGTAGGAGGCTTCGATTTCTCAAGCGTGCAATAAATCATTAATCACATCACCTTTTAGTACAACCAGTTCAAAACGTGCACTAAATGCAGTGATACTTGGGGCTTGAAGCAGGCCTCCTAATTCAAAGAAATTGGTGGTGGGGTCACTGGTATCACAAACTACTGACATGTGTATGTCTGTCTTGTACAGTGGTTGCAAGCTACACCATAACCATGGCACATGGCATGAATAGTTGGGTGCTGCGAGCCCAGCCTTTGGCCATTGTTTCCTTCTTTAAGGATTTCTTTGAATTTGACAGGGGAAAAAAAAAGAAAAATCCAACCAAGAAGCAATCTTATTTACGCACTGATACTGCATGCACATCAGTGAATTTTCGCATGCAGTGTACTTTACCATGCTGCTATACTGTATGGTGAGAGCTGTGCTTTGACCTCTGAGGTACTCCAGCTCCTTCGAGTTTCTCAGTGGCAGCGCGCAAGTCATTGGAACCATATTTTCTTTGTGCAGTTAGTTTTCTCAGCCAGCTCTTTTGGCTTCTCTGCCAGCTGCCGGGAGTTTACAATGAAGAGGAAGAGTTCACCGGTGTGCAACACTGGCATCTTCATGGCACGCAATATGACTTAATCCATGAATGTGCTGGCGAACCGAGCATAAGCAGCAGTGGCAGCGATAGCGAAGTTGAGTAGCCAAGTGCGTGCCATGCATGCATGAATAAATAAATTCATTATCAAAAGGACAGTGTTTGCATTTGTGGTAGTGGAAGATCAAAGAGGATTTAAAGCAGATTTCATACTCGATTTCAAATTAGACCATATGGCTCGGTCCCATGTAAACGCCACACCTCCTCAATATTTAAAAAGTGCGGCCCTTATACGGTGTTATAAGGTACTTGCATCATCTTTTATCACATACACAGTAAATCCGTTATTAGAAAATGACAGTACTTCCCACCTCTTGTGCACTGTATGCCCCACCCCCCTTCCACCCCTCCCTTACAGTGAGAGCTGCTTCAGCACATTATCTTAAAGTGGGGATGAAAACCCCAGATTACCCTCTAGATTACCAAAAACCTGTGCAGGTGCAGCAGGTGTTATGGGTCCTTCACTGGAAATTAAAGCAAGCATCCCAATCTGTTGAGCTAGTCATGTACTTAACCTGTATTAGATCAATGTTAGAGCATGCTAATAGGAGCTGTTTCAAACTAGATTAATCGACCAAAATAAGAAAGTGCAAGGAAAGCCTTAATAAGGTACAATGTAATCTCGTACTCCAGAATGGATTGTATTAGCAAAATATTTTGCCTACTTAAAGTTGCCTGCATTTACCCAATGCTCAAAACAAGGGAGACTACTCCTTTCCTTGCTGTTGAAAAGCTGCTTGAATGTCTAAAGTCTAGCACATATTGTTCTGAGGGGAAGTGCATTTATATGTGCTTTCTTCATGAACAACAATGAAATAAAACAGTGGACCTTTGCAAGTTTCAGCATCCAAGCATTGTGAAATTTTGGGGAGATCATATTATTGTCTCCCCAATTTTGTGGAGACAATATAAGTGTGTGTAAAATACAAGTACAGGCTAAACACACTTGTCTAGAGGGTTTCAATGGCTGGCTGATGTCTGTGCCAGCATTCGTAGCTGCTACCTCAAGGTAACCACTAGGTTCCATGCATGTTTCTTCCATAGCCCATGGACCCGGCAAGTGGCATGACCATCTGTGGTTTCATTGCAGTGTAGGCGTGTGCTTTCTTTTGTAAAAGATGGCGGCCAACTCAGCCTAAGTTCGATTCCACCTGTACATGTACCGTATTTACTCGCATAATGATCACACTCCTGAATTTTGTCAGTCAAAATTCAATTTTTTAAAATTTCCCATGTAATGATCGTACCCCGAACTTGCCGCAGCGATATGTCGTGTGCCAAGTCTAGCTAAAATTGATTGCGCTTACCATCTGCCGAACGCTACGCGAACAACTCTTCAGGACAAACCAAGCGGTCTGCACGCACCAAACATTCTTAAGTAGATGCCTCATTTCATCACTTTCCGCACTTCCAGGACTAAAAAGAAAGCTGCAACCAAACTTGCCTTTATAATGTGTAGGCTTTATAATGGCTGTGGTCAACAACAACAAAAAAGGTGCCTTTCAATTCTTCTCGTCTGCACTCGTGGGCACGCAACAAATCGCAAGCGGCAACGACAGTAGCCACGTTTACACTGATACATTAAAAGTGTACCCTATTCATACGCCGACGCTTGTAACACAGCTAAGATATTCACCCACCCTTAGCGGAAATGTGCCGTATTAGGATAGTAGTGAAGACAGATGCCGCAGTTTCCGCAGCATGCCGGCCATGTGTTTCTATGTCACTGGCAGCTAAGCGCGCCCATCTGTTTCTGTACCCTCAAAGTGGACATGGCTACGTTATTGCCGCAACCTTGCCAATATTAACGATATTATTTATTACTCATACGGAAGAAACTGTTTCAATGCACATAATGTACTCACGAGAAGAAAAAAAATCCCGTTTGGCTTGCTCCGCCGGCCGCCTTTTTTGTTTTGGTGTCCCGTAGCAAAAGTGGGACGAAAAAAATTTTTTTTCTTTTCACGGGAAACTTAACCCGCGTAATGATCGCACCCCTGATTTTGTGTCAATTTTTCTGAAAAAAAAAAAGTGCGATCATTATGCGAGTAAATACGGTACTTAGCAATTGTGTGCATCTTATTATGTGCATGAGTTTGACATAATAGTTCTGCAGAAACCCGCAAGGTGGAGAGTAGTAAATTATTAAGGGAAAATCAGACATCCACCTGTTCATAGCAATTGCTACAAAGGAAAACAATACGGGTTCCTTGTAAGAAAAGCCTCACAGTTCAATAAAAAATTCGTCCTGGTCCGGGACTCATATCCGGGACCACCGCCTTTACGAGGCAGCCTTTGTAGCAATTGCTACGAACAGATGGATGTCTGCTTTTCTCTTAATAATTTACTACTCTCCACCTTGCGGGTTTCTGCCCAACTATTACGTCAAACTCTTGCCTCTGCTTCGAGTTGTTGACAAATTCGACTTGCCCCTGCTATCTGCTGGCTGCCTGGTTAGCTCAGATGGTAGAGCGGCTGCCCCGGAAATGCGGTGCTCTCGGGTTCGAGTCCCGGACCAGGACGAATTTTTCTTCAACGGCAAGGCTTTTCTTTCAAGGAACCCGTATGGGTTTCCTTTGTAGCAATTGCTATGAATGAGTGGATGTCTGATTTTCCCTTAATAATTTATTAAGTGCACGTGTTTGTATCACAATCTGATTGTGTACTTGCAGTGATGTAAGCATTTTTTGATGTATTGCACCACAGCCATTCATTCAACTTTGTGTTGAAATGTACAAAATGTGGCCGCCCAGTAATGGCCAAGATAGCCAGCAGTATCGGCAGAACATATGATGCAGATCCAATGCACTTGTTTGAATCGACAGGAGGCAAAGCTTTCATGCAATGGTCAATTAACTTCCAATTGTCCTTATTTTGATCCGATGCAAAATGGACTGCTATGCAGTGTTTACTTACGCACTGCACAGTTTGCAACCTTAATGTCATTTAATGTATACATAGCAAATCAGTTCTGCGGAAGGAAGCCCGCAAGGTGGAGGAACGTACATAAAAGGGAGAAATTGGCATCCACCCAAATTGCAGCACAAAGCTGCAAAAAAAAAAAAAAAAAAAAAAAAAAAAAGCCATACGGGTTTCTAAGAAAGACAGCCTCGCAGTTGAAGAAATATCCCAGACCAGGACAAATTTTTCTTCAACTGCGAGGCTTTCTTTCTGAGAAACCCATACGAGTTTCTTTTGTAGCTTCGTGCAGCAATTTCTACCTTTTAATGTATACATACACTGTAAAGATGGTAAAATCAGTCAGTTTACTGGAAAAAAACTGGAAAGCAACACTTTCTCAGCAAGAGAAGATTGCCATGATATCCAGTATGGTCAACTACCAAACTAAAAATATGACTTGTTTTCAGGACGACATAACTGGACCATTTCTTCAGTTTCAAAGGAAAAAGAAGCACTCGATTCTATTCAACAGACATTCCACAGATTAAAAAAAAAAAAAAGAAACAAAAGCCAGACCATCATATATTAGCTGAGCTGTAACCAGTGCTGGCATATAATTTAGTGGTCCCTTTAATATGAGTAGACCAGGCTGTACATCTCGATTCCTAGGTACCTAGGCTACTGATAGCTTGCAAAATTCTTATGTGAGTCAACTTACATGAGTGCTGAATATGCAGTACTGTGTTTTCTTAAAACAAAATTTGAAAGCCATCAACTTTCTGTTAAATTTTCGTATATTTGATATTCAACCTTTTCTTTCTTGATATTTGATTCGAAACATACTATTCAATATTTGCACAGCTCTAGTTGTAGCATACATTAAAATTTCATACTCTCTTTCAGTGTGTGTCCAGCACTACATTCACACACCAGTTACACTGTAACCAAGCTCTACCATGCCTTCATTCACCAGTCAGTTTCATTTTGACAAGTGCAAAAAGTGAGAGAAGTCACCTGAGGTTAGCAGGATGATGACCTTGAGGCAGACAAACTCGCGCTGGTCAACCTGGAGGCGCCGCAGGAGGTCCGTGAGGCCTAGCATTCGCTCGATGACAGGACCCATGCCTAGGTGCCGCGCCTGGCCTAGGGTCACCGACTTGCCCATGGACACTCTGATCTCATTAGGTGTGCCAGTTGACCGGTAGCAGCAACTCAGCAGAAGCAGCTCACACCAGGAGTTGATCAGTAAAGCTATTTGGTCATCCACCTGCCACAAGAAGAAAGTTGCCCATGCTTCCATCCACAAATGCCTTTCAACCCTGCCTTTCAGCAACCACAGATGCAAGTTACCACATAGACCTGTATACTGCACCAATGATAATGGCAACATAAAGAAATACCCAGTTTTTTTACATCAAAGCCATGAATAGACTGCTGCCATATACCACCATATGTTTCTATGATGAATGTCACAGATTATTGAATATAGCAGATTAAAGACAAAATGACATAAATGCAAATATAATTTTTTCCCTTTTAAATGCAAAAGCACCTCATCAAACTCGGTTCAGCGGATGCTGGGGGAAGAAAACGTTTTTCTGTTCCCGAGAATTCAGATAGGAGCTCCCAAGGTAATGATTATGAACCCTTTCAATCTCACTGAGGTGCCGGTGTGTTTCAGTATTTCTGTCCCATCATGTCACTGACGTACTCGTATATTCTCCACTCTCTCCACTCAGATGTGCGCAGTAAATGAAGTTGGCGAGCTCCTAGACAGTTCCACCATCTGTTGTACATTTCTAGAAGCATATTTTCTCATCTCTCTCGGTTCACTCATTCTGTGGTTTTGACAGTGTATTGCGGAATGTGCCCCTTCGTTCGCGTGGTTGCACCGCACAGTGCGTGCTCAGCAGTTGGGAGGGGTAGCACCTGGACTTTGTGCACCGCTACTGCAGCAATTCTCTGTTAATATATTTACGCCATAGGGCAAGGCCACCACTCTTGCATGTTTCTGCCATCTGTTGCATGTTTATAGTTTCTTCCTTTTTTTAAAACCCTGACATGGCAGCACTATTGCGAAAGTGTGCATGTCAGAAGAAAACTAGTTAGGAGATACAAAACAAAGATATGAATGTGAGGACCATACTAAGAGTGCCTACTTGCAATTATCCGTGTCATTTTTTGCCCTTCTGCATATTTTGTGTTCATTTTATAATAACGGGGAAAGGGGGGAGGGAGAAAAAAGAAAGACACTGGGGCACAACACCTCCGAAAAAACACATTGAAAGGATGAAAGGGGCCCAGCAACACGTTTTTCAGGCCACCATATTTTCTCTAGATCTATTCGCAGCATCTCAAAGAACAAAGAGCGAAGGGAAGTATGATAATCACCAAACGCAAACCCAATTATCAGTCAGAGAAATTTCAAAACAAAAGCAGAGTTAGAGTTACCCTCATCTTGAATTTTCGTGGCTCTAGCTGCTACGTTTCACTCTCCCATGACATTATGCCAATAGCACCAAGGCATTAGTGGAAGTCGACAAGCCAGGGCTGCCAAGCCGGCTCAACTTGTTAATGGCCTTCCATGCCCTCTGCAATTGAGTGGCATGCGGTCAAATAGTGAAGACCACGGCGTCACTGCTAAACAGTCAAACCTCGATATATTGAACATGGATATACCAAATTATTGCGTATATCGAACACTTTCTATATCACCTGCAAAATCACATGCATTTTAAATTTTTTTATTTCACACGGGGTTGGATGGATATATCGAGCTCTGCCACCTTAAACAATGTGCGCCCTGTTGACAGGTGGTGAGCTTTCCTGCAACACCCTCGAAGATAGCGGTGGCGCGATGGGCATTCCCGACTGCTTGATCGCGCCGAGGGTGCCATTTGAATGCAGCGGCGTACACACAAGGCAGCTTGGCTAGTTTGACATTAACGACACATTGCATTTGCACACTGACTACTCCTCAGTGCCGCGCTCTGCACCTGTCGCGCCTCGTGAGAACTGGTGGTTTGTATCCACAAAGACATGTGACAATGCGCGCTCACTAGGCTCACTCATAAATGCCTTGGCAGACGCCCCTTAATACTTCGTTATTGACTGTGTTTCAAAATGCTTCGACTGACGGACGTGGAGATCGCAGCAGAAGTAGCGGCTAAATGAAGACGCTGCCGAGGTTGATCCCACAAGCGCTGATGTTGCCCTGCTGCTGACTTAACTGAGGCTGTAGCTGCTTTGGCCCTTCTACACCAACAGCCTATCGCTTGTGGATCTTTTAGACTATGTTGAGGACTCCCGTGTTTAAGCACGCAGCTGCCAATAAGAAGCAGGCTACACTGCTGCGGTACTTTCAGCCAAATAAATAAATACTTTGTGTGAAGCTTCAAGTGAGTATTTACTGTGCCACGATTGGGGTACGATCAGGGATCGTTGTTTGGAGCACGCACTCGTTTGTGCCGCGTGCCATTTGCCTAGACCGCACCGACTTCGCGCGGCTGACGAAACAGGCGCAGCCTACGCTAATTGTGTGCGGGGCAATCGACTGCACGCTCCGAACAATTATTTCTGATCGCACCCTTGGTTCATTGATTGATTTGCAGACATTTTTTACGCATTTTTTACGTGATATTATATATTGATGCGTCTATTCTTCTATGCAGACGACAACGAAGATAGGGACATTAACGGATTTCGTCTAGTGGGTCAGTGGGATTCGGCGAGGACGAAGAAGACGTGTGTCCGGCCTGTTTTGTATTTGAACAAGTTGTGGCTCTTGAACGTCTCCCTGTCTAGTGTCCGCGTTGTACTGCGACACTGGTGGAGGTGCGGGGTACTGACCACGCCTGATGCTCGGGAGTCTTTCTGGGAGTTGTTCCTCTAGCCCGGACGCGTTATCACCAGTTTCAACACCCGTGCATCGCTTTAGTCGTCGACTGCTAGGCCTTGCCCCGGAGTTCTCCCCTCTTCAACCACCTCTCTCTAGGAGCTCCCAAGCACGCAAGCACGCAAGCACGCAAGCACGCAAGCACCCCAAAGCAGCCGGTTTTCCAGTCCACAGCAAGTAACCGTTTTCCATCCTCTGGTTCCCGATCGCTATCGCGGAGCAGTCTTCGAAGACACTGAAGACTGGCTTGACAAATATGAACGCGTCGCACAGATTAATCAGTGGACTGAGCAGCAAAAGCTCTCCCACGTTTATTTCGCCCTTGTAGACAGCGGCCGTACTTGGTACGAAAACCACGAAGCTAGCCTAACGACATGGAATGACTTCCGTCAGAAAATCACAGATACTTTTGCGAGTGCCGACCGACGCGACCGTGCCCAGCAGATGATGGAGCTACGCGTACAACAACCTAATGAGTCGGTAACAATGTTCGCCGAGGACATGGCCCGCCTCTTTCGTAGAGCCGACCAGAACATGACTGTCGAAAGAAAGTTGCGCTACCTCATGCGAGGTGTAAAAGAGCAGTTGTTCGCGGGACTTCTGCGGAATCCACCAGTCACCGTCACTGACTTTATCAAAGAGGCTACGGCTATTGAGCGGGCCCTTCATCAGAGATGCAGACAGTATGATCGACTGTCCACCAGCACCACAATCAATGCCGCCGCACTGACTGGCGAGTATCAGAACCCCTTGCGGGAATTGATCAGAGAAGTCGTCAGAGAAGAAATTCAAAAGATTCTGACACCGACAGTGGATAGATCCGTAGCGTCAATCGCCGGAGTGGTGCGTGATGAAATCAGGCAGGTGTTACCAGCAGCCGATCTGCAAGATCACCAGCGTCCCATGACCTACGCAGCCGCTGTCCGACGTCCACCACCCGTTACAACCACACCGCCGTACCACCAGCCTCCGACAGTCGCTCCTTGGTCGCCGCCGCAAGAGGAGGCTTCGAGGCGCGCACCCGTCACGCAGCTACAGTCATACCACCAGCCACCGTTCACAGCGCCTTGTCCAACGCTGCAAAACGACACTACGGGACGGCCGCAATTTCGGAGAACCGACGCATGCCGCACCGTCGATAGGCGCCCACTCTGTTTTCACTGCGGAGGCGTCGGCCACATTTCGAGTCATTGCTGGCATCGCGACACATCTTTTCGACCTTTTCGTCCGTGGTCCTATGGTCGACGTGCAACTGACGACTCCATGCTACGCCGCGACGAAACTGCTTTTCAGGGACCTCCAATAGCGCACCCGAATGATGAATCTGTGCCGCATGTTCAGTCCGGTTTCGACCGTCGGTCGCGCTCTCCAACCCCTCCACGTCAGATGCCTTCCCCTACTGGACGTACTTTTGCTGACCTCCGAGGACGAAGGTCGCCCAGCCCACGCCGGGGAAACTGAAGGCGGCGACCTCTGGGGGTAAGGTTGCAGGCCCACCGCAAGACAATAAAAAGCCCCTGACACTCTCGCCGCAGAACGACGTGAAGCCGATAAACCCCAACACCAAAGAAATTGTGAGCGCCGACATTGATGTTTTGGTGGATGGACAGCCGGTGACAGCGTTAGTCGACACTGGTGCCGATTTCTCTATAATGAGTCAGGAACTCGTCCTCCGTCTGAAGAAAGTAAAGACACCATGGACGGGACCCCACATAAGGACGGCAGGCGGGCAATTACTGATGTCTATTGGAAGATGTACTGCTAGAATTAGCATCCGGGATTCTTCTTTCATGGCCACTTTCATCGTTCTTCCTGTGTGCTGTAAGGATTTGATTATTGGAATGGATTTCCTTAAAGAATACGGCGCCGTAATTAACATTCCGGACCACATGGTGATGTTTTATAAGAGCCCTGGTTTAGTCCATTGCTTATCGCCGCAACGCAACTCCTTTCGTCTAGCAGAAGACAACGTCGTCATCACAACTCGATCATGCACCCTTGTTACGGTAGCATGTGACACACCGTTTCATTGCGAGGGAGTTGCCGACCAAATAACCACGTTCTTGCTTACTCACGGTATCTCGGTCGCGCGAGGAATCGTAAATGTCACATACGCGCACACTAACTTGTTACTAACCAATTTTAGCACAGAGCAACGGTACCTTCCAAAGGGCATGGCTGTGGCTTATTTTGATGGTGTTGCGGATGTTCGAGGCTGCTGTTCGCTACTCGAAGAAGCACCTACGCAAGGCCCAGCTTCTGCACTCGACGTCAGCACTGCTTTGTCGCAGCATGAATGAGAGCGGCTTCTCACGCTATTGTCGAAGTTCAATCACTGCTTTGCGTCAACGTCCAGCGTCGGACGGACGCCTCTAACGAAGCATCGGATAATTACAGAGGATACGGCAAGACCAATTAACCAAAATCCTTATCGTGTGGCTCCCAGAGAATGTGAAGCCATACAACAACAAGTGACAAAAATGCTGGAAGACGACGTGATTCAACCATCAACGAGTCCCTGGGCATCTCCTGTAGTTCTAGTTAAGAAAAAAGATGGCAGCTTGCATTTCTGCGTGGACTACCGAAAGCTAAATCAAAGAAAGACGTGTACCCGCTTCCCCGTATAGATGATTCACTCGACAGGCTTCGTCATGCGCGTTACTTCTCTTCAATGGACTTAAAAAGCGGATATTGGCAAATCGAGGTAGATCCGAGAGACCGTGAAAAAACTGCTTTTGTGGCGCCAGACGGCATATACGAATTTAAAGTCTTGCCTTTCGGCTTGTGCTCTGCCCCTGCTACATTTCAACGCCTCATGGATACTGTGCTTTCAGGTCTGAAGTGGAAAACCTGCTTAGTGTACCTGGACGACGTCATCGTGTTCTCCGCAACTTTTGAAGAACACCTCCAACGGCTTGAAGCAGTTCTGCAGTCCATCCGGTCCGCCGGCCTCACCCTGAAGCCGGAGAAGTGCCACTTCGGCTTCGGGGAACTACAGTTTCTCGGTCACGTCGTCAGCAACGCAGGTGTTCGCCAGATCCTGAGAAAATTGCAGCCGTAGCACAGTTTCCAGTACCAACCGATAAAAAGGCTGTCAGGCGCTTTCTGGGCCTCTGTGCCTATTACCGCTGGTTTATTGCGGACTTTGCTCACATTGCGTCGCCGTTAACTCGCCTGACGAGAGCCGACGTTGCTTTTGTATGGGGCGACGAAGAGCAAGGTGCATTCACTGACTTGCGGGAACATCTCCAGACACCTCCAGTGCTTGCTCACTTTGATGAGACCGCTCCTACATTGCTCCACACTGATGCCAGCAATGTTGGCTTGGGAGCTGTTCTTGTGCAGTGGCAGGAGGGCACAGAAAGAGTACTTGCCTATGCAAGCAGAACACTCTCACGCACAGAGGCCAATTTTAGCATGACGGAGCGTGACGAAAAAAACGAATCCTGGTGCTGTTAATGGTTTGTAAAAACAACACAGGTTTCGCTTTTCGGTTGGAGCGTTGGGCGGGAATAATGCTTACATCAGCTCCTGTGTTGACTAAGAACTGTTGTCCCGTAACTCTGTCTGTCACATAGAAAATGTGACTTGTGCGTTAGGCCGGACCACTAGTCGCCGTTCTGAGGTCGGCCGGCCTGTTTCCCTGCCAAGCGCAGAGACGCCAACACTGACGAGCGTAGTTTTGAAAACGGTGGTGGTAGTAGTAGCAAACGTTAGGCATCGTAGGTGATGTTTCATGGCGGGTGCCTGTGCGTTTTGATTTGTTGGAACTACAGCTGCGAGGATGACAAGATGACGTGCGGCGATGTTCTGCAGCACAGATGATGTGTCCCAGACGCTCACACAAGGAGTCGAGCAAAGATTGCACTGTTGAAAAGCAGGGAAGGGTGTGCAGGGCAGTTGTTGTGTCACCCGGAGACGATGTCATGACTGCGATGGTTGGGGTGGTTACTTCCATGATTTTGTCAGCCAATGCGGCAAATCTGGCAAGACCCATGGCAGAAGCTGTTGCCAGGACCACCTGCATGTTAGTTGGGAGTCGTTGCAAAAACAATTCGTGCAACAGTGTGTTGTCGATGGATCTCACGTTGTCTCCGAGCAGCTGCCTCATTCGGCGAAGAAGTTGACTAGGGTGTCGGTCACCGAGTTCTTCAGCAGACAAAAGCTGCTGGATGCGAGAACGCTGTGAAGCTGCTGTGCACTGTAGCAGGGCTGCCTTGAGGTCGTTATAGGCGGTGGTAGACAGTGGGGTGTTCAACAAATCTGCTACTTCGTCAATGGCAGCGGGTGAGAGCGCTGCGACGGCGTAATGAAACTTTGAGGCTTGAGAGCCTATGCCAGCCACTTGGAATTGCAATTCAGCCTGAAGAAACCATGCTCAGGGATGCTGGTCCTAGTATTGAGGGAGGCGGACGGCGATGGCCGAACAGCAGGGCTCACCACGTTCCTAGGAAGGGTACTGGCTCTGAGCCCTCATAGCATTGGTGTGATTCATGGTCGTCTCTACCACACAAGCATATGGCAGGATCATGTCCGAGGCCACCAAACTGTGGCGACGAGCGACCGTGTAGACTGGTGGAGTCTCAGCCTTCCGCAGCGCAAGCCGACATGACCGATCCCTTAGCGTAGCATTTCTTAAATATCTTCGAAGCCTCGCTTGTGCCCAGCCCAAACTGAAACCTCACCCCAAACTGAAACGTCACCAGGCAGTCATCTGGCGACAACTACAGACACAAACTCTTAGCAAGTTATGTGCTCTTGCAAGTTATGTAAGGAAACTAGAGCGCGCTCTCACACATGTTGTGGGAGTATCGTGTTATATCAGCTACAATGGCAGTAGCTCCAGAGGTTCTTGCGTCGAAGTGGGCTGCCGCTCTGCGCAGCTCCAACCTCAAGACGCAAGAGTGGGCAGTTCAGCAGGCCCAAGAGGCGGCGACGAGGCAAGGCCTCGAAGTCCCCTCATGGGAGACCTGAGCCCAAGTCGTGAAACTTTGCCGGATTTAAAATAAAGTTGTTTCCATCTATCCGTTCACTTGGGATCACATGACCTCCAGCATTAGATGCGTGGAAGAACAGCACACGTGAAGCAACCAGCCATCAGTGCTTGCCCAGTCATTCCACCTGCCACGGATAACCTCCAAGATACAATGCAAGGCCTACGTATGTGCTCATCAGCCACGTGAACAGCCATGCACAGCTGTGGCTGGGGTAAAGATGGAGACATGCGTTCACCTGCCTCTCATATGCAGGAGACAGACAATGAAGTCAGAGAAAGCCATGCTGACACATCACTGGGCACTGCGACAACTTTAAACCGCCCGTGGAGAACGACAGAAGTAATGCTACTCGTAGGTCGACTGATTAACTCCTACCCCTTGATGTCATGTCTGGCCCTGCTGGTGTCACTACAAATAAAATGGCATTGGAAAGACACAAGAGAGGAGTGCAGGATTGTGCTTTCCCAAGGAGCTTAGCAATGTGATATTTAACAAAGAGGATCATGGCAGCACTTCGTACACAGCACACATGCTGATTTGAAATGTGTTTAAAAATTATTATCAGAGAGGTAGTTAGAGGTTCGCGAGTTCCCGAAAAAAAAGATCATCAGCCCTTTTACTCTGTGCAGAAGGACGAGCAGCGAAGCTGTGGTGTTTTACCTCATTCGACGTATATATAGGTATTATTATTATTATTATTATTATGATAATTGAAGGATGCAGACAACGAATACATTTTTTGACTGTGGAGTAATTTATTCTTATTTCTTTATGAAGTAGTGACGTCTGCAAGTACCGCCGCATGACAGATGGGAATTCCGCAATATTTACAACTTCACTGTGAACTACGAAATTAGGAAAAGCAGATGAAACTCAGTGCAATATTAGAATTGTTCTAACAGCTAATTGTCATATAATTTGTTTTGGGACAGTGTTGATAAAACAAGAGTTACAGCCGTTTTCTGTAACCATACTCCCTCCGTAGATGGCCATGTATGGACAGCGGACGGGAATTCTCTAACGTTTACAATTTCACTGTGAACTAACTAATTACGACAAGTAAATGAAACTCAGTGCAATGATAGAGTCATCTTAGCAGTCAATTTCAGTATGATTTTTTCCAAGATACCTACGTTAGATTGAGAGCTACAGAGCATTTGCGAGAAACTGCAGATGAAAATTTTTTTCACGTCGACGTGACGTGTAAACGGACAGACATCGACCAATGCTGAAGGGTAGCTATATACTGCTTCACTGTAAAAGGGGGCTCTCTTGTAATTGCTTCCAGCACTGCAAGTCCCAGCGTGTTCTTTTCATCATGGTTCAACAGTCAACTAGCAACAGCATAGGCCCATACCTGGATCTCCCTGAATAGAGGCAGGCTCTTGCACCATTTGACAATCTTGTAGAGACGATGGTCAGCAATGTTGCAAAGGCTGCTCAACAAGCTTGGGCCCCCATCTGCTCCCAAGGTACCAGGGGAATCAGGGCCTCCCGCATCCAGTGCTGTGGCTCCAGTAGCAGACACCTTGTTGCCAAACTGCTCAGACAACCTGGCAGGCAAGAAATTACATGCAGCTTGGGGTGAAACATGCACTAACAAGTACCAATGACACAAGCAGCATCAAGTACTCAAAAATTTTGGTTATACATGGGAACTTGTAATGTGGCATCTAGAGAATGTTTTACTGAAAAAAAAAATTTTTCAAATTCGTTCGTTATTAGGGGAGATAGGAGGAATTGAAATGCTGCGTGCTACCAGGAGGCAAGCTTCCCTGCCAACATCGCCACTCTTTCCTTCTGCCTCGACTAGCGTTCACAAGTGACCACTTCCTTATTGCCTTCTCCCATGCCAAAACCGAGGGACTGCATCATGTTCATGTTATGAGCCACGCCTTCTTTTCTTTTCCTTCTCTTCGTTTTTTTTTTTCCAATGAGACAGTGTTAAGGGCCTCATGTCGGAAAAAATCTAATGTCGGCGTCCGACGCCAACTGCCTTGTGAGCGAAAAATTATTCCGAACCACGCATACCAAACCACGTAGGCCCTCCACATGGTGCAGAGGCGTTCCTGAACTGCTTAATTTCTCAAAGTAAAATGTGCCAGAAAAATTGTTAAGTACGACTTATACACAACCTACACACGATAGCATTGGATTGTAATTTGAACATACGAGAAAACATAATTTGGTTACGCAGAAACTCAAGCATAAACCCCTTTTCCAGCATTTCTACCAGAATGCTTGCCCTTCGTGCATAGTGTTCGCTACCAGAATTTCCCTGTAAACATTATGGTTACATAAGCTGCAGTTGCCCGGAAGCGCGAGAAGCTGTTGGAGATCTCTGAATGCTACCACGTCCTGCTCTTAAAGGCAAAGCTTAAGCGTCCTCCATTCTTTTTTATTTATTTATATATTTATTTATTTATTTATTTATTACTACTATTATTACTTCTTTTGCAGCATGATGCACTTCCCGTGGCAGTATTAGACATTCAGCATTCGATTATTTATTTATGTCGCCTACCATAATCGGTGTTGTTGTATGTAGTGTGTCTTACGTAGAAGATTTTATGTGTGTGACCTTGATTCACCAACAGTAAACTGGACTGCTTCGAAAGGAAGGGCATATGCAGCTTTTGTATTAAATTTGAGTTGTTTTCGCACCATGGAGTGGTATGATTCTTTCTGCTTAAACATGTCTGTTTAAAATGTCCAGAACTGGTGAAGCGCATTTTAAGGCACTACTTGAATCAGTGAAGGCACCCTGCAAACACCACTGCTTATTCATATATACTAATGAGGCCAATAATTACTGATACCAATCAAATCAGACAACTACTACATAATAAATTAGTGGATATACATATTGTACCTGCATGTAAATAATGGAACCACAAATATAATGTGAATGAAAAATTTTAGTAGCTCCTCCGCCCCCCCCCCCCCCAAAAAAAAATATACAGTGACATTTCAATACAGTCGAACCCAATTATAATGATACCGGTCTTAACAATATATTGGTTATAACAATGAAAAGCTGCGGCACCGTCAACTTTTGTATGTTTTCCATGGTGAAATAGCCCGCTTGCTACAATGCCACGATGCCACATTATCGGTTATAACAATGAAGTCTGGCTGCTGGGTGTCCGTGTCGAAAGGTAGTGAAATGTCATCATCATCATCAGCAGCAGCAGCCTGGTTACGCCCACTGCAGGGCAAAGGCCTCTCCCATACTTCTCCAACAACCCCGGTCATGTACTAATTGTGGCCATGCCATGCCTGCAAACTTCTTAATCTCATCCGCCCACCTAACTTTCTGCCGCCCCCTGCTACGCTTCCATTCCCTCCCATTAAATCTCCTGCCCATGCCCCCATTTCTTTTTCTTGATTTCAACTAAGATATCATTAACTCGCGTTTGTTCCCTCACCCACTCTGCTCTTTTCTTATCCCTTAACGTTACACCCATCGTTCTTCCTTCCATTGCTCGTTGCGTCGTCCTCAGTTTAAGTAGAACTCTTTTAGTAAGCCTCCATGTTTCTCCCCCGTACGTGAGTACTGGTAAGGCACAGCTGGTTATACACTTTTCTCTTTAGGGATAATGGCAACCTGCTGTTCATGATCTGAGAATGCCTGCCAAACGCACCCCAGCCCATTCTTATTCTTCTGATTATTTCAGTCTCATGATCCGGATCCGCGGTCACTACCTGCCCTAAGTAGATGTACAGTATTCCCTTACCACTTCTAGTGCCTCGCTACCTATCGTAAACTGCTGTTCTCTTCCGAGACTGTTAAACATTACTTTAGTTTTCTGCAGATTAATTTTTAGACCAACCCTTCTGCTTTGCCTCTCCAGGTCAGTGAGCATGCATTGCAATTGGTCCCCTGAGTTAATAAGATCAGCGAATCGCAAGTTACTAAGGTATTCTCCATTAACTTTTATCCCCAATTCTTCCCAATCCAGGTCTCTGAATACCTCCTGTAAGCACGCTGTGAATAGCATTGGAGAGATCATATCTCCCTGCCTGATGCTTTTCTTTATTGGGATTTTGTTGCTTTCTTTATGGAGGGCTACGATGGCTGTGGAGCCGCTGTAGATATCTTTTAGTATTTTTACATACAGCTAGTCTACACCCTGATTCCGTAATGCCTCCATGACTGCTGAGGTTTCGACTGAATCAAACGCTTTCTCGTAATCAATGAAAGCTATATATAAGGGTTGGTTATATTCCACACATTTCTCTATCACCTGACTGATAGTGTGAATATGGTCTATTGTTGAGTAGCCTTTACGGAATCCTGCTTGGTCCTTTGGTTTACAGAAGTCTAAGGTGTTCCTGATTCTATTTGCGATTACCTTAGTAAATAATTTGTAGGCAACGAACAGTAGGCTGATCGGTCTATAATTTTTCAAGTCTTTGGCGTCCCCTTTCTTATGGATTAGGATTATGTTAGCGTTCTTCCAAGATTCCGGTGCGCTCGAGGTCATGAGGCATTGTGTATACAGGGTGGCCAGTTTTTCTAGAACAATGTGCCCACCATCCTTCAACAAATCTGCTGTTACCTGATCCTCCCCAGCTGCCTTGCCCCTTTGCATAGCTCCCAAGGCTTTCTTTACTTCTTCCGGCGTTACTTGTGGGATTTCAAATTCCTCTAGACTATGCTCTCTTTCATTATCGTTGTGGGTGCCACTCGTACTGTATAAATCTCTATAGAACTCCTCAGCCACTTGAACTATCTCATCCATATTAGTAATGATATTGCCGGCTTTGTCTCTTAACGCATACATCTGATTCTTGCCAATTCCTAGTTTCTTCTTCACTGCCTTTAGGCTCCCGTGGCTCCAGAGAGCATGTTCAATTCTATCCATATTATACTTCCTTATGTTAGTTGTCTTACGCTTGTTGATTAACTCTGAAAGTTCTGCCAGTTCTATTCTAGCTGTAAAGTTAGAGGCTTTCATACATTGGCGTTTCTTAATCAGATCTTTCGTTTCCTGTGATAGCTTACTGGTATCCTGTCTAATGAAAGTACTACCGACTTCTACTGCACACTCCTTAATGATGCCTGTAAGATTGTCGTTCATTGTTTCAACACTAAGGTCCTCTTGCTGAGTTAAAGTCGAATATTTGTTCTGTACCTTGATCCGGAATTCCTCTATTTTCCCTCTTACCGCTAACTCATTGATGGACTTCTTACGTACCAGTTTCTTCCGTTCCCTCCTCATGTATAGGCTAATTTGAGTTCTTACCATCCTATGGTCACTGCAGCGCACCTTGCCTAGCACGTCCACATCTTGTATGATGCCAGGGTTAGCGCAGAGTATAAAGTCTATTTCATTTCTAGTCTCATCATTCGGGCTCCTCCACGTCCACTTTCGGCTATCCTGCTTGCGGAAGAAGGTATTCATTATCCGCATAATATTCTGTTCTGCAAAGTCTACTAATAACTCTCCCCTGCTATTCCTAGTGCCTATGCCATATTCCCCCACTGACTTGTCTCCAGCTTGCTTCTTGCCTACCTTGGCATTGAAGCCGCCCATCAGTATAGTGTATTTTATTTTGACTTTACCCATCGCCAATTCCACGTCTTCATAGTGAAATGTGAAATCCTTTAAAAAGACAAGAAATTTGAGCCGCTGCACAATGGCCTGCTTCCCCAACAGCTGCAGCGGGCTCATTTTCCAGCCTTGTCCGTGTGCCTCTCTCTCGTCGCCCTTCCACCTCTCCGAACACGAATGGGCTGCACCCATAGCTCTATGTCGCGCCACTCTCCGAAACACGAATGGACCCCGCCAACTGTGCTGCTTCCAGATTGCTCGCCGGCTCCTCATTCAGCGCAGTTCTGCAAACAGCTTAATCGCTCGCGTTCGTCTTTGTTGGTTCTGTCGAGATCATTCCTGGCCACATGGTTTCTCAGCCTCATTTGACTCGCCACCGAAATGGAAGATGGCTGATCTGCCCGCTGACAATTGGAAATGCACGACGTTGCTGGTGAAAAGAAAGCACACGACTGCTACAGATCTGGAAACTATGTGCGTCAAACCGATTAGGCGATCGCTGCGAACGTGCTTGCATCGGATAGCGATGGCGGCGACGCCAGCGATTACATGGTAGGGCAGGCTGCCTCAACATTGTCCTCACAGGAGGGCCAGCAGATGATTCAGTCACTCCGGAGGTTCATTTTCGCGAGGTACCTTTGGCTGCACTGCATGGAGCACCTGGATGCCTTGGAGGAGGATGTCGGCAAGCTTCGCGTAAAGCATGCAAGCCTGACGGACATAGGGTTTTCTTGTGCAAGCTAGTGAGAAGTACGTGGCAAGATGCTTCTGGTGATCTTGCCTCACCATTTCTTCTGTATTTCTCAAGCTGACAGGCTGCCATGGCAACCTTCTCACATTTTTTAAAAGGCACCTTTTGCGGCCACTACAGCGATGCCTCGGCGGAGCTCGCATATCGCTTGCTGCCCGTGACCCCTCTTTGCAGTTGTTATAGCAATGCCATTCTTAACACCGACAGCTGCAGCTTGTTACATGCGATCGGAGCGCCCAGGAAGCAGTTAAACATGTGAACACAATCGGCAGCCGGATGAAGGAAGGTGGTGGCGAGAGGCTGTGGCCTCCCCGCCTATATAGTTGTCTGGCTTCAGCTCTGCCATCCCCCTATTTTGATTTTTTTCATCCAACCCGTGTATAGCAATTATCTGTTATAACAATGGAATTTTTGTGGCACTTGAATATTGTTATAAGTGGGTTCGACTGTATAAAGAAATGCTCGATATATTGAAGTATTTAACAGTTTACAACTTCTTGTATAGAACACCATGTATTTTGAACCTCAATACAACTGTGTGTATACACGATTTCAATATAATGAAACTTCGCTGACACTACAAAAAAAATACTGAGACAATAAATAGAAATTTCAGTAGACGCAGATGGCCAAATGGTTGAATCGCGGCTGCTTGTGAGCGCACCTCTCAAATCCCGAGCTGCGCGAAGCAGAGCAACATCATGTTCTGAATAAAGTTCAATCGCGATAAGATCCTATCGTGCCCCACGCGCTATATGCTTCAGATACAAGTGAAAGCATGCCAGGGTTAGATGAGAAGGATGGTGGGGCTTGAGTGCTGTCTTCCCGCACAAGCAAGTGGAAAGGGGGACGGAAGAGACTTCAGTGTCACTGCGGGTGACACTATTATCCGTGGGGACGGAGTGTACACAAAAGCGTGGTTGGCTTCACTTTGTACTGCGGCCAGAGATGGCCCATGCACCCATATATAATTAAGGAACACGTCTCATGTTCCCGACAGTGACCCTTTTTCACTCTTAATGTGCTTTATCGCATAACAAAACTGTACAGCGGCGTAGATCACTTAAGAAAACCAGACACTATTCAACTCATATTAGACCTCGGCCTCACACCACTCCACAACGCATGTCTCGATCAGGAGAGAATTGAGATATGCCTTCACTGCCTATACACAAGACGAGGATTTAAATGTCACTTTGGCTAACTACCTAGTGCATAATGGCAATTACGATGCGACTGTGCTGCATAATCAGTTTTTTCATTCTTTTTTTTCCCCCATGGTTGGGTTGTGGCAGTTTTCAGGCAGATTTAGGACCCTGTCTGTACAACTGGCAACATTCGTTGGAATTCGGGAATCTCCCATACAAATCAGGAGTTGGCAGGTATGAATATATATGAACAGATCGTGAAAGAGGCCCCCATATGGGAGCTAAAACGTCTTGGTTTCCTTTTCTTTTAATGGTTTTGGTCGGCGTCCGTTTACCCTTGACTAATACCTAGGTTTCTTTTGACTGCCAGATAAGCAAGCTCTTTGGCCCACTATATGTATGAAAATAAAAGACACTGCAAAAGTTCAGACCACTGTATACATCTTTGGGTTTACACATTTTACATAGCTTGCTCTTTGTTTTTGCAAAAAAGCAATATGAATTATACCCACTTTACTTTTAAGGTCATTTCAGGTTATGAAAAGCCATAATGCACAAACAGGCTGAAAAAGAAAAGGGGGGACTGCTTGCTACTTAATTTTCATTTGCTAATTTTTTGCTTACCGACTTATCTCTCGGTCAGTATAGTGCCAGAGGTGCTCAACAGAGACAATCTCCTGCACGAGAGATGGCACCACAGGTGGCTGCTGCTGACCCACAAAAGGCTGCGGGGAACCTTCCAATGGAGACCCTGATGACAAACTGCGGGATTCTGTGCCCAGAAAAGAAGACAGTGGTTAAGTGCAAGCACATTCCCAATTGATTTTCAGAAATACAAGTTATTTTTGGAAAGAAACCACTAATAACGACATAATGGGTTGCCCTTCACAATGCATGCTACCTGTTAAAACATTTTCCTGAGCATGGGCAGAAGTTCTTTCCACCATGATGCATAGTGTGATATATCAGTGCTTGTTGATATGTGCTATTTAAAAACAACAGCATCAACAACAACAAATGCACCATGAAGCCTTTGGACATCTGGCTACCAGATGTATAAGTACACTAAAATAATCTTGGTAAAATGTAACATCTGCAGTTATTTTAAAATCTGCACTCTGTCAAGACTTGCATCTGCACTTGTGCCTCAGGTAGATGCTGACACTTGCCTCAAATTAACTGGTGATAGGTTGCATGGAACTGTTCAAAGGTTGCTTCCTCTACTTGCTCAGCTATGCATTCTGGAATTGCTGTCACCATGAAAAGTTGCAGTGAAACTTGCCTATGGCTCGACTTCAGTAACAGAGCCCACACTAAGGAGCCAACTGTGTATTGGTGAGCATGTAAGTGGCAATTAAGACACCTCTGGCATGCAGAGTAGCAGTCATTGTTTAATATTAAAAGACAGCTTCACTCAATTGCGAAAATATCTGCTTTGCGCTCTAGCTTCACTTCTGTGCATTATTGTGAGGTTACTCTGTTGGCAACCTTACAGAGCTTGTGATGCGAAGACGTATGACGAAAAAGGTGAGCAGCTTTCCTTGATTTTAATGGGGAATGTAGCAATCAAAATGGCTGACTACATCAAAAGATGGGATTTTAAGATAAAATTTTCTCCGATTCTCATACATTCCTTTATCAGACATCTGAATATTATAACAAAATATGCCGCAGAAGTTTCAAAAACCACAATTTTCTAGTCTGTAGTCATCAAAAATGAGGAAAAAAATATGGGCTTTGTGAGGTGCCATTGCGTGCTACTGATCACATTGCTTTCTGGTGACAAGAATGCTGCTATTTTGGTAACATCAAAGAGATAGATCAATGCCCGATCTAAACCACTGAAATGTTGACTGCTGTGGTTCAAGATGTGATGACAAAATTCACTTTACATAGTTGTTCTCGCGCCTTAAAATATCCTGCCTGGTTCTCAAAAGAGCTGTGACAGGGCCTCGAAAAGAAGGCATAATTTCACCATATATACAAAGCACCACGCTGCGAAGTTTCTTACCAGCAGCTCAGTGAATGCAGGAAAGAGGCTAAACAACTCTCGAAGCAAGACAGGCAGACTCGTGTGGACTCTATTCAACTCTCTTTGAAACGCGATCCTTCCTACCTATGGAGGTTTGCCAGCCACTTTGGTTCTTGCTTTTTAAAGAATGATGAGGTTTGTGGTCACTGCAGTCCAGACCAATCCCACAGTTTTTCTGGCTATTTCCTGCCTGTGCCACCCATCACAGAGGGAGAAGTTCACAAAGCCATTAAAAGGCTAAAGGCTAAAAAATCATGTGGGCATGATGGAGTACCCAGCTTTATTGCTAAGAAGCCCCTCACCAAGCCACGTAGAAAATTTTGGTTATATGCTGGAAGTTGTTATGTGCCCTTTAGGGAGCACTCTACTAAAAGAATTATTCAAATTGGTTCATCAATAGCCAAGCTACACATAATTGAGTGCCACGAATGCACGATTTCAAGATGTGAGCTTCACTGCCAACATAGGCACTCTCTCCACTAGCCCCATCTGGCCTCCATAAGCAATATTTCTTCCTTGCTTCTCCCACACTGGAGCTCGAGAATAGCGTGATGGATACATGACGGACCCCGTCTCCTTTTTTTCCCTTGCTTTTTGCTGCGTGGCGCTCTTCCGCTGATGGTGTTGCGCGCAAGCTGTTGCATTTGTCTCGTTTCGCACAGCACACGATTTTGTGCACTGTGCATGAGAACATCCGACTAGTGGTATAAGTCAGTGCTACACAAGCACTGAGACAGACAAGCAGACCACAGAGCATGATTGCGTGCTGGAACACGGTAGAAAATGACATAGTTTCGGTATCTGCGCACTACGATTGCATGACGTGGGAACAAGCAGACAAAACAGAAGTACATCTCTCGTGCTGTGGTGAAAAGTAAGCTTGGAATCCGCGGCTGTCTGTTGTTTTAACGCCTTGACTTTGCTCTCCCTCACGGCGAGGTTGGCACATCGATGATGCACTCTTTCTCAAGTGAGTTCTCGGCGGTGGTCATGAAACGCCATCCGTTCTTCGGCCGAACGCACGAAGTGCGGCCCGCTCCTGCTGCCGTTCCCTCAACACAGCTTCCCCATCTGACCGCCGGGCCTGAACTGGCGAGAAACGGTGGGTACGAGGTGAGCAAACACGCAATCATGCCCTTTCCCTCCTCAGGAGGGAGGGGATGCCTGTGATTGGCTCGCGCTTTGTGCTGCGTCTACTTCTTCATGGATATAAAACCCCGCTTTAAAGGGCGCAAGTGATGAACTGACAGTGGCTGAGTAGGTTAGCATGGTGGTTTCGCAACCCGGAGGTCGGTGGTTTGAATCCACAGCCCAACAAACAATTTTTATTCTTACGCGGCTCGAGTTTTTTCGTACGGCAACACCGACGCCGACACGAGTGAGGCAATACAAGCTTTGCTTGAAAGCACGCAGACATTTGGTTTGTGTGTTTTATTATTTCTCTAAACTTTAATTTGTCTACTGAGCAACAGATTACACAAATAAAAGATGTTATCTTGAATAATAACTGAAGTCACATGTCACTATGAGCGACGTCACAGCACAGGCATGTACGTAGGCGAATTTGCACAATATGTCAACCCTCCAAATTGTAGTGAAGCACCCGGGAGGAGAAGTGCAAACGGCGTTCGGTTTGGAATTTCAGCTCTTTTCCTGGTGCGTAGTAATGCAATACTTAGCACACACGGCCGTTAGCGCACATTGTATGCATGGTGCTTGTCAGCTCAAAATAGCCAGACCTGGCGAGGGGCCCTTTAAGGGATTTGCAGACTTGCTTGCACTTATCTTGATACACATTCAATCGTTCCCAGGAGACTGGTATCTTTCCCACTGTGTGGAAACACTCTATCATCACTCTGATCCTAAAGTCCAGTGACCCCTCCAGGGTAAACAATTACTGACCCGTCTTGCTACTTTGTTTTTTAAGGTTAAGGAGATTCTGATGCATGCTAGACCTTATGGCTATTTTCACCACAAGCTGTGTGAGAAGCAGCAAAAGGGTTTTCATCATAACTGCTTTACTGCCACCCAACCTGTGTGCGTTCATTCATAAACTTGCCCCTGATTTCCGTACCAGAGGCCAGATGGAGACCACGTATTTCAACCTGTCCAAAGCTTTAGATTTGGTTTTCCACCCTCTGCTGCTATGCAAGATGTATTTGCATGGAATATGCAGGAATTTAACCAACACTGTTTTCTAGTTGCCCGTGTCATTGCACAGATGGTGTTTGTGTCAGGTTGGCTCTCTAGGGTGTTTCACTCTCCCTCAGGTGTCCCTCAGGGCAGCAATCTCGGCCCTCTACTCTTTTTAATTTTTTATCAATGATGTAGTCTTGCACATCAAATACTGTGATGTTTTACTCTTTGCTAATGAGATTAAGTTGTTTTGTAGCATCAACTCCACAGATGATCGCCGTCTTGTCCAAGACATCAACTCTATCTCATCATGGTGCTCCAACAAAAAACTAACATATTTATTCGAATCTAGGCCGATAGTTTTTTTTCAAATAATCAGATACCAAGCTCTATGGTCGGCTTAGATTCAGGAATTTTAAAAAACGCGGCAGTTTGTAATTGAAAATTATAAACATGGTGCACAGGTAGCGACATCTTGAAAAGTGAGTATCACAGCCGCTATTAGCTACGCCAGTAGCCAACTGAAGTACACGAGCGACGTCGCTATTTTGACCTGTGTCATATCGGCGTGCGGCGCAGCCCATAGCGTGGCGTCATCGTAATGGCACCAAACAGGCGATGCCACTATAGTGCCGCCATAGAGAAAGGTTGTGTGGCACTTTCAAATGAAGAGTTGTGCTAGCCGCAGAGACATCGTCAACCATTCAAGCTGGGCAAAACTTCAGCATCGATGAGAAAAACATCCGTCGTTAAAGGGGGCGATGGTGGACGCCTTTTCGGTGTGCTGCAATAACAGAGAGGAGCTGTTCACCGAGATCGCGCCGCGTTTCGATGCATCCGAGCCGTGCCGCACTGTCTGCGCATGCCTGGGCGCGCGGACGCGAGATTGCGTGCGTCTGCATGTATGCATGTAGTCTGGGCTATAGCGACGAGGCTAGCAGTGATGATAATGTAGCGTGAGCTTGGCATGTTCATATTAAATAATGCTGCTTTAATTTTGTGAACATTGTCTTCACTTTTTTGTTCTACCTACATTCAAGGTAAGTTTTTTTTATTTTTTCTAGCTTCGGACATTCGGGGGTCGGCTTAGAATCAGGGCCGGCCTAGACTCGAGTAAATATGGTACTAATCAAACCATGTTGTATCATTCAGTTACTGTCACAGCCTCCTTTATCATTTGCACACGGTAAATGGCCTGGGTATGGCAAGAGCTTCAGTAATCCGTGACCTGGGAGCATATATAAATGATTTGATAAGCTTTAATTGTTGAAGCTTACTAAGCTTTAATTTGAATTAAGCTTTAATGTTGAAGTCATTACGAAAACTGCTCTGAAGACACTGGGCTTAGTTACTTCCACAACCAAAGCCTTCATCAAACCCGCTTGTACCGTGCTCTAGAGCACTCTCAGCTAGAGTACTGCTCTGTTGTCCGGAACTGCCTGCCTCAGTACCTCTCTACCTTGATATAACACATTCAAAGCAAATTCATCGGGATATATTACAACTGGTACCTACACAGACGTGTCTATTTCAGGTATAGAGGACTGTGGAGCTCATTGGTATTGGTTCCCAATCGCAGAGACAACTTGTCCATGATGAGCGCTCCCTGCGCAAGGTAAGCCATGGGGCCAAAGACTACGCTCCACTGCTAACTGCAATCAGTTTTTATCTTCCTACTTGCTGTAGCAGGTCTTCCCTGTTTTATCCATCTCCCACCTCCCTCAGGACTCCAATGAACAACTGGCAAATCATTTAAAAGCTCCTTGACATGCACAATGTAGACACAGTAGACTCCCTTTTAATACAAACTCGAAGGGACCATGAAAATTTGTTCGTCTTATCAGAATTCTCAATAATTGGCAACATGACCAGGTGCATCCAAATACCTTACTTCAAAATGGTAAATGAAGTAGACTTACAATGAGGGAAAAATGACATAAAAAGCATTTATTTAGCTGAATTTTCTCTTGCTTGGTTTCATTCAGTCCATGATGGATGTTTAGCATGTCTGTGCAAATCGCCAAGCAGCCACAAACGATGTGCTCTTACCTAATGACCTTAAAAATCCTTCTGTGTCTTCGTGCTGCTGGAAAAAGTTCACTAGGGAGTTCAAGCAGGCATCTTCCATCTCACAGGTCATTGGTGCAGGCTCCAAGCTAGCGTAAGTATGAAGGAGCGTGCCAGTGTGCGGCAAAGGAACGCAACCTATAGGAAAGTCTAGGTGACATTGAGTGAAGTGGGGAAGGAGAAACGAGGGGAAGCGTCGTAGATGAGGAAGGTAGGCAGAGGCAGACTGGGTTGACCTCCTCTGGCAGTTGCTACAGGTTTTTCTTGCAATACGGATGTACCAGGTTTGTCACGTGATAACATCGTCCTCGCACGCTGTACGCTGTGTGCGCGAGTGAAAGCGTGCGACGGTGAGCCGACAATGACGGCTCAATCTCGTGTGTGCAAAGGAGTAAATGGGGGTGGGGAAGTGCGCCATCTCCTGTTGTGCGCATGGTACTAGGGAGGGGAGGGCCGGGTGTTGTACTTCGGCCGTGCACAGTTGCACAGGCTTCATCTTGAAAGTGATCTGCTTTGGGGGCACAGTCTAGGTGGGCCGATGGCTTGTAGCTTTGCATGCGCTGTGCTCTCATTGCGTAGCTTGCACTGAAGCAATAGACAGCGCGAAGGACACTTCGCTCGTTGCTGCTGCCGCGATTCCTCATGCGAGCATTTTGACAGCGAGCGGCTGCAGTCATCGAGTGTGATGCGTTCATGTTTGCCTGAGCGCACTGACACCATGCTTATCAATTTAGCTAGTAAGCGAATGAAAGAGGCATTCTACTCTGGCGGCTGCTGCATATGGTGCGGCCGTGTGAGTCCCACCTTGAATACGATCTGCGATGCGGACAGTCCAGGTGCACCAAGGGCTGATAGCTTCGAGTGCGCTATAGCACCCATACACTTGCGCGTCATCCACGTTTACAAAGTGAAGCGTCACTGTCTCTTTCTGTATCCTATTCTTGTTTTCACCTCTGTCCACGGGCGATGTGCGCCACAGGCCTCCAGTAGGGTGCCGCAATGCACGTGTCCCTGGGCGCAGCGCATCAAGGCACCCTAGCCTGCAGGATTGGTGGTGGTCACTCCGAATGTTTGTGTTAACAGAAGAGCACGTCTGAGGCAGTTCATTTTAAGCAGATTCCTTTTGCATTGAGTCTATGGAAAACTAAACAATCATTCCCATGCTGTTCGTTATATGCGAGAATTTGGCTTAACAGAGTTCGTCTAAACGAGAGTTCACTGTATTATTCATGTCATTTAAACACCTCTCTAAGGATGCTATGAAAAGAGTGGCACATTCGTGCTGAGATACATCATCCATGTTGAGATACATGGTCAAGCCCTGTGTTCAGCGATTTGCACCCACTTTGTTATTTTTTTTTTACCATTCTTTTATGTGTATCTTCATTTACTTCTCTTTAGTTTATATGTACATGTATACCTTTGCATAGCTTTATGTGTATTGGTCCTGTGCCATTTAAATTCTGTCATGGTCTTTCAATTTGTTTTGCCCCCGTGGTTTTGTGCTGCTATATACACCATTCAATTTGTACTGTAGTGCACCACACTAAAGGTTCCAAGCTGTTTGTGGTTGTGAAATCCTGTTTCGATACCCAGTTTCGGTTTCGAATTGCTATGACCGCTAGCGCCACTCCGCGCTCAATGCTGGAAGTGTACCCTGCCGTGTTCCCTTTCCCCTCATTGGAATAAATGCATTCTTTGTCTGATCCCCGACTTGAGCAGTCCGGCTCTTCTTTTGCAGCGTTTCGTGCCCGGCTGTTAAGCCTCACACCGTAGGTCTCCAGTCTGGCTGCCCCGCCGAAGCTACCACAAACTGGCGATGAGGTAAACCGTTTGTTCTGCTGCTGCTTGCCTCTGCCATTCTACTACTCTTCCTACATGGCTTCCGGCATGCCAAAATGCTACAGCTACTTCTACGTCTACTCCATCAACCTCAACTCCCCCGTCTTTGTTCCCAGTGACCAGCATGGCGTTTGCACCACCCATGCTTCCTTGCCTTGCATTACCCGGTACTCCTACGGTACCATGGTTGACTTGGAAACATTTCTTTTGCACGTTTCTCCAAGCGACCGGATGTGATGCAGTACAAGACGAGAGGAAGAAGGCCATTTTACTCAGTAAGTTAGGCTTTGAGGGGCAGCGTCTCTACTACGACCTGGCATCCCAAACAAACCTGACAGCTGCAACATTCGAAGATATTCTTCGTATCCTTGATTGACATTACGAGGAAGGCACAAATCCCCTTGCACATCGTATTATCTTCAGGGACAGGAAACAATGAACTGGGGAAACCTTCCAGGATGTCACTGCATTACAAAGGCTAGTGCCCGCTTGTGCGTTCGGCGTTTGGCACGACGAGTCCCTTCGTGACTAAATCTTGCAAGGCGTCGCATCAGCAAGAATACGAGCAAGGTTACTCTAAGAAGGACCTTCCCTCACACTCAAGAGGGCCGAGGAAATCGAGCGCAAGCTCACAAGGCACTTGAAGTTTTCAACCGCTCGCCTGTCCATCGCGTCTCGACGCAATGCGAACATAACGCTCGGCCCGAACTCCGCGAAGCCAGTTGAGACATCACAGTCCATTGCTGCTTATGTGCTTCTCCTCACCACATCGCATCGAATCTAGGCGGTCTGGCCAAGCACGTTACCTGCCCCGCGTGCGTAAAAGTGGGACATTACGCTAATGGTTGTCGTTCGAGGAACCGAATGCACTGACAGTCCCCTGCTCGAGCTCAGTTTGTTTCCGCTACCGCCGACACAGAATCAGCCACTACAGTAACATTAGTGCTTACAACACAAGCACCGAATTCCTGTTCAGCAATAATTTACGCCGAAGGCCTCGTTGTGAATGCCCCACTCAAAATGCTCACGGATACAGGAGCTACAGTGTCGCTGATGAACAGCCCCATGTATGAAGGACATTTCAAGGGTTTTCCCTTGTCTCCATTTAGTCTTTGACTCAAGAATTATTTTCAGCAAGAAACATTGCATTCAGGACATTTCTCCATGTTCGTCAAGTACCGCAACAAGGCTGCAGTAGTGACATTTCATGTCACGAACAAAGGCACTTCTCTTCTAGGCCTAGACGCTATTCAAGCTTTGGACATTGACATTAAAGGGTCTTCGCTCACATGTCAACAAGCATCACGAATTCCAGCTGACCCAAGCATTCACCTTTCGTCTCTACCGCACAACACTCCAACAGAGTTCACCCATCTGTTCTCAGGAGGATTGGGTCTTGTAAAAGGCTTCATCCACAACGTTAGTCTTCGAGCTTCAGTGTAACCAGTCTCAGCAAAACTACGTCCTCTACCTTTGGTTCTCCGAGAGCAAGTCTCTGCCGTACTACATAGGTTGGAATCAGCCGATGTCACCGAACAAGTGTCAGCGTCCGAGTGGATTTCTCCGCTCGTCGTGGTTCGGAAGAAAGACAATTCCATTCGACTCTGCTTTGATCTCAGGGAACCCAACAAGGCTATCGTGATCAACGCCTTTCCACTACCGAGGGCTGACAAACTTTTGCATTGACTCGCTGATGTTACTGTCTTCAGTAAGCTGGACTTACAGTCTGCTTATTATCAGGTTTTATTGTCTGCGAAAAGCCGTGAGCTTACTACCTTCATCACTCATGACAGTCTCTTTCGCTTTAAGCGTGCGTGTGTCAATTTGGCATCTGCACCATCCGCTTTCCAGCAGATCATGTCATCTGTCTTAAAAGACTGTCCAGGTACCTTGTGCTACCTAGATGATGTTTTGATTTGGAGCCGCACACAAGCTGAGCATGACCTGAGCAGCTGAGCTTTCTAGAATCTCAGCTGCTGGCACGGAGTTAAATGCAAAGTGTGTATACAGTGTCCCAGAGCTCACTTTTCTTGAACATAGGGTCAGTGCAAACGGAATTTTGCCGCTGGAAAACAAAGTTAAGCCGATTGTTGAGGTACCACAGCCAAATGACAAGGCTCTGCATTCATTTCAGGGCCTCACGGGATATTATGCAAAATTTATCCTGCAGTACGCTGAAGTGGTCGAGCCTCTTAGAAAATTGCTAAAGCAAGGACAACCTTTTGTCTGATATCAGGATGCTGAATACAGCTTCCAGTCTACTAAGGAAGTGGTTGCATGCGAATTCGGCTCTTATGCCAAAAAGGTTCAAACGTATGTCGACCGTCGTCGTGCAACAAAATGCCCTCAGTTTCGTCCAGGAGATCTTGTCCGAGTACGTAACTCGAGAAAGGCCGGTCCTAAATATTCAGGTCCATTCAAGATTTACCATAGGACAGGTCACAATACTTTCAAGCTTGAAAATGGCAAACGTTGGAATGCATCCAAACTTGTGAAATGCCCTGTATGACAGGATTCTCTTGAAAATTTTACTGAAAGGAGTCATTCTAATGAATTCCCATCCCTTGATGATGGTTTCCCACCTTTTCTTCCAGTTCCTACTGGTATAGGGGATACCTTGCATTTCTTGTAAAGTAGATGTGCAATAAGCACAACCTCAAGTTCACTACGGTAATTACCGTGACACGAATTTGTATATTTATACCAAAAGTATTTTCCATGTTACTTAGGTCCTCACAAGGGGAATTCCTTGAATTCTTGCAGTGTAAACGTGCACTACGCACATTCTTCAATCCACGACGGCCACAGAGCTGTCTCGACTCGAGCTCAGAGTGAATGTGCCACCCATCCGTGTTGACCAAGGGGGTACATGGACGTTTGCATTGTCAGTTTCTTTCTTACATTCATTGAATTCTCATTATCATGCACAACGTGTATTTGCAAGTACGCATCTTTTCGTTGTGCTTCCCCCCCCCTAGATGGGTACTTTCCAAAATTCCGTGCAATTGTGTTCAAGAACTTGTGTACATTTTCAGTACCTTCACATTGTATGCTTTATTTCTTTAAGAAATCCTGAAAACCAAAGATGTGATAGGTACACGTACCTGAATTTTTTACTTTATAAAGATGTCATCAACTATTCATTGTATAACTGCTAACAATTCTGTGTTCTTTTGCAAGTCATGGTTCTTGCTTTTCTTGTGCGAGGAGAGTGAGTGGCGAATTTTCTTTTAAGGGAGAGGTATGTGGTATTCTGTTTCAATACCCAGTTTCGGTTTCGAATGGTTATAACAGCTAGCACCACTCGGCGCCCAATGCTGTAAGTGTACCCTGCCGTGTTTCCTTTCCCCTCATTGGAATAAACGCATTGTTTGTCTGGTCCCCGACATGAGCAGTGTGGCTCTTATTTTGCTGTGCTTCGCGCCCGGCTGTTAGGCCTCACACCGTTGGTCTCCAGTACGGCCACCCCGTCGAACCTACCACAGTTGTCACATATTGAAACAATAAGTGCAGCACAATATTTCGCTGGGCAAGAATAAAATGAACAAAAGGATGTGAAACACAGAAGGAACAAAGGTGCATCCCAATTTGTTACTGCAGTCAAGTGGTGCATAGGGCTAATGCAGGTCTTAGTGCTCTTATAGACTAACACAGGTTTGAATCGCTGGTGCACTTGTTTTAGACTTTATTTGAGCAGCAGCGAGCTATGGGTACCGTAGCTCCCACAGCCACCGTAGTCCTCCATAAAGAAAGCAACAAAATCCCAATAAAGAAAGGCGTCAGGCAGGGAGATACGATCTCCCCAATGCTATTCACAGCGTGTTTACAGGAGGTATTCAGAGACCTGGAGTGGGAAGAATTGGGGATAAAAGTTAATGGAGAATACCTTAGTAACTTGCGATTCGCTGATGATATTGCCTTGCTTATTAACTCAGGGGACCAATTGCAATGCATGCTCACTGACCTGGAGAGGCAAAGCAGAAGGGTTGGTCTAAAAATTAATCTGCAGAAAACTAAAGTAATGTTTAACAGTCTCGGAAGAGAACAGCAGTTTACGATAGGTAGCGAGGCACTAGAAGTGGTAAGGGAATACTGTACATCTACTTAGGGCAGGTAGTGACCGCGGATCCGGATCATGAGACTGAAATAATCAGAAGAATAAGAATGGGCTGGGGTGCGTTTGGCAGGCATTCTCAGATCATGAACAGCAGGTTGCCATTATCCCTGAAGAGAAAAGTGTATAACCAGCTGTGTCTTACCAGTACTCACGTACGGGGGAGAAACATGGAGGCTTACTAAAAGAGTTCTACTTAAACTGAGGACGACGCAACGAGCAATGGAAGGAAGAACGATGGGTGTAACGTTAAAGGGACACTAAAGGTTACTATTAAGTCAACGTGGACTGTTGACATACCATCCCAGAAACCTCGAAACGCTTGTTTCGTGCCAAGGAGAGACTTATTTTAAGAGAAAATGCGTTCTGAAGCGTCCACGTACCTCTAGCGCAGTTCAAGTCGCCCACCCTCCGATCGAGGAGTACTGACATCATGGTCTCATAGTGACGTTGCGCCATCGGTGAGTAGAACGGCGTCCGCAGACGGCGCTACGGCTTTTCTGCGCAAAACGCAAACGCGCGGCCAGAAACAGAGCCAAGACAGAGCCGACAGGAGAGCGAAAGCGGGAGTATGGTGGCTAGCGGAAGGAGAAACGCGCGACCATAAGCTGGTACTTCATTCTATGACGCAAACTTCGACGCTCGTCGCAATGGACCCTGACGACAGATTGGCTCGCGATGGTGGGCTCAACTCCAGCGATTTGAGCACTGACGAGCGCGACCTGCTGCTGAGGGCTTGCGCTGCTGGCGTCGTTGCGTACTACGACGGCGGCCTCGACACCGGCTCTCCGGAGCGGGAAAGCAACGAGGGCATCCCACGACATCACATGGACGTGGCATTCTCGCTGCTTCTTCCAAATGAAAGTTTCGCGAGCCAGCAGAACCCTCACAGCACAACGCGATAACGAAACTACTGAAACTCCAAAGCGTGCCCGGCGCAGAGTCGAGCGCGCAGAGTCGAGCGAAAACGAAACCTTTCGACCACCCATATTACTGAAGGGTAACGTCAATATGTTATTTTTTTTTTAGAATCGAATAGACTTAGACAAGTAGCATTTTTTTCCGTCTTCTAATCGAATGAAATGATATTTTTAATACGAGTAGTTGAGTATTAGTAACACAAATTATGAGGAGTGCTTTCGTCATCGGGCTAGTACCGGAATGTCGCTGGGGGGTCTCAAATCGTGTCATGCATTTACCTCAATTTCTCGGTTACTAAAGCTCTGTTCGCGATTATATTGACGCCTTAGATGTTCTAGAACATTGCTCTACCACTTTAACTTGAGTTTCTGGTAACCTTTAGTGTCCCTTTAAGGGATAAGAAAAGAGCAGATTGGGTGAGGGAACAAACGCGAGTAAATGAAACCTTAGTTGAAATCAAGAAAAAGAAATAGTCATGGGCAGGAGATGTAATGAGGAGGGAAGGGAAGAGTAGCAGGGGGCGGCAGAAAGTTAGGTGGGCGGATGAGATTAAGAAGTTTGCAGGGACGACATAGCCACAATTAGTACATAACCGGGGCAGTTGGAGAAGTATGTTAGAGGCCTTTGCCTTGCAGTGGGTGTAGCCAGGCTGATGATGATGAGCTATGGGTGTCATTGCCTACATAGGTGATGCAGCAGACAATTGCAGCAGGTTAACAACTTGTCTATTTGGCTGGCTTGCATGTACTTCATTACGTTGTTGCTGTGTCCTAACTGCCATGCAACACTGATAAGATGTGTTTAGTGTAATAAAGAACTCTCTTTACTTTTCGTTGGCTAGTAACTTTTCACATGAACAGCCAATGACGGAATGTGTGAAACAAAGGTACAAGGGTTTCTGTGGTAGCAAGTGCTACAGACCTTATGAATGCAAAACACCAGTGCATGTGTATGTGATAGTGATAATGCATCCGTGTGTGATTGCAGGCTGCCAAAACAGATGGAAAGCCCTTTGCCCTTTGCGTGCCGTGCCCAAGTTATACCCGTCTGAAACTGGTGCACACCCTTGGCCATGCCCAAAATAATTAGTGAATGAGAAAGATCCGTAAACTGCTTCCTTGGTGTGCTCAGAAGTTGGTTAAACTAAAATTTTGTGGTAAATTCAATTTTCAAACAACAGATGGCCTGACAAAGCTAATCAACTGTCAGTGTTGCTCACGTCTCTCATTTTCTGGTTTTGTCATTTACATTTTTTTCAATGGTGCAGACGTGCAAGAGCTGCACCGCCGTTGCCCAACGCTTGTGCACATGTGTGAGTCGCGAGAGCGAAATCTGGGGACTGCGCCAAGTGCTACGGAGGAGTACATGCTTCGCTCCGTTCGTCCCTAGCCGATGGCAATGCAGACTAAGCCATAAATGGTGCTTAATTTTCACTCACACAGGATCACAGCCACTGATACAGAGGCTGTAATGGGGAAGCATACAAAGCAACAAATTCACAGTAACAAAGTGTAATTATTCATTGGTCTACGGCTGCTAAAGTGACATCTACCTAAGCCCCCACCCCAGCGCGTCGTGCCGGGTCGCCTAGCTCCCCTTGGCAGGAACGTTCCATGTCAGCATGTCAGGCCTTGTGGCGGCACATAGGTTAAAAAGTAAAAAACAAATATTGCAGAAGTGAAAGGGGAAATGATATAATCATGCCCATATATATATATATATATATATATATATTGTTGCAGGAAGAAAGCAGGCCCACGAGTGTAAAATAATGTATATTTACAAATGAGGTTAATGCCGTTCAGGCAACTCCCAGACTTCGTCTTCCTCTAGTCCAATCCAACTTCTTCCTTCCCTTCACCGTAACAATATATATAAAAGGGGAGTGGGGAGAAAAAGAAGCAGTTTTGCCTGAAAGGCAAAGCACCGATTGCGATAGCAAATTAGTAGATAGCTATACGAAGTAAGGATAGTAGTTTTATCGGCCGTATAAACTTATAAACATTCAATTACTAAATTAACAATTATATAATGTGTAAACGCGACTGACTGAGGACATAGAAAGAAACAGACACACAGACAAAGCACTCTCTGTGTGTCTGCTTCTTTCTATGTCCTCATTCAGTCGTGCTTATACATTCCAACTAGCCCGCCAACGTGTTTTAACTAAATTAAGAAACATGGTGTCACACACGCACAGGTAAACAGGAACATATCTTGCTCAATGAGCGCGCAAACTTGCTGTCAAAATGCTGGAGAAAGGAATCGTGGCAGTAGCAGCAATTGAATTGACTTTCGTGCATACGAAGCTACCTGCACTGCGCACACATTGCAAAGATCGCAGATCACTTTGAAGATGAGGCTCGTGCAAACATTCACTTTAGCCATGTCACAGATTGCTTTTGAGATAAATGGCCACGCCGTAAGTAGCAGCTGCCTGAGAAGACCCCCACCCCCACTCCCTCCCTTGCCTCACCCCTGTGCCCTGCGCGCGACAGGAGAGGCCGCACTTCCGGCCCCAACTTTCTCGCTCGCACATGAGAGATTAAGCTGCGTTCGCTGGCTCACTCTTGCAAGCTTTCATTTGCGCATACAGCATGCAGCAACGATTTTATCACCCGTGGACTTTATACGGAACCTCATCGCGATGGCAGAAATGCGCCTGCAGTGTCCATACAATTGCTATCGCAGTAAAAGGAAAAGAGAGCATAGAACACGTATTCGAACAACGTACCTCCCAATCATGAGTGAGATGCTGTGACTGCTAAACCACGCATAGTCAGCTTGAATTGCTAGGGACAAACGGGTGAAAGCGTGCCTATAGTTGCCTAGGCACAGTTCCCATGTCTTTTTTCTCGTAACTCACGGATGCGCACGTGGGTCAGGAGAATGTGGCATATCTCTCGCATGTGTATCTCTCTGGTGCATAGTGCATGATGCCATGGAGTATTTTTTTTTTTTTGGCACAAAAGTTTCAGTGTAAAAATAAACGCCGAAACTTACTTTCGGAATGTTCCTCATAATTATGATCTTCCTGACATTGTCACTTCTACCATTCACGCTGTTTGCCAATGATTGTCATTTATCATGAGATAACTAAACCCGAAGATTCTTTCTTACTTCAGGCAGAGCTTGATAATGTGTCGTCTTAGTGCAATCATTGGTTAACCCTTTGACGGTCAATGACGTAAATATATGGCGCCACAAACAAGTCCGAAAATGGTCGCTGCTGTATATTTACAGCGCCATCTGTACGTTTAAAAAGCGTGCCAATTTCCTAACTTCTTTTCTGTGATGTGCTGCCACTATGTGGGGATACAGGGAATTTTTTTCACGCGCCTCCCTCTCTCGGTTTTCGTTGCATGGTTTGTTTTAGCGTTAGTTTGCTCCCGCGCGTTTATATACCACCGCTCGTGCATTGGCGTGCGCGCGGGTGGGCGGCTGCTTGAATTTTGTTTCGCGGGCGGTTTCGCCTTTTTGCACTTGTGAAACTGATGGCTATCTCGTTCCTAATCGCTCAAAGGGCTACCGCTTGTTTCTCGCTCGTTTAGTGCTCACAGGGGTGTGCATAGGAAGGATGCCGCCGTGCATGTGTTTCACTTTCTTTTCTTTAATACTCGCGAAAACTAATTGCCCTAGCTGGTTGGCAATAAGGTGAAGATTAGCGGAAGTTTGTCACACGTGTTGCTTTTTTTGGTGGGCACACAACCAAGCAGTTTTCTTGAGTGCATGCACCTACGCAGTTCGATTACGCTATGGACGTACGTATTAGCATAAGAGCAGGAACATTTGAGGCTTGCGAAATATTCTCGTGTGCGGATTTTTAAAGCCTTGAACTATGTGCACAAGAATGCATCAAATTTTTAATTCTGATAAATTTATTTCCTTTTTATTGTTGTCATTCATGAATGAAGAGTGCATATATACCAACGCAAAATATTTTTTTCTCACTTTACGGTCACCCTAGGTAATGGGGTAATGGGTCACCCTAGGTAATTATGGTAATTTTTTTTTCAAAATAAATCCCCAAGAAGAATCGGAATCTGCAATAAAAAAAAATCGACTCTGGGCGATACCATATGGTGAAAAAAATTCACCCTCAAAGGGTTAATGAAATTAAGCGCTACAAAATGTATATGATGAGGATTTCCCATTACAACACTGCTAGACCATTTCCCTACAAAATTCATAATTTCGTACTCTCTCCTGTCATTTTTTATAAATACTTGGGTATTCACATAAAGAATCTGTCATGGCAGACACATGTTGAGTATGTTTTTCATAATGCTAACTGTGCACTTGGTTTCATGTGTTGCAGCACGAGGTCGCGGGATCGAATCCCGGCCACGGCGGCCGCATTTCGATGGGGGCGAAATGCGAAAACACCCGTGTGCTTAGATTTAGGTGCACGTTAAAGAACCCCAGGTGGCCAAAATTTCCGGAGTCCTCCACTACGGCGTGCCTCATAATCAGAAAGTGGTTTTGGCACGTAAAACCCCAAATATTATATTGGTTTCATGTGTTGCAATTTTTCTAGTACTCCTGTTTCACTTAAGCTAACATTATATAAATCACTCGTCAGATCCAAACTAGAGTATGCTTCATAAATCTGGGATCCACACACAACGTACCAAACATAATTATTTGAAAGCACTCAGAATCACTCTGTGCATTTCACTATGTCAAATTATTTCTGCACTGCAAGTGTATCTACCATGAAAGTTCAACTCAACCTAGCAGAATTGTCAGTTAAAAGGTGACTCGCTCGCCTATGTCCTTTTGCATAAGATATATTTCACAAACCCTAAGCTGAAACAAGACCTGTTCATCCAAGTTACATCTCCTCATGCGTGGACCACCAGTTTAAAGTGCACGTACCAAACTGCCGTACTAACCTTTATTTTAATTCGTTCCTGCTGACGACATCCACCGAATGGAACTACCTTCCCGCCTACATCATCAACAATCCTGGCCACAAAGCTTTTCAAACCTAATCTCTAGTATTGTATAATGGAACTTACTCACTCCTCTCTGTAACACCAATAAGCATTGAGAGTGTTTTACCCCTCCACCCCCTTTTACACTTGGCATCAAATGCGGGGCAAGCTCTTGGAAAACGGGACAACAATCAGTTCCATGCGAGGAAGGCTTCCTCCGGACCAGCATTAGACCTCGCCCAAAGGTGCGATTGCTGGCTGTGTTGCGAATGCGCTTTCTTGAATGTGAGGTAATGCTGCACTAGTGTCGCCGAATTCTTGTGGACACCGAGATTTGCAGTGAATTTCGCTAAGAAGAAATTGACACTGCATGGGCCGTGCTGAGGAGCACGCCTGAAATGAGCGAGTGCAGCAAATGACACGGTGGCTGAACTTCCCTGTACATATGTAAAAATTATGCGTGACTCTACTGCCGCAAACACCAGAGACCAGCGGAGCTAGGGGAAGGCCAGTAAAATAGTGCCAAACTGCACACTTAGCCTAACTTTTGCTGGGCTTCTCCCCAGCTCCGCTGGTGTCTGGTATTTCCGATAGCAGAGCCATGCATAATTTTTTCCGCTGCGAGAAAGAGGACCACTGAAGCGAACGCACGGGTTCGACATGCGACCACACGTCGCACCACCTGTGTCCCCGCCGCACTAAAGCCCCTTAAACTTCGTAAAGTAGTGCCACACTTTGAAGAACGCCGCCTCCTCCTCCAGCACTCTGGCCGAAGCCGACGCCGCGTCGCTATTGGCCTAATGGCATAACGTAGCCCCTTGCGCCGGCTTCGTTTGTTTACAGTCGCGCTTCAGTGCCATCTTTGCTCGAGAAGCGGTGCTTGTTGGCGGCATTCCTTCCGTTCCTATTCTGTGTTTTTTTGATCTTGTGAACGCCTGGAAGGATGTTTTGTGGCAAGTGCGACGTCGCTTCATGTCATTTTCTGTTACCATGACCTGCTGCGCGTTTGGATGCCAATATAGGTTTAGGAAAGGCAAGAATATGTTCGCGATACCGTCCGGTAAGCGCAACGCGTTAAGAAGAAAGACATGGCTTCACCAAATCGGGAGGGAGAACTTCCGACCAACTTCCTCCGCGTGACTATGTGATGTAAGTTGTGGCTCTCTCAGAGTATTGTATGTGCCAGGCTTGCGTATTGTGCTGCAGGCAACAACGTAGTAGATATTGCACAGTTCACTGTGCATGTTGTCATTTGTACGCACGCTTTAACATGATTTTTATGCAACGTCTGCTTTGCTTATATGCACACTACGTGGTCGTGTTAGTCATATTTGGTGCACTTAATCGTTTTGAACGCCAACCGGCTTGAGTTCGCAGGCACGCGAGGTTGCGTGCGATAACGTGATTACAAAATTTTTAAGATTCAGCGCAGTCCTTTTGATAAAATTGCAGTCTCGATCATGAAAGTGCCTCAGGAGAGCAACTCTCTGCTTTTTGTGGTTACTTACTAGCCTTCTTTAGATAGACTAGCTTTGTTTGCCACATTTGTTCGTGTTCCTCGTTGGCGGTCGCCCGGTGGATTTGCGATATACAGAGGCACCGATGAAAAGCGTGCGTGCTCTCCCGAAACCGTGTTACGCGGTGCGTTCGTCGTCGAGCGATCGCATCATAGGTAATTGAGACGTATGTGCTAATTCGCGTGAGCTTTAAAGTGTGCGAAGCTTAAGATGCGGCGGTGGAGCACTCGCAAAGAAAACGTGCGGTCGCCCGCCCGTTCCCTGGCTGGTTTAGTCGTCGTTCGTGCTTAGTCGTTTGCTCGCTCGTTTAGTTCGCGCGCTCATATAGTCGTTCGCTTGCTCGTCTATGCCACTATTAGTTTCTACAGTCATTATGCCTAATTGAGACGCGCTTGCTGTAGGACTCTTAGGCTGGTGCATTTATTTACGCAATGAGACAAATGGTGCATACGGACTTGTAACTGCAAAGGCAAATCTGTAATGCATCTATGTGAAAATAAACTGTTAACTTGCAACTCGAATGCCATTTCATATCATTTTAACCTATGGATAAAACATCATTTCACTTGCCGCAATTTCGGCCGCGTCATGGCGGGGGGATTCTTTGCGCGATCATGACTAATAAAGTCATGTCTCGTAAATGTTACTTCGAAGGGAGTGCAACCGTCCTGAATGCATGCACCTCAGTTCGCGACAAGTACGGCACTTAGTAAACGGACGAACCAACGCACGATGAAGTGTTATTCGTGATAAGTCATTAACCTGAAAAAATTACTGAAGGCCACAGTGGTCTTGTTTGAGATTGAGTCAAGCATTGTTATCGCGCTCCCGCTTCGCGCACGAATGCTAAAAACTCATTTTATTTTCTTGTGTACGCACAGTCCCGACTCGATGATCGGCCGCGGTATTTCTGTCGGCGTTGAGACACGAGAAACATAATAGCACCAGCGCCCACCTCTGAGGCTTTGCGCGCGCTTAGATTGGCAAGCATGCACGTTGGCGGCACTGTAGCTTGCAATACACTTTCGAACCTGCAGAGCAGTGATCTCCATCAGCCTTTGTACATCATAGCTCATACACGCAGCGAATTTACATGGTAAGGGCGGCGCGGATTCTTTAGGCTGAGGGCTTGCTGGAAGCCAAGAGGTTGTCATTCGATGGTAAACGTGCTATTTACAACCATTCGCAACAAGATCTTGCGACACGCCCTTGACAAATGTTGCGTACCTAATTGTAGGGCAAGCGATACATTCGCAGTCGTCAACGCACAGCGTTAACACTCCTTCAGATACTTTTTTAAGAAATAGTTATCAAAAAATGAAACAAAAGCTGCCGTCACCGAATTTGTACAGGCATCCGACTAGAAATTCTATGTTGTACACGAAGTTACGCGGAGCTGCAAAGCCAACGTGAACGCCTAAAGAGCACTGCCTTGCTATGCGTGCATTCACTCTGCGAAAGGTCGTCTGCTGCGCTCGAGCATCGTAGGCGGCGCCATGGTCGAGGAGGGAGCGTGAAAGAGAGGAGAAACGAGGAGGTGTGAAGGCGGAGGAGGAGAGTGGCACTACTTTACGAAGTTTTAGGGGCTTTACGCCGCACCGCTCCTTCTCCCCGGCTAGGCTCCACCCACCCTCGACGCGGCAATATGCTGCGCGATGCTATTTTTATACTCTGCTTTCACTCTCTCTCAGCTCTCTCTCCCCCTGCTCGGCGAAGCTGCGGATGTCAAGAGAAACCCAGCGAGGTTCTAACAGCTCCACTGTAATAGCTTCTCCTGTTTGTGTCTTTGGCTCTGGGAGCCATGCACCAGAAATGCTGGTTGGGAGTCAGTGGGGCACAGTCCCAGGAATCAGTTCGGAGGCTGAATGTTGAGCAGCGAGTGGGGACCACTTAGCTATTCAGGCCTCTATCTCCTCACAGAGGCCCAGTGGAACCCTTTATGGGGCTTTTGGGGCATTGATTACTCTCATGGACACGATTAGGCCTAAGGGCCTTTGGAGCTGCCTGTTGCATGTTCAAAGACGGCCATGCCATGACATTTAGTGGGAACATACTAGCTCTAATATACTCACGCGAGCTGGTAAATCTCGTTCGAAACAGAAGGCTCATTTTGTTCAGACAAACTCAATACAGTCTACGCTCGTTACAACGGACCGATGTACAACAGACTTTTGGATATAAAGGACCATTTTTCAGCATTATTTTGTTTTACCTAATTTATTAATGCAATAAAGTTCGCCTTTAACGGACCGCGCTACAACGGACTATCGGTGACAGCGGACGAAATTAGTGTAAATTTTTTTTCAAAATCGGGCGTATAAAACATACTTTTGCCGTGTTGACACGGGCTGACAACTGACTTGCGAGGGTCAGCCGACTATTGCAGCTCAATATCGCGCGCGCGAGGGAGGAAGGTGTGGCGGGAATGCACAGACTTCTTTCGCACGCGAGGCACAGAGGGCAGGGAGGCGAGAGAGAGGGTTCTACTTCAGCAGCGGCTGCTTACGGTGCGGCCGCTGTATCTTGAAAGCAATCTGTGATGTGGACAAAGTGCTTGCAAGCTTGGGTGCCTTATCTTGAAAGTGATCTGCGATGTGGACAAAGTACGCACCGGCGCCGGCGCCATATCTTGAAAGCAATCTGCAACGTGAACAAAGTGCGCCAAGTGCCGGTAGCTTCGTATGCGCTGCGCTTTTGATGTTCAGTCTGCACTGAAGCGAGAAACAGCACGAAGGTCAATTCGCTAGCTGCTGCTGCTGCGCTTGCTTAATTTGCTATCACAATCGATGCTTCACCTTTCGGGCGAAACTGACTTTTTTTTGTTTTTACTTTGGATGTTCGTCACTCCCTCTTTGCAATAAATTTGTTAGAGACTGCGACGAAAGTTTCGGATGTGAGGTGTTTAGGATATTACGGACTTCGGATAAAACGGCCATTTTTTGACGGATTATCAGGGTCCGTTGTAACGAGAGTCAACTGTATTTTGCAGATGGTATAACAGAAATCTCCAGGGACCATAGAATGCTTTATTCAGACAAGCATACCCACTTTCATGCTGTAATGGAACTGGGAGAACTTGGTCGATGCAATTAGCTTTGTTCAGACAGGCTTGGTTGTTTTCTGTTGCCGCGTAAAGCTATGCAGTAGATGTGTTGTTCATCAATAAGGCAGCCGACGCTGCGGCAGCCTCTACTGCCGTAACTATAAGTGTTTGTAGAGTGCATTGCAGCGATATTGAAGAACGAGTGAAGCCATCTAAATTTATTATTGCTGCCATCCTTCACGTCCCTGCCTGTGGTCTTGGCCCCAAATTTCAGTGCAGCCTCTTCTCTTGGTCCGAAGCTAAAGTACGTAACAGCCACAACACGGGAAGATCCACCATCATACTCCCACGATGACACGTAGGTATGAGGTTGCTTGTGCTGGCACGCACGCCGTTTTGTTAGTCCTGGCCCACTGTTTCCGGATGGACCTTTCAGTGCAGGCCTTGAGGGCAAGCTGTCCTGAGCCCGTCATCATCAACCACTGTGACAGCTGCATATCTGGACGGCAGCCACACAGAACCATGCTGCCTGTCAACGTGGATTCTGCCAGTTCTTGCAGAGTGTGCCATCACATGTCCTCAGGAACTTCGTCAACGCCATCCTTCCCACTATTTCCCCGCCGTAGGGGAAGATTTAAGGAGCAAGGGATATGGGAATCCATCGCCCAAGACAGACTTTAATATTCAAAGTTTCCACAATTACACAAGGCATAACGTAAGTACAGAAAGAAACAATCAGTGAACTGAACAACAGTATGGAAAAAAAAAAAAAAAATGCTGCGAACTGGGATCGAGTTCGTGAACTTTGCTTAGTGTTCTGACTTGCTGCACCTCTCCGATGTGTAGCTAACCCGTGAAATGGCAGAGGCCTAGCACATAAATAAATAAGGAGATAACTGCGCCAGCCACCCCTCGGTCTTGCTACATGATAAGGAGTTTACCTTTCTCTATAGTTATTTTTTAAAATTTATAATGTTGCCTTCAAAAGCATCACCCGTGATCCTTGACACGCACGTGCCACCCTTTTACTGTTTTTTTTTTTTGCTTGCATATATTTGTTTCCTTTCAAATAACTTTCAGTTGTGAGTAAGCGCCTCATCCTGTCTTCTCTCTTCATTCTCGTCATTGTGTTCATTATGCCATTGTGTTCTCTCGTAATTCTCATCACGGCTGGTGTGAGTTTGAGCCTTCCACCCAAATTATAGTCGATGACCAACATCTCAAAAAATTAAAATTCAGACGTGCTGTATAACGATAACTGGCTGAATAAACGTACACTCGCCAACTGATAACGCCACTAAGACTTCATAACGATAACTGATACTTTGCATGCTTCGCAACACACCCATTCTTCCTTTTTTTTTTCATCTGCCTGCACAATGGCACACAAACCCTGCCTTCACAACATGTAGAAATATGTGGTGTTCCTATTTTGATGCACTGCCAGCCCCTCCTAAAAACCAAAAGTGAAAAGACGATAAAGCAAACAGTCGATGAGGCATGCATTTATCAACCCATCACTTACTTGGCAACTTCCTTGGCTTAGTAACACAAAATAAAAGGCTAATGAACAGGTGACACACTACTTTGCTCAATTCAAGCAGTACATGATTTATCACAATAGAATAATATTCTTTTGCAATACCTTTTTGCAACAGGGGTATGGGTTCCACGGGCAAGTCACCAGATTCTGAGGTAAGACGAGAATCGCTGCCAACAAGCTGTGATGGCAGAGAGTATGAGCACTGGTACGTGCTTCGTCCACCCCGAGTCCTGTCCTCACGAATGGCTGCACAAAAATAAAGCATCCAATTATGTTGTAGTCAATAAACTTTAGCCACTTTAGGGACACAGTCAGACCTGTTTATAACAAACTCTATTAGTTCCGCAAAAAGTGGTCGTTCTATCAGTATTTCGTTATATATGGACTCATACTTCAGAATACGCAAAAATGAACAGAACTGTAGCTGGTGACGGCAATCATGATTCGATACCACTTTGGTCCAAAAATAGGATTTTTGGTATTCAGTACCTTCATTTTCATTTCCGAAACTTTTCCACATCTAACTGCAAGCTTTCGTTAAAGATATCATCCAAAGAATTAAATTTTAATGCCAGTTCAGCCAAAAAAGAGCGAAGTTCAAAAGGTAGAATGCCATCACGAATACCATTATCATCAAAAACGTAAATGAAGCATCGACGAACTGTAACTAACTACTCTTTGCTACTTTGCATGTTGCAGCGGCATGTCATGCCGTGTTCACTCCGGCTCAGGCCACGTGAGTATAGACAGCAGCGCTTGAGCAGCCGTTGGTTCAAATTGGTTCAAATCGTCCAAACAGCATACATAACGTAGTGCACATGGTGCCACCAAGGTGCCGCACGGAAAACTACGTACTAGTGTGCTGCTGTCATTGCCTTCGAGATCAGAGGCCACAGTTACGCTGCATAACTGCTTCGCCCTGAAGCCTGCTAGAGACATGCCTTGAAAGCACGGTTACCCTAGCATGGTTGAAAGCAATGATTGACTTTCCTCGTGGCTTCTGAAATCCACATCAAGTGCTTGCTCATGTCGGCGGTAGATCTTCGTGGTCATAATGGAGCGGGGGAAGGTGTGCACCGCCGTGTGCCCAGTTTGGTTGTGCCTCCGTGCCTTGGAACTTTGTGTGTGCCCTCTGTTTACAGTGACCGACTTTGAAGTGTTTCATGTAACAATAGAGCGCTTTTGAAAATGTGTCTTAAATCTGGACACAGTTTCAATAGGCAGGGTCAAAAATTGTGAACGCTGTGACATGTGTGGTCGTTATAACCGATAGATCCATATATCTGGGATCGCTATAAGTGGGTTTGACTGTAGTAGAAGCATTTGATAATGAAACAGCCATAGTTCTTGACAGTTAATCTTTACAAATGCAATACCATAAGATTTTTTAAATTTCAACTAGGCAAATTCAATTTTCAGTTAATTCAATCCTCACCCCGTTCAATCAATCCCAGCTGGCCCATACATATGCATGAGAATTCATTATTTCAATTCTGAAATCGACCACATAATTTGAGCTCGATGATTCAGCATGTAAGAACCTGAACACAATTATAACTACAATCGTGACCCTCAATGGTTGTGGTGTCTGTCTTGGCAGCAGTATTCACCATCTTGGACAGTGTATACTTCAATGACACGGTATCTCTAGCAGAAAACACCCACCGTATATACTCGCATACCAAATGCACGTTTCTTTCTCAAAAAGTTTTTTTGCGAAGTTGAGGAGCACATTCATTATACGGGGAAAAAATGTTTGAAAATTTTTTACAATTCAGCATCCCATACAGTGTATCAAAACAACAGCAGGGTTCAAGGCACTTTACCGTGCCGTAGGGGCAGATCTGACACCTATCGTGTGACAAAAGTAGGAGACATGGTACAATTCAGTGCCCGATACTGTGTTCAACGCCCCAAAACAGCAGCATGGTCCAAGGCATTTTTCTGTTCCATAGAGCCAGATTGGACGTCTAGCGTGCAACAAACTAGGCCGGTTTTTCTCTTCCAACCTGTCCAACAACCACACCGTCGTTTGGCCGCTGCCAATGACAGCACGGCAGGCATGTGACGCTCGACTCAGGTGGCGCTGGTGGGCCAGTTTCTCGTAGGGATGGAAACGGCCAAGAAAGTTTTGCAGCAGCTCTGGGAGCAGCAAATTTGGCACTCTGGAGCAGGTTTGGAGCATGAATTGTCCATTTTGGAGCAGTAAATATGCATTTTGGAGCAGTAAATATGCATTTTGGAGCAGCTTGGCAAATGTCATTATGAATGAAATACAGGCATATGAAGAAAAGGTGTTCCTTATTTCACTTTGTAGAATACTATTAGGTTACGGCAGATCAGTTATGTGGAGGCCCGCAAGGAAAAATTGTCCTGCACCTGACTGTAGCATGAAGCTACAAAGGAAACCCATACAGATTTCTCAGAAACAATCATTATATTACATACTGGATGTGCCTACTAAATGTGGCCAAGAAGTAACCGAGGGCTTTCCGTGAACGGCGTTTACTCTAATATTGATATGCTAGTGTTAATGCTAGTCGAGTTTTTTTTTTTCATTGCGAACAAGCAACTAATATTTAATTTTAATGAACTAACATTTGTTACCTTACTTATTCAAGAAGGCATCAATGCAAAGGTTGTGGAATATGTTGAGAAATGACTGATAACAGTGTATATAACGACCTAGGTCTTCTGTGATCCCTTTGTCCGGAGGGGGACCCCACAAGAAGCTTGCAAAAAACACACACATACACGACAACGCGTCCCCGCACCAGTAATAAACATGGTCTCATATGTAAATGTCATCATTGGTGCATTGTGTATATTACCAATGCGCAAACCTGGGCCACGGTCTTGTAATGGCTCGGAAAGTGAACCGTTACAAGATCGTGCTACTTCACTTTCGAGAGGGACCGAAAATGAGCACCAAAAACTGCTGACATGACTCTAACGGCGAGAAAACAGCACGGCTGCTCGTTCCTAGTCCCCCTATTTGACGAGGTTTCCACAAACATTGATGCAATCTTTGGTGTGCAGCATTCTTCTTATTATTTATTTCATGGTCTTTCTTTCCTTTTAGAAAAGTCTTAACAAATTAAATTGCCATTAAACTCTGGAGTTTTACGCGCCAAAAACAATATGATTATGAGGCACGCCGTTGTGGGGTAATCTGGGTTAATTTTGAGCACCTGGAGTTCTTTAATGTGTACCCAATGCACAGTACACAGGTGTTTTTGCATTTCATACTCATCGAAACGTGGCTGCCGGGATTTGATCTCGCAACATTAGTAGTGCAAAACCAAAGCCAGTAAGCCACCACAGCCGGTTCTTCACGAATCCTAGGTTATTTGAAATGCTGTCATTGGTCATTTGTAAACATCATCCACAACATTTTTTCATTGACACCTTATCGATTTGTTAAATTTATAAATTTAGCTAATTAAACATATGCGTGCCCAATGAACGAGAAATATTCATAGTGGCCACCATTAACAACGCTCAAGGTACAGTGACCACCATTCGCATAGTGCCCTCACGTAATTTTCAATTCTTGGCGACCTTCAGTTAAGATAGCAGAATACATCAGAATAAATGTGAAGTGACGTACTAGTCACTGCACGTTTGCCAGTATTTCACATCACTTGCCAAGAAAAAGCTCCAAGGTATCTTTTAAAATAACAATGGGATAAACATTTTTACTGGCTTTCCAGTCGGTGGCGTCGTCCAATATTTTTAATAAGCTCAATTATTTGGGCTTATTCGCAGTTCCGCCATATAAATAAAGCCAGTGCAAAACGGCAACTGATATTTAGTTCACTGAACAATGGTTTATTAAAATTTTTGGACTCGATCTGTGCAAGTCATGACATGGATATCGTTGCAGCTAACAAAATTTCGGAGGTTTGTGGTTTTGTCGAACATTTAATTATGACCACAATTTGGCCGCTAAGGTTGACTAAATATGGAAGTTTACATTTTTGGTTTGCTTTTTGTGGCAGCAAGAGCTTGATTTTGGGTAGTGTGGCCGGGCAGAAAATAGTGTAGCCTGAGTGCATAGTTGAGTGACAGTTGTGGGTGCCATTGGATATTTCTGACCAAGAAGCTTCATGAAAGCAAGCAGATCGTTTGTCAGTGTGCCACACTATCAAGCCTGTAACCGGGCACGGCGAATGTTCGAAATAGACATAGAACATAACATGCACAGCGTTCGCTCATTAATCGACGCAGATGCACCACTAGGGCGTAAAAACGAGAGCTAAAATTTATGCCGAAACTGATAAGTTACACGCTGAGCAGACTGTGCGACCTTATTCATTCATTGCGGCTTTCATTCCCGACTGCTCCATGAAATGAGCGCCAGTTCAACTCGTCTTTAGCTAGTCCGCAGATACAGCAATGCACAACATCATCATCAGCCTATTTCATGTCCACTGCAGGATGAAGGCCTCTCCCTGCAATCCCCAATCACCCCTGTCCTGCGCCAACCGATTCCAGCTAGCGCCTGCGAATTTAATTTCATCACCCCACCTAGTCTTCTGCCGTTCTCGAGCTTCCCTTCTCTTGGCACCCATTCTGTAACACTAATGGTCCACCGGTTATCTAACCTACACATTACATGACCTGCCCAGCTCCATTTCTTTCTCTTAATGTCAATTTGAATATCAGCTATCCCTGTTTGCTCTCTGATCCTCACTACTCCCTTCCTGTCTTTAGACATTATGCCTAACATTTTTCGTTCCATCGTTCTTTGAGCAGTCCTTTTATAAACACTTTTATAAAACATTCGTAATGCATAGTATAGCATAAAACGATTTTCATTTTCTTGTGGCCTCGTTACAGTTATGCCACTAAACACAGCCACACTCCAACGACGCTAATGCAGAAACGGATTGCTTAGGCTTGGATTGCAGTGTTAAGCGCTGTCACCAACGCATGTTTATGGCTGTGTGGTTGCCAGTGCACATGCACATGCTGCTAAATTTGGCAAGTTCATTCGAAATGAGTGTTTTGGCACAGGTTGGTGCAGCTCAATGGTTTGGAGCAAAAGTTGGCGCAACTGGCGAAGCACTTCCCTTCCTGTTCGCTGTTTCGAACATTTCGTTCCGAACATTTCATTTGAGGTGTTTGCCTGTATCGCTGCTCACGGTGTTAAGCATTTGCCCAATATATTGGACATTACAAAGATGGGTGCAGTGGCCATGGAAAAACCGATGACCTGATGGAAAACCTGTTTTCGTTTGCTCTGGGACCTGTTCTGCAATCTGGAAGGCGTGATCTACGTGCGCTTGTTTCTTGCCAAAGCAGGAACTTTGAAAATGGCGAAATAGGAGGTCCACCGAAGCGTGAGCTTTGTCACAGCGCTCATTGCAAAAATAAGTGAATTTGTGGGTACGTATGTAAGGGACAATGTATTTTTAAGCATTTCTTAGTATTTGGGATGATTAAAGGAATATGTACAAACTGGGTGCTGAGTGCAATACAGTCTTTGGAGTAGCAGTAATGTCCAATATATTGGAGACTGCTGTGTCTACCTGCAAATATTCAAAACACTATAAAATGTGGTTTAATGGTTTTCTTGAAACCAAAATAGCTTAATTTAAAGATATGAAATAAATCTGTGACACAAAATGCACTCCCGAGCCTCAGGAGGATAGTAATTGAATAAAATTATATCGAAAGTGTGCCTGTTCTGCAAAGCAGCGCCCAGTACTAAAAGCACTTCTTGTTGGGCTAGTTGGTAGCTGTTCATTATAAAATATAAGGACGCCAAATAAACGGACACACACAAGAGAAGAGAACAGGACAGGGCACCACTCGCAACTGTTTCATTCACAGAACGCAGGCATATATATACCGTCAGTCAACACATGCACACAGAGCAAACTTTCATTCACGTATCTAATCAAACATTCATGACACACAACACTCAAGAAACCTCATCTCGGCCTTATATAATGATATCGCAGTTTCGCTAACGCACAAGCTGCCTTTCTTGCCTATGTGATAGGCTTCAACAAGTTCCCTTGCTCTAGTATCATTACTTCGGGCAAGAATCCGCACATCGTCCATCGCACATCGGGACCTGTACCTCACGCACAGCGTGAGGGACAGGTCCCGATGTGCTTAGGCAGACTTGGGCCCTCGGCACCTCGGCAAGAGGTGAGACCGGTGGCTGTGCTGTATGTGCACAAGGTGGCCCACAATCTGAAGAAGGTAGTGAGCAGATATGGCGTCCCGCTTGTGTTTTCAGCCCCAAGGAAGTTCGGAAGCCTTTGCTCCCAAATCGCCAAAAGAAAAGAAAAAAGTACTGAAAAAGGCTGTGGAACGAAACATGGGTGACCTTTCATGAAGTGTGCCGAAGGGGTTGTCTACGAGATCCCCCTTTCGTGCGGTCGTTCCTATATAGGTCAGACCGGGCGCTGTGTTAATGAGCGTGTCAAGAAGCATGAAAGAAATGTTGAGCAAATGAAACCATTTTTCTCAGAATTTGTCTCTCCTCTGCCTCTGCCACCATGTTGCTTCATGGGCTCCGGAGCATTTTGCTCATTTCATGGCGTGAGTTTCACAGGAGTCTACCTGATGAGCACTACCACATCTTTGGCACGACGTAGGATTCTTACATACAGCACTCACGTGGCCCAGTTTTAAACACTTGTGACACTGTAACGGTCGTGGCACATATGGGCAGCAAGCAGTAGTTCGGTTCTGCTTCAGTGTACATTGGCTAGGTGCCTTCCAAACTGCAGAGTCACCATTTGTGATCACATCAATAGCAAGGGCAGTTTCATCCGCAATGGCTGCGGCAAACAGAAATTTCATTTTGACTCGGAGCGCGCATTGGCCGCATGGCTCCTGAACTGGGTGGTCACCATTCATGATCGCATGAATATTGGCGGCGGTTTCGTTCGCAGCAGTTGCAGCAAGCAGTAGTTTTTTTTTCACTCAATGCGCGTGGATCGTGGGCTTCAGAAGTGCTTAGTCACCCTCTGTGATTGTGTTGATAGCAATCGCTGTTTCGTCCGAAATGGCTACGGCAAATGGTAGATCTGTTTTGACTCAATGTGACCGTTTGTTGCAGCCATCTATGATTACATCGACAGTGACCACGGTTTCAATCACAGTAGTTCTGGAGAGCAGTAGTTTTGTTTTGACTCAGCACAGCATCATAAACATGGAGGAAGCTGTTGGGGTCAAAAATTCATTCTACCGCGGCCGGCATGCTGGCATCAAACCCGCCAGCTACACTGCAATGGATAGGCGATCTATTGCTGACCAGCTAACTGGCGAAAAAATAATTCGCACGTGCCCGTCACAGTGTAAAGCATGTCTTCGATGAAGATGCAGGTCTTGTGTCACGGCCACACTGCAATGAAAGTTGCGAGGCCTTTGCCACTGCGAGCACTAATCAGTTGCAAGATGAAGAGAATTACAACTTACATACTGCTTTTGTACAAAATAAAAACTGGATTTGCTGATACATTCAGTAAATAAAAGTGTCTCGACGTATAAACATTTGTTTATTGTTTTCTTGATACCCTCAATAATTCGACATTCGGCTAATTCAGAAATTTCCTTGGTCCAGTGATATCCGAATTAATGAGGTTTTACTTTATACTGACTCCGTGGCTAGCCGACGTGCGGAAGCTGTTCACTGATACGGTGCAGTCCACTTATAACGATACTACATACAGTCAACGACTGAATTTTCGCATGCCCAAATTTTCGGACATGCCTGATATTTCGCACGTCTTCGCGGCACCGCCACGAGCCCCATAGAATCAATGTATAAGGATATCTGAAGTTTCGGACCCTCAAACCCACCGCCGTCCGCCGTCCAATTTTCCGGACTTTTTGACGCGACGGAAGGTCCTTTGGCTCCTCGCGCAGCGCCCTTGCGAAGGAAATCGACTTGTAGCCGAAGCATATCACCGCTTTGAACTACAACTAGCCGAATCTAGCCGTCACACACCAATATGGTCTGGCCACGCTGGCTATGTTCATCGCCGCAACTGGCCGCACTTCCGCTTCCGGCGGAGTTTCCGGAGCGGCGCTATTTCGTTTGTTTGCGCAGGCCATGTTTTGGCTAGCGTGGTGTGTGGTTGTGCTGTTGTGTCAAGTGTGCTCGGCGACGCTAGGCCTAGGTGCTTCGACGCTCGTCAGCGAACTCCACTGTTCGCAACTTGAGGATTTCGCTTGCCTTCGATGGCCCCCCACTCCGTCTTCGTCATACTCGCCGATGGCATCGAAGCGTGGAAAGCAGTACCATACCCACGGAAATAACTTTTGAACTGTTTGTTGACGTTGACAACGAGCTCAACTTCTGCGTAGAACTGACTGACGAGGGAATAGTTCGTCAGGTTGTGGGGGATTCAGAAGACTCCGATGTTGAAAATGAGGAGCCAATGCCTGCGCCGCCTACAAGCGCCGAGTTGACGCGAGCACTGTTGACTTTTTCATCGGTGTACTGTGCTGACATGACCCTTGCTCAGATTGAGGCGAATAAGATCGCATGCAACCGAAACGCCGTCCAAACAACAATAAACAAGTTCTTCAAGCCACTGCAGCAATAACACTGGCCGCCCGACGATGCACATGCACATAATAAACCGGCAGTTGGCTGCATACAGAGTTTTTGAATGCCTCTTTTTATAGCACCTTCATTGATGCTTTGGCAGGGTTTCGGAAGATTGGCACTTTGCCCTTTACCTCTAGATCCAAGAAAAAAAGAAAAAAGGTGCGGCTTTTTTGCATGCAGTCACTTTTTCAGACTGCCTGAATTTTCGGACGTTTTTACGAGCCCTAGAGGGTTCGAAAAATCGGTCGTTGACTGTATAACAATATATCGGGTATAACGAACGATGAGTCGACTTCAGAGTACAGGCGAACCCACCTATAACGATACCGGTTTTAACACTACTATATCGGTTATAACAATGATAAGCTGCTGCACCGTCACCTTTTGTACGTTTTGCATGATGAAATAACCCGCTTACTACAATGCCCTGATGCCGCATTATCGGTTATGACGATGAAGTCTGGCTGCTCGGTGTCCGAGCCAAAAGGTAATGAAATGCGAAATCCTTGAAAAGAAAAAAAGAAAACGAGAAATTTGTACTGCTGCACGATGGCGTGCTGCTCGAACGGCCACCGCGCGCCTCTTTCCCGTCACCCTTCCACCCCTCCGAACACGAATAGGCTGCGCCCATAACTCTACGCCACGCCACCCTCCGAAACATGAATGGACCGCGCCAACTGCGCTGCTCGCATCTTGCTCGCTGACCCCTCATTCAGCGCAGTTCTGCAAACAGTGTAATTGCCCGTGTTCATCCTTGTTGGTTGCGTTCAACTCGCTACTGGCCACGTGGTTTCTCAGCCTCTTTTGACTCGCTGCCGAAACGGAAGATTACTGACCCATCCGCTGACAACTGGAAATGCACAACGTTGCCGGTGAAAAGAAAGAGCACGGCTATGGATTTGGAAACTAAGTGCTTCTAACCGATGAGGCGATCGTTGTGAACGTGCTTGCATCAGATAGCGACGGCACCGACAGCAGCGATGATGCGGTGGGGCAGGCTGCCTCAACGTTGTTCTCACAGGAGGCCCGGCAGATGATTCAGTCCCTCCATGGCTTTGTTTTCACGAGGAACCTTCCACTGCACTACGTGGAGCACCTGGATACCTTGGAGAAGGATGTCGACAAGGCTGACAGACATAGGGTTTTCTTGTGCAATGCAGTGCGACGTACATGGTGAGTTGCTTGTGGTGATCTCGCTTCAGCGTTTCTTCTGGATTTCTCAAGCTGGCAGGCTGCTGCGACAACCTCCTCGCATTTTTTAGAAGGCCCCTTTTGGGCCCACCAAAGCGCCGCCTCGGCAGTGCTCGCATATCGCTTGCCACCTGTGACCCCTCTTTGCAGTTATAGCAGTGCCATTCTTTAATGCCAACAGCCACTTACACGTGATTGCAGTGCCCAAAAAGCAGTTATACCGGTGTCACAGGTACACTTCCGATCGCTATTGGGACCGATCTGGATCGAAATTCTCGACTTTCTCGTGCATTTTGTGCAAAGGAGCCAATCACGACCAAGAAATTTGATCCGGATCGGGCTTGATTGCGATCAAAAGTGCGCCGTGTGACACCCTATTAAACGAGTGATCACAGTCAGCAGCCGGATGGAGGAAGGTGGTGGGGAGAGACACTGGCCTCCCCGCCATTGTAGTTTGCTAAGATCAGCTCTGCCATCCTTCTATTTTGATTTTTTCATGCAACCCGGCTTTAACAATGGAATTTCTGTGGCATTTGAATATTGTTACAAGTGGTTTCGACTGTATCAACTTATGCATTAGGGCTATGAGAAAAAACTCCATATACCGTGTTTACTCGAATTTAGCATGCACTTTTTTTCTGATAAGATGTGCACAAAATTGCATGCGCGTTATAATCAAGTATGACCCTACATCTGCATTACCGTATCGCCATCGACCTTTCAAAATGGCCGCATCGTTCATGCTTCGAGCTACAGTGAACTAGAATACATTCTAGTTCACTATACTTCGGGCCCAGCTGCCGTAGTTTACTCCATGTGCTGTAGTACGTGTGCTTAGTACACCATCCATCTTCTCATTTTCTGCATTTGCTCTATCAGTATGATAGTGCTGACTGCAAAGACACGCAATGCCGCAATTAAAAGAAAATTGATCATGTGTGTGGTGACAGACAGAAATTGGGCCGCACCACAAGCGTTTAAGCCCAAACCCCAAGAGCGGGACTTTGTGCGCGACAGCGACGAGCGATGGCTTCGCGCGACGGATCGGGCCGTCACTTGAACAGATCGCTCGATCTTGTCGCGTGATCGCTCGGTTCTGCAAATCTAGAATTTGTCACTCATCGCCTGGAAGTGCTATGAGCGTCTAGCCAATAGTAAGCAGCCGGAACGGGATGTACATTAGTGACGTACTACCGGTTTGCACACGTGCGCGCTTCTCAGTATACAAACGGAACGAGCAAACTACCAGATTTTGATATGTAAACAAAAGAAACCTATTGCAAGACCTTCAGAAATACTTTATGTTGTTTTGTACAGCCAAACAAATCAACTTAAATAATTATAGCACGTGCCATGCCAGGTTTGGCGCTAACTCGATCCCCTAATACCGGAAATACTGGAGAGCTGTCGCGCGAACTTCTGGGCGACGAGCGAATGCGACAGCCGTCTCCACCGCATCGCTTGTCGCTGTCGCGCAAGAAATCACTTGCATGGGGTTCATACTTTAGAGTTGCCGAAACTTGCGTGTGGGACTGGCAAAAACAGGAGAGGTGGTCTACTCCGATAGCTGCTGCGCATGGCACGGCCGCGCAGCCCCCAATCTTCAAAGCTATCTGCGATGGAGACAGAGTCTACGCATCTAGGCACACCGCACTGTGTTCTCATCGCTTAGTTTGCGTTGAAGTGAGAAGCCGCACAAAGGTCAATTCGATCTCTCCTACTACCGTACTTCCTCACTCCAGCATTTTGATAAAGAGTTCTTGCCGTCATTAAGTGAGACGTGTTCAGTTAGTAGGCGAATGTTTAAAAGTTTATATGGCTGATAAAACTACTATCCTTACTTTTCGTATAGCTGTCTACTAATTTGCCATCGCAATCGATGCTTCGCTTTTGTTTTGTTTTTCGAAATGAGAGGAAGTTGTATTTTGGTATGAAAGAATGAGATGCACGGTAGTGTAAAGGGCTTTTCTGTCTTTAGGTCACGGCAAACAGGTGCACGTTACAATTGAGGGGAGATTTTCCCCACCCTTTTTTTGGGTCGCTGAAAACGGGTGCGTGTTACAATCAAGGGCGCATTACAAACGAGTAAATAGAATATAACGATATGTTATTCACCGCGTATTGGATATAATGATCAAAATTCTGCCGTTTGGGCGGTGTTTTTCATGCAGAATAATCCTGAAATGTGCGTAAACCCCCCTCCCATGCGTGAAACCCTCTATGCGTGAAATCAACACGGTGGCAGCCGCTAACATTACCAAACTCTGGGATTGTGTCGCTACTGGCAATAAAATAGGTGGTGCTTCAATGGAGGAGTTATTGAGGCGATGACAGCAGCGGCAGTGACGACGAGATTGACAGTGGCCAGTCTTTGAAACTAACTACAATCTTTGTGCACTGTCACTGACGGAGTCGCTCACTGATTCCATGCACGCTAAATTATAGCCGCCAGTGTTCGTGCAGCCACTGGATGCAATGCACAGTGTGGTTGTGAACCTGAAACTTCCACGAAAACAAGTGTAGATTTCTGACTATTTCAGCACGCCTAACGTTTGACACGCTGTTTAGAGGTATACCGTATTTACTCGCATAATGATCGCACTTTTTTGTCAAAAATATTTTCACAAATTCAGGGGTGTTATCATTATGTGGGTTACATTTCCCACGAAAAGAAAGATTTTCTTTTTTCATCCCGCATTTGCTACGGGATGACAAGCAGGATGCTGCCGCTGTCAGTGTGGAACACCAAAACAAAAATGGCGGCCGGCAGAGCAAGCCGAATGCGATTATTTTTCTTCTCGTGAGTACATTGTGCACATTGAAACAGTTTCTTCCACATCAGTAATGAATAATATTGTTAATATCAGCAAGTTTGCACCAATAACGTAGCCATGTCCACTTTGAGGGGACAGAAACAGAGATGGGCGCTCTTAGCTGCCAGTGACATAGAAACACATGGCGGGCATGCTGCGGAAACTGTGGCATTTGTTTTCACTACTATCCTAATATAGCACATCTCCGCTAAGGGTGGGCGAATATCTTCGCTGCGCTACAAGCGTCGGCGTATGAATAGGGTACACTTCTAACATATCAGTGTAAACGTGGCCACTATCGTTGCCGCTCGCGATTTGTTGCATGCCCATGAGTGGAGACGAGAGGAATTGAAAGGCGCCGTTTATGTTGTTGTTGTTGACCAAAACCATTATGAAGCCTACAAATAATAAAGCCGAGGCAAGTTTGGTTGTAGCTTTTTTTTTTTTTCATGAAAGTGCCGAAAGTGGTAAAAGGAATGAAATGGGGCATCTGCTTAAGAATGTTGGGTGCGTGCAGACCGCTTGGTATGTTTTCAAGAGTCATTCGCGTAGCATTCGACAGATGGTAAGCGTGATCATCATTAGCTAGGCTTGGCACACAACATATCGCTGTGACAAGTTCATGGTGCGATCATTACACGGGAAAGAAAAAAAATCTAATTTTAACGACAAAATTCAGGGGTGCGATCATTACGCGAGTGCGATCATTATGCGAGTAAATATGGTAAATAAATGCTTCACTTTTCACAGCCTACTTTCTACAACGTCGATTTTTTAAATTGAAAGTGGCAAATTTGGTTTCGGAGCTACGAAGGTATGTTTGGCAGCTTTTTTTTTTTTCTTTTACGGCATTCCAGATATAGAGATGATTAGTTATAATGATCGCATTTTTCATTCTTGATATCATTATAAGAGGATTTCACTGTACATGAGAACAGTTTACAAGTAAGTTTTTTTAAGACGACCCAGGTGCTGGTTCTCTACAGTCTAAATCGTACGCCACTTCCAGGGAGCGGTAATGGTGGTTTTTTTTTCAGTTTAGGTATGAAAAAGATCAAACATCAAACGTTTTGCGCACACCCACTCAGATTTCAAGCATAAAACTTTCCACGTGTATGTCGAAATTATCTGAAACAGGGCTTTTCATGCTATCCAGAATTTCGTTGCAGTTGGCCTTTAAGGCTAAAAAATTCCTGCCCATTGATGCCAAATCATGGGACAGCCATCCTGTGAAGCTACTCAGTGCAGCAAACTTTTAAGGGGCTGCTCCTTTCCTTTCCATAGAGTAAGAATAAATGGCCGATTGAATGATTCTAAATGCATTTGCTATGGTCCTTCGTTCCTCTCCATTATGCCATTGTTCTCGTGTCACTGCCACCATTTTCATACTGCCTCTACATATTCACCTTCCCTGTCACCATATGGTGCATAAGAACAAGGCATTGCCAACCACAGTCACTATAAATCGAACTCATGCCCTCGCGGCAACGTGCAGTTTGGGAGTCAGACATGCTAAACCATCAAGCCATAGCGCAGCTGCTAGACAATTTGTGCAAGGTTTTGTGTGCTACATAAACTGTGGGAGTGGCAGCGTCTATGGATGCATTTTGGGCACCATAGCAGGCTAATGTAGAGGACAAAGGTGACATGCGCATCACAAGAAAGAAGAAGTTGCTCTTGAGAAGATGGAGGTCTCCATAGTGAGAACCTGCAGCTGTTGCGTTAAATGAGTTTAGAGCTGGAGGAATAGCTGAAGTGTGCCGTTTTTTCTCCTTCCTTAATTCTGGAGCACACTTTGTTGGTGTGCCACATACATGATAAAAACAGTAAATGAATGCACATTGATTTTGCAAAAACAGACATGCATGCCGCAATTATAACAGACTGCGAACGTCTGCTGACACTGGTGCCAACATAATTTGGCATGGACTCTCATCTGCACTTCCCTATGCTGAGATAATTTAGGGAAATTTTCCAATGTTTCTCAAAGAAAAAGTCCTTTCGTGTGTTTTTCTTTATCCATCTTCCAAATTTGCAGAAATTTAACATCTGTACTCATTCACGAAGTTCTGCTATAGTCACACTTAACCATTTTATGTTTATTTGGGTATACTGAGGTTGCTTCTAATCTGCATCTTACATGCAGCTAAAGGTTTTGAGTTTTTGGGGAGCACTGAGACCAAAAATATAAAAGTGCACTCAGTAGCTAAAGTGCAATCATAGTAGTAATAGTAGTAAAGTGCATTTATAGTAGTGGTGTTAAACTACACTACTAAGTGCACTTAGCACTTAGTAGCTAAACATGCCAAAGAGCCAAGTACCTTCAAGTTTCATGCCTGTCCTAAGACATTTGTCGAAACGGCAGGCAGGACACTTCTTCCGTGTGGCCACAGCAACAGGGCAGGCAGCTCCTCGGAGGCAGACGTAGTGCTTTTTGTTCTGCACTGTGCGTTTGAAGAAGCCCTTGCAGCTCTCACAGGAAAAGATACCATAGTGGAAGCCAGAGATACGATCCCCACAAATAGGGCACGGTCCACTGAGCAGCTGCTGTCGTGAAACACCACCAGGGGCTTCCCCTAGGGCCCCCAGCGGGTCACTTCCGGCACCTTCAGCTGAGGGGCGCCGAGTTGGGCTGGACAGGTCGGATGCATTCGACTCGTCTGATGCACTTGATGCCACTGAGGCACTGGAAGCTGCAACAATAGCGCACGCACATTAATAATAATAGAGAGCAGCTGGGATGTGCAAATGCCAAATAGTAGATATTAAACTGAATATTGAATATGAGAACATTTCTCCCAAAATCTCATGCTTAGAAATTCTGTGCAGCAAAACACAGTGCTGCACATTCTCGGTAGTCTCCTAGCATTGCATAACACAAGAATGCAGCAAATTATCAGTAACTTACGTATAGTAAAACCTCGTTAAACCATACCCGCTTAAACAGTAGTTTCGTTTTAAAAGTAGTAAAGTCAAATCCCCGACTCAGCAGCCATTGAACATAATGCGTTTTGTATCCGCATAAACCGTACCAGCTTATTGAGTACATATCGGTTAAAACGTAGTGTTTCCACTTTTCGTCGTGCAAACACGGCGATGCATCACCTCCCTCGGGTGGCCCAGCAGAACAACAAGCCTCAGAGATAAGAACAACGGCCTCCAAGTGCCCTGTGCATTTGCACGGAAGCCACATCAACATCAACATCATTTCGGCGCCGTGCCAGAGAGCGTTGTGGCGTCGTGCAAACAAGGACTCGCGTCATGCTGAAGCTCGGATAAAAAAGGCGCCGGGCACTCAGCATAGAAGAAAAATTAGACATTGTTCGTGCTATCGAACGTGACACGAAGAAGTCGGCGCTGGCACGCGACAGGGATCTACTGTTGACTACAGTGTCTGGCATTTGGAATGCGAAGAAGTTGCTCGGCAGCGCTGCTGTGACCGCGAAGAGATGTTGGCTACGAGGTTCAGCTTTTCGCCATCGTTGTCTCTGTTGTAGCCGAAGTGCTAACTAGCAACAGTGATGAGGACGACATGAAAAGCACCAGGACGGGCGATTCAGGCCCGACAGTGGCAGAAGCTGCGTGTTATGTCAGCCTGCTGAATGCGATCGTCGCAACGAGAACAGCAACCCGCAATGAAAAAGGTGCCCCACGACTTCTGCAGCGCTACCGCCCGTGTGCATGGAGAACATGCAACACCAACGAGGAATCTGCCATGCAAGTGTTTGCCGAGAAGAGGGGGCTGGCTGAAAAGCTGGCTCGCAGCTTCAGTGAGTTTGAGGCAGCGGTCGTTGCTGCTAGGCCGCCGCGGCATCAACTAAAGATAACACTTTTGTCGTGCAAAGTGAATAAATACTGCATGTTCTCTCCCCTTTCATCGCACTCTCTCTGAGTTCCGTTTTTGACAGGTAAGTGGGCGATCTCATGCTATTTCGGTTAAGCAGCACTACCGTTTAGTACATACTTTTTCCGAGCTCCGGCCAACTACAGTTTAACGAGGTCTCACTGTACATAAAAATCAAGATACGCAGTGCAGTTTACTCTTAATAAAGGGAACTCCAAATTTGTATGCCAGCACTGATTACAGCTCAGTTCTTGTATATGAAGGTCTGTAAAATATTTTTGTGTCAATAGAATGTCTGTTGTATAGAATCAAGTGCTTTTCTATCTCTAAAGCAAAAGAATTGGTGACTTCATGTTGTATTGAATACCAAAAGGGTTCTCAGTTTAATAGTGGACCTGTATTTGGTGGCAATCTTATATTGCATAAAATGTTTTTGCTTTCCAGTTTTCCTCCAAAATACAGAAAGACTTTCCAATTGTTGTGGCAGTTGGATTAAATTAAGGCGACTTCGTGTGGCAGACTAAAGTGCAGTCCGTGCATCACATGACTCATCAATCCTTCATGCGATGCCAATTCACTCCACATAATGCCAAATTGAACATCACTAATTCGAATAGGTGATATATGAGTATTCACTCACCTCCTAAAAAATAGCCTTCCATGACCCTTCCAAACTATATATTACACTTCCATTAATTCAACTCTGGCTAATTATATTTTTTCATTAATTTCCTCCAACCGAAGGTCCCGGCCGGTGCCCATGCATTTCTATGGGCCCAAACATTCTTTATTTCGATCCTAACATGGCCTTCGCCGGGTAATTTAAACTTGACCAGTTGGCATGCCTGACCCCTATGGCGACCCCAATAGCGAACCCTTTAGTGGCAGCATCTGTGTTGGCGGAACTTAAGGGAGAGTGAATTACACACATCAGCTCTCATCGAAAGTATCTATTCTGGGCCCACGCTAGGAAGATTTTCAAGCAATAACAGTACCTCACAATGCCTGATTATGGTATTCAGCCAAATATAATGCACCTATTTCCCTCCCCAAATACTGGGCTGAAAATTGCCAGAGCGATACAAATAGATATGAAACCAAAACCGCCTTTGCTATGTTTGCATGCTTTACCGCATAACACAGATGTATTGCGGCGAGACTAAAAAAAACCGTGCGGCGAAGCTGACATTAGGAAACCGGCCACCATTGTGTAACACATGAGACCCTTGCCTGTTTTTCTTGCTAAAAGATAGGGCGCGCGTTAGGCTTCCGCTTTGTTTAGGAGCTTTATTTGGATTTCTACGTTAATCTTCTACTTTGGACACATGCAAAATGGGTGCGTATTTGATTCAGGGGCATGTTAGATTTGGGCAAGTACGGCCAAATTCATCAGCAGTGTGTTCTGGCAGAAGCAACGACCACAAAAATTCACTCCACATTTTAGACCAGGTGCATTCAAAACCATATACCAGCAGTTTGACAATATTGTTGCCACTAACTTTCAGAAAGTTGACCCTAATTTGCATGAAGTCTCATTGATGACAAAAAGAACCTGCGAATTAAGTTCCAGATGCCGTGAGACAAGAACACAATCCAGGAAATGGCATCAACATACCAACTCAGTGTGTACACGAAGTTACATCTTCATCCACGTGTTTTTGCAAACGAAAGTTGCTTTTGCCAGAGCAAAAGAGAGGGAGGGGACATTCAAATTCTTCACGTCAATAGAGATGATGATGATGATGTGTAGTTTTTTTTTTTTTGTACAAGAGCCAGGGATGGCCAAAGAGCGCCAAGAAATGGTGTGGGCGAGTCTATGATACGGTGAGTGACAACTGTCAGATGTATTGTGGCTGTATAGAGGCCTAAGATATTCCCTGCATGTCATGTAAAATATAAAAATATTAAAATAATGTCAAGAATGAGTGATGTGGGCAATGACCATAAAATATACTTGAGAAAGAAATAACATGAAAAAATGCGCCGCTTCCAGTAGCACTACAGCCTTGCCAAGACCCATGCGCGCAAGGGCCTTGAGGCACGTGCTCTACAAAACAGTATGCTTGCAGCAATGCCCTCTACGTAGAGGGACCGCTACGAATCTCTCAGGATGTCGACATGCAGCACATCATTCAAAAAGTTAATTGCCCTGGTCTCAAGCAAAGGTTCTGTTCCAACAATGTCGGATGTAAGGGAATCTGTAGTCTGTATGCCAAAGGAAAGTGCTTTTTCCATTCTGCATCTGCTTCCCGGCACTCCAGCAAGATGTGGGGTACGGTCAGCCTTTCACCACATGTGCCATAGAGGGGAGGTTCAGCGCCAGTCAAAAGGTTTGAATGGGTACCGCACGTGTGCCCTACTTTGAGGTGACAAAAGAGGACGCCAGATCGTTCTGACTTTGTTAATGCTGGCCAGTTCCCTAGAAAGGGCTTAATTGCATGAAGCTTATTCAATGTTCGCACATTCCACAAGTGTTGACAATAGCTTCCGAGTTTCTTGCCTAGGAATGGCTTCAAGTCTGTGGCAGGAACGGGTATGGATGGATTGCTAGGTTTTGTTGCTATGGAGGTTGCTATTTTATCTGCAAGCTCGTTACCCTCTATACACTTGTGTCCAGGCACCCAGCGTATTACAATGGTTAGATGCACACATATTGCAGAGCAGTGAATAGAGGTCGTTGATTACAGGATTTTAATGTTTTCATAGAGATTGCAAAGTTTTGACAACACTTAAAGGGACACTAAAGGTTACTATGAAGTCAAGTTAGAAGAGATAAAACAACGCTCTAGAACGTCTAAGGTGTCAATATAATTGCGAACAGAGCTTCAGTAACCAAGAAATTGAGGTAAATGCATGACACGATTTGAGACCCCCCCCTGTGACATTCCGGTACTAGACCGATGACGAAGGCACTCATCATAATTTATGTCACTAGTACTCAACTACTCATATTAAAAAGATCATTTCATTAGGTTATAAGATGGTAGAAAATGCTACCTGTCTACTTCTATTCGATTCTAAGAAAAAATAACATTTTGACGTTGCCCTTCAGTAGTATGGGTGGGCGAAAGGTTTCGTTCTCGCTCGACTCTGCGCGCTCGACTATCCGCCGCGCGCGCTTTGGAGTTTCAGTTGTTTCGTTATTGCATCGTGCTGTGCTGGTTCTGCTGGCTCGCGAAACTTGCATTTGGAACAAGCAGCGAGAATGCTACGTCCATGTGATGTCGTGGGATGCGCGAACGGTCCGCGGAACTTGGCCAAGGGCAGTTGCAGCGGCAAATCCAACATTACTTATCATGGTGTGCCAATGAGTGAACCTCTCCGTTCGAAGTGGTTAAGCGCCGTACCTCTGCCACAGCGCATTGGCAAAGAGCCGAAAAATCGTATAGAGTGCTCGCTGCACTTTCGTCCAGAGGATTAAGAGTTCAACGCCGACTTACTGAAGTCGTATGGAGTGTGCCTTTCAAAGCAATGCTTTCCTGTAGCGCTGTTCCGTCGGTCTTGCCTGCATTCTCCGAAGTGCAAGAACAACTGCAGGTCGAAGGTGGGGTGGTGAGTGCGGCATTTGGTTTTCACGAAGGAAAAGCTACAAATGTACGAATATGTACAGCCATGACACAGTTGCCATCATGGTAGTACGCAACGACGCCGACGGTGCGAGCCCTTAGCAGCAGGTCACGTTCATCAGTGCTTAAATCGCTGAAGTCAAGCCCAGCATTGCGAGCCAATGTGTCGTTGTCAGGGTCGTTCATTGCAACGAGCTTCAAAGATGGCGTCATAAAATAAAGAACCAGCTTATCGTCGCGCACTTTTCCTTCCGCTAGCCACCATAGTTCCGTTTTCGTGCTGCTGTCGGCTCTGTCTTGGCTCTGTTACTGGCCGTGCGTTTGCCTTTTGCGCAGAAAAGCCATACCGCCGTCTGCGGGCACCGTTTTACTACAGTGTGCTAGAATAGGGGTAGTGGGCTCAGATGACGGCTCCGCATGAGGCCCTTGATGTCGCCTCCGAGAGATGGCGCTACAAACATTTTCACCTGAAATGTTTTGCAGTCCTGCGCCTACGCTATGCGAGTTCTGCGGGTTATTTCACCGCATAGCGTAAGTTGTTGCTATCTGTATTACCGGAAAGGCGTCAATTCGCATTTTGTGCAATATATTAAAAAAAAACTTTATCATTGTGACTGCGACGGCTCGGGAGGCGTTATCGATGACCTCGCGAGTACCGTATTTACACGATTGTAAGTCGACCCCTTTTTTAAAATTTGAAAGTCTGAAGTTGGGGGGTCGACTTACAATCGAAACCAAAACATGGCCCCGCCAAAAAAAAGCGATACCAACGAGAGCTACAATGTAGCTACAATTTTATGTTTGCTCTATGGCCCTACCCGTATCTTTTCTCTATACCGCGTGTTTGTTCGCTTTTCGGAAGGGTTTTTCAACATTTTTGAGAGTCTTGCAGTGCATGCAAAACTCATGGAGGGGTGTCGATAGTTGATGGAAGCGCCGCTGTTCCCATTTGCGGCGGCACCCTCAGAACGGCGGCGCTTGCGGGGAGTATCGGCAGTTCATGGAAGAGCCATTTGAAGAGCAGACACCGCTTGCGGGTGCATTGGTATTGGTTTAACTTTTTCACGCGCTCCACTTGACTGCCGGCTACGTGCTACTTCTATGCTTCCCCAGTCGTCATGAGTGCTGCAGGCCCATTAAGCTTTCGGCACTCGTTCACAGCAGCGTTCAAGAGGGCTGCCATCCTTTACGCCGAAGAAACAAATCACTGCGCAGCGGGCCGCAATTTCGATGTTTCTAAACAGATGGTGCGAGAGTGGCGACTGCAGCGAAGCGAAATTTTCACCCTGTGGCGGCAAGTGAGAAATTTCCCACGTGCCGAAGCCTGGACGCTTTCCGGAGCTGTAGGCTAAGCTTGCGGCGTACGTCGCTGAAATGCGTGATCGGTCCCTGCCATTGAAGTGCGACGTGGTCATGAAACAAGCCCGGACCTTCGCCTTAATTTTAAGGTTCTGCTCCGCCGTGAGTACGAGTGGCTGGCGGCAGAAGACTGCGAAATTACGCCAACCGGACCTGTCAACAGAGTCTCCCTGACGGCTGCGTGTGGTTGGGTGCATTTGGCGTGGGCTGCTGTTCTGCAAGATGTCCTGGTGCGGTCGTTTGCCAAATTTGACATTTCGCTGGACCACGACACGCTGTGGGACCGCAGCAACTATGACGATGGCAGCACTAGTGAAGACGAATCCAGTGACCATGTCAGCTACTAATAAATTTTCGTTATCGAATGCGCGCTCGGGTTTTTTTTTTTTTTTTTTTTCGGTCATGCAATATGGGGGGGTCGACTTACATTCGAGTCGACTTACAATCGTGTAAATACGGTACATAAATTTGGGTGCTGGTTCGCCACCAAAGTGGGCAGCTTGCAGTAGTTTGTAGCAGTTACTGTGACGATAATGTTAGCGCGATGATTTGTTTTATCTACATCTAGTACCACTAATCACCGTGTAACCGTCGACTGCGGTCCGCTAAGGCCAGCATCGAGCGTGCGCCGCTCTCTTTAGTAGTGGACCGTTGCCCAAGCTGACCGCACTTGGTCAAGTTGCGGACAGTTTTCTTGCGCCATAAATGCGACGTGTGGGCACACATCGCCGGAAGGAAATATACGGCGCATATATTTATGAAAAATTATTTTCTGTAAAATATCAAAGAAGCTTATTTCTAATTGTACACAATAATTCCAGCAATGATATCAATGAGCAGGCGACATTAATTGTTCTCTGAGCGCATAAAATTGCTTTTATTTTCGAATGCACTTTCAATTTCGTACATTTTATTAGGAACAGCATTGAAACAAGAACGGTGTACAGTATTGTTGCAGGAGTGTAAAATAAGCAAAATCAGCCCCACCAAAGAATATTCAAAAAACGGCACAGATACCAAAAATATTACAAATCTCACTGTTGGTGCATGCAGGAAATATTTCTTTTCACAACAATAACAATGTTTACAAAATGAAACAAACCATTCTTTTTTCTAAGAGCATGCCTAAGAACATGGAGTAAGGCGAAATGAAAATATATATATATATATATATATATATATATATATATATATATATATATATGTTTACAATATTCCCATTAAGGTCATAGTGAATCAGACTCCTCAAGAGTTCAAGTACGGTGTTGGTTCTTTCATGCCCTTTTTCATATGGTGCACCACCACGACATATGGGCTTCATTCAAGTTGACATATAATTTGTTTTTCTTTTTTTAGATCTGCCTGTACCCTCTTCATTCAAAACAAACATAACATTAATTGATTTTTTTTAAATGGAGCAAATGTTTTAAACATGTCCTACACAGCTTTCTCATACAGGTTTACTTATTTTCCGATGCTTAGCTGCTTCCCTTCTGCTTCGTTGCTCTGAGTTGATGCCTTTCCCGAAAAAATGGAGCCGTGTAGTTAAATAGACGCTGGTAACTTTTCTTGTAACTTCAGCTGCGTGCTCATTGCAACCAATGTTGCTCATGCACCTTGCCCTCACGAGGGTGTGTATTTGGTGTGTATATCCATAATACTGTAGGCATGCAGCTCTTGCTTCTTGCATTCTGTAAACAGGTTTTCAAGCATTTAGCAATTCGCATACTGCACATGTTTGGTCAAGCTTCTTGTCTTCACGGTGTAAGTTTTTTTTTCCACTGATGCCTCCTTTCTTCGTCTTGTGGGACACTGAAAAGAGGCGCCTTCGGCGAGTCTTTCGCTCGACTATAGGACTATAGCATGTCCGGCACCCTGGTGCAAAACAGTAATTGCGCCGGCGACTAGGCATAGTTGCTTAGCGCACCGCAGAACGAGCACAAAGGATGTCCGAGGATGTTGCAGAGACAAGTCTACGAACGTTGCACTTCACAAAAACAATCAAAATCAAGTCTACTCGCATCCTCGTGTGCAGGCTGCAGCAAGCGAATGGCAGTGACGGGAGCGCACGCGCTGGCACGGGTTTTCAGGTGGAACTAGCTCCAGCGCCCCTAGCGGCCTCCGGCTCTGGCGACATGCGCGGCTTCAGCCGGAAGCGCGAGCCGCATAGGGCAGAGAGTACACTACCCAATATTCTAGTACACTGTAGTTTTACTCACCGACGGCGCAACGTTACTATAAGACCATGACGTCACCACTCCTCAATTGGAGGGCGGGCGATTTGAACTGTGCTAGAGGTACGCGGATGCTTCAGAACGCATTTTCTCTTAAAATAAGTATCTTCTGTGCATGAAACAAGCGTTTCGAGGTTTCTGGGATGGTATTTCAGCAGCCCATGTTGACTTAATATTAACCTTTAGTGTCTCTTTAAGGAATCTGTGAATATAATGGCCTTTGGGAGCTTTGCTTTCTTAATGTGCTTAATAGCCGACAGTATTGCATAGGGCTCTGCGATGAAGATGCTGGTTGCAGGGTGTAGAACATCAGATTCCGAAAACAATGGGCCAACAGCCGCGTAAAAGAAGCCGGCTTGCGACTTTGAAGTATCTGTGTAAAATTCTGGGCAGGTGTACTTTGACTGAAGCTCCAGAAAGTGCATTGGTATGTGCACATCTGGAGCGTATTTTGTTACCTCAATAGATAATGTGTCACATTCAACAAGTTGCCATTGCCATGGTGGCAACAGCTTCACTGGAGCCACTGAGACGCCCATTTCCTCACAGAGTTCCCTGAGGCGCATTGAAAAAGGCTCCCTCACTAAGGGACGATTATGGAATAGTGCAGAAGATGTCATATCGTTAACAGATGTGTAGCAAGAGTGTCGAGGGTTAGACTGTACCTTGAGGAAATATGTGAAACTGCTGTATGTTCTCTGTAGGGTAAGGGACCATTCATTAAATTCAATGTACAGACTTTCAAAAGTACATAGCGATGCTGCTCTGTGTATCTAATCATGGTATATGTGCAAACAATAGGCTTTTCAAGTTTGTAACATCCTTTGTTAATTAAAGGGGAGTGCAAATATGAAATTTTGAATTTCAAAGTGAACTTGAATAATGAAAACCCAGTGCGAATTGAACAGAATATTTTTTTAATACAGATACTATTGGTTTTGCTAACATGCAATTTGTTTCAACAACCAGACTTACGATAAAGAAAGTAAGCTTATTGTGCAGCAAATAACGTACAAGAAAACAATGCCTTCTGGTGAAAAAATTTCTCTAGTACAACACTTTGGCTTGACAGTATCATAATTGTGTGGGTGTCGTTCTCTTGTGTCCCTGTCTTTTTTGCACTGTGTTCTCCCCCCCCCTTCCCAATAAAAGAAGGATTTCCTTCAGACATCGAAAAGAGCTGCTCACTGGACACACTAGTGTCTGGTATCGGCAGGTATCTCTTCGCAAGTCGAACCATCAGTTGGCACAATGCTCCCACCACCATTCACATAGATCTTCGTTTAGGCCCAAAATTTCATCATGCAAATATCTTTTAACCTGTGGTTGTAGCAGTGAAATTTGTTGCCACAAGCAAGTGAAAGTTGGAGCTGGTTGATGAGCTTATCAAAGTGTTTTCAGAGTGCTGATGTGGAAGGAGAGAGGTTTACAGAAGCTTTTGATGTTAGGGGCATATCTGGGTTTTTTGGTGTTGAAAATTTCCTTGCTTCATATAAAGCCAGGTTTTAATGTGATAGCGTTAAGGGCCCCACGTCGCAGAAAATCTGGCATTGACGTCCAGCGTTGTTTCGGTAAAAAACATTTCGCATCATGCATGCTCAACCACACAGGCCCTCCATGAAACGCAAGGAAGTTGCTTAATTGAATTTCTCCAGGTAAAATAAGTCCGAAAAATCGTAAAGTACGACTTACATACAACATACAGACATGATAATGTCGACTTGTAATTTGAATATTTGAGAAAATATAATTCTGTTATGCAGAAACTCAAAACACAAACCCCTTTTCCAGCATTTCTACCATTGATAGAGTGGCCATGGGCTCAGAGATTTGAGCACGCCAGTGCGCGCAAATCTCAAAGGTCATAAAGCAGTGCGCTTGGTTCCTTGCAACATCTCCAGATGGCGCTTGCCTCCGCCGCATCGCAGCCCACACAGCAGGTGGCATTTCTACCAGAAAGCTCACCTTTGTACATAGTGTTTGCTGCCAGCGTTTCCCAGTAAGCATTACGATTACATAAGCTGCAGTTGCTGGGAAGCGTGAGAAGCAGTCAGGGATCTTTGAATGCTATCGCGTTCCACTCTTAAGGGTGAAGCTTAAGCGTCCTCCGAATTTTTTAATCCAGTTTGCCATTGAAGCATCTTGGTGGTACTCAACTACATTAGAACGAGGGTCTAAAAACATTGATAAGCCTGCTATTTGGTCAAATTTGTAGTTTGGTAACAGTGTTTTTAGGCACTTAGCCAGGTTAGCAGCAGAGAGAGGTTTCAACCTCGTGGCTAGTATTGTCCAGGTGCATGAAGAGGCAGCACAGTGTGGGTACCTGAGCTGATAGTGCTAGGTAGCCATAAGCACCAGCAGCAGCCATACGACTGTGACCTTTCTTACTTTTGATATGCTTTACTGCATGGTAATATACCTTACAGCAATTCATTTTCTATTCTTCACCGCATAACAGGACTGTACAGCGGTGAAGCTGACTTAGAGAACTGACAACAGCAATTTCCAGGGATCAGAATACCAGAATAGTACAAGTATCTTTTGAATCGAATCGAACACCGTATTTACTTACCCAACGACTGCACTCGCGTAATGATTGAACGCCAAATTTTGTCGTCAAAATTCTGATTTTTTTTCTTTCCCACGTAACGATTGCACCCTGAACTTGCCGCAGCAATATGTTGAGTGCCGAGCTAGCTGATGATGATCATGTTTACCAACTGTCGAATGCTACGCGAACGACTGTTCAAGACTTACCAAGTGGTCTGCACACACCAAACAGATTCTTAAGCAGATGCACCATTTTATTCCTTTCATCACTTTCTGCTTCAAGAAAAAAGAATCTACAACCAAACTTGCCTTGGCATTATTATTTGTAGGCTTTATAATGGGTTATGCTCAAAAACAACAACAAGAAAGGTGCCTTTCGATTCCTCTCGTCTGCACTCGTGGGCATGCAACAAATCACGAGCGGCAACGACAGTAGCCACGTTTACACTGATACATTAGAAGTGTACCCTATTCATATGCCGGCACTTGTAATACGGCTCAGATTTTCAACCAACCTTAGCAATAATGTGCCGTATTAGGATTATAGTGAAGACAAATGCCGCAGTTTTTGCAGCATGCCCACCGTGTGTTTCTGTCACTGGCAATTGAGCACTCCCATCTCTGTTTCTGTCCCCACAAGGTGGACATGGCTACGTTATTGCCACAAACTTGCCAATATTAATGACATTAATCATTACTGATACCGAAAAAACTGTTTCAATGCACGTACTCACAAGAAGAAAAAAAAATCACGTTTGGTGTGTCCGGCTTGCTCCGCAGGCCGCCATTTTGTTTTGATGTCCCGCAGTGTTACAGCGGCAGCTGCCTGTTTGTTGACCGCACGCAGCAAAAGCGTCATGAAAAAATTTTTTTTTGTTTTTGCTGAACGTTTATCCCGCGTAATGATCGCACCCTAGAATTTGCATCATTGATTTTTTTTTAAAGTGTGTGATCATTATGCAAGTAAATATGGTACTGATACTGACATGTTTGAACCAAATATTAGAAGTTTCGAATATTCGCGCACCACTAGCTAATAAGAACTGACTCCCAAAACACAAGGTATTACTGAGTTTTCTCTAGCCTCAGGAGGATAGAATATTACCGAAGAAAGTTTTAACCTTGGGCTAAATGTTGATGCCGATATGCAGCAGAAAGATGTATCAAAAGTTGTTCAATTATGCATATACAGTTGCCGACTGTTTATTCGGACCTCAAGGGGATCGCGGATATGTCCGAATAAACAGGTGTCCGAAAAAACAGATTCAGAAAAAAAAAAGAAGAAATCCTTTATTTCCATGCACTTATTCGGGCTCAGCAGTAGGCTTGAAATCGTGAATGCGCCATTGCATGCTGCTCCGTTTACATGCAATCAGATCAGCCTGAATTTCGCAGAGGGTCGTGAGGTCACTATAGGCGGGTGAAAGCACAGTCACTGCTTGTACAAGCTCCGCGTGTGACGGCAGCGACGTGGGCACTGTAGGCCCCATTAGACACTTGACGCTATGTTTCCATATGCCGCATTTGAACACTGCAACCTCGACACAGCACACAAAGCAAACACCACCGCGCAATCACGCCGACACCAGTCGCACAAACTAAAAATGTGGCCTACTCGCAGCGTCGTGCACAAAGAAAGAAAGAAATCAGTTGCTGGATTGCCCTGACATGGCTTACTAAGCTGAGACCAGAACTGTTGCAGCAACTCTACCGAACCAGGCAGAAACAATGATGATGAGCAGGGATTTGCAGTAGCGTCACCTCATGGGGCAGCAAGAAGGCTCAGCTCAAAACAAAGATGGCATTCAGCAAGTCGAACCATGCACCATTTAGAGTTGGTGGGGGCAAGTGCTATCGACGTTTGTTTGAGTTGGCTCAAACAAATGAGAGGTTGCAAGGTATCCGAACTTTTGGCAGTTATTATACATTATCGTCTATGGGGAGGATGGCGGTGCTGCGAAGCAGTCCGAATAATCCGAGCAGGTCCGAATTTTTTCGAATAATCTGAGCAGGTCCGAATAATCGGAGCAGGTCCGATTCGGAAAAATCATTCGGCGACTGTGGATGATTTTATATAGGCTTCATGGGCACCGGCATATTGGGCTGTTACACAAACAATTTCTATGTTTTATCAGACGTAAAGTGAGGCAACATCGTCATGAAATGCTGAATGCATTTATACAACTATTTTCATGCTTGCGAATCGACTGTAGTAACGCACACTTCGTTGTTAAACACAAAAAACAGCAGCGCTAACAGCCCAAGATGGCGGCACCTAAACGCTTCCATAAAATACTCTACAGTATTCACATCATCTTCAAATAAGAGAGAGAGAGAGAGAGAGAGAGAAAGAAAAAAAAAGTGCCAGGATGTATGCCAGCTACAACACAGACAATAGGTTTGCATGAAAGGCCATTTCCACAGTAACACTCAACAAAGAAGTAGACACCAAAACATCTTTTTTTGTTTCAAATAACATTCAACTTTTGAGAATTTTTGCTGTACATGTATGGTGTCAATCTTTGATATTTCGTGGGCATTTGACACCACTGGTTGTTGAGAGGTGTTGCCATTTCTATGGAGCCACATAAATTTATTTTAAATTCTGTTTCCAGTCACAGGGGTTGCACAACACAACTTGTTTACCACCAGGTGCTAACTCGCGTGGTTGCATATGCACTGTCTGCTACCTCCACTCACTAGCTCCCCTCTGAACATGCTCATGCCACCCACTTGCCATTTCCCTCTAAAACTAACCTGAACAGGAACCCTTGGTGGTCATGCTCAGTGTTTTGGAGCAGCTTGGGCACAATTCAAGGCATTTCTACAGTTTTGTTGCAGCTTGGTGTAGCAAGTTGCAAATGTAGCAGTTTGGCACAATTGGCACAGTTGTACAACCCCTGTATAATTCTTGCAGCAAAAGATTGGGACACAGAATGTATGTAATTAAAATAGAAGAAACAGAACTGACCACTACTGGGAACAACAATTTGAGATCTGGAATTTGAAATATGCATGTTCCATACCTGTTGATCGAGTGTCAGGTGTAGGCTGAACCACAAGGTAAGGGTAAGGAGGCTCTGAGCTTGCTGGTGTGTATGGCACTGCGCTAGTGCTTGTACGGGACACTGAAAGATTGCGCAAGTGAGCTGCTGTGGGGGAGAGGCCATCAGCCAATCGATGTCGGCTTTGGCTTGGACTCTGAGAGGGAGAGTAGACTGCTTCTACCAAGGAGACATGGCGGCCCTGCAAAAAGAACAGCCATGAGCTTACACATGGTGCCGTCACCGCAAGGTTAGCATAAAATGAGTGCAATGGCACTTAGCATGTAACAGTGAGTGACGCTGACCTACCAAACACAAACCTAACCTTCTAATGCGTTTTCTATTTCAGCAAATAGTGAAAAATGTTAAATGAGCCACAATACCAAATTCTCTAGCTTGAATTATGCATTGCATGTGAAACTGTATGTGTCCCACAGCAAGCTAGCATAATTTGAGCGCATTTGGTGCAGTAGAAAATTTGTATTTGAATTTTTTTATATCGCAGTTGGACCTTACAGCAGTCTGGCAACACTGTCAGGTGATGAACTAAAGTGCGCTCTGTGTGTACAGCATGCACGTGGTGTTCGTTTTCACATGTGCACCTCTGCAGTCAGCCCGAGATAGTTTCCAGAGGTGTTCTCTGCTTTGTGTTGTTTTTATCGCACAAGAATTGCGGGCACAATACAACAGTGACACTCTTGCTACGCTGCTGGGTGCCAGAGCGTGTGGAGCAAGAAGAGTCCAGCTCAGCATATGCGCATGTGGTTTCAGAATGTGTTAGAGCAGATGACACAGTGGTGGTACTGCACTTCTTGACATCACACAGTCACACATGCCATACGATAACAGCGGTCACTATTTGTGGGTATTGAAATTTTGGGTTAAAATTTGCACCCAGAGGCATTCCCCCCCTCTCGAGAGAGGTCCTGTACACTTTTTATCGAAATCGAGAAACGAATTTGAAGTCAAAATAGACTACTTTGGAAATACTTTGCCGCACGAAGCACTCCAATGCGTTCAGCAGAAGCGGAGTTATTGGCAATCAGAGGTCACATACGATCCCCTTCTCGGTGCTCCCGCTCTTTCTTCAATGTGCTACACAGCAAAGGCTATGGCGGAGCAGGGTATGCCCACAATGCCTTGCCTACTGAACAACACCATAGCGCACAGTTCAAATCAAATCTGATTTTGGATGTTCATGTAAGCACCACTATTTCTGATTTTGGCACTTACGACACAGCAAACGCAGTTGTCGTCAGCGAGCAACAGTGCACTCAGCGAGCAGACTTGTTGTGGCAGCCGTGGTATCTATGCTATATAGCAGACTGCAGCTACGTGCAATTGTATTGTGTATGCACCACATTTGCTTTGTGCACTACAGGGCTTTAGTGCATGCTCACGCTCATATGCTCCTGTCTGGCCATGCTAAGTGGTGCAGACTGGCTTTTTCCTGTACCAGCTTGACTGGCGGATAGCAGCCACGTACAACTTGCACATTTTGAAGTGCTGTCAATGGTTCTATACGAAGCGAAGCCTTCCAAGACATCCAGCCAGGAGCGGCTAGGTGCCTTGGCACTGGCAAGCGTGCATGTAGTCTGACCTTAAGTTTCGCATGGTTCAAGACTAGTTGAGTGTTCAAAGCTAATCAAAATTAGTGAGACCCGACGACTACGACGCCATAAGCAGTCTGGCCAAAGTATATTTGCTACATGGGCAGCTGCAGCCGAGCGTGAGCAGACGATAGTTGGCTTCTCACGAAAGTATGTAATTCTTATCGAAATTCAAAAGCATATTTTCGTTTACTTCAGCATGTTTATTAAACTGCGTCAATAAACGTACACAGTAACAGTAAGAAGAAGCGCACTGATCCAAACATCCTTCTTGACTGATATCAGCTATTGGCCAATAATAGCAGCCCCGTATGGGAACATGCTATATGACGAAATACAGCCCTCGAAAGGAGTGAGGAGAAGGCTTCTGTTAAAAAGAGTGTTTGGGGGGGAAAAACAGGAGTGACTTCACGCTTTGCTCGTGAGCTCCACGCGCCGCACACGACTGCAAAATTTGGCTGAGATGTTCACAGCAGCGTATGCTATCCGTGGACTGCGTTTTTTTTTCACCAAGCCCGAGGGGCGGCTCAGGACCCCTTTAAGTAACCATACTGGCCCCTATACTCTTAGTTACAATGATAAACTGAGAATAGCTGAACGACCATGTCATGGCCCCCTTAGGATATATATGTTATATAATGCACAATAGCTTCATTCAAGGACATGCTAATGTGCCATCTACCACTGCTGAGAGCATTTTAAACATAAGTTGGATCATGTGTTACTAATGCTAAAGCAAGTGCCCAATTCTGTTCTCCCATATGGGCCCCCCAATTTGTGCTACCCATATTAGTGAAATCATGCTACAACTATGTAATGCCTCTATAGATATTTTCACTACACTGAAGTATTTCTCATTCTGTGTAAATCCTGGTAATGCAGTTAGTAAGAGTGCATGTAGATGCAAAAAGTAATGCCAAGAGTCTCTTGCCTGTGATGCAGTAAATGCAAAAAGTGAACTACTGCATAATGTACAAAGCATCATATATAAGCTGCTGCAATAAACACAGTCACATTGGAGAGGAGCTGGCAATAACAATAAGTTCTTTGATGATCGACCTTTATTTAGTGGTGTTTTCACAGAAAACATGCATATATGCATGCTGTTCAAGTCATACAATGGTCTTTCACTATCATATTTGAAATATGACCTCGTCAACGTAATTCTGTCCTAGATGCTTGCATACACAGGCCTCGTTCATAGACACACAAGAACACCATAGTGCAGCTCGGCAAAGGGCTTTTCTCACACAGCCAAGCGCCGCTTCAGCCGGCCACACATTCTAGCTTGGTGGCGCCCAAGTTAGAAAGGGCTATCTATACCTATCAAGGAAAAGAAAGCTTTTTTTTTTTTTATTTGGCCTACAAAACACTCCGGACAGGCCGCCATTGGAATCTGAACCTGGCAACGTTTAACGTTAGAACGTTATCTAGTGAGGCGAGTCTAGCAGTGTTATTGGAGGAATTAGAGGGTAGTAAATGGGATATAATAGGGCTCAGTGAGGTTAGGAGGACAAAAGAAGCATATACAGTGCTAAAAAGCGGGCACGTACTGTGCTACCGGGGCTTAGCGGAGAGACGAGAACTAGGAGTCGGCTTCCTGATTAATAAGGAAATAGCTGGTAACATACAGGAATTCTATAGCATTAACGAGAGGGTGGCAGGTCTTGTTGTGAAACTTAATAAGAGGTACAAATTGAAGGTGGTACAAGTCTATGCCCCTACATGCAGTCATGATGACCAGGAAGTCGAAAGCTTTTATGAAGACGTGGAATCGGCGATGGCTAAAGTCAAAACAAAATACACTATACTGATGGGCGACTTCAATGCCAGGGTAGACAAGAAGCAGGCTGGAGACAAGACAGTGGGGGAATATGGCATAGGCTCTAGGAATAGCAGAGGAGAGTTATTACTAGAGTTTGCAGAACAGAATAATATGCGGATAATGAATACCTTTTTCCGCAAGCGGGTTAGTCGAAAGTGGACGTGGAGGAGCCCGAATGGTGAGACTAGAAATGAAATAGACTTCATACTCTGCGCGAACCCTGGCATCATACAAGATGTAGACGTGCTCGGCAAGGTACGCTGCAGTGACCATAGGATGGTAAGAACTCGAATTAGCCTAGACTTGAGGAGGGAACGGAAGAAACTGGTACACAAGAAGCCAATCAATGAGCTAGCGGTAAGAGGGAAACTAGAGGAATTCCGGATCAAGCTACAGAACAGGTATTCGGCTTTAACTCAGGAAGAGGACCTTAGTGTTGAAGCAATGAACGACAATCTCATGGGCATCATTAAGGAGTGCGCAATAGAAGTCGGTGGTAACGCCGTTAGACAGGAAACCAGTAAGCTATCGCGGGAGACGAAAGATCTGATCAAGAAACGCCAATGTATGAAAGCCTCTAACCCTACAGCTAGAATAGAACTGGCAGAACTTTCGAAGTTCATCAACAAGCGTAAGACAGCGGACACCAGGAACTATAATATGGATAGAATTGAACAGGCTCTCAGGAACGGAGGAAGCCTAAAAACAGTGAAGAAGAAACTAGGAATAGGCAAGAATCAGATGTATGCATTAAGAGACAAAGCCGGCAATATCATTACTAATATGAATGAGATCGTTCAAGTGGCTGAGGAGTTCTATAGAGATTTATACACTACCAGTGGCACCCACGACGATAATGGAAGAGAGAATAGTCTAGAGGAATTTGAAATCCCACAAGTAACGCGGGAAGAACTAAAGAAAGCCTTAGGAGCTATGCAAAGGGGGAAGGCAGCTGGGGGGAGGATCAGGTAACAGCGGATTTGTTGAAGGATGGTGGACAGATTGTTCTAGAGAAACTGGCCACCCTGTATACGCAATGCCTCATGACCTCGAGCGTACCGGAATCTTGGAAGAACGCTAACATAATCCTAATCCATAAGAAAGGGGACGCCAAAGACTTGAAAAATTATAGACCGATCAGCTTACTGTCCGTTGCCTACAAAGTATTTACTAAGGTAATCGCAAATAGGATCAGGAACGCCTTAGACTTCTGTCAACCAAAGGACCAGGCAGGATTCCGTAAAGGCTGCTCAACAATAGACCATATTCACACTATCAATCAAGTAATAGAGAAATGTGCAGAATATAACCAACCCTTATATATAGCTTTCATTGATTACGAGAAAGCGTTTGATTCAGTCGAAACCTCAGCAGTCATGGAGGCATTACGGAATCAGGGTGTAGATGAGCCATATGTAAAAATACTGGAAGATATCTATAGCGGCTCCACAGCCACCGTAGTCCTCCACAAAGAAAGCAACAAAATCCCAATAAAGAAAGGCGTCAGACAGGGAGATACGATCTCTCCAATGCTATTCACAGCATGTTTACAGGAGGTATTCCGAGACCTGGAGCGGGAAGAATTGGGGATAAAAGTTGATGGAGAATACCTTAGTAACTTGCGATTCGCTGATGATATTGCCTTGCTTAGTAACTCAGGGGACCAACTGCAATGCATGCTCACTGACCTGGAGAGGCAAAGCCGGAGGGTGGGTCTAAAAATTAACCTGCAGAAAACTAAAGTAATGTTTAACAGTCTCGGAAGAGAACAGCAGTTTACGATAGGTAGCGAGGCACTGGAAGTGGTAAGGGAATACATCTACTTAGGGCAGGTAGTGACCACGGATCCGGATCATGACCAGAAGAATAAGAATGGGCTGGGGTGCGTTTGGCAGGCATTCTCAAATCATGAACAGCAGGTTGCCACTATCCCTCAAAAGGAAAGTGCATAACAGCTGTGTGTTACCAGTACTAACATATGGGGCAGAAACCTGGAGGCTTACGAAAAGGGTTCTACTTAAATTGAGGACGACGCAACGAGCTATGGAAAGAAGAATGATAGGTGTAACGTTAAGGGATAAGAAAAGAGCAGATTGGGTGAGGGAACAAACGCGAGTTAATGACATCTTAGTTGAAATCAAGAAAAAGAAATGGGCATGGGCAGGACATGTAATGAGGAGGGAAGATAACGGATGGTCATTTAGGGTTACGGACTAGATTCCAAGGGAAGGGAAGCGTAGCAGGGGGCGGCAGAAAGTTAGGTGGGCGGATGAGATTAAGAAGTTTGCAGGGATGGCATGGCCACAATTAGTACATGACCGGGGTTGTTGGAGAAATATGGGAGAGGCCTTTGCCCTGCAGTGGGCGTAACTAGGCTGATGATGATGATGACAAAACAAAAGCACATGACTTTATTATGCTTGCGTTATGTGGGACATGCTGTACCCAGAGATATATATATTTTTTTGTTCACAAGTTAGAACAGAAAATAATTCAAGAAGGCCAAGTCCAAACTCGGGTTGGATAGATAACCTGCTAGAGCCCACTTTCCGACGACAGTATACACTTAATGTGATGTCTTTTATTGCGACAGAAATTATATAGACACTCGAGGCGCATTTCTGCCATCAGTGTCACCGTGAGGTTCCATATAATGTCCAAGGGCGATAAAATTGCCGCTGTTTGCTATATGCTGCTTGTGCGAGTGCAAAAGTGCAAGGGTGAGCTGGTGATCGCGGCTAAATCTCGCGCACGCAATGGTAGAAGTGCGCGATCGTGGAGGTGCGCTGTCGTGAAGGTGCGCCATCGTCCGTCAAGGGTTCAGGGGGATGGTAGGGAGGGGGAGGCACGTCCTACTCCCGTGGCCCAGACGACCACCCATGCCCAGCTGCACTGCTGTATCTTGAAAGCCATCTGTGACAGCACGAAGGTCAATTTGCTCGCTGTTGCTGCTGTGTTTCCTCACTGCAGCGTTTTGACAGCGAATTTCCGCAGTCATTGAGAGAGATGTGTTCATGTTTGCTTGTGCATGCGTGACGTACACTATGCTTGTTAATTTAGTTAGTATGCCTATGTTTACAAGTTTATACGGCCGATAAAGATACTATCCTTACTTCGTATAGCTGTCCATTAATTTGCTATCGCAAGTGATGCTTCGTCTTTTGGGCGAAACTGTGACTTCTTTACTTGAGTGCCTCCCAAGAGCAACCACTTTGTTGGCATAACTCCTTCTAGTTTGTCAAACAGCGAAAAAGAAAAATTCAATTGTTCCTTATGGAACATGTCAAAGTTCTGACAGAAATGTAAAGATCATGACGTTTTGCAATGACATCAACATTCTTGTGGCGAATCTTGCTCTAATTGCTGAGATAACCTAGCTAATTGCTTCAACTATTTCAGAAACCTTGGAGTAGTGTGTTGACAAGCCCCTTTGCTGCCGCGACAATCAACATTTAGCCGGAGCTTAGACCTCTTGGCTTCTGCCCCGTGTAGCTTCCAGCACGCAAGCGGAGACGAAAGGAGACAGAAATTTGGGTATCGGTATGGCAACTCCACTTATAGTTGAAGGATACGAAAAATTTGTGTGGCATGAAATTTGTTGGACTATGTCATTTAATAGCGCAGCCATTATATTATTAGTCCGAAAAGTGTTTCAGGGCCCCTTTAATTATACACATGCACTCCAGTCACCTCCAGTCATAGCACAAGTCCCGAGACGTATAATAACTGTATTGGCAGCCATTGAGCGGAAGATGGATGATCCACCCACTGATTTCGGCAATGCACGATGTTGCTGGTGAAAAGAGCGCACTGCTACAGATTTGGAAATGAAGTGCTTCAAACCGATGACGCTATCGTTACGAACATGCATGCATCGAATAGCAACGGCAACAAAGACGGCGCGCGGCAGAGATGACACAGTAGGGCAGGCTGCCTCAACGTTGTCCTCGCAGGAGGCCTTGCAGATGATACAGTCCCTCCGGGGCTTCGTTATCGTGGGGGACCTTCCACTCCACTACGTGAAGCACTTGGATGCCTTGGAGAAGGATGTTGGCAAGCTTCGAGTAAAGCAAGCAAGGCTGACGGACATGGGGTCTTCTCGTGCAAGCCAGTGAGAACTACATGGCGAGATGCTTGTGGCGATCTTGCCCCAGTGTTTCTTCTGGATTTCTCAAGCTGACAGGCTGCCACGGCAACTTTCTCACATATTTTGAAAGGCCCCTTTAGGGGCCACCAAAGCGGTACCTCGGCGAAGCTCGCATGTCGCTTGCCGCCCATGTCCCCTCTTTGCGGTTGTTTAGCAGTGCCATTCTTGAACGCTGACAGTCGCGGCTTGTTACACACGATCGGAGCATGCAGGAAGCAGAGATAAACAGTTCAATGAATGAACACGATCAGCAGCCAAATGAAGGAAGGTGGTGGGGAGGAGCACTGGCCTCACCGCCATTCTAGTTTTCTCACAACTGCTCTGCCATCCCCCTATTTTGATTTTTTTCATACGAGCCTGTTATAAGAATGGAATTTTCGTGGCACCTGAACATCGTTATAAGTGGGTTCAACTGTAAAGCAATTTTTTTTTCTTTTCATTCCACCCTTCCCATCAGAAAATTGCCCCAATTTTGAGGCTGAAGTTGTCTCCACAGGCAATCTGACAAAGGGTTCATCTTCAATGGACTCCCTAACTCTACTTGGAATGCTTAATCAAATTTCACAAGGGCTATTTTGTTCCTCTGAATGTATAGCAGTTGCACAGAGGGGTGATTCAGAACATGCAGCCTTGAGACATGTCACAATGTGCCCAGACTTCACTGGACCACTGGACTCACTGGACCTACCTCATACAGCACCAAGACACTGATGAATGCCAAGACCTAGACAAAGAGTTAGAGATGATGCACCAAGCATTTATTTATTAATCAACAAACATCACCCCTCTTTTTTTTTTTTTTTGTAGCAACAGGAAACCACAAAAGTTTTAGAGGTGTCTGAAAATTTACTTATGACAAAAACATTTTGCTAAAAGAATTAACAAAGAAGAAAACAAATGTTTCAATTGAGGCCTCTGAAAGGAAGCCACACTCCACCTGCAGAGGGCTGCTTGTGGGTGAATAGAGGGAGCCATCAGAGGAGGCAGCCCCGTGACGTGGAGGCAGTCCCAGGGGCCCTCTGCTGCCCCCAAGTAGTGGGCTCTGGCTAGGCGAGTACGATGACCGTGAACTCGAAGAGCTGGTGGGGCGTGGGCTCTCCCCAAAGGGTGGTGGCTGGAAAGCACCACCGCCGCCCAGTCGTCCTTCCCCTGCACCAGTGATTTCATGCACAAATGAGCCTTTCAGCAGGACAAGTGAAGAAACAAATAACATACCTACATGCCTCGTTAAAGCGGTTGTTCTCAAATGGGTACCCACCGAACATGTGTTGTCTTCAAAGAAAATTCTAACATATACACATCTATCACTGTTAGCCGATAACCCTTGCATTTTAATGGCTAGGCAAAAAAGGTGAAATGGACCACCATTCAACCATCGAATTGCAACGCGTGAATCAATAAATGCCTTCTTTTCAATAGCAGTTACTTAAAAATCTAGAAAGGCTTAAACAAAACGTTTTACCAATGGGTAAGTTTAAGCACTGTTAAAAGGTTTCACAAAAGTGACAGTAAGCTGCCGCACAGTAAGTTGACGATTAACAAAAGGAGGGAAACTTGTGTGAAATTTACCTTTCTCCCTTAGAGGAGCCCTGAAACATTTTTTAACTAATCGTAGAATGGCCTCGCTATTAAAGGGCATCACCTTACGAATCTCATGCCACAAAAATTTTTTTGAATTCTTCAGCTACAAGTGCAGTTATCGCACTGATACCTGGCTTTCTCTCTCATCATCTCTGCTAGTGCGCTGGAAGCTACAGAGCGAAGTCAAGAGGGCAAAACTTCAGCCAAAATTTGTGTGTTGCGGCAGCAAAAGGGCTCATCGTGGCACCCGTGGCATCCGCAGTTGACTACGCTATCTACGGAGCACAGCACTGCCATCTCAGAGGTCACACGCAGCTAGTGCAGCTGATGCAGCTACATGCAGATCAAAGATGACATTATTTCTCTCTTTTTTAAATTGCAGACATATATATCTTTCACATATTTCCCTCAAAATTAGAAATTATGTATTACTGAGAATGCACTCGCGATCACAAAATCAGCGAGTGCATCACAAATCAGGTGCCCCAAAGCACCTACCTGCATGTGAAGCTTTGCGTCGATATGACAGACGCTTGCCAGCAGGTTTTGGGAGAGGGGGAGACCTTCCTAATGTACGCTGTGTACAGGAAGCGGAAGCTATAGGTGTCAATTACATTAACTACATCAACTAGGAAGCTTCCGGCCAGCCCCACCCGTCCATCCTCCCCAGAAAAAATTATTTTCCCACTACCTCCCTTCCTTCCTGAATTAAAATAATAATAATAATAATAAACACCATCGCACACAAAAAAAGAAGAAGAAACAGCACACCTACATGTTGACACTGGTTCTGATCCTAGAAAAACTAATTTTAGTGTTTGTTGGAAGAAAGAAAGGAAGAGCAGAATTCTTCTGCCGCACCTGCGATGACTGACACCTGAACAACGGCCAGCAAGGAGGGTGCAGTAGAGCTACTAGTGCAATTTACTTCGGTCATTTGCAAGGTACATCATGAGTGCATGCTAGGAAGCTGGCAGGATAGGTCATTGTACCCACGAGCCATATGGATACAGTGAGTGTGCATGGTCACTGTATTTGTTCATGCACAACCATGGAGGCATGTGGGGTCACACAACTTGCTCCCACTTTACCCCAACCACCTAGGCATGTACACAAATATCTATCCTTATGTACGTCACCTTCCATAATGGCGCTGAGTCATGCTTTCTCAAAGGTACAGTGCACTAGAATCATTGAAGGGTTTCAGAAAATAGCCTCACCCTCTCTGCAATCCCTCTCTCTTTCTCTCTGTGGCATGTAAGGTATGTACAAATCTCGGCATCACTCGCGTCTGGTGTTTTGCCAGCTGAATGGACCATTTCAAGAAGAAACAAGCCTACGTCCAGTTTATCAGTTGACGCCAGCCCCTATATTTCTCCTAGGCAAGGCAAACTTAGCCATGCCCAGCTAAGTTTGCCAGGCACGGCTGAAAGAGCCGAAGAAAGCTATTCGCGTTAAAATGATCCCCAGCTGGTCAAAATAAATCCGGTCTCCTCCACTACTGAGTGGCTTGAGTAACCATATCATGGTTGTGGCTCGTAAAACAACAAAATTAAATTTGATTATAACTTATAGTAATTTAATTTGAAGGCCAGACACCTAGCTAAACATTGGCAAAACAAAGATGTTTTCGTAAGTGCATCATCTTCTAAGTACCCCATATGTATGTATATATGAATCATTCCATGCGAACTGTCCGAACCGTGGTGCTTGAGCAATATCACTTCTCTGAAAAATTTTTTTTCACATATGTAAGCGTTACTTGTACAGTATTTTCACAAAATATTTCAAGCAGAAATAAATTTTTGGGCACGTGAGGTCCATTTGAATTTCACAATATGGTGGAAAACCATGTGCGAAAAACAAGTTTGCTAAAGATCGACCGTTTTGAGCATTCTTTCAAAATTTGCATTTATGCATTGTCTGAACTTTGTTCTTTGATTATAGAACAGTTTAAAAAAATAATGTTATGCTTTCTACTCCTAATACCGAGGTGAAAATGTGCAAATTATAGCATTTTAGGGAAATTTTTCACAAAGAACAGTCAGGAAAAAAATCCTGGAATTACTTTTAAAGAACTTTGCCTAAAACATAATATCCTCAAAATTTTATTTTTGCCTCTGTGCTGCGCACAGGCTCTAATATAGAAGCCTGAATTTGGCAAAAACGCTATCTTGGTCTATGTTTAGACATTGGTAGCACACTAAGTGGTCCATAAGAAAACAAGCAGAAAAGCAGATATAATCCGCTTTTCTGAGGGTGGTTTAATCCTGTAGTGAACATCGAAATGCTGAGGATAATGAGCTGAACCATTTTTAAAATTCAACAAAATGGAAAACAATACAGATCCATTCCACATGTTGGAATCCATGTCAACCGAAGCTTTAGTGAAATGGTAATTAAGTATACAACTCACTAGTTGTATACTTAATTGTATCTACTTTGTGTATACAAGTGTATCTACTTTGTGGGGATGCGCGACTTTCACGCATTCCCCAATATGTTGCTTTCCCCGCATGTCTCGCGTCTCCTGTAATCCGGCTTCTCCATGTAGCTTAGTGCCGGTTGTGGTCGGTCGGGCTGCAGCGTATTACGAGAGATGGCGCGAGTGTGGCCCTGCTAGCGCCACCTAACGTGGGGGTTGGTCAGGCTCAACAGGGAGTAGGCTCTTCCTCTTGGGCTCGTGGTCGGCAAGCGGCAAGGACGTTCTGCGCGTGCACCGACCCATGCTTCTGCGACACCATCTCGCATGGCCTAGAAGCAGGACACCGAAATGGACGAACACGATCATTCAAACGCACCACCGTTCACATGACCATACACGCGAACGATCAGGCGCTGGTGTCCAGAACGGGGCGAACATATTTGCTCGCTATCCGGTCCCGGTGAGCCAGACTTCCTTGATTTGTCATGCGCCCATTGGCATGTTTTGTGGATAGAAACTCGGCTAGCAGGTATTAGTCTATGAAAGGTGCAATAAATGCCCTTGTGATTGTTTGCACTACTGTGTTGTCATTATTTGTCCAAAGAGCATGGGTGAGAATCCCGCAACTTTCACCCAATGCAACATGTAATCTCATGCAATATTTATGTTCATGCACTATATCATTCACAAGCACCGTGGAAGTGCAAGCACCAGATCAGGTGAATGTACCGAGGTCAATTGATCTTATTGCGAAGGCGAGGCTGAAATGCGTTTCCAAACCAATGGAGAGTGACATCTATTATGGCGGTGTGATTGAAGCGCAACTATATCTTGTGAGGTAAAACACTAGATCATGAAAATTATGTATCCAATGCATCACCAATGGAAACATTTGAAAAAGCAGAGATAATTTTATTTGAATAAGAAAATGTGAAGTTACAGGCTGTTTGCTTCCATTCATGAATAATTATGAGTACAAAACATTGCAGGCTTCCTGAAGTTTGCTAGTGGCGTTGCATGATGGAATATGCCAAGATTGTGTATCATATTTAACACTGTAATGCCATCAAAATTCTCTTATGCATAGCCATAAAAAGTAATAGCAACACACACACACACACACACACACACACACACACACACACACACACACACACACACACACACACACACACACACACACACACACACACACACACACACACACACACACACACACACACACACACACACACACACACACACACACAGACAGACAGACAGAACATTACCCAGAAGATTTCATCAGTAACATTATTTCGAACTGCCTTTTCACTAAATATTATGTTTTAGCTATGTCTTCAGTATCAGATAAAAAACTACCCGTGGCATGCATGCTGTGTTAGTGAAGATTAAGGTGTGGTTTTTGTGAATTATTTCAATGTAATGTTGATTTTATCCTAACACTGAAATAACAGATGTATGTTGGTACTAAGGACACATGCATATGGTACTTAGTTTAAAATCTTGGTGAACCCATTGCTCTGAATTCAAGCAAAACTCAAGGCTCACCAGTGTAATGCGTGCCGGTATAGGATGAGGGCTATAAATACAGATGCGTGTAAACGGGTTAGATTGTGACGCACTGTAGCGGCAAATATTTTCATTTACTTATGCTTCACTAGTACTTTTGTGTGCTCTGTATATGCGATGAGACAACAGGTGGTGCAGTAGACGACTTGGCTCAGCAAGCCTTGAATGGTAAATGCAGATTTTTTTTTTCTACTGAAAACTTGGCCCCGCAAAATGCAGATGGCGCTGCCGTGCCTCCACAAGCCGCCATTGCAGGACGTATGGTCTTCTATAGCAACTTCACTACCATGCGTACATATACCTTGGATGTACAGTGCAAGAAGTCTACGCAGCAATCTAGTGAGTATGAAGGCAGTGTATGGTGCGCATCAAGGAAAGGATGGTGAAGCGAGGTGCATGACACATACCTAAATACATTTAGGGATTCTACCGGATGTTCTTCTTTAAGACTATATTTTTATATTTAAGACTATATTCTTTAAGACTAGATTTAAAAACTGTCTGTGGCAGATAGAATAACTCATGTCCGTGAGCAGGTTTACTCAAAAAGGCGGAAATTACTTACACAAGAAATCAAAATGCATGACTGACTAATTTAAAAAATCACGAACTTTTTAAAGGAGCTTTGAACCACTTTTTATCCAAGTCAAGAAATTCATCTGTAGGTAAATTAGACTATTTTAGAAATACTTTGCCACAAAAAGTTCTTCAATGCGTTCAGCAGAAGTGAAGTTATTGGCAATCAACACAACTGTTCGTGGTGCTTTTGCTCCTTCTTCAATGAATTCAATGAGTCGAAATTAGCAAAATCCGAAAGCTATGACACCGATAAGCAGTGTGACCAAAGTTTCATTCATACACAGGCGGCCACGACCGAGTGTGAGCAGGCAATATTTGGCTTCTTTCAGAGGTATGTAATTATTATCAAAATTGGAAAGCAGGTTTTCACTTACTTCAGCCTGTTTATTGAACTGTGTCAATAAATATACACAGTAACAATAGGAAGAAGCGCATTGATCCAAACACCCTTTTTGATTGATGTCGGCTATATGCCTACAGCAGCCATGCATGGTAATCTGCTATATTACGAAATAGTGTCCAGAAAAGAGGGAGGTATAGGCTTTTGTTGAAAACAGGGCGTTTCAGAGAAAGGTGACTTCGCATTCTGCTTGAAAGATCGACATGCCGCGCACAGCTGCGAAATGTGGCTGAGATGTTCGCAGCAATGTATGCTATCCACGGACCGTGTTTTTTCACCAAGCCCGAGGCGTGTTTCAGGGCCCCTATAAGTAATTATCAGGGGTGTGTGAATATTTGAAATTTTGAATACAGATCAAATAGAAAAGGCTATTTGATAGAAGAATCCACTATTCGAAGTTGTTGAAGACAGTCAAACTTCGATACTGTGGCGACGAGCGACCACGTAGACCGTTAAAGTCTCGGGTTCTCGCAGGAGAGGAAGAACCGACAGTCCGTCTCTTAGCGTAGCATTCTTTTTAATGATCTCTTTCGGAACGCTAGCCCGTGCCGGAGCGCCAGCCGCTCGAGCCTCGTGTAGACGCGAGCGTCTACGTCATCCATCGTGCGACGCCGATGCTGCTGCCGCTACAGAGGGCTCCCCCCCTAGAGAGGAGGAAAGTTCGACGAACGATGGAAAGTCCACGTGACGCGGCGTGTCTTGGCGTTGGTCTTGGGTGTCACGTGCATTGGCGGCGGCGAAGGATGCAGCAGGGTCGCGTCGCATACTGGTGGAGCTGATGGCGTGGGTGCTTCTATGTAGGCGGGTTTGAGACGTTCCAGGGCAATTGTGTCTGATCGGCCGTTGACATTCACAACAAACGTCGTCGGACGACGCTCTAGAACACAATATGGCCCGGAGTAGTGTGGTTGCAAAGGCTTCCGCACAGCACAGTTACGCACGAAAACGTGGGTAGCAGAGCTGAGTGCGGGAGAAACGTACGGGGACCTTGCTTCTTGTGAACGTGTAGGCACGGGGCGCATCTGGCTGAAGAAAGCTTGCAGTTCGGCAACGTAGTCGGCAGGTGATGGCATAGGCGTTTGGGGGGTGGCGACAAAGAAATCGCACGGAAGGCGTAGGTGGGTGCCGTAGACCAGCTGAGCACAGGAGCAACCTAGGTCACTCTTGAGTGCGGCTCTGATGCCAAGTAAGACAAGGGGCAAATGTAGGACCCACTTCTCCGGCGATTCATGTGCCATAAGGGAGGCCTTGAGATGCCGGTGAAAACGTTCAACTAGTCCATTGGACTGAGGGTGGTAAGCAGTTGTGCGAAAACGTGTCGTTCCGAGTAGTTTGAGTAGCTCGTTGAAAAGTGCTGAGTCAAACTGCCGACCCCGATCTGTGATTATTGTGGATGGGCAGCCAAACCTTGCGATCCACGTAGACATGAAAGCTGCTGCAACAGTGGGCGCTGAGATGTCAGATATAGGTGTAGCTTCTGGCCACCGTGTATAACGGTCGATGCATGTCAGTATGTAGCAGTAGCCTTTCGAGGGTGGGAGAGGGCCGACGAGGTCCAGGTGTATGGTGTCAAAACGAGCATCCGGTGGAAGAAAAGACTTGGCAGGCGGAATGGGGTGACGCTGGATCTTCGAACGTTGACACGACAAACAGCAGCGAACCCAGTCGCGAACTTGCGCGTTTAGCCGAGGCCAAACGAAACGACTGGAAAGGAGCTTCTGTGTCGCGCGTATGCCAGGGTGCGACAGGTTGTGCACGGTTTCGAATAGACGCCTGCGAAGGGATGCCGGAATGTATGGTCTAGGTGTGTCGTTAGAAGTGTCGCAGACGACGGACGTACCATCTGGGGTTACAACGACGTCTTCCAATTTCAGGGACGTTGACGAATTCCGGAGTGTACGAAGTTCAGTGTCGTCACGCTGTTGACTGGCGAGTAAGTCGGCCTCGATGATGAAAGGTTCCGATGTCAACGTGGAAACGACATTGACACGACTGAGGACGTCGGCTGGAACGTTGTCGGTGCCCTTGATGTGGCGGAACATTGTTGTAAACTCGGAAATGTAGGAAAGGTGTCGAACCTCGCGGGGCGAGTAACAGGACGCCGAACGATTCATTGCGTGCACAAGGGGCTTGTGGTCCGTCAAGACAGTGAATGCACGGCCTTCGAGGAAATGGCGAAAATGCTTGATAGCCAGGTAAACAGCGAGTAATTCACGGCCGAACACGCTGTAGCGGGACTGCGCAGGCTTCAGTTTCTTGGAGAAAAAAGCGAGTGGATGCCACGCATTGTCGATGAATTGCTGCAGAACGGCACCAACGGCGTTGTTTGAAGCGTCGGTCATGATGGCAGTGGGTGCGTCTGGCTTTGGGTGTCTAAGCAGCGTGGCGTCGGCGAGGGCAGACTTGACTCTTGTGAAAGCGTCGGTGGCCTCTTCAGTCCACTGAAGCACTTGTTTGCGTTTGTTTACCAGGAGAGCGTCTAGCGGAGCCATAAGTCGTGCGCAATCGGGAATGAATCGGCGGTAGAAATTGACAAATCCGAGAAATTGGCGAAGCTTGGTGAGTGTGGTCGGTCGGGGAAGGTTTTCGATGACGCGAATCTTAGACGGCAGAGGTCGAATGCCGTTAGCGTCGACGATATGACCGAGGAACTCGAGTTCAGGTTGACCGAATTCACTCTTGGCGGCGTTGATGACAATTCCTTTACTGGCAAGGCGTGAAAACAACAACCGCAAGTGGTGAAGATGTTCTTCTGCCGAAGAGCTTGCGACGAGAAGGTCGTCAATGTATGCAAAAACGAAAGGCAAACCTCGGGTGACGGAATCGATGAAACGCTGAAAGGATTGGCCCGCGTTCCGTAAACCGAAAGGCATGCGGAGAAATTCGAAAAGACCGAAGGGTGTGGTGATGGCGGTCTTGGGAATGTCTTCTTCAGCGACCGGTAGTTGATGGTAGGCGCGAACGAGATCGATCTTAGAAAAGATCGTCGCACCGTGCAACGCTACCGTGAAGTCCTGAATGTTCGGTAGAGGGTAGCGATCAGGAACGGTGACGTTGTTTAGTGCCCGGTAATCACCGCATGGGCACCGCACGGGCACACGTCATGTTGTACCGGTTGCGTCCAGTCCGGCAGGCGCGTCAAAGTGGGAAACTCGCGTAGGAGCGCGGCGAAAGGTTCGTCCAACATGGCAGAAATAGGCGCTATGAGCGATGTGCCTGATGATGGGACGCCGGGAACGGATAGCTGGGTCACGGAGTCGATGAGACGGCGTCGTTGGATGTCCACAAGGAGTCCGTAGTTATGCAAGAAGTCTGCTCCAATGACTGCATGACGGACGTCTGCAACCAGGAAGATCCAGCGGAATGCTCGTCGAAGGCCAAGGTTTAGCATGATGGAGCGTGACGAGAAAACTGGAATCCTGGTGCCGTTGACGGCTTGCAAAAACGACACAGGAGTCGCTTTTCGGTCGGAGCGCTGGGCGGGGAGAATGCTGACGTCAGCACCTGTGTCGACTAAGAATCGTTGTCCCGTAACTCTGTCCGTCACGTAGAAAAGGCGACTTGTGTGCTGGGCCGGACCACTCGTCGCCGTTAGAGGTCGGCCGGCCTGTTTCCCTGCCAAGCGCAGGGACGCCGACAGTGACGAGCGTCGTTTCCAAAACGGCGGTGGTAGTAGCAAACGCCAGGCGCTGTAGTTGAGGTTTCATTTTGAGTGCCCGTGCGTCTTGAACTGCTGGAACTACGGCTGCGTGGGCGACGAGACGCGCGGCGATGCTCCGCTCCACAGATGATGCGTTCCAAGCGCTCACACAAGGAGTCGAGCGGAGATTGCACTGCGGAAGAGCAGGGAAGAGTTTGCAGAGCGGTTGTATTGTCACCCGGAGACGGTGCCGTGGCTGCGATAGTTGGGGTGGCTACTTCCATGACTTTGTCGGCCAAAGCGGCAAGTCCGGTAAGGTCCATGGTAGAGGCTGTCGCCAGGACCATCTGCACGTTAGCCGGGAGTCGTTGCAAAAACAGCTCGCGCAACAGCGTGTCGTCGATGGATCTCGCGTTGTTTCCGAGCAGCTGGCTCATTTGGCGAAGAAGTTGACTAGGGCGGCGGTCGCCGAGTTCTTCAGCGGACAGAAGCTGCTGGATGCGAGAACGTTGTGAAGCTGCTGTGCGCTGTAGCAGTGCTGCCTTGAGATCGTCATAGGCGGCGGCAGACAATGGGGAGTTCAGCAAATCTGCCACCTCGTCAATGGCGGCGGGCGATAGCGCTCCGACGGCGTAATGGAACTTCGAGGCTTGAGAGCGGATACCAGCGACTTGAAATTGCGCTTCGGCCTGAAGAAACCACGCCGAAGGATGCTGGTCCCAGTACTGTGGGAGGCGGACAGCGATGGCGGAACAGGAGGGCTCACCGCGTTCCTCGGATGGGTTCTGGCCTTGAGCTCTCGTAGCGTCGGTCTGGTCCATGGTCGTCTCTACCACAGGAGCGTATGGCAGTATCACGTCCGGGTCACCAAACTGTGGCGACGAGCGACCACGTAGACCGTTAAAGTCTCGGGTTCTCGCAGGAGAGGAAGAACCGACAGTCCGTCTCTTAGCGTAGCATTCTTTTTAATGATCTCTTTCGGAACGCTAGCCCGTGCCGGAGCGCCAGCCGCTCGAGCCTCGTGTAGACGCGAGCGTCTACGTCATCCATCGTGAGACGCCGATGCTGCTGCCGCTACAATACAATGAACCTCAATTTAACGAAATTCACGGTGGAAAAAACTATATTTTCATTTGCTGATCTTAATTCCATTGAAAACCATGTCTTTCTTTTCGTGATTTAGTGAAATAATTTTGTGACACGGATTTGATCTAACGAAGTTTTCAGCCATTTCAAGCATGTATTTCGAGCCTGTATTGATAGTAAACCTAGCAAAAAACTATTAAAAATGTTGGCCAAAGCAGGAAGCACTACTGCGTCTTTTCTCGGGTTGGTAAACAACTTGCGGAGGCCGCATGGCTACGAGAAACATGAGAGCCAGAGCCGAGGATTCCTTGGGCACAAGGGGGATGGGGAGGGAGTGCGCCGCAATGTGATCAACCACACCGTGGAGGGAGAGTCAGGAATGTGTGCCAACCTGCCCTCTCCTCCTCATGCACATCCATACCCGAGCCATGCACCGTATCTTGAGGTAATTTCTCCATGGCAAGTGCGAAGGCCGAGATGAGACAGTTGGTGCCTTGATGCGCATTGTGTTCTCAGATGGGTTTAGTGTCGGTGGTCGTGTAATCTCAAGTTTCCAAGACAAGGAGGGAATGGGGAAGCTTTTGCTCGCGTTGTGACAGTGAAATTGTGGTAATCGAGTTAGGTCTGTTTATGTTTGTCTGAGCACGTGTGACAATGATAAAACAGTTTTATCATTTTTTAAAACTAGAAACCTTCCTTTGTGTAGTTGTCTCTTAGCTACTGCCATCAATGCTTCGTCTTGGTGAAACGGACTTTATTTTCCCCCTTGCTAAGGATAAATATCTGTATCTTTTCACACTCTGTTTGTGATTTGTGGGTGCCTGCTGCAGGAACTAAATGCGGTCAGCCATGGCGTCCAAGATTTACAGCGACGCAACACTCACAAATCTTGAACGCCATGAACCACGTCAATGCATTGCTCTCGGAGCAATCTACACTGCACGTGCTGGCACTTATAGCCGCACTATTAAGGCCCGACCTTCTTGTGATTTGATTATAACTGCCTACTGACAAGATACTATCCACCAGGAAGCTCTGGGAATTTGTGAAGTTGCTTTTACTGCTAAAATTTTAACCCTTTTAGAGTCAAGTTTTTCTTGCCAAATGCAACCCCCAGGGTCAAATTTTTTTATTGTAAATTTAAAATCTTCAGACTGACTTATTTCGAAAAAAATTACCTTAATTTTTTTAGGGTGACCATTAAGTGACAAAACAATTATTTCCATAGGTAAACATCCAATGTTTATTCATGAATACAGGGCTTCCATAGATACTTATAGTAAGAATAACAAAGTAGATACACTGAAATAGATATATTCTGATTCGGCACTTGGGCAGTAGTCCGAATAGAAAGAATCACCGCTGAAATCACTTACAGCAGAGCAACCAGTGTGCACGCACATAGTGTAATCGAACCATGTATGTGAGTGCACTCAAGAAAACTATACGGCTGTGCGCCCGTAAGAAAAACCAAATGCGTCAGAAACATGCAGTAATCCTTTGTTCAGTCGCCAAAGAGGGGCAATAAAAGCCGAGTCTCGAGAAAAGAAATGCAGGCATGGAAGCATCGTTTGTATATACTAGCACCCGCCTGTGAACAGATGTAATTGCACCCCTAGGAGCAACAGACGAGCGAGCATGTAGTGGTGACCCTTTAAAAGATTAGGAACCAGACAGACATTAGTATTTTAGACCACACAACAGAAACAAAAAAAAAAACAGCCCGCGAGACAAAACCAAAACTGATCGCTGAGCACCCTCACATGCACCGACGTGCAAGTGGTTGCTGAAAGGCCAGCGTAAAAAAACATGAAATGAAAACTAAGAGACTGCGGAGCAGAAAACAAATTCATTGTATCCACGCAGGCTGGCAACACTTGCTGGACAATAAAGAGCTTAAAAATGGGCGCGTTTTTCAAACATATAGATGGTGCTGTATATTTGCAGCATTGATCCTCAAAGTGTTAAAATATCAAAGTAACAAAGGCACAATATCACAAGGCTTGTAGTGATGCCTGTCACCGGCAAAAGATGCCGAGAGCGAGTGAGGCTATACTAATCCAGGTACAACCAAATTAGGAAGGCCCACTAAGCTTTAACAAGACACTCCCTCACCAAAACAGGAATTGGCCTCCCTGGTGCAGTATTCGGCCACCCTCTCTCACATGGCTCAATCAATTACCCAATGGCCCTCAGTCCCCAGCAGCTACGGAATACCTGACAAAAGCGGCAGTCAGACCTGTAACGCAGCAGAGGCTACTAAGAATCTCTGGGCCCGATCAGGCCACCATTGGAAACTGAGCCTTGCAACGTTTAACACCCGAACCCTCTCGAGTGAGGCTAGCTTAGCAGGACTCTTTGAGGAACTATCAGACATAGTTTGGGATATCATCGGCCTTAGTGAGATTAGAACTGGTGAGGCTTGTACATAGCTGAATAACGGCCGTGTCCTCTGCTATAGAGGTCTCCCAGATAAGAAGCAATATGGGGTGGGATTCCTAATCCATAAAGACATAGCGGGCAACATTGACGAATTTTACAGCATCAACGAAAGGGTAGCAGTAGTCGTAATCAAACTCAATAAAAGGTATAAATTAAAGGTAGTACAAACCTACACTCCAACGTCCAGTCACGACGATGAGGAAGTAGATAAGTTTTATGAAGATGTTGAATTAGCGATGAGAAAAGTGCAAACGCGGTATACAGTAGTAATGGGGGACTTCAATGCAAAAGTGGGGAAAAAGCGGGATGGTGTACAAGCAATTGGCAAATACAGCATCGATTCTAGGAATGCTAGAGGAGAGATGCTGGTAGAATTCGCAGAAAGGAATAAGCTTCGAATAATGAACACCTTTTCCAGGAAGCGTAGCAACAGAAAGTGGACCTGGAAAAGCCCTCATGGTGAAACAAGACATGAAATTGACTTCATACTTCCTGCTGATTCCAGCATAGTGCAGGATGTAGAAGTGATAGGTACGGTAAAGTGCAGTGATCATAAGTTAGTGAGGGCTAGGATTCACCTCAATTTGAAGAGAGAAAGAGCAAAATTAGTTAAGAAGAAAGAGGTCAACCTAGAGGCAGTAAGGGTAAAAGCAGACAAATTCAGGCTGGTACTTGCAAACAAATATGCAGCCTTAGAACAGAGAGATGATGATGACATAGAGCTAATGAATGAAACCGTTACTAGGTTAGCTTCAGAGGCAGCATTTGAAGTGAGAAGCAAGGCACCAAGGCAACCTGTATCTGCCAGGCCTTCTGTAAGGACAACGTTGACGCAGCCTGCCCTACTGCACCATCGCTGCCGTTGTTTCCGTCGCTATCTGATGTAAGCATGTTCGCGACGATCGTCTCATCGGTTACAAGCGCTTAGTTTACAAATCTATAGCCATGCAATTCTTTTCACCGGCAACGTCGTGCATTGCCGATGATCAACGGGTGAACCAGCGGGTGGATCAGCCATCTTCCGTTTCGGCGGCGAGACAAGCAAGGCTGAGAAACCACGTGGCCAGGAATGACTTCAATGCAACCAACTATGATGAATGCAAGAAGTGGTTCTTAAAGGAAGGAAGGCTAGCACTATCTTCTGCAACCCTTGCGGGAGCATGGCTCAGCGCCAGCAGGGAGTTGGAGAGGGGAGTACAGGATGAATAAGGAGCCAGCTAGCAACATGCGAGCAATCTGCGCGCGGTGCAGTTGGTGCGGTCCAGTCGTGTTTCAAAAGGTGGGCGGCGTAGAGCTATGGGTGCAGCCAATTCGTGTTCGGAGGGGTGGAAGGGCAACGGGAGAAAGCCGCGCGGAGATGGCTGGAAAATGAGCACGCGGCAGCTGTTGGAGCTGCGGCTCAAGATGCAGCAGCTAGAATTTCTTCTTTTTTTTTTTCAAGGATCTTGCATTTCACTACCTTTCGGCCTTTCGGCTCGGATACTCAGCAGCCAGACTTCATCGTTATAACTGATAATGCTGCATCGGGGCATTGTAGTAAGCAGGTTATTTCACAATGAAAAACACAAAAGTTGACGGTGCAGCAGCTTCTCATTGTTATAACCGACATATTGTTAAAACCGGTATCGTTATAAGTGGTTTCGACTGTACTAAAGAAACTTGAAAAGTATGGTATTAGTGGAGCCCCCTTAAGCCTAATTAGCATACATTTGAGAAACGGGCAGCAGTAGGTAGTGGTTAACAATATGTTGTCATCCCAAATGATAACAGCGGAATTCCTCAGGGATGCATCTTAGGCCCTTTTCTTTTTGTAGCATACATCAACAATTTACCAGACTATCTCTCAGAAGATTGTATTTTATATGCGGATGATACCAATATTAATGCGATAGAATTGAAGGGACACTAAAGCGAAACAATAAATCAGTTTAGACTAATGAAGCATTGTTTGAGAACTCTGCAGGCAGTCATTTCAAAAAAATTGTTTGATTATTAGATGAGAAAATGAAGGTCCAAGTATCACTATCTGAATTTCGTGCCAAACCCCAGCGCCGGTACGTCAGCGTGACGTCAGGGATTCCAAAGTATGTTTTCGTATTTGGGCCGCGTTGGCTGAATAAAGGTTCCCAAAACTTGCCATGTTTAATATTTGGTTCCTTCAGAACACAATGTAGTTAATCTGTACCGCTATATACAATTAGTAGGCCCTAGAAGATGCCATCAAAATCCAAGACGTCACAGCCCCCAGGTGCGGGAATTTAAGTAGGCGTCGCCACCAGTATTTCGTTCTTGCGCTTCTTCTGGCTTACCAAACGTCTTATCGTTGTAAGAGTGGTGTTTTTGGTGTTGTAGAAGGGTAATTTACTGATGCAGAAGAAATCATTTGTCACTTTAGTGTCCCTTTAAGGAGCCTGTGTCGCAGGAAGTCCGCGTCCAGTGCCAGCGTGAGATGTTGCATCGGCAAAAAGATTTTTGAACCACATATACCCAAGGCTTCTATATGACGCTAGGAATTGACTGAACTAATTGAATTACTCAAGCTAAAACATGTAGGAAAATCGTAAACTACGACTTGCACACAACCTACAGACATGATAGCTCTCGGATTGTAATTTGACTATACGAGAAAACAATTGTTACACAAAAACTCAAAGAAACCCCTTCACACACGCAAACGTACCGCGGCATTCACAGACCGGCCGCGCCGCCGCCATTTTGCGCGCATCAGCATGATGGACATCTTGAGGGCCGTGGAGCGGCGTGCCCGGTTCCTTATAATAACTTCAGCTGGCGCTTGCCTCCGCAACATCGCGGCTCACTTAAGACGTCGTGGTTACACCACAAAGCACGCCTTCGTGCATAGTGTTCGCAGCAAGCGTTTCCAGGGATCTTTGAATGCTATCGCATTCCACTCTTAAACGCAAAGCTTAAGCGTTCTCCAAATTTTTTTTCCGACAAAAAGGCAATAATGTTCTGCTGAAACTAACTGGCTTCAATCAAACACAAAGAAAAGTAACTATATAGTTTTTGCTGTAAAAAACATTAGACTAATAAACACTAAATCATTAAGCTTCAACAACCCTCCTTTGCAAAGAGTTAATGAGATGAAATTTTCAGGCGTCTACCTCGACAGTCAACTAAAGTGGCATAAACATATTCATGAAACTACACTAACCATCTACATATAAGAAAATCTCAATACTGTATAAACTATGTTAAATTTTTTCTTCAAACACACTCCGCACTCTTTATGTCAGTTTTATACGCTGGCCATATTACGCATGCTATTACCATATACGGACTCACGTACCCCACCACTTTATTGCCAATTATTGCAGCACAAAATACAGCTCTTCGGGCTATTCTCTTCCTAAAAAGATCGGACTCAATCACATTTGTGTACCCATTATTTAATATACTATCCGTGAAACACTGCATTGATTAACACATTCTCGTTTTGTTCTACAAAATCCTACACAAAATTATACTATGTCATTTTGTAAAAATTTATTATCAAAATACCAAATATCAAAATTATCAATATATGATTCATTTACATGCTCGCATGCTGTATCGCAGCTCTGGGATAAATTACCAACAGGTCTAACAGCACAACAGCCATTTATCAGTAACAAAACTAACCTTCGCTCTTTTATGCTCGCGTCACTTGCTCAATGAGCATGTACCATATTTGCATTGTCTCACACATTGTTCTTTTTTCTCACGCACTCTAGCATTTGTATAACAGCAAATAACATAGGGGCCTCCTTCACAACTCCTACGAGAGTTATAGGGCCGCACCTTTATACCATACCCAATGTACATATCTTCATGTGATCAATAAAAAACTTGAAACTTGAAAAAAAAAAAGAAAAAGAACTTCATTGGTGCGCTTTAGAGATGCCTATGAGCAAAATAATATGCACAGGTTTTATGTCACAATTCCTTGATTGATTATGCAGAAAGATGTGCTCCCCTGCACTACATGGTCAGTTAGTACTATACAGGGCTAGTATAATCTCGTTTGCTGAAGCTTGCATCTGGCACACACGTAAGGTTCTATATGTGCAGTAGGCCCATTAAAACTCAAAGCTGTAAAAACCGTAAATAATTTCAAGATAAGCGGAGTTTCAAGAAAGCGAAATCACAAAATTAGAAACCCTCTGGCCACGCACAGATCACACGGAGCCTTTCCAAAATACCCCTAGTGATATTTTCTGTCATTTTAGCATGCATTAGCATCGGACACGTCAGCGTCTACAGGCAACGGCGTTACTGACACTGTGCCAAGACAGCATGCTTGGCACAGAGACCAGGAAATTAATCCTAAGGATATATTTGAAGCCAGTCATCCGAGAGTAACATTTTCAGACATCCAGAAAGCTGAAGCTGCTACTTTCTGCATTTTGATAAATTCCGGACAATTTAACCTCGAAAACCGAAGCTGCAAAAGAGCACAACTGTCACGTCTTTAGCAGATGCCCATGACTGACATGCCATTTATACCTCACCATAGCACGAGCATGAAGCAATTATCCTTATCAAGCTGCAAGCTGGCTCAAACGCTGTGGGCTTGCAGGCTGGCTTTTTTCGGGCACAGCGCGTGGGCTGATTGCGCCTGCTCAAAAGTGCCGATCATCTTGCCCAAGGTCAGGATTAATACATGCATGCATGCTGTGATCCCATTGATGTAGGAAGGACAGCACTCTAAATGACAGGAGCAAAGAAAGACTTGACTTTGCCATGAGGCTGTAATAAAGTGGCTGCGAGCAGCCAAATAAGCGCACATGAGTGGTGATAGATAAAAGGAAGGGGGAAAGACAAATGGAGAGCATGGCCCGGCACGGTGTCGGGCTTGGCTAGCAAGCTGCCGCCAGGTAAAAACCAAGCGCAAGACTGCCGATTCTACCCCACTGCCTCTTTCTGCCATTTTTGAAGTCGAGATTTCAAGATATCCAGAGTCCAGTGCAAAAGAGGCGAAACACAAGTGGGTTGAAACTAAAGCGGGAAAGAAATTTCGACTTAACCAATATTTCGAGATATTAGAGTTTGAATTAACGAGGGTTTACTGTACATCGCAAAATATCCTGTGAGATACCAACCCGGCAGCAGCAGCCATGCCAAATCCTAAAGTGGGTAGGCCAAGGAAGCTTGACTTTAAAAAAAAATATGTAACAGAAGCCTAAGGAACAACTGTACAAAGGGAACAGTGGACAAAGAGTTATACAAATACTACGTACCAAAGGAGCTGTTGTGGGTGTGTTGCTGCCGCTCAGGGAAAGCAGGGACAACTGTCGGTGTGACACTGCCGTAAGGTGTGGACGGTGCAGGCGAGACAGGTGCCACGTATGTGATCACATGGTTGGAAGAGTTCTTGTCTGGCAGGTTCACACGAGAAATGCACTTGTCGCTTGTGCCATTGCCCTAGGAATGAGAGTATGAATAAGAAAAAAGAAATACTAAACGTAAATTTGTGCCTAGGCATTTAGGCAAACTTTTCTGCTAGATGAGGCATTGTTGAAGACTTAGGATGAAGAAAAAAAAACAAACAAACATCAGATACGTACATCAAAGAGGCTCTACAACATTCCTGTTCATAGCTTTCTACATATTTTGTCTTTTATAGCTTACCATTGTCTCTATGGTGCCACGGGGAACATTAAGATATTGATTATGAAGCACCCCCACTGTGAGGTTTGAAGAGTTAAAAAGAGCATTTTCTATGGCCAATTAGAGAAAACGATAAAAGTCGGGAAAAAACATTATAGATGGTTGTGCACAACTGGTTGAGTATCGCCAAGCATCACACATGCTGCCCCAGGCCTGATCTACGTAGGATCTTGCAAAGGCAAAAAGGAGAGGTTCATTGGGCTAAGTAAAGAAAAAAAGCTGCATTGGTAAGTGGTGCTGCAGAGCACTTTTAAAACTTGACCAACATCACTTGCAATTACTCACACAAGGCAAAACAAAAATGCAGATAGTACATACAGTCAAACCTCGATATATCGAATTATTGCGTATATAGAACACCTGCTATATCACCTGGAAAATCGCAAGCACTTAATTTTTTATTTCTAACGGGGCCGGATGTAAAATGGATATATCGAACTCCACCACCCCCAGACCTTGTGGTAAACAGATATAATGCAAGTCATCATAACTGCAGTTTCTTTTTCTTCTATAACAACAATCTTCAAGGCTTTACAAATATCTGCTATGCTCTGAGGTGTATGCCCTGTTGTAGACAAAGTGCAAACTAATGGGATGCTACCTGTACCTGGTGCCTTATCCAGGTGCCTGTTACGAGATCTGCTGAGAGAGCACAATGATCACATCAGAGGTGAATGATGTTTTCAGCAGCCTTTGTGGCACAGAGCAGGAAGCTCAATATAAGAGTTATTGTTTAAGCTCTATGAAAACAAAAAAATATCTTTTTCACTGAACAGCTGCCTCTTCAAGAACCATGCTGAAACATTTTATAGATATATCAAACTAATTTCTCTCTCTCTCTCTATTTCAATATGTGTTGCAAATGCTTTCCTGACTACATGAATTCACTTGATAGGTGTGTTACTAGCTGCTAAAATTACTGGCGATTTTTGTCCACAGTGTGCTACTCTATCTGTCAGCCCTCTTCTTGATTTTGGATGGCCATTTAACATGTTCTCCAAAACTTCCATATTACAACCTGCAACTATCTTTAAGGCTAACTACAACAATATTTTTGACCACTTAAAAGGCTGCTTTCCAACAGGGTGAACAGATATACAGACCTGCCAACCCTAACAAATGAGAAATCTTCAGTCAAAGACAGAACATACTAAATACTGGCGCAAAATACTAAAATTAAATTTGTGTTAGAAGAAAACATACAATACATCGTTCTCTAGGGACTCTGTGAACAGGCAAACTTAAATAGTAATGTCACAAAAGGAATGGCCTGTGTCACAGACAAATGGAGATGACCATGAACTTTTTCAAGAAATATTCACAGAACCGCTGCTGAAATTTTAGTTGCCGTTATGTATTGGTTCTATGAGGGAATAGCTGGTAGGTCAGAATAAAAGAGTATCCAAAACATAGCCACTAAATATCTGCGGGAGACTCTATATGCATGCTTTTAAATGGAGTTTCGCTCCCATTCCAAAACTCGCCACTAATGAACCATACAACTGTTGGTATCAATGCAAGCTATAAAAATCGGGAATTTCATAATAAAATCGTAAAAGTTGGTAGGTATGGATATAATGCAGCTTCTGCGCATCTTTTTTGTTTGAAATAAGAGTGGATGCGCTCTGAAAGGCTCACAAGAATGGACATTTCTGATACCAAAACTCTCTTCTCTCTCTCTCACAGACATATACCGCAGTTACTGCTCACTGGGAATGACACGCAACCCGGTACACTGAGAGCAGCTCCTGAGCATGACCTCAGAGATCATACAGCACCTGCAGAGCAGGTGATGTTCTAGGATGAGCATCGCAACTGCTAACCACCAGGGCTCGTATTCTGTAACGCTTCGGTTTCCTAAGAATTTGCTTTGTGAGCAGTGATTGGTCGCCGCCTGGGTGACGCTGACACGTCGGGGCACGCATGCATGTGGTGACGTCACGCACATGTCAATCGTGTGGAAACCAAATTTGTCGTCTGCTACGAAGTGAAGTCGCACGCGGTGCTTCGGTGTGATCCGAAGCACCGTGTGCAGAGCTTGTGCATGCCGTGTGCATGGGTGAGATCAGCGTTCCAAGCAAAACGGCATTGATGATGATCCCTGTGGCGCCTGTGTTAGTGCTTTTAGCGAGCGTCCGTGAGAGACAATGACGACATCGACAAGGCACATTTGAGATAGGAGACGAAGAATTGAGGAGGCAATTAAGGTTCTCCAAAGGGATAATACGCCACCTGTGCGAGAAGCCGCAATGCACTAGAAGCATTGATACTGTGGCCAAAGTGCTGTGCGCATTGCAATTTTTTTTCGATTGGAAGTTTACAACAGTGCGTGGCCAACAAGCAATCCTTTGCCCTGTCCCAGCCTTCAGTCAGCCGCATATTTTTTGTTTTTGTTTTGCTGAAGCCATAACAACCATTGGCAAAGAAAAGGGGTCGGTGAAATTTTCGAAGACGATATACGAAAAGGGGGTAGTCAAGCAACGGTTCCTCGGAAGCGGCAAGACAGCGTACGACGTCCTACCTAGTGGCATAAATGGGTCAACCGCAGTAAACAAAATACGCTAAATCACTCACCGCCAGTATGCCACACGTTTCATAATGAAAACAGAAACCTCATCAATACCACGAACAAATTATTTTTTATTTCCCAGGAAATGCTCATCATCTGCTATATTTTCCCTTGCTTTGTGACGTTCTCGTACAGAGAAAAACCTGCACACCGATTGGCCTCTATCCTTTCTCTTGGTTTTCATTACGTCAGCGGACCACCCAAACGTGACGCCACTGCCAAACAGAATTCTTTGAAAACTGAAGCGTTACAGAATACGAGCCCAGGTGCCTGTGTCATGTGCTAAAGTGCTATTTAAAGGTTTTTTAAAATAAAAACATTGACAACTCAGCTTTGCTAAGACTGCTTCAATAATACAGTCGAACCTCAATATATTGAACAGCACGGTGATCGCGAAATAGTTCAATATAGCCAGAATTTGATATATGAAATCACGCAAAAAAATTGTACGAATCAATCAATGAACCAAGAGTGCGATCGAGAATCATTGTTTGGAGCGTGCATTTGGTTACGCCACGTGCCATTGGCCTAGGCCACACTGACTTCATGAGCCGCGCAAAGTTCCTCTGAACAATGATCCCTGACTGTGCCCCAATCGTGGCACAGTAAATACTAATTTGAAGCTTCCGACAAAGTATTTATTTCTTTGGCTGAAAGTACCACAGTAGTGTAGCCTGCATGTTATTGGCAGCCGCGTGCTTAACCACGGTGTCCTCAACATAGTCTAAACGATCTACAAGCGATAGCTCGGTGCCTTCTATTGCGCCGCAGTAACGGCAAAGAAGGGCCACAGCCTCAGCTACAGCCTCAGTTGAAGTTGGGAGAGGGACACCATCAACGTTTGTGGGATCAACCTCGGCAGCATCTTCAAGTTTGGCCGCTACTTCCACTGCGATTTCTACATCAGTCAACCGAAGCATCTTGAAACACTGTCAATAAGAAAGTATGAAGTGGCACCTACTAAGGCATCTATGAGTGAGCCCAGTGAGCGCACTGTCGCGTGTCTTTGTAGATGCGAATCGCCATTCCTCGCGAGGCGCGGCTGGCGCAGAGCGCGGCACCGAGGAGGAGTCAGTGCGGCAAAGGCAATGCGTTGTTGATGTTGTCAAACCAGCCAAGCCACCACGTACGTACGCCGCTATATTCAAATGGCGCCCTCAATGCTTTCGATGTATGCTGCTCTAGAGCGCAGCAGTAGGGAACGGCCATCGCTATCTTTGAGGGCGTTGCGGGAAAGCTCGCCGCCTGTCAGCAGAGCACACGTAGTCCAGGATGGCAGAGTTCGATATATCCATTTTACGCCCAACCCCATTCGAAATAAAAAATTAAAAACGGATGCGACTTTCAAGTTGTTATAGAAAGTGTTTGATATACGCAATAATTCGATATATCTGTGTTCGATATATCAAGGTTTGACTGTATATGTGTATACAATTCATTTGTAACTAATTCAGCCAAAGTGAAATTTTGCTGCTGTTAGCCTTCAACCTCTGCAGAATTGTTATGCTGTATGCCAAGTACCTGAAGTTGGCAATTTATAGATTTAATAGCACCACACAACCACACAACATGAGCAACAATATAACTTGGATAGCATCTCAAAACAGAATAGAACAGCAACACTCAACAAGCCGAAGTCAACAGTGCACCTGCCCTGTTGCTGCCCACAGCAATGAATTACCTATAATAATGATGAGTTACATAGGCAATGCACATCTTCTACAGTACTTTACACTACTTTGCACATGCACATTGGCTATGGTGCTTGGTTATTGAGCATGATGTCAAAGGTGCAATACCAATCCATGGTGGCCACATTCTAAATTACAAATGATGCAAAGTTGGACTTGGTCAAAACAGCATATGAAGAGAGGTCAGCCATACTGCAGAAAGCTCAAAATGCCCACCTTAGAGTCTGGGCCTGAGGATACAGTCAGACTGATAGGCGAGGTGGTCCCATCCTCCCTCTCCACCAGCATTGGGCTGTTTCCTGGTCGCACAATTACTACCCCTGAAGCTGCTGCAGCTGGTGGCTGTTGTACAGTCTGGTCACCACTGTCGTCCTCCTCATCCTCATCTGAGAGCTCACCCTCCCAGGACATGGGTCGCTCGCGCTCCTCCGTGTTGTCCCCCCATGTGACCCCTGGCTGGCTGGCCCCATTCACCCGCTGCTTCTTGGGTCGCAGGTGCACCGCCAGCCCTTCACCAGTCACCTAAACGTGTTATTAAACCCACAGAGAAAATAACTGTAGAATTAGTTTCTGAGGGCATCATTTTCCTCCGCTACAGTGACTCAATGGCCTATAGCATTATGATACTCGCCACAGGATGCCAAAAGGTTCCTGCATCAACATTTTGGGCAATGACAAAAAACCTCAGGCAGTGAAAATAGATGAGCCCTCCGATACATTTTCCCATAGCCCCAATCTAGCTTAGGGACATAAAACTAATTAATTATTCATTGAATTTATCATATAAACTATTTGGAAGGTTTCATGCGCCGACAATTAAAAAGCAAGAGTAGAACCCACAAATAATAGGTCTGTCAGGAATCACAATTGCTATCAGCACAGATTTCATGTTTTTGTAGTTGCCCAGTAAAATGACAGGTGACGAAGTTTATTTTAAAGAAGCCAAGCTGATACAGAACTGTTGTTGCATCACAAGAGCTAAAAGCATAACTGAAAGCAATCATCCCAGAATACAGACTCAGCACAGCTATGACGAAGTTATGAGCGAAAGGTCGTGCAACACTCTTGCACAAACACCACCTTCAACAGGGTAGACCACCTATGCAGTAGTTGTCACATTTTTGCAACGTCTGCATGAAATGTGCTGCCTTTATTCCCCCACATTTGCATTCATGTTTGTTGTAACATTGAAGTTTCTGTTTATATTTCCACACTCATTCCCACTTTCTAAATGCATTTCCACATTTCAAAAAGAACTTTTTCCACTTCAGTGTTACCAGGAAGAGTCAAGCTCAGCACTTAGCTGTATCTCCTATACCTTCTCCGACAGTCTGTTCAAGAAAGACGGAAGGAAAAAGACTAAGCTAGAAAAAAGTACTTGGACAAATCTTGACAGTGGCACACTTATGACCTGAAGAGTTGCAGCTCACCTGCATGACCTCTGGGTCGTCCCCGTCATCCTGGGGGGCAGCCCCCAAAGGGGGAGGGGGCGCCACGGGGCACACGCGCACTTCCTCCATGCCGCACTGCACCACCATGAAAACACTGGCGTTTCCGGGCCCTCAGCTGGCAGCTGCCCACAGGCTAGGGCCATGTTTGCACTGCTGCCTGTCAGCTGTAACAAGAACACTAATAAACATCAACAAATTATCTGGCTACTAAACTGACATGCCCAGGTCTCCCTTAGTCCATAACACTGTTCTATGTATAAAAAGGTAAACCAAATAACAATCATAAGGTTCATAACATACTGTATTCCTTGGATACAAAATTTAACACCACATGGTTTAGTAGGCACATGATGAGCCACATTATGGCTCGCTGCATTGTGTGCACTCTAAGAAACTGGTGGTCCTAAGAATGAAGTTACACAGTGGGCCCATGAAACCAAATATGCTCAATAAATGCACAGAAACAAGTGAAGAGGTCTGCATGGGGAAGAAAATGTCGAAGTGCTTTTGAACATGTGTGATATGGGTAACAATGCTTGTGTGAATTAGCAGTGAGCTTCATTTAAAAGCATACTAATGAGGAATATTGTTAAGCTTGAATGGTAAATTACACTTTTCAAATACCAAAATGGCCAATCTTACAGAGAGTGAAGGTCTGGTAAGATAGAAAAGAATCAAAAACAAAACATTGGTGGTGGAGGGCTCCGGATTAATTTTCACCACCTGGGTTTCTATAATTCAAAATGTGGAGCCACATAAAAGGGGTGAAGATAAAAGAAATAACACAAAAATAAATTTTCCTTTTCTTTTCTTCAATCTACATTTCCCGGCCCACCTGCTGGCAAGAAACTAGCTGAAAATGACATGTCATTGAGTAAAAAAACACTATTTATCCTATTAAATTATCAGTTTTGCCTATGAAAGCACTGAAAATTACACATTTAACGCTGTTGGCCATTCCAAAACTGCTTATCAGTCAGGTTATGGGTCTTATTTGAAAGAGCATCATTCTGGCTTGCTTTCCTGCTAAAAATGAGCTTCAACGCTGCTCCAAAAGAGAGCTACCTGATTCCCTAGCTTGAAATGTATATTTTCACACACTTTTTAGTTTTTCCAAGTTTTTAAAAGTTATTTTTGCAAGGTGCAAATTTTGGGAGTGGCACATCTTTCTGCTACCCATTAAATTTTTAAAATTATTTCTTTGTCTGAATGCTTGAGTATAGAGTGCAGAACTACTATGACAGTGTGTTTTAGGGCACAGCGACATGATAAAATCTTGTAGAAATCAATAACAAAAATACACACTTGCAATGGTGCAACTTTTGAATTTCGGAATCTACATTATAGGTACAAACATTCAAATGCTAAGTCGCACTGTTCGGACGATCAGAAGCATGCCTGCTTAATTTTAGCTCTTGCTGCAATGCATTTTTTTCTTTTGCAGCTCACCTCCCAAATGTTTTATAATTGACTTGGAAATAAGTTCATTGCATATTTGCAATCAACAAACAAGACTGAACATTTGCCGAAAATTTCATGTGTCTTGAGTCATAACAAAAATGCTTTTTCTTATGGGGGGGGGGTGAAACCAATGTCCCCCCTTAAGCAGCACAACACCCATAGCAGCAGCTTAAATAAACCTGCATAGCAATTTCTGTTAAGCAGATTTATTTTACAGTCATTCTATGGTAGACCAACCAAACACTTGCACAATGCTCCAAGTTCATCATAACAGGTGTCTAATGTACTTACTATGTTTTTGTAAGGTCAATAAAATATTACTTTCACACATTACTGTGGTCAGTAGAGTTTACTGAAAGCCAGATTTCATACAGTTTTCTTTTCCCCCAAATAATAGGTGCTGGACAACGCCATTAATGACCTAGGGCAAATTATTGATTTAGCTACATGAATGACGCTAAATTCTAAACTGCCTTCTACGAACAACCTTCAAGGTATAAATAAAGCATTTATCACATGAAGCATTTAAGAAAATTGTTGCAGCAGGGTCTTCGCTTATGAAAATCATTCAGAGCAAATGAAAGTGGTTCTTACACCATACACTAGTTGCTGATGACAAAGGATACATGATGTGCAACCATAACGGTAGCAAGGATCTAAAAATTGCTACTGAAAAATGACTTCATAATGGATGCAATTTATGCATGAGCTTTTCAAGGCACAAAGAAAGCTAAAACACTTGGAGCAGGAACTTGATTATTTTCTCTCCACACCCTGACCCTTATATAAAGGTATGATGTATAAAGTGAGCTGCAATATATTGATGCCTATTTACTACCATACCACAATACAGCATTGACAATTTACAATCATGCCAACAGCCTTGTTGAAACACTGCCAGATAAGCTATACCAATAGCAATAGAGAGTTCTCACGATGAGAAATGCACATTTCATTCTCATTTGTAACATGACAGTCTTCTAATTACTGTAGCACTTGAGTGACGCCTGACAAGTGTTCCCTCAAACAAAAATCTTATTTTATTTACGAAAAAATTATGCACATCCCACGCACTGTTAGAATTAGTGCACGCAAAGCTTTGACATAGATGCTTGTGTTAATACTAAAGCTGTTGACAATCTGTGATGTGATGTAGATACTATGCTGTGATGACGTCATGCATGTGATGACATGGCTTTTGCTGAAGCAATACACAAGAATCTGCGCTCGGCCTCTCTTCAAGTTGTGTGTTTCTATTTTTTTCAGAGCTGTATATATATCAAAATACATCAAAATGAATTAAGGTGACATGTGTCTGACTGCACTGTTTCCAGGATCGTCCCATGTTACAAACTACAATGAAAACCTCGTGAAGACACTTCAGTTGCATGCTTGTCAGTTACTGCAAGGTGAATACGAAAGTACTCACACAAACAAATTTAACAGAAGCGTTTTGTTGTTACAGCCAAAATGCACTGCACGTTGGCATTGAAAATTATATTAATGAAATTTTAGGGTTTTACATGCGAAAACCATGATATGAAAAGAAAAACATTAAAATTAAATTATAGGGTTTTACATGCCAAAAACACAATCTGATTATGAGTCGCGCCATAGTGGGGGACTCCGTAAATTTGGACCACCTAGGGTTCTTTAACGTGCACCTAAATCTAAGTACACGGGTGCCTTCGCATTTTGCCCCTGTTGAAATGTGGCTGCCATGGACGGGATTCAATCCCACGACCTCGTGCTTAGCAGCCCAACACCATAGCCACTAAGAAACCACAGCAAGTAACCATGATCTGATTATGAGGCACACAATAGTGGGGAACTCTGGATTAATTTTGACCCCCTGAAGGTCTTTATAATGTGCACCCAATGCACAGTAGACGGATGTTTTGCATTTTGCCCTCATCGAAATTCGGCTGCCGTAGCCAGGATTTGGTCCCGCGACCTAGTGCTAAGCAGCATAATGCCATAGTCTCTAAGATTCACTAATGTTCCATTTATTTATGTTATCATCAGGCTACTTTATCATCATCTTCACCCTTGCAATATGGTGAAGAAAAAACTTTGCCCATAGCAGGTGCCACATTAGGATCGCAGTGATTTTTTTTCCCTCTTGAAATCAGAGAGGGTGAGTGTGCATGTGCATGTGTGTCTGTATGTAAACTGAAGCTTGGCAAAATCTATCCCTTTAAACTCACTATTGTGAAAATAAGCATTGGCATAAATCAGTCCACAATATTCTTGAAAGAAAATGTCACATTGTAGCACCTGAACCGGATTTCATGTGAAATGGTAGCCTCATCATATGATGAAGCAAAATTTCATGGCTAAAATAAACTGGAACTATGCATTCACAAGGATGGAAGCGGCCAAGAGGTTTTCCGAGCAGCTCTGAGAGCAGCAAATTTGGCACATTGGAGCAGGTTGGGGGCAGGAATTGTTTGTTTTGGAGCAGAAGATATGCGTTTTGGAGCATGCTAGGTAAGGCTCAATATGAGTGAAATAGTGACAAATCAAGAAAAGATATTTTTTATTTGATTTGGCAGAGCACTATTAGGTTATGGCGATTCAATCCTGTGTAAGCTCCTAAGGTGGAGGAAAGTTCACTAAGGAAAAAGAATGTCATAAACATGACAAAGGAAACCCATTTGCATTCCTCAAAACCATTATTATGTTACATACTTGATGTGCCAACTAAATGTGGCCAAGAAAAGAGAAATAACCAAGGGATTTACGCGAACAGCACCCACTGTATGTTGATAGGCCTTTGTTAATGCTAGTCAAGATTTGCTAGTCAAGACTTTTTGGATAAGGATACTGGGTAATGCAAATCCCAGGTTGCTTTAAAACCAGCTATTACTCATGTTTCAACAACCTCCTAAACTTTTTCATAGACATCTCGTCGATTAGGTAAGTTGATTAAGTTAGCTAATTAGATGTATTCGTGCACAATGAACAAAAAATACTGAGGGTGACAACCGTGAACAACACCTGTCATCACACAGTGGATGCCATTTACGTAATGCCCTCAGTTATTCAATTCTTGGTGGCTTTTAGTTGGCACAGCAGAGTACCACAGAATAAATGCGAAGTTACTTTGATGGTGATTGCGTGTTTGCCAGTATTCCAAATAACTTGGCAAAAAGTAAGAAAAACTCTTGACACTTATAGAAAATAAGGGAAAAAGTGTTCAGTGGCTTTCCCATAAATGTCCCCGACCAATATTTTGCACAAGCACGATTATTAGGGCTGCCTGATAAAGTAAATGTAAAAAGGCATCTTATACCTTTGAATGTTAAATAATAGTTTCTTCAAATTTTTGGACTTCATCTACGCAAGTTGTGTCGTGAACATCATTGCTGCAAATGCAATTCCTGTCATTCGCATATTTTCCAACCCTTTACGACCGCCACTGGGCCGCTACAGTAGACTAACACTGAAACTTTACATCCTTGGTTTGCATTTTGCGCCTGCAAAAGTGCGATTTTACAGGGTGTGGTTGTGCAGAATATACAGTACCTGGAATGCAAATTTGAGTGATGATTACAGTTGCCATTGGATATTTCTGGTCAAAAGGTTTCACGTGCATGTGCAAAATATATTTTAATGTTACATGAGTGGTGCTCGCCATTAATTGAATTTACCAATAGGGTGTACAAACGAGCCTTGAAATGTATAACCACAGACCGTGACTTATTCATTCAGCTGAGAGCACAGCTTTCTTTCCCGACTGCCCCATAGAATGAGCGCCAGTTCAAATAATCTTTAGCTTGTATGCATATTAGGCAAACACATAAGACTTATCTAAAACATTCGTAATGCAATGTATAGCACAAAGGACTCTATTTCCTGCGGCCAAGTTACAATGCGCCAACAAACAGACCCTCAGTCCAAAGAATTTGATGCTGAAATGGATTGCTCTAGGTTGGCTTCTGGGGCTAAATGCTAGCCAACACATGCCTGTGCGACTTCATTTGAAGTCAGTGTTTTGTCGCAAGTTGGTGCCGCTCGGTGGCTTGGCGGAATTTGCATAGCACTTCCACCCCTGTTTCACGTAGTCAGAAATATGTATAATAGACTCCACTTCAACGCAACTTGAAAGGACAGAAAAATGTGTTCTGTTTATCTGAAGTTTCATTATGTATAGTAGACTCCGTTTTAACACAACTTGAAGGGACAGAAAAATGTGTTCTGTTTATCTGAAGTTTCATTTAAGTGAAGGACACAAATATCACCAAGAATTGTTTTATCTAAAATGCGTTGTGTTGACATTACTATGGTGGGAAAAAGAAAACTACTACACTCTGCTTCAACTATTACACCTTCTTTCAAACAAGGTCGTGTTCATGCATGAAAAAATTCCCAATAATTCTGCACAGCCCACACGTTCGAAAAAGCACTGCAGACTTAACTACAACTCTTGCTGTCTGGTCCAAAAACAGTAATACCTATGTCTTTGTCGATAAAATCACAGTCTTCAAGAACTTCACACAGATGGTGTATACAACTGTCTCCTCAGAGAAGGTAACAAGAGCATCATTTGAGGTCTCTTATTCCTGGTGGCGTGAACGAAGCAGTAGTGGCAGCCTAACTGCTAGATCTTACCGATTCCATAGTGCTCTCTACCTTCTTGAGGATCATTACATTCCTATAGCAAAGTCCTCATGATGAAAACACTGTTGCAACTTCAACATCCTTAATCTGCATTAACTTTCCCGCAACTGCCAAATGGATTGGAGTTACTTCACTATTTATAGCATTGCCATTTGACATGTTTGTCAGGCTTTTCCTGTTTCATACACTGATGAGGCAGGTGGTTGTTTCGGTTAAAGATCTGTTTAACTGGAGTTAACAAAAAGATGGGCTCCATCTAACCCAAGTTTGCTAACAATGGGCAGCCAACCAAAGTTGATGCCACTGTTCCATTTATCCGGCATTTCTTTGCGAATTTTGTTTATCCAGAGTCCACTGTATATTACTGCCACAGCAATTAATTCTTTCTTCACCAAAAGCAACAATTGTTGCTATTATTGTACACATGTTGCCATAGGCAGGCCTTCTGTGCCTGATGAAAATGATACTTTCGATATCCAAAGTATGCGACACTATCACACTTTAAAAAACACGGTACTTTCTGCCTACATAAAGTCAAGCAGAACAAGAGCCTGACCTGGCAAGAACAAGGATGATGTATCCTAAATAAGAAATCTTTTTCATGCTTTATATTGTTACAGTATGGTATGTGCTGGCACCGCAAGAACGGAAGACGACGAGGTCAACTGTTTTCTAATACTGTGGTTCGGAGCCCTCGCTGTTGTGTTTAATTAAACACCAGTGCAGATCTCCTACACTGTCACATTCGGTGGATGTGCAGGGTATGCTCGCTACGACGCTGTGCTGGATCTCCACAGTGCAGGGCACATCGGTTCCGTCCCAATGTCTTCAAACGACGACTCCCCATCCACATCCACCCAGGCTTCATTACATCTAGACGCCCCATCCACATCCACCTAGGCTTCATTACATCTAGTGCCATTTCACCCTCGTGACCCAGGGATTTTCACCAGCCCAAATGGCAGGGACATGGAAGACTGCCTCACCTGGTATGAACGCATCAGCGACCATAACAGATGGAATGCGACACTCATGCTTACCAACGTAATCGTCTACCTGAAAAGCATAGCGCGCATGTGGTTGGTATGACACACACGAAGACTTGACTAGCCAGAAAGTCTGCAAACTAAAGATGCGTGACGCATTTGTAAAACCTGCCGGGCGTCAGCTATCAGCCAGACAAGAGCTTGTGACACAGGCTCAGTCATCCACAGTCATATATTTCCGATAAATAACACGTGCTGGATCTTTGTAAAAAAGCAGACAAAGACATGTTGGAATCAGATAAAGCCAGCCATCTGCTAAAGGAAATTGCAGACAATGCATTCAATTTTCTTTTGTGCAAGAATTGTGTGACAGTTGATGCCATCCTTGTGGCGTGCTGATGCTTCAAACAAGCTAAAAGCCAACGCAATGTTAAGAGATTCGATCGCCTGCCAAACACCGCAGCTACTTCCTCCTGCATCAACATTCCAGCAATTCGTCAGCAGTCAAGTACACCTCCTGCGACAGAGTGTGTCCATCGGGAACTGGAGGCCATAGCTCCTATTCTCGACCGCTCGACAATGACATGACAACCGTATCACTCATTCAGTCGGTCATTTGACAAGAGATTTCCAACATGGGTCTCCTCAGTCAAGGAAGCAGCTGTCCGCTTCCAAATGTCCCAGTGGTTGCTTCAGCTGCACCAAGCCTGCAGCACCCACCAGTATGCTATCTAAACCCAGCTGAATGGCGAACATCAGGCGACCGGCTCATCTGTTTCATGTGCTGTCGCGTCGGCCACATCTCTCAGTACTGCCGCAGCTGCTGGTACTCATCTCCCCGTTCCAAGGTCACCTTTGACTGTAGCTCGGCATATAACCCACGTGGCCAATTTTATGCTCACTCCAATCCCTCCAATCCTCCAAGTGATAACGTCCCGCTCCGTTGTATAATCCCAGCCGTTCACCCTCACCTCAAGTCCGACAGTCCCGCTCATTGCCGAGTCGACGTTCGCCGTCTTTGTTGCACCACTGCCGCAACTCAGAAAAATAAATAATGCAGCGTCCGGAGGTCACCTCCGGACGCTGCATGGACCAACCAGGACCAAAAATGGAACGACCAGGACCAAAAATCTTCTCTTGACCTCTGCTCCTCGACACAACCATATTGAAATTCTCATTGATGGTCTGTCCATAACCACTCTAAATAGAGACAGGGGATCAGATATCTGTAATGAGCTCTGCCCTATGCCAACATCTTAAGAAAACGCTTACACCTGCCGCTTCCCCTTCCATTTGCGTTGCCAATAGCAGCACAACTTCCATACTTGGCCTATGTACTGCCCATATTAACACTGCCAGCCATGTTGACTGCTCTTCCGGCGTTCTGCGCTTAGATCTACCCCAATGTATTGCCGACGAAGCCACAGACAAGTCCTGCCTTAGGTGAGGCCAATTCGTTCGTCTGCTGTCCCATGCCACAACATACGTCTCAATGGTGCCCTTCCTTACTCTCTCTGATGGAGACTACATGGCATATCCTGTCCTGGACGTTCTCGTAACCCACCATGTTACGTTACCCAACACCATTGTTACAGTTCTGAATAATCAAGCATGCCTTCCCATTCTGAACGTCAGTTCATCAACGCAAGTTCTTCTGCTGGATATTTCCCTAGTGGCGCTGCATTCCTTGTAGCACTATACTGTTTTGCCACTGGCTACTGATCCTCAGCTTGACTTGACTGCTACAGAGTCGACTTCAACTTCCACGTATCAGGACCCATTATGCTGAATGATTTCCCCTGACCTGGGACCTGATTATGCTGATGCTTTCTGCTCCCTCATAGCTTCGTACCAAGATATCTTCGATTTTGGTGGTCATTCGTTGGGTAAGACCACCCTGGTTTCGCATCGCATAAACACAGGCAATGCCCTTCCCATTCACCAGAGACCTTACCATGTGTCAGCACCCGAACGCGTTATCATACAAAACGAGGTTGACAAAATGCTTGAGAAGAACATTGTAGAGCCTTCTTCCAGTCCTTGGGCCTCCCAAGTCATATTGGTGAAGAAAAAGGACAACACTTGGAGGTGTTGTGTGGATTATCGCCTATCGGCATCTCAACAAAGTTACCAAGGACGTGCACCCTCTTCCACGTATCGACAACGCGTTAGACTGTTTGCATGGCACCAGGTATTTCTCCTCCATTGGCCTCCACTCTGGGTACTGGCAAATTACTGTTGACAAACACGATCGCGAGGCAGCTGCCTTCGTTACACCTGATGGCCTATATCAAGTTAAAGTCATGCCGTTTGCGCTCTGCAATGCCCCTGCCATCTTCGAACGCACGATGGACTATTTTCTTCGTGGTCTTACGTGGTCCATATGCCTCTGCTACCTTGATGTTTCTTGTTTATTTGCCTAACTTCAAAGCCATCTCCATTGCCTCTCCTCTATTTTCCGAAAAGCCGTTCAACAGCTCTACTCTGCTAAATGCAATATCGGGCGCCGTCACATCAAAGTCCTTGGCCACCTCATCGACGCTGCCAGCATACAGCCTGATCCCGACAAGGTCTGTGCTGTAAAAGAATCACTGCTTCGACACTTGTCGAACGATATCCATTGCGTTATAGGACTATGTTTCCTACTTTCGACACTTCATTGAGAACTTTGCGGACATCGCCAGTCCCTTGACTGATCTTCTCAAGAAAGGCATTTCTTTTTCGTAGGGACCTGCTCAGGCTGCCGCCTTTTCCGAACTTATTGCTAGACTCACAAATCTACCCATTTTGGCTTATTTTGACCTGGCCACCAAAACCAAAGTTCGTACAGATGCGAGTGATCATGGTATTGGCACTATTCTTCTCCAGCAACAGAATGGCTCGTCCCGTGTTATTGCCTACACTAGCAGACTCCTTTCTCGTTCTGAGCAAAATTACTCCATAACCGAATGTGAATGCCTCGCTCTCGTGTGGGCCATTGCAAAGTTTTGCCCTACGTTTACAGGCAACATTTCCCTGTTGTTACACATTGCCATGCCCTCTGTTGGCTATCTTTGCTGAAAGACCCTACGGATTGCCTTGACCGCTGGGCATTATGGTTACAGGAATACTTCTTTTCTGTGACAAAATCAGGGCGACTGCACCAGGACGCCAACTGCGTGTTTCGATATCCAGCTTGCCGCCCGATCTCATCGATGATGACACTGATGCCTGTGTTCTATCCATTACGGATTTTCTCAACATCGCCATCAAGCAGCGTCGTGACCCCTCCTTACAACCTATCATCGATCGCTTCACCGCACAACCCTCGGACCCCCCATTCCGGCTCTTCGTCTTAAAAGACAGTGTGTTTTACAGGTGCAACATTGATCCTAACAGCACCAAGCTTCTTGTTGTCGTGCCAGAACACCTATGCTCGCATGTGCTCGCCCAGCTTCGTGATGCCCCCACCGCTGGCCACTTAGGCGTCGCTCGCACTTATGACCACGTCCATTGGCACTTCTTCTGGCCTGCCCTACCCCGTTTCGTTCGACGATACGTGAATTTTCAACGCCGCAAGAGACTATCCTCGCGTCTAGCTGGCCTACTCCAGCTGATTGACATTCCTGGTGAGCCATTTTTCCGTGTTGGCTTGGACCTACGTGGAGCTTTCCCTGTGTCAGCACTTGGCAATCAACGGGTTGCAGTCGCCACAGATTACGTGACTCGCTTTGCTACCACGCGAGCTCTCCCCACAAGCTGCGCCACCAATGTGGCCAATTTTCTCATTCGAGATGTTATAAACTTTTTCTACAACACGGTGTTCGTCATCAGCTCTTAACGGATTGCGGCCATTGCTTCCTCGACAAAGTGGTTGACAATCTTCTACAATACTGCTCCAGTCATAGTTAGTTCACAACAGCTTAACATCCCCAAACAAATGGACTGACTAAGCGCCACAACTGCATGCTTGCCGACATGCTCGCTATGTATGTGTTGGAAGATCATCGGGATTAATGCTGTGCATTGCCCTTTGTCACGCTCGATTATAACTCTTCGCGCCATGACACTGCAGTTATTCAGCTTTCAATCTTTTGTATGGCCGCAGTGCACTCCTGCCATCTAATTCCTTGCTTCCCACAGATTCATCTGCAACTTGCTCCTACACCCTTGATGCCCCTGCTCGTGCCGAAACTGCCCGCCGCATTGCCTGTGACCGTCTTGTGGCTTCTCAGACTGTTCATAACACGCTTTACAATAGCCACCACTGAGATGTCTATTTTGATCCTGGCTCACTGGTCCTCCTCTGGTGGCATTCTCGTCGCGTGGGCCTCTTCGAAAAGCTGCTGCCCCGTTACGTTGGACCCTATCACGTGGTACACCAAGTGACCGACTTGACATGCGAGGTCTCCCCTGTGGTTGTCCCCACTGTGTTTGTGGCCCCAACTACAGAACTTGTACACGTATCAAGGCTCAAGCCGTGCCAGTTGGACTAGCACCATATAACTTAGGCAGATCCGGGACCACGCTGTTGCCCCCAGGGATTTATGTTACAGTATGGTATGTGCTGGCAATGCGTGAATGGAAGATGAGGTCAACTGTTCCGATACTGTGGTTTGGAGTCCTTGCTGTTGCGTTTCATTAAACACCAGTGCAGATCTCCTACACCGTCACAATATACTTGTCAGAACCAGAACCAACAGAAGGATGTCGGTTTTTAAACAAAGAATGAAATGTCTGAAAACCGAGACCACATCCTTAAAGACATTTGAGGGTTTTGTACTGTAAATTAAAGGTGAGAAATAAGAGCATAAGGTACAGGAATAATCAATTACACAGTGTATAAGTTGGCTTTTAAACTGCACATCATTTTAAAATACACATTTGGGGGTGGGGAATAGAAGGTAGTACTAAGTTGGTAAAGTCAGTTTCAAGATCCTATATCTTTGGTAAAACAAAGAAAACAAAGGAGAGAAACCACGATTTCACGAAGACATTGCACATAACTAAAGGATCTTACATAATTTCTGGCAGCTAAATTATATATACATTAAAACACGTCCACCTGAATTGTCTGCAGAATACTGTTTGATAAAGTACAGAGAAAATGCCAACCCCTGCAAAATTTCTACCCATGCACATTGGCACTGCTTTAAAGGGCAAACTGTAATCAAATTTTGCACCGTGTAAAAGACTTAGTTAAGATAGTGTAGCTATATATGAGCCTAAGCACAAAATTTGACGTCTGAAATACAAGTGGAAGTGGCATGGAAAGCTCACAAAAAGAGCCACTATCGCTCGGGAAGTGACGCATGAATTAGTGCACAATGGCGGGCTGCAAAATCTTGGAGGCAGTGTGCTGGGACTTGGTCACGACGACAACCACCGCATGCATGCGTCATCTGCTCAAGTGCTACTGAAAGGCTGCTAACAAGAATATTATGCAATTACCATCTCTGCAGCTCTGCCAAGAATGCTTTAATGGTATATAATACTCATTTATGAAAAATTTAGCCAAAGTGAAATTTTGTTGCAGTTGGACTTCGCCCCATTTTTTATATTTATTACCTCTTTAATTATCAATGCTATCCCATTAACAGGCCGCTAAAGAACCTCTGACAAGTTTTTAGAAATTTTATGCAAACGCGTGCACCATGCAATGGGAACGCCAAAAATTTGAAAACAATGCCTTGTTTCTCTCCTGGCCTTTCTGGTGCCTCCTTAGAGCGTTGTGATGTCAGCAGGGTGCTCCAAGTATGTCACCAGGGTTAAAAGCTGTTGATTGGTTGGTCGTCGAGGAACGACAGCGCCAACATGACCAGAGCCCACTGTGAGTATAGAGGGGGGCTTGCCCACTGTGCGCCACTAGACATTTTATGACGCTTTCATTTAGTCAGCTTCACACAGAAGGCGATTAGGGGCGAACGATGGAGGAGCCTTTCTTATGGCGTGTGGATGCAACCTGCAGCTTTTGCTGCACTGCGTAGACTTGCTGAGCATATGTGGCAAGGGAGAGAGAGCGCCAGTTGGGAGAATCGCAAAGAGTGAGAAACAGCAGTGGCCGCATTTTCAATCATCAAACTCCTTTAAATCTGCTATTACTGCACCATTTCACAATATTCTTGCAGCACTATATTTATACCAGATTAGTACACATCAGCCACTATGTAACTAATTGAGTTCAGGCTGGCTTAAGGGCCCTTTAAACCACATTTTTTATATTTGATACTGTAAGCCTTACACGGGCTCATACAGGAGTGGGCACATATAATACAAGCAAAGAACGTCAAACAAAACATATGAAAACATACAAAATGGAAGACACTAACATAGTTAACCTAACAGCTTTTGAAAAAGGAGTGAGCGTCTTTTTATTTTGGAAAAAAGAAAAAAAAAAGAGAAAGAAAATGCATGTATACATTACTAACGGATACACGTGTGTTCACAAACATGGGCACATCAGGAACAAACCAATTTCAGAAAGGCACTTATAAAAAGGTTAAATCACTGAAAAAGCAGCTCGGGAGCGACAACTTTTTACAAATTGCCTTCAGCAAAATAATTCTTCAAGTTTAATGGTGAATGCGTCTATCGATGATAGACCGATGCACTCACGTGGTAGCTTATTCCAGAGTTCTATGGCAAAGGAAAAAAAAAAGAATATTTGAAAGTGTCACAGCTCGAGTGTTGGTAAGGTGGTCTGACGTAGTCGCTCTTGTTGATAGCTATGTTGTTGTGATAAAGGAGTATAAGAATTTGATAGCAGCGATACGTCAACGGCTTTTAAGGGTTTGTATGGAGTAGGGGGCATATACACTTACAGTGGCAGATTTTACTAATTATCATTCATTGTGCAAACAGCAGCTGAGAGTCATTCCATGCCAAACATCCCAGACATTACACTCAAATCATCTCACATTCCTACATAAAAAATCTTCACAGTTCAATTTGCCACATAGTGTGTTTCCTCTGGGTTCTATTATAAAAGGAAAATGATTCATCATGCCACCAACCACTGTATTTTCTCCTAGGTGTAAAGCTACCAATAGTATAAAAATATGGGCTGCAGCGGCCGCATTTCAATGGGGGCGAAATGGAAAAATGCCATGTCCTGTGCATTGAGGGCATGTTAAAGATCCCCTGGTGGTCAAAATTAATCCGGTGATGGATTAATCACCCACTATGGCATACCTCATAAGCAAATTGTGCTTCTAGCCCATAAAACCCCAGAATTCTATTCAGTATAAAAATGTATTAAATTGAAGTACCACGTGAGCATCTTTAAGAACAATTGCATAATCCAGCAGCTTAGTTCATTAACAGTTGGGTGCCAGTTAGAGTCATTCTTTAGATCTGTAACTTAGTACTCCCTTAATAAAATTCCCAAATGTGCAATTTTTGCAAACCTGTACTAAAATCTTTCCTTGTGGTATCTAGTATAGTCACATTTTATGCACCCACCATTCATATATTACTCAATATGTACATTTTCTTGCCAATTATTTTAACCATTTGTTGAAGAAAAAAAATCAAATTCCTGAAAGACTGCAATAAAATGCACAAAGAGGCACTAATTTCAGATTTTAGTCATTCTAAGTAAAGATGCATGGCTACATGCTCGTAATAGTGCACATGTTAAATGTATTGAGAGTTTATTTTAAAGCTAAGCAATCTAGCCTTGCTCAGCGCTACAAAGTCAGCTTCAGTGCCATCTTAGTTGGTGCATATGTGTCGAGATGCAAGTGCTATGTCTCCTGTGGGATTGATTTTTGAGTACATAGTCAACATGTATGCAAGCATGTTTCATTCTCGTGCTTAGGTATAGTTATTAATTCTCGTCTTGATATTGCATGTAATGAATCATGGTTGTGTGGCTCTTGCATGAACACATTTCAATAAGATCAGGCATCTATTTATTTATTTATTTATTTGTGATACCCTCAAGGTACATAATTGTACATTGCAGAGGGGAGGGGCGAGAATACATTCGAAGAGTGAAAAATGCAGGATTAGTTCAAGAAATTTCCAACGAACCAAAGCAATATAAAAAAGTCATGAGCTGTGACATGATCATGTGCATTTCAGGTGAACTATGGTGTTCATGCACTTTTGGAGAGTTTTGCTGCTTGGCTGCTGCACGAGACACAAGCCCGACGTGGAAATTGAAAGTGATGTGGACATATAACGAAGGAGCCATTGTGTCCCCCAACGGTCTATCTTTGACTTGAGCAACACATTAGACAAGGGACAGAGATAAAAAAGACAATGTACCACTGTCTTTCTGTCCATCATCTTTTGAGTACTGATGATTTCAAAGATGAATCATTACGAACTAGTTCAAATGTCACTTCCACTAGCTCTCAAGGCAAGTTGCTGCACTCAAGAATGGTGTCAGCTGGTACCGACTGGTCCAATGACCTGTAACCTTTTGTCCATGCAAGAAGCTGGAATGGTGTCATTATATGGCTGTGGCGGGTCACTAAAAGCTTGCTTTTGTTGCGAGGCACTGAACGGTACCTTCCACACCTTTGCCAACCCTTTTGCCTTAAAGTGCCGGAAAAAAAAATTATACTGCTGCATCACCAAAATCATTTTTGCCACTGCAGAGAATTAGAAAGTTCTTTTTTATTCTTTTACTGACATCCTGTACTGTCAAAAAAGTTATTTTTTCCTGTTTCCAGTGATTCACTCTTCAGATTGGCGATATTATTTTTTTTTTAATGCAAGCACCACAGCTTTTGTTGTGCCGAAAAATGTTAGAGGTTATTACAAAAGATCTCAATGAAAATTTTCAGCTGTTCTCTTCCATGCGTGTATATATGACAAATGGATGAATGGAGGCCTGCATTGTTCTAATGAAATTAATGCGGGGCGTAGGCCTCTCTGTCCCGACGTGGGAGATGCCTGCATCAGTCCCAGATTGATCCCTCAGGACCTAAGTAAAGTTCTTCATACCATAGCACGTGTAGTGCAACACGTGCACACCAATGAGAATACTGCTGAAATTGACCCGTAGCACTGAAAAACATAGGTCGCTTCTTTATAAATTGTTTTTTTTTTGTTTTAAACAATTATTGAAAATATATTTCACCTGCTCAATATATAACACATGCACTGTTATGAGCACCTATCCCAGCATTTAAGCTTTGACAATGCTGTAATAAAAGTTTTGGCACTTCTGCCATGTCAGAGGTGTACCTTTCAAACATTAGGAGTAGGCAGCGTGTATAAAATTCACTTTTGGAATGGTCACTGTATTGCTGGCTTATTGCCAAAATCACATTACTTAAAATGCATTTTTGACATTTAGCTCAAGCTACGAGAAAGACAAATATCTTGAAAATTGGAGTTCATCATGAACCAAGAGGAACAATTATAATAACAACACACCCTTTACACACGTTCACGATAACTATGCCATTCACGTAAACTATATGTGCCCCCCTCCTCCCTCCTCACACACAAAGACATGCACGTGCACACCACACACATTATAACCGAAAATTTACACAAGGGTCCCACCACCTGTGGCAACTCAAATTCAGGAAAGTAGATGGTGTGTGCTTGAATTCTGTTGCAGCAAAACATTTTGATGTAACTCTTCCTCCAGTCAAAAAGTCTTTTCACTATTTTTACATTCTTCTTCAGAGCTATCTGCAAATTTCTGCACATGAGAGATGAGAGGTGGAAACAGTATTTGACCAATCAAAAGTAGCAGTATGTTTTGACAACACACAGCAATAAAAAGCACACAGATTATAAAGCACTAACAATAACGTTATAAAGCCTCCACTTTCAAGCTTATGTAACAACACAGTAATGTGCCTATTCATCTAATCAAAAGCCTTTTCCCCATTATCTGCAAAGTGTGGTGCTGGCTATCACTCCTGGGGCTAATCGTGTAAACACACAAAAATACTTAGGAAGTTGATGGGAGGTCAGCTGCCCAGGGTGACTGGCAAATTCAATTTTCAATGTTTCCCGACTTCTCTAGGTTCATCGTGACTTCCTCCATGAAATTTCACAAGTAAACAGAAGACCACGACTGTTTCTTCAATGCAAGTTTTTTCACACGGTCCAAAGAGTTGGGCAATCCAGAAGAAACAAAACGTTGGGGGAAATTTAATTACACTGACAGCAGGAAAAATGTAAATACAGCAAACTTCCGTTAATTAAATTTTTTGGTTGATTCGATCGCAACCAAAGGTCCTGGCCCACAGCTGTTTATTTCTATAGGCCCAAACTTTCCTTATTTCAGCCCTGAAATTGGTCTTCGCCGAATAATTACAACTTGGCTGGTCAGCACACAAGCACATATATCTATATAGCACATATAGCACATATATCTCCAACGGTGACCCCAGTGCTGACTCTATGGGCAGCAGCATCTGTTTTGACTGTGCACAGTGAATGCATCAAACACACGTCATCTCCAGTTTGAAAATGCCTATTTTTGGCCTGAGCACCCCAGTGCCAGCAGCAAAACCAGAAAAGACGAGTGTTTTTGTTTATAGATTTAGAAACTTCTGCAGGAAAATGCACTTAAAATTAAGTGCCTAGATTATCACTTGCAACACCGTACAAGCAAATGGTGTCTAATGAAGGAAATAAAACCTTGCAAGCCGTCTAAATTTCAACCACTGTTATTTTTAGGTGTTATAAGGCACGTGATCATGACGTGATAAAATTTAAATAATAGTATGACGACTGTAAGCAAGGAAAACTTATCAAGCTAAAAAAAAGGGGGGGGTTTCTTTGAAAAAGTCAGCAACCAGTGAGCATAGTTCTTAAAAGTTAAGAACTTGCTTGTCAGACCCAGATAGACTATTTGCTGTTACTCTTGAATATTGGGGCAAAATGGTTATTTCAAGCCAAATGCACCAGCCATGATGACTACTACCTTCAATTTGTATTTAGAAAAACTGTGGCTAACTAATACACTTAGTGAAGTGCATTCCCATAATATTTCTAGCAGAAAAAGAAATTGTCCACTGCAGCGCCATTAAAACTTCATAGTGCATAGTGCAAGGCGAGACAGGGTGAACAAGAATTTTCTTTAAATATGCCCAATTTCATGAATACAGAAACATTCTGTGGGTAAATGAGAGAAATTGTACTTTGATATGCACCCCATATTATTGGCCATAATTTTGTTTTTGCAGCATTGTTGAATCAAGAAGTACAACTTGGGCCCAGTTTAACAATAAGATTTTTCGGCTTTGTTACCTTTCATTTTATTACCCGATATTAGCAGTCTTAAATGTAAATAATTATATAAAAGTGCTTTGTCATGCTACTAACACAACAGGAAGGAAAAAATAGACTTGAATTTGAGAAAATGGCACTTTTTCCCTTTGTACTGCTGAAATGTCACACTGTTATGGGCCACCTAATGAAACTAATGACAGCTAATTAGATAGCAGGATCCATAATAACTTGTTTAAGGGAGTTTAGTAAAAGTATTTCTTTACTAAAAAAAAAGATCAGTTGGGTCAGTGCTCCACTGTCGTTGCTCCGTAGTACATCTTCACTACAATGCTCACCTCAGTCTGGAGAGCAATTAATGTATTTAGTGCTTTTTCTATATTAAAGCCCTGCAGGAATGCAGAACATGTGGCTTTCAACGCACTGCTTCGTATTTCTTCCTATCGCATTTTCTAACTAAGCACTACGCACTTGGAGTAGTAGTTTATGCTGTATACAGCCACTTCTTCAAGAGAATGAACCTATTCCAGAGATGCAGCAGGAGCATACTCCAACATAGAAGATTTAGCTATGCCGCATGGCTGCCCTATAGTAGCCAATGACACGTTATTACAACCGGGTATCAACTGCGATAGAAGGTCTGGCAAGCCTATGCAGAGGCTAAGCATGCGCTTGCATTTAGGCAGAAGCTGCATGTAAGTTACAAGGCAATAGTGCAACAAACAAAATGCATTAGTGCAGCAGTCATGGCAGCTCAGCACTTCATGTCCATGCTATGTCCAGCCCCTCCCTCCAACTATGGCCTCGGCATGTTAGTGCTGCCTATGTGTTTGACAGTACAAACCAGTGGATTCGTTGCACTAATAGAAATTGTCTGAAATAATTGTGTGTTTCTGTTAGCTACAATTAAGTCACTATACAGTATCAGCTCATTTGACTTCGAGTAGTTGAATAACTTGCCCTCGTGCTGCAATCTGCTAGCTTCCTGGTTAGTTCAGATGAGAGTGGTGACCTTGGAAAAGCATTGGTCTCGGGTTCGAATCCCGGACCAGACCTTTCATGGGTATGTTTAATAACCATGTCACACAGGCAAAGATTACTGCCACTAAAAATAGTCCTGAAGTTCATTAATTGCTTTTAAAGCTGGTACCACACGTTTATGTCTAATGTCTTCAAATGTTACAATAACAATAAAACATTGATCATTGTTATTCACAAAAGGTGCTATGACAATGTGTAAGCAGTGTTATTAAAGTATTAATAAGCCCATTTTAAACAACTTGCTTCCTCCTAAGTGGTTTATTTTTTCCCATGTCTGGAAGCATACTTGTCAAACATCAAATCCAAAACCAAATTGGTTGAAGCAAAATGGTCTCTATAATTCTAAAAATGTCAAACAGGATACTATAACAATACCTGATTATTTATGACGGGCAAAAAAAAAAAAGGATTTTCTTTCAACAAACAGTTACAAAAGTTTTGCTACATATGTGCATTAGCACTTAATGCTTTATAAGCATGTCCATGTGATAGGCATATTTCGGCCTCCAGTTTCACTATGGAGCACTGTTTTGAGAATATCGCCTTTTACAAGCAACAATTCATAAAAATAGCAGAAATATACATGGTAAACAAACATGCGTAAGAACACTTGCTGTCAACATCAATTATCCAATTGTCAAATTCAGTGACAAGGACAACAGAACCGCTACCTTTTTGCAAAATGAAAACACTGCATTTTCTGGTGATGGCAATGCTTACATATATCATAGTTAGGGCCCTTCGTTTTCGGGTTTTATCTTTTTTGAAGTTCGGGGAGCAAAAATTGGATGGTATTTTTTAAGAGGAAAACTGGAGAGATCGGGTGCTTTGTTGTCTGGCAGCCCACAGTCCAGGATTTTTCTGGCAAGTTTTACATATGATTAACACAAGCAATGGTCAGCTTTTGGACACAAGCATCCTTTAAGCTCACCAAATCACTCAGAGGAACATATAATGGCATAGAGAGCTACTCGCAAATCATGTGAAGTCATCTCTACAAATCCTTGCTTCCGGGCTTTATTAAAAAACCTCACTTAAAAGAAACCACAAACAAAAACAACAAATATAGACTGGCTTAGTGATTCCTTCTTTAATTTGTTCACTGCATTTTTTACCAAAGAAAAATAGAAGGACGAATAGTAGTGCACACAGGATTGCTGCATGCTACACAAGAGGTGTGATCCATTTATTTTAGCTTACATGGCCTTGTTGACGTATACAGGGTCCTGCATAGTTTGCTTGATGTGCTAGAAAAAAGATTTTGTGCTTACCGCTGCACTGTTCTTGCTGAAATTTTGCAGCAGTATCGCATTTTGGAGTCCCTGTCATTCAATGTAACACTTGCCACAGTTTTTTGCCCCCCCCCCCCCTTTTTTTTTTAAAGAAAGAAGTGCAAATTTGCCTTTGCTTATGGTGATACAAGCTGCTGCCTGTGACGGCATAAGCATAAACTTGTGTCGCCACCTTCCACCAGCTTCAGAAAGCAGCCTTTCAGGGAGGGCTGCCATGTGTTCCAGGAGCGGGCAACATGCAGCAGCCCTCCCTGAAACGCTGCTTTCTGAAGCTGCCGACAGGTGGTGAAAAGCTTCTCATGCTTTTGCCATTGCAGCAAGAGCTCACACCCCCACAAGCAAAGGCCGGCGGAAAAACTGCGGCAAGTGTTGCACTGAACAACGTGGACTCCAAAATGCGATTCTGCAAAATTTCAGGAAGAACAGTGTAGCGGTAAGCACGAAATCTTTTTTCAAACATGTTAAGTGAAATATGCATGACCCTGTATATTATTATATGCATTGGGGGCATCACCCAGCCATATCATAGCATTACATCCTAGCACTGTCAGGGCTTTCGTCCTTGTCTGTTACCTGGTTTTAGTGGCTTACAATATATGCTCTAGCAAAAAAATAATTGAATACTAACTAGATGAATCAGCCACACTTTTTGAACATAATGTAGTTGGGTAAACATACTCTCAACATCACAGCTACTGTTCGAAATGCACAGCAAGATAAGCACTGCATTATTTTGCTTCATATTGCATTTCCGCTGTTTACCTGTATGCAATGTGCGGGAAATGTGATGCAGTGTGCCGTTATTGTATTGTAAATGTGGCTACTAAAAAAAAGAAAGTTTTCGTTTACTCAATGCTTGCAAGCACTGATTATATTAAATTTTTACATATGTCAGTCTTTTGCTTGAGTACCAAGAAAAAACAAAACATATACTTTATTCATAAATCAATAGTATTAATAATATGATATATATTGACAACTTTCTCCCAAAAGTAGGCAGCGTTCATTACTTTTGTAACAGCTGCACTTATTAAGATCACTTACGAAGGGGCAAACTTCGGGGTGACATCAGGTTTAATCCAATTTTCATCAATTTTGCTCGAGGTGCAAAAATAAAGAATTATTGGGTGCTACCCAAAAACGAAGCACCCTAATTATAACAGTCCACTAACACACCGAGAGCAGCATATCAAAACTTCTTTGATGCTGAAATCAGAGCCCTATGCAATGCAAATGGAGGTAAATGTATTTTGACATACTATCCAACATGGTGCTATCTATGAATGAACATAACGCCGGCGACTAAAACCTTGCTAGGTGCTCAGAAGCAATTGTGGAGAGGGTGAAAGGTGATAAAAGAGTGGTGGTAGGGACATTTCCAGGGTGAACGCTGCGTTCTGTCATGGAGCGAGCAAAAGCAAAGCTCGTGGAAAATGCTCACGTGCACAACCTTGTCATAGTAGCAGGTGGGCTAAATGATGTCCTAAACAGGAAAGGGGCAGGCCTAGCCCAGCACATGGTGAAGGGGGTGGACGACTTGCGCGAGCTGTCTCTTCAGGTGCACATCGTGGTGTGCACGGTGCCAGAGGTGCCTGTACGTGACAGTCACATACAGAGAGCCGTAGTGGCCGCTAATGAGGCGATATGGAAAATGAGCCAAGAGAAAGGCTTCAAGGCTGTCGAAGTAAACAGAGAAGTGAGAAGGTGTGGTGGTTTTAAACAAGACTGGATCCACTTCAATTACAGGCTTGCACAAGAAGTGGGCTGGCGACTTGCTGGTCGCGCTGTTGCATCTTTAGGCGGCCCACGGGCGCTCAGGAGGCCAGAGTAGGTAGTAATGAAGAAGGTCCCCTAAGGGAACCTCAGTATAGCATCACCGTCAGTAACAGAAGAAGGAGGAAAGCAAGAAAGAGAGCTCACCATGCAATAGGCTACATAAACATGCAGGGCGGCAGAAGAAAGGAAAAGTGGGCAGAGATTGAGGAGCAGTTAAATAGAGAACAAATAGAGGTGTATGCAGTTACAGAAACGAACCTTAAGAGACTCGGAAGAGCCGCCAGTGATTGAGAATTATGTTTGAGAAGGGTGCAACAGAACTAAGTCGGAAAGAAAGGGAGGGGAGTCGGAATGCTCATCCATCAGGGAGTCAAATGAAAAAGAGTAAATTCAAAATGTCAAGAGCATTTATAGTTATTTAGTACAATGAGTGGGAAAAAAAATCTAGCTGGGCGTTACGTATTTGTGGACTGGAAATAATTGCACAGAAAAGAATAAAGAGTTGGTGGAATGCACAAGCGCTGATATTAAGGGTTTCGAGAATGATGCTGAAATTATCCTATTAAGTGACATGAATGCCCACATACAGGATTTAGATGGCTATACCGACAACAATGGGAAGTCAATGCTAGACCTTTGTGAGCAACATAGCCTTGTTATCGTGAATACAGGGCCTAAGTGTGAAGGGCAGATCACGTGGGAAGTGGGAAACCGGCAATCAACTATTGATTACTGTCTGATGACAGAAGAATTCATGATGAGTTGAGAGAAATAGACATTGATGAGGAAGGGTATAGCAGCATAGGGAGTGACCATAAACGCATGATTTTGAAAATGGGATATGTAGTTGGGAAAGAGAGCAAGGAGTGCAAAATGCCCAGTCCAAATTTGAACGCTGAACAAATAACAAATATAGTTACTAGAGTCGAGGAAGAACTTGGCAAATGGCCAAGTAAAGAGTGGGAATATAGTAAGCTTCTAATTGTAATAACAGAAATATGGAAAGACAAACAACATGTTCATTGGAAAGGAAAAAAGAAACCGAAAAGCTGGTGGAACAGGGAGATACGAGAAGCGCTTGCCGAACGACAGAAAGCATCCCGAGAGCACAGGCAGGCAAAGAAGGCACAGTTGCCCCAGGATGAAGTAGCCAGTAAATGGGAAATATACCGGGAGGAAAAGTCTATGGTTCAAATACTGGTGCCAGCAAAGATAAAAGGTGAAAATGAACGTTGGTTGTCAGAAATACGTGAAAAAAAGAAGGCCACACCTAGAATATTTTGGAATCACATAAAAGTATTAGGCAGGAGGTCAACAACAATACAACATGCCCTAGACAAAGATGGAAACAAATTGGAAACAGAAGCGGCAATAAATTACATCCGAAAAATAACAGCTGGATCTTTCTAAGGCAATGACGAAGTTGTATTTGAATAAAAAAAGAGCATGAAAGAGACCCAGGTGGAAAATGAGCTGGTGCTGACAAATTTCAACTGGAAGAAAGCCGAAGAGAAAATTCCTAAGTGCACAGCCACAGGGCTAGATGAGGTTCCTGTTAGGCTGATTAATGAACTAGGACCAAAAAGTAAGGAAGCTCTGGTGAAAGCAGTGGAAAAAACTTTATGAAAGATAGCCAAATACCAGACAGTTGGTGAAAAAGTAGAATGAATTTAATTTATAAAGGTAAGGGGGAGAAAGATAGAATTCACTCGTAAAGACCGTTAACCCATTACATTGGTAATATACAGGCTAGCAATGTAGGCAATCAAATTAAGGTTGCAAGCATGGGCAGAGAATAATGGCGCTTTGGCAGAACTTCAGAATGGCTTCAGAAAAGGTAGGCGTTTGGATGATAACTTATTTGTTCTCACTCAGTGTATTGAAATATCAAGAGTAGAAAGCAGACAGTTATATGTGGCCTTTTCAGACATTACAGGAGCCTATGACAACGTAGACCGCAACATTTTGTGGGATATTCTGCAAGGGGAAGGCTTAGGCGACGATTGTTTACAGCTTTTGAAAGAGATTTACCTATAAAATACCGTTTGCATTAAATGGGAAGGGATGAGGAGCAAGGAGAAAGTTCATATCAACAAGGGACTGAGGCAGGGGTGCCCTTTATCCCCACTGCTGTTTATGATGTACATGGTGAGGATGGGGAGGGCGCTAGAAGGAAGTAATATCGGTTTTAATTTCTCATACAAACAGGCGGGTACAGTAGTAGAGAAGCAGCTTCCCGGTTTACTTTATGCGGACATTACTGTGGAGCTAGCTAACAAGCAAAGTGACTTGCAACGTCTGGCAAATATCTGTGGACAGGAAGGCAACAATTTAGGTTAGAAATTTAGTGTTAGAAAATCATGTGTTATGGTATTCAATGAAAACAGTGAACAGACAGTGGCAATACAGGGCCAGGAAGTACTCGAGTAAGAGAATATATATACCTTGGTATATGGATAAACGAAGGCAATAGATATATAGAAACACAGGAAAAAACAATAACAGTGAAGGGGAAGAGAAATGCAGCCATAATGAAGCACAGGGCGTTATGGGGATACAATAGGTACGAGGTGCTCCGGGGTATGTAATAATAATGATATTTGGGGTTTCACGTGCCAAAACCACTTTCTGATTATGAGGCACGCCGTAGTGGAGGACTCCGGAAATTTTGACCACCTGGGGTTCTTTAACGTGCACCTAAATCTAAGCACACGGGTGTTTTCGCATTTCGCCCCCATCGAAATGCGGCCGCCATGGCCGGGATTCGATCCCGCGACCTCGTGCTCAGCAGCCCAACACCATAGCCACTGAGCAACTACGACGGGTCCGGGGTATGTGGAAAGGTGTAATGGTTCCAGGACTTACTTTTGGAAATGCGGTTGTTTGCTTTAAATCAGGGGTACAATCAGGACTCGATGGGAACCAAAGGTCAGTGGGACGCCCCGCACTGGGCGCTCACGGGAAGACTACAAATGAAGCTGTGCAGGGTGATATGGGCTGGACTAGTTTTGAAGTGAGGGAAGCTCGCAGTAAAATTGATTATGAAGAACGGCCGAGGAATATGGAAGAAAGTAAATGGGCTGGGAGAGTGTTCAGGTATCTGTACAGTAAAAACATTGATTCACAGTGGAGGAAAAGAACTAGGAAGCTCCCCAGCAAGTATGTGGCCTTTAGGGTGGGCAACACAGCAACAAAGAATGTCAAGCGGAAAGTCACAGAGGCTGAAACAATCTCATGGGTGGCAACAATGGAAAAGAAACTTGCCATGAGTAACTACTTAAGAGGAAAAAAACAAAATCCGGAAAGAAACAATTTATGATAACTCAAAGGGAAGCTCATTGCCTTTCGAAGCGAGATCAAGATGCCTTAGAATATGCACCCATAAAGCGAGATATAAGAAGGAAGAAGAAGCATGTGCTTGCTGCAGTAAAGCTAGGCAAACGATGGAGCATGTTTATTAGAATGTGAAGACGTCTGCCCAGCAGTCGATTTAGGCACCACTGGCCTCCTTGAAGCCCTAGGGGTTCAGCGAGAGCAGTGGAAAAGTAAACATGTCCGCAAGAGAGATTAGTAAGAGGCGATTGCAAGAGTGGTGGAAGAAAAGTTGGGAAACGACAAAAAATGGAGACGTACAAAAGCAAACTTCGCAATAGGGGATCAGAAAATTTGGTTGCGAGAGTTCACTGTGTTTTTTTTTTTGTTTTTTTAAAATCTAGGTAGGATATTAGGCAGTATAATAGCAAGGGCTTGGTGGCGAAACCCACCGCCCCGTTCCAAAGGGGACGCTCATAACATTCATCCATCCATCCATCCATCCATCCATCCATCCATAACAGCAGGAATTGTGCAAGGCAATGAATCACACAAAGTATTACCAGGTGGGATGACTTCAAAACACAGTGGATTGATGCAGAGTTGGACAACAATTTTCTGAATCTTCATGTCAAGCAAGAAAATGTTCACAAGAACTTGCTCACCTATAGGAGGAAAGGGAAGAAAAGGGAGAACAAAGGAAAGCTAATGCTTATATAGTGTTGATGGTGAAATTTAAATGGCCCTGAAATAGCATTACCAGTTTTGGGGCTGCACTTCGTAACATTTCATTATATATTTTTATTCTTTGCTCTTCATCACAGGCTCGCATGTCCCTACCGGGATCACACATAGCACATAATAAGAAAAAAAGAAAAAGTGAAATGAATTGTTACAAAATATGGTCCCTGGTTTTCAGCTGCTGCAGAATTAGCTTACTGCTGCAACTTCATTATAGAATAAAACGTGAAGACAGCTACTAATTTTTTGGCATTCTAGTTGTGACTGACATCACATCAGTGGCAACTATTGGCCAGTTTCAGGGATGTATGCATGGATTCATTCTGTTAGCACTGCACAAGGAGATTGCTAACATGTTACCACATAAACAGTTCACTGATGTACTACTGTCACCATAAGATTCAGTAATACTTCCCATTAGCAGAAAGCAATGGTTCACTTGCAAATGCAAATCTTTCTAGTATAACCACAGACCAGGTACAAACTAGGTACAAACAAGATGCAAGATAAGCGTGTACATTGGCAAGTAAAAACATTACCAAGAAAGTGTCTCACTGTGTCATTAGGAACTGCAGCGAACAGGTCAAATGTGTAAGACATTAGGAAATTTTAGCACAGTGTTACTGTTCTAGTAATGCTGCCTGCCGCTGACTGTACATGTATAGGGTTTACTACACATGCACAGTTGGGGGAAGCGGTATCACTAATGGTAATGGTAGAGGTATGCTAAAATATTCTATTGTGTATGCGGTTCCCCTTTCTTGTGGTAAAGTACAGCTGGGACAATCAGGCAGGCACATCGGTAATCCCCTCAGTAAACATCCAAGCATCTTGAAACTTATAAGGTTCTTTACATCTTGCTCAAAGTTACAGATTTTGCTGTAAACGAGAAGAAAAGGGGTTAACCGAGGGGCCCGACCTTTATTAGCCATATCAGAAGAAGCCAACAAACACTGACACCAAGGACAACATAGGGGAAATTACTTATGCTTAATAAATGAAATAACGAAACTATAAATTAATGGAAATGAAAGTGGATGAACAAACTTGCTGCAAATGGGCAACAATCCCACAACCTTCGTATGCGAAGATTGTGGTATCGTTCCCCACCTGCGGCAAGTTTTCATCCACTTTCATTTCCATTAATTTATCATTTCTTTATTTCATTTATTAAGCACAAGTAATTTCCCCTATGTTGTCCTTGGTGTCAGTGTTTGTTCGCTTCTTATGATAAGATTTTGCTGTGGTCACTCTGCATTCAAGGAAACAGATTATATTTAAACAATGGGTAAATCAACTTGCAAGCTTGTTGACTCATATCACACAATTCGGAATGTGTATCAATCAAACCACAGTTCACTACACGACTTAAAAAGTGTGCTTACCTTGATAATACATGCTTGACCTTTCGGTATCCTTCGTTTCTTTGCTTTGTGAGTAATGGTCTTACACATACATGTGCTTACTTTGCCGCGGTAACTTGCGATGTAAACAGTTCTTTTAGCTTGCTCCCTCGGCTTGCTTATGCTCTGCCATGCATGTGCAAGACACTCCTACCACACCCACCCCTTGTTTTGCTCCCTCTGTCATTGCATTTTCAACTTTTTGCATGCATCAGCCATTATGCTGTTGTAAAACCTTTGTAGCATGTACAAGGTCCCATTTTGACAGAGTTGAAGTGCAAAAGTTTGTATGTATGAACAATTCCACAGCAAAATCTGACTAGTCATAATGCACAGTGATCTACCACAATGTTCTCAAAGCCTACACTGTTGCTTTAACAACTAAGAGGGCTGCATTTCTGTGCATATCGCATGCACTTGTGCAGAAACATCATTGCTACTGATGGGTATGTATGCCAGCGATTCAATGCTAGTCATAAGGAACAGATCACAACATTATCTGCAGTCCATGGGTAGTCACAAGCAATACACAACAAACTCAAGGTACAAACTCTATAACTAGAAATAGAACAATCACATATGCACAGCTGTTTATACAGCAACAGATGTATTAGTTGGAGCTTATAGCACAGAACATAAACACGACGTCTGAGCACATGAAGCCATAGCACATATATAATACATCCGGCACAGAGAATCTGTCAGTTACAGTGAAGGGGCCCAGAATCTGCATTATTACAGTGTTATTATTAGGATACCATTCTCACGCATACTTGGCGAAGCACGCGTTAGATTAATGTTACGCAGAATACAATAGAAACGAGTAAAATTTATCCACAATACTAAGGAACCCGTTATGACCACTTCATATTTTTTAACAGTTATGTATCGCGCTGGAAGTGATATATAGCTATATCATGTCCGATATATAGCTAAACTTCGTGAAACCGCACAGACGAAAAAAAAAACAAAACCCGCAAAGACCGTTGCGCGTTTTTTAGTCTGTTGTCCAGTTCGCGTTTTTTTTTTTTTTTTTTGTCCTTTCAATCGTTGAGGCAGCGCGATTTCCTGACCTCTTGGTTCAGCGCGGGAGCGCCAACGAACGTAAAAACCACTCACCGTGAATATCCCGCTAACGCAGCAACAAATATACTACAGCGGCAAGCTGCCTAGCGAGGGCAGTTATACCTTAAAACCATTTTTGAGGTAGCCAGACGGCTCTGGAGAACAAAGCCATCGCCAGGGAAAGACGTCGTACTTCGTTATCAAATCGGGTCAGATGATTTTTTTTTTTTTTTTTCTCGTAGTGCAGCTTGCACAGCTCAGTGTCGGGACGTTAACAATAGGCAGCACGAGAAAAGGGGGGAAGGGGGTGCCGGAAGCGTCAACTAACAGTTAGGATCCGTGATATCAATACTGTCATAAAAAGGCCCCCCTCAAGAATGCCAAGCATCTGCACCGGCAGCCGACGAGACATTGCTCAAGGCACTTTCCCAAGTTGTCGTGCAGCTTACGCTGGCGTTCTCATTTGTAAAACAATAAAAAAGAAAGAGAATTAGGCCGGCAAGACGATCGAGGCGCCCTGCAAACCGCCGCAGCGTTTTTCAATTACTTGCTATGCTCTGAATCATAACGAGCTTGAATAAGCGACGCCTGATCCTAACAACGGGTGTTCATTTCACCACCGATTGAAAGCAGAATAGCTGAGGAGCGTCCAGAATTCAACCTCAATCATGATGCGATCATCACCGATTACGCTCGGTGTTGCTCGCAGCCAATGTTTAGGCTCATTCTGGAGTATTGGGATAATTTTATAAGCACGTGGGTTATTTTATAATGCCGCAACGCAAAGCGAGCGTCAAAAAACTCGCTCGGCAGGGTCACTACCCTTGCGCTCCGGCGGACGACCCAAACAATATCGATCGCTCTCGATGAAGACTAGTTCCGCCAAAACACACTGGCGAGACAGCGGCAAGACTAGACATAGGCACTCACCTTTTTCCATTACGATTCGCGTCCGGCGGCTCCCTCGGCGAAGCAATAACTTCTCGCTTCTGTCAGTCTGCATAGCAGCCAACTAGGCCTAACGCAAATGTCGGCTGGCTGACTCTCCGAAACCGAAAACTCCACATTCACGGCCTCACAGAACGCTTGCCGATACCGATCTAGCAAATGCATCGGTATGCCCCGTCTACTGGAGCCACGCTTCATACAGAGCCAACGACGGCATCGTAGCACACTCCGGTAGTGATAAATTCGTGCAACGCCAAATTGCAACACACTACAAGCACAGGACCACGGCGTTATGCACCCTCGCTCAAGGCAGCACACCGTTCCAGCTTAGTCATACAGTTCATAGGTGTCGCGACGCGCTTTTGGCCGGCCACCTCTTCGGCCACTGTGTGTGGCCCCGACTCTACTAGCATTTGACATTCAGATGTTCGGCCACAGAACACCTATAAGTGATACTGTGTTCATCCACTCTGGCAGTGCGTAAGGCAATGTAAGGTACGCACGGCGCGTACATGAAGCGCGTGAAGCACAGGCCTAAGCAGGGGCCTCGCCGATTACTTTCCCTCATTCCTTCGAGGAGGAGCCACACGATACAAGAAGTGGAAATGTAGGAAAAGATGTTCAAGAGGGATAATCGACAACCGCCACTAGATGCCAAATTATTGCTGCATAATTCTGTGGTGCACTAATTCAATGACTATAATGCTAGCCTTCTTCCTTTTGAAAGGATGTGTGACGAGAACAGTACGACTGTCTCTGCTATGCGCACGGGCACAAAAATAAAATCGCCTCCACACCGCTTACCTGATTAGAGGGCAGCATTTACCACCCCATAATGCGGTGTGGCAGTAAAAGTTGAGTACACGCACTCTAGTGCACGCTTCAACATATGCACACCACGTGATACGGACCAAGCAGCCGAATTCTACTTTTTATCAGTTTGCGTGTTGCATCGAGAGGTGTGTGAGCTAAGATCAGAAATGGAAGCGCTTACGTTGGTTTCCAGCAGCAAGTGCTTTAATGGCCTGCAGAAAGTCTACAGTCACTTCAGTGAAACGCTGAAATGCACAATGAAGTTTGCAATCTACTTGCCGCCTAAATCAGAAGTTGCCTCCGTGCCTCTTCTTTACTGGCTTTCTGGTGAAGTAGCTACTACCCTTTCGTTCTGTAGCAATCGCCTCTGATTTAAAACTACGTAATGCTTGCAGTGGAATATTGTGCCGTCCGGCTAACCTGCGTGCGTGCTAATTCCTTATATAATTTTCATTGCAGGGCTGACTTGCACTGAGCAGAATTTTATACAGAAAGCTGGAGCCCAGAGGTATGCCAGTGAAATGTCAGTGGCTATAGTATGCCCCGACACGAGCCCTCGTAAGTTTGGGATTAACTTATCGCATTGTGGTCGCTCAGGTGTTTTCCAAAGACATGTTGAATTTAGCATACTGGGCACACGTGCTTGCACACTTTATACCATATTTTAAAAAAGTACACTGTAAACACTTACATATCAGTTCTGCCACGCTACACGCCATGTGGCGTCTTCAATCTCACTACCGTAGTGGCACTTTGCAAACCCCAGCTGATGAAGGCCGGTCCACCGTTCGATATTGTTGAAAGTAAACACTCGTTCTGTTTACCTAAGTTGTAGCGTCGCTCAAGTTTATAAGTTACAACAAATTATTGTAAAGAATACCTTAACGTAAGAAGCCGATGGAGCAATGGGTTAATGATTACGTGAATTCTAAGAAACTTGTACAAAGTGAGCAGATAAAGAAATGGGAAAACACTAATATTTGCTAGTCACTAAGCAGGGTAATATTATCAGCAATTTCGAAGATATAGTAAAAGCAGGGGAAGAATTCAATACTGACCTGTGCAGTACCCAGAGCAGCCACGCTACCTTCATTAGAAGTAGTAATGAACAGGATACAGAGGCTCCTTCTATGACTAGCAATGAAGTTAGAAGGGCCTTGCACGACATTACCCAGGGAAAAACGGCAGGAGAAGATGGAATAACAGTCAATTTAATAAAAAATGGAGGACACATCACGCTTGAAAAGCTTGCGGCTCATTTTTATGCAATGCCTCACGACTTCATGTGTACCAGAGGACTGGAAGAATACCAACATTATACTAATCCACAAGAAGGATTCAAAAATTATAGACCCATTAGCTTGCTTTCAGGATTGTATAAAATATTCACTAAGATAATTTCCAGTAGAATATGGGCAACATTTGACTTCAGTCAACCAAGAGAACAGGCTGGCTTCAGGAATTCTACAGTGGATCACATCCATGTCATCAATCAGGTAATTGAGAAATCTGCAGAATACAATCAAACTCTCTATATGGCTTTCATACATTATGAAAAGGCATTTGATTCAGTAGAGATTCCAGCAGTCATAGAGGCATTACATAATGAAAGAGTACAGGAGGCTTACATAAATATCTTGCAAAAGATCTACAGAGACTCCACAGCTACCTTAATTCTCCACAAGTAGAAGGATATCTATCAAGAAAGGGGTCAGACAAGGAGACAATCTCTCCAATGCTGGTCCCTACATGCTTGGAAGAAATATTCAAGCAATTAAACTGGGAAAGCTTAGGAGTGAGGATCAACGGCGAAAATCTTGGTAACCTTTGGTTTGCAGATGACATTGACCTGTTCAGCAACACTGGGGACGAATTTTAACAAGTGATTGAGGACTTAACAGAGAAAGTGTAAGAGTGGGGTTGAAGATTAATATGCAGAAGACAATGATAATCATGAATAACTGGGCAACAGAACAAGGTAAGGATCGCCAGTCAGCCTCTAGAGTCTGAAGGAGTATGTTTACCTACCTCAATTACTCACTTGGAACCCTGATCATGAGAAGAAAATTTACAAAAGAATAAAAATGGGGTTGGAGCGCCTGTGGCAGACATTGTCAGCGCCTGACTGGAAGCTTACCATTATCATTGAAAAGGAAGGTGTACAATCAGTGCATTTTACCGGTGCTGACATATGGGGCAGAAGCTTGGAGACTGACAAAGAAGCTTGAGAACAAGTTAAAGACCACACAAAGAGCGATGGAACGAAGAATGCTAGGTATAACTTTAAGAGACTGAGAGAGAGCAGAGGTTTGGATCAGGGAGCAAACGGGTATAGACAATATTCTAATTGACATTAAGAGAAAAAAAATAGAGCTAGGCAGGTCATGTAATGCACAGGTTAGATAACTGGTGGGCCATTAGCATTAGAGAATGGGTGCCAATAGAAAGGAAGCACAGTTGAGGACAGCAGAAAACTAGGTAGGGTGATGAAATTAGGAAATTTGCAGTCACAAGTTGGAATCAGTTGGCACAGGATAGGAGTGAGTGGAGATCGTAAGGAGAGGCCTTCGTCCTGCAATGGACATAAAAATAGGCTGATGGTGATGATTATGATGATGAATGCAATGATATGCAATACTGACAATGAAATAATGATATTTGCTGCACTACTGCATCCATTCTGCCCGCCACAAAATTTAGTGGCTATGGCATTGTGCTGCTAACCATGAAGGCACGGGATCAACTTGCTACGGCAGCTGCATTTTGTCAGGGCAAAATGAAAAAAAAAAAAGGAATTCCTATGTACTGTGCATTGGGTGCATACCATTAGATCATGGTTTTGGCATGTAAAACCCCAGAATTTAATTTTTATTGAAAAGTGCCTACAGTAGACTGCCTTGAGACAAACTTTGTTCTGCCAAATTCTCTTATCTATAAAGGTCTGGGAGCTTTGTCAGTTACCCATAGGTTCAGTGCACTTCTATTAAGCTGATGTTCTATGAAACTTCTCACAGCTTCACCGACTGTACTGCTATTGATGTGACATCTGGAGTGCCCCAAGGCTCCATTCTTGGGCCACTGCTTTTTTTAATCTACATAAATTATTTGCCTGTTAACATCTGTGCTAACATTCGTCTTTATGCCGATGATTGTGTTTTGTAAGAAGTGATTAACTGTTGTAATGATCATTACTGCCCCCAGGAGTCATTTGTTAGGTTTTGTACTTGGTGCAACACCCGGCAAATGAGCATTAACTTTGGTAAAACCGTCCTTATGTCATACTGTAAAAAAATCTTCTTCTATTTTTCATTACTCCTTCAATAACCGCGCTGTGGGTAGGGTAACTGAGTATAAGTATCTCGGTGTCATTTTTACGCATAACATGTCATGGTCTAATCACATTGATTGCATTTGTAACTACCCACCGTGGTTGCTTAGTGGCTTTAGTGTTGGACTGCTAAGCATGGGGGGGGGGGGGGGGGGGGCGAGGTCGTGGGATTGCATCTCGGCCACGGAGGCTATATTTAGATGGGGTGAAATGCAAAAACACCCATGTACTTATGTTTAGGTGCATGCTAAAAAACCCGAGATGGTCCAATTTTCTGGAGTCCACCACTACGGCGTGCCTCATAATCAGAACGTGATTTTGGCACGTAAAACTCCGTTTTTTTACATTTCTAACAAAGCACTAAAGAAATTAGGTTACCTACGTCGCACGCTATCCAGCCCTCCAAAAGATGCTAAGCTATTATATAAATCACTAATCCGTCCTGTTGTTGACTACGCATCTGTTGTTTGGAACTCTTATAAGCAGTGGGAGATTAACAGGCTAGAAGGAATTGAGGAAAAAAGCTGTAAGATTTATATAATACTGTTATGATCGTGACTTTTCACCTTCTTCTGCGCTTTGTTCTTTGAATTTAACTTTGCTCTATTCATGTCGCCGCATGGCATCATTAGACTTCTTGCACAGCATCATCAATTCTTCCGTTAGACGTTCAAAAAATAACTATACTAACCTCATGCCAGAGTCATTGATGAGATGACATCACAACTTAAACTTGATGCCCTACTTTGCATGCCACTAATATGTTTAAATTCAGCATTTTCCCTCGTTCCACAGAAGATTGGGATTCCTTACCTGGGTCTATTCGCTCATGCCCATCCTGAAGTTTTGTATCTACAATCCAAGATACAAAACACGTCTTAGGATATAACCCTTAACGCTGTATGGTATTCTGGTGTGTCTTAATTTCCCTCTGTTAACCCACTCCTGCTATAGTGCTTATTGCATTGTAGTATGTACAAATAAATAAATGCTCTGAAAGGTAAGCATATGTACAAGGCCCTTGTATAGTAGTATTGTATTAAGGAGTAATTTTCTTCAGGTGGATGCAACATTGAAGGAGAGGATGATAGTTATGACCTTGGCACTGGTGCTGGCTTTTATCTGGATGCTACCCAGGGTAAATGGAAGGAAAACTACAAGATGTACTCCTATGTGACAAAAGAGGTGTTGTTGTTTTTTCTGTACTTTCCTTTCTCAGTGTCATTTATGCTACAGTTATAAGGTAGTGAGATCTTGCATTTCTAGTGTGCTGATATCCCTATCAACATAGCAGAAGAAATTTAAACTTTACACCAAATAGAGAAACATAGGGCACATGTCTTCAAATAACAAAGGAAAGTTTGCATTGACACATTTTCTAATAACAGCACTAGCCGTGGCCATACGTATTTGATGCTTCATAGTTATCATAATTCAAACAAAACATTGAATTGCTGCACACTCCCTGAGAGTTTTAAACATGAACAAGACAGTGTCCTTACAATAAAATTCGTTGCTGCCATTGGGAAAAATTACCTTTCAAGAACTGATTAATGATTTCAGATTAAAGTGATCTGTATGACAGTAATGTTAAACACAACATGATGGCTTTTTTTTGTTTTTCAATAAAATAATTAATTTAATCTGCCCAAACCAAAGTAGACATGGATATCAACTGCTTCCATTGTATTTTCACCTAGCATAAATACATGCAGTAGTGTCATTAATTAATGGCCGTCCTACTGCTTTTTTTCTTTTTTTCCTGTTACAAAAATTCAGCTGCCTGCCATAATGAAGAAAAGCTTCCCAGTTGACACTACCAGACAAGGCATATTTGGGCACAGGTATGCTGTCCTTGCAACTTGTCATTGAAAACAGATGCTTTCGTCATTTTGCCATTTTATTTGGGAAAAATGTGCGTTGTTTCTTGGGGCATGAACATAGTATTTTATACTTCATGCACACATCAAGCTGACATTTTGCTTAGTAATGTATAAATGTGTTTGCAAGTGACTCTAGTGTGACATTTCTTTAATAAAAAAAAGTCACTAGAGAAAATGAGTTCCAACAGTATGGCATAAAAACATTACACTGCAAGAGTGTGTATTGAAGACATGTTCAACAGTCGGTAGACAAAGGAAGCCTAAGGGAAGCCCTGATGACAAGTAAGCTGTATGCTGAGGATTCCCTTAATTGCTCGCAGTTGATTACTTCCAAGTTTTCGTCTTCCTCTGAACCTCTGTCTTGAACCGCTGCACAGCGAGGATTTCGAGTCTGGCAGTCTCGATGCCCTAACTGCTGTGGTTGCTTAGCGGCTTCGGCTTTGTGCTGCTAAGAACTAGGTTGCGGGATCCAATCTTGGCCACAGTGGCCGCATTTTGATGGCGAAATGCAAAAACGCCTTTGTACTATGCATTGGAAGCACGTTAAAGAACCCCTAGTGGCCAAAATTAATCCGGAGTCCCCCACAAGGGCATGCCTCATAATTGGATCATAGTTTTGGCATGTGAAACCCCAGAATTTAATTTTTTTAAACTTTGATGCCCTCTGGTATTGTACACAATAGTTTAATAGCCAGCGCCATTCCTGGCTGTCGCCAGAAGTGGCACTGGCCTTACACTCCGGTTTCCATCATCATGTGAACCCTTTGTCTTCTATGGACATTCAAAAAGTGTGCTGTTTAGAGGCAAAAATTGGCAACGCATACATCCTTTAGAGATGATTGGCTATATTAATGCGATTAGAAATCTTTCTTATGAAGGGTGTGTAACTGGTGATGTATATGTTTTATGTCTTATGATGATTATTGTATCCCGATGCCATATGCATGAGTCACGAAACTTTATGGGCACATCAGCAGACACGCGAAGCAGCTGTCTCGCTGCCAGCCGCAATACCGAATGATAACACGACACAGTATATCTTATAATCACTGCACCCCAGTTGAAACAACGTAGCAATCCCTAGTATCCTGGCTGCAATTCTGTTACAGTGGCTATCCATCAAGCAGACACACTTGATGTGGAAGTGTCTGTTGCGGATGGGGTGCTATCGTTTTAATATATTTATGACTACGTACTGTCACCTTAGCACAACCATTCTGAGGGATTGGCCAAAAATGGTCACATACCAATACCACATGCACAGTGCCAGAGTTGTCTATTTGGGCACATACCCAGTGACCCAAGTTGTCTACTAGGCCAGACAGCAGCCAGCAGCAAGTTGTCTATTCAGGCACGTAATAAATGGCCCATATTGCCTGGTCAGCAAGACTGCAGCCAGCACATACCTAGTGGTATGTGCACTTAATGGAGTAGAGATAGGCACACCAACAATTTAGCTGTTCCAATTTCTGACTTGACAGGAGAAATGAAACCTGATAACTTCACCACAGCCACTGACACAAACAAAAAATTAATTCATATAAAGAGTAATCATTGGTTTTCATTAACAGTGAGCAAACATTTATAGATGTTACCTGCAATGAACCAAAAAGAGGGCAACGGCACTTCAGAGAAATTTGCTGTTATTCACTACCTAAAATGAGCTTCAATACACTATTTCTAAATTGTTGAAGTCAGAGTGCTATGCCTGCCACTGGCTTGCAACATTTTTGTAATGCATAATAATGCATTAGTGTTCCAATTTCGACTGGTATGTTGGGCATTGTACAAAAATCAAAATTTTGACCACGTAGTTTTCCTTAATGTGCCCCCAAATCTCAGTTTTTCATTTAACATTCATGAAAGTGTGGCCATCGTGGCAGTTATTGAACCTGCAAACTTGTACTAGGCAATGTTAATACACTGAGCACACTTCATTATTGCTTCCATGTACACGTTAGTTAGCTCAAGAGGTGGCTGATCAATGTCAGCATACAACAGGCAGCAAAAATTTGAGGGCTCACAAACATGTTGCAGCAGTGCCAAAAAAAATGTGTTCAACCAGAAACATCTCCTGTCTTCACCCCCATTCTCACCCAACGTAGAAACCAAGGCTCAAGCATGCACATAGGCATTACCATGAGACATGTATAAAATTCAAGTTCTTTTGCCTTTCATGCAGAAACTTATAACTGGTTTTACAAACAACAATAAAATGCAAAGGTGTGACAAACAAAGTAACCGTGGTGAATTGGGCATATGAAACAAGTCATACCTAACTTGGGGGTAAAACATAAAGAAGAGTGTACAAAGCACAGCATTATGAACTTCCCACTGGGTATAGCATTGCCTTCACCATTTGAGAACTACAGTTTCCTACATCATAGGAATTTTAAAATGGAGCAAAAATGCATTGGAAGGCAGTGGAGAGTTGAGGCACAGCAGCTTTAGATTCTGCAGTGGTTTGGGCAAGTTGGTACATTTTCACTTCATATACATAGCACATGATAAATAGGGACAAATAAAAAAAAAAGAGGGGGGGGGGCGCAGGGACACACATAACAATTTGTCCCCTAAAGCTGTCTTCTGCTGTTTCACTGATAATTTCACTGATGCACTACTGAGGAAACATCCTTGTCGGAGACCTAGGGGCATCTTGAAACTTTACTAAAAGTGTTGCGCACTTTCTTTGAAAGGAAGCTTTAGCTCAGGGCCAACTCCAATTTCCCTATTCTAAAACATGTAAAATGCAGAAAGGTTTTTTGAGACAACTGTTTGACTGATTTGAGTGAAATGTCTTGCATGTAAGAGAAAAAGTTACTAAGAAGTAGGATTTCGATTTAGGGCATGGAACTTTTTGCAGAAATTTCCTAAAATTAATGTTTAGGAAAATTGAAGCAGAAATTTTACAAGTTCGCAACTTTGCACCAAAAACAGATATTGCTGTTATGTAAGTTAATCTGTTAGAGCATCTAAGTGGACAGATTTGATATATGAATTTACACCTTGCATGAAATTCTTACAATGTCTGCAAGGGCTTTGCAAAAGTTCTACTCGGAATTTAGTGGTATATTTCAGAGTAGTGTATTGTACATCAATTTTTTTTCCACTTTATATGTATTATTAGGTGCAGTTTACAAAATCATGATTGTTTTTCATTGAAGAGTTACAGAGCTGTAAACTTCATAGTTAAGTTTTGTAATTTTGCAATATTCAAGAAAATTTGTTAGAAAATTGACATCTAAATAAAAAATCTGCTCCCTAAAATCACTGGATTTTAACTTTTTATTGTTAATGCAACAAACTTCATCAATATCGATGCAGTGCTTGCTGAGAAAAAAAGATTTCTCTGTTCCAGTGTATTTAGATGAACCTTTTGAGCCAAAGTAAAAATGCTTGTTCTCTTAAAGTTTATTCTCTCTATCTCTCTCTCTCGAGCTATAGCTTCCTCTTTAAGCACAAATTTTTGAACTAGGATAAAAGCAACTAATATAATCTTGCAACTTTCTAAGTTTTAAAGTGAATGGCGTTCTTTGGCTCCTTTGGCTGTTTTCGTGGTTGATTAGTGGTCGGGCTCGGCAGGGAAAATGCTCTCTCTCCCTCGCTTGCTCTCGTTCATTTGGGCTATTCACTTGCATTGACAATGATCGTCGATGGTTTCTGCACAATATTTTTTTAAATGACTCTCCCTTTTTCTGCAGCATCAGCTGGCGAACTAAGTGGTTTTTCTAGTTGTGTAAAGCTTGTCCAAAATTTTTTTTAAGGTACAGTTTTCTAAGAGTTTAGTGAAACGATGAGAAAACAACTTAAATTCACCTTATAAAGCGGTGATTGTGACGTGGTGAGTGGGTGCAAACTTTCTATGCTAAGGCTATGTCAGCTTGTCTGCTGTAGCATGGAAGGCCACAGTACTGCCATCTCAGGACATGGATAAGTTGGATCTCTGAGGCAACTCTGTCCTGTGATACATTTGATAATGGCGAAGGTGAAAATTGTACTCGTTAATTGTACTTGCTCTTTTCTTTATTGTTTTTGGCTGTTTTGTCATTTGTCTTTACAAAGGGCCCCAAAAGTCTAGTGGAATGTTCATGTAGCATGCATGGCATTGAATAAACTGGCTGTGCAGTGTGGAGCACTAATGGAATTTTTGTTGTAATTGAAAATGATATGGTGACAATTGAATGGCCATTAGTCGACACACAGCCTTTGATCAAAACTGAGGCCCTGAAAACAGACCCAAGTTGGTTTCAAATTTTGTCTGCTATAGTTGCGTCTTCTGTTGTTGCAGCATGGGTGGTCATGGTGCACTTATTTGTGCTCTGAAGAATCCTGGCATGTACAAGAGTGTGTCGGCATTTGCACCCATCTGCCATCCTGCTGAGTGCCCCTGGGGTAAAAAGGCATTTTCAAACTATCTTGGTGAGGACCGTGCTGCATGGGAAGAGTACGATGCCACCCACCTTGTGCAAAAGTACAAGGGACCACCCCTGTGGTTCTTTATTGACCAGGTAAAACATTGTCTAATTCTTTTGGCATTCATATATATACTAGAGGACACCAAAGGCAAGCACTTAACAGGCTGGTCTGGTAGATTGCTCATTTTTAACGTTCCAAGCGTATGCTTAGTTGAAGAACAGCTCTTGACATGGAAAATTGCACCTGAATTTCCCTTTGCCAGTCTCCTTTGCACTCAATGCATGACACTTCTCATATTATCAGGCAATGCCCCAGATATCAGTCTTTTTGTTGATTTTTTGTCCTCAACCTGCGTAAAGAGTACAAAACAGGTTTGGTTGAAATCTTTTTCCTGAACGTAAAATTCCAACACTCAATTAGCCTTAGCCAGTCATTCTTGCAACCTATGATGTCATGGAAGTTGCTTCAGTAATTTGAAGATGGCACTGTAGCATATCTTTCAGTTATAATATTTTTCTTGCATGCCAGATCTCTTATCTTGCTAAAAGTAAAGTAGTATTTGCTATTTCAGATTGTATATACAAAACTAGCCAATTTAGCTGTTCCATTTAAATATCCTGTAAAGTACTTGGTCATGATAGTTAAACTAATCTCGTATTGCAAAGGAGCCACAACTACCACTGCAGAATTTTACACGCACTGTGCAGTGACAGTGCTCGTCTTGTCTGCCACCGGTGACATCAGTGAAGGGGTCTGGTGAGAATAGCTGGTGCAGAGCACCTAAGTTTCAGCAACCGTAGCAGAAGCTAGTTCTCTGTGCAGCACTCTTGAATGTAAAGGAATCCCACTGTTATGTATGGCTCCAGTATAATCTCCTGTCACTGCTGTGGCTAGTTCAAGGTAAGGGGACCAAGTTGAAGTTTTTTTCAGTCTACAACTGTATTATTACTTTGTTTTTAGATGAATCTGGCACAATATTGTCCTTTAAGTAATGTGTTAGCATCATCAGCACATGACAAACTATATTATTTAAAGTAGTTTACAGACTACATGGGGAGACATTTTTGAAATAAGTATAAAGCGCGCTTAGGATGGTGCGTGAGATCATTTTGATTGCTTTTGGTTGTCCGATGTCCACTGGAATCCTCACCTCCTGAAGTCCTGTCAGGCAGGGACTTCAGTGCATGACTAACTGAAACAGTCCTGCCTGACAATAAATGCAGGACTGAGAGTCCGAGTATCACTTTCTCAGTTCTCAGCCATCAAGCTGGTTTGAAATGCAAAAACATATAGGAACACAAGCATTTCAAATTGCCTAGAGCTAGTATAATGGCAGCAGAATTAACATTTGAGCTAGTTGGCAACACACAGGAGTGTGCTGTCCTCTTCTGTGTGTTGCCATCTTATGTTTGTGCTACTTATTCCAAGGGATAACGGCAATGGGATTAATAGTTTAGCATATTAATAGAGTCGAGGCTTTACACACACACGAAAAAAAGATAATAAGGATCTAAGGTATGCTTATGTTAGCTCATATGGCTTAGCTGCTGGGAAGCCCTAACATACAACTACTATGCTTGTATTGGACCACTGCTTTATTGAAAAACTGCTACAACACTTCTATACTGCACACTAGGTGTTGATTTGTGTGCTACAGTGTTCTAAACTGGCTATGCTGGATCATCTTGTAGTGCTTCGCACACAGAAAATGGGAGTGCTTGTGGCTGCTTCACGGGTGCTGTAAAAGGGTCAATTGAGTCAATTGGAGAGTTCTTCAAGCAGATTTCAAATATGTTATGAGTTTTTGTCTAGCTGCTACATTTCTTGAGTAATGTCCTACACAACGGCAAAATATACTGGTCTTTGCAAACACTTTTCTTGTCTATTAAATTTTCACAAAAAGCATTGTGTTGTAGCTTATTTAGCTCTCTGTAGACCGCGAAGTGCTGATACCAAATCCAAACAGCACATACAAATACTGGATCTATGCAAAAATAATTAGGACACTCTTAATTATTTTCACAATCTCATGAAATATAACCTTGTACTTTTGCAGCTACTGCTGAGAGATATTGCAATTTCAAGTAGATATCAGCATTCTACATATATTGGAGTATGTATGCCAAATTTCGTTAATATAGGATAATTACAAGTGTACCAGGTTGTTCTCATGGGATTGCGAAAAAAATGTGTTAAAGTGTACTAATCTTTTCTTTATTGCATAGTTATGCTAAACAGTAAAGAAGAAAAAAAGAAAGAAGATCCTACATATTTAGCCTAGCAATAAAATGCACTGTGCCTGTTGCACTAGAAATAATTTCTGAGTTATGCTTGCTTAAGAAATGTATGGTAGCACAACATGGCAAAAAGTTTGTAAACAAACAGGTTATTTTACTAATTCATACACTTGCAATCAGCGCACAAATAATATGAGGATATCTGTTTAATTATTTACTGTAATGTTTCGAACTAAAAAGACATGAAAAGTTCTGGATAACAAGAATTAATTGCTGTATCGCACATGATACAGCATGCAGATATGAATTGTTTTGTGGAGGAGAGCAGAGACTTGGTGTCCTCGTGGAACAATAAATTTGGTGGCAAAATATGTTCCTGCAGGCTATACCGTTTCTTAGCATCATTAGCACTGTTATGGAGATGAATATTTCAGAAAATGAAAATGCCAGCATTCTTTACGATAAACGTAGTTTGGGGCCTGCTGTGTTCCAAGAGTTAATAATAACAGCTGCAACAAATTAATCTCAGAGGAAGCTGAAGAATGTTTTCTTTCAGCTTCATGTTTTGGAAATTAACAGCACAAAACAGACAAGGACGAAGGAGAAGAAGAACACGACACTGGTGCTGACTCGCAACTGAAGTTTATTTTGAGGAAAGTCACATTTATATACACAGGCCAACATGTCAACAATTAAGCGACTGTGCATGCGCATTACGAGCCATCCTGGTGACTTGTCGAAGCACACGTGGAAAACATCAGTGCATCATTACATGGATAAAACCAGTGCGTCAAAACATACCAAGCCATAAACACAATAGCAAAATTTTCCTACCAGACTTAACAATCCACCGTGAAACACTTTCTTCCAAATATCGCAATTCTTTTTTACTAAGAGTGACCGACAGTCTACTAGCACACCTTTCCCCTTTCCTATGAATATGAAAAGCTTCCATAATCTCCCTTGTGGTTTGATCTTTATGCCAGAACAAATGAACAGTTTTTTCCGCTAACAGTCGGCACCTCAAAATAAACTTGAGTTGTGAATCAGCGCCAGTGTCGTGTTCTTCTTTTCCTTCGTCCTTGTCTGTTTTGCACTGTTAATTTCCGAAACATGAATCACCACCAGCTCGCCCAAGTTACTCTTCTAGTTCTTTCAGCTTGCCTAAAGATCCTAAAGGCTACTTATATAAAACATTAACTGATAAGCAATGTCTATAAAGGACATGGCCTAGATATTGTAGTTATCAATTAGTCAATAAACAATTATGTCATCAAATTTTAAAGAAATTTGTACTAGCTGGAGCTGCAAAAAATACTCTCTTTAAAGGGACACTAAAGGCAAATTTAAAGTCAAGCTTAAGGGATAGATTGGTGCTTGAGAATATCTAAGGTGTCAATATCATTGCTAACAGAGCCTTAGTAATCGATAAATTGAGCTAAATGCAGGACACGATTAGAGACTCCCCCAGGACATTCAAGTACTTACCTGATGACAAAGGCACTCCTCATTTAAATTCTGTCACTAGTACTCAACCACTCGTTATAAAAACATAGTTGTATTGCCTTATAAGATAAAAGAAAATGCTACTTGTGCAGTTCTCTTTCATTTTTAGAAAAAATAACTAATTGACAACACCCTTGACACTGACGCAAGCGGTCGAAAGGTTTCGTTTTCATGGGACGCTGTGCCTCCCGCGCTTTTCCATTTCAGTAGTTTCGTTATCGCGTAGTGCTGCGCTGGTTTTGTTGGCTCACAAAACTCACATAAACTGCAAGTAGCAGAGAATTCCACTTCCATGTGATGTTGCGGGATGCCCGAACGATCCACGCCACTTGACCAAAAGCAGCTGCAGCGACAAATCCACTGCTTGGCTCTTGGTTTATTTATTTATTTATTTACTTAACAATACTGTGAGCCTTTGCACAGGCCCAAACAGGAAGTGGATTGTAACAATGCACATGAGCATGGGAATAACAGGAAAAAAGAGGAAAAATATGAAAAAGAAAACTGCTATAGAACAACACTGGCATTCAACACAACAAGAACTTTCTTTTTTTCCCCGTAAATCAAAAAGGAATAACGAAATTTGCTCAGAACAATTACAGTATTAGTTGTATGACAGTATTGTAGTTATGAGGGTTCAATAAGATACCACTGTTCAGCGCAATGGAATATTTACATCTCGAATCGTAACGTAGCATACAATTACTTGTGCAACAGTGTTCAAGCATTCAACCAACACATTATCTTGTAAACTACATGCTCAAATACTCTCATGCGCAACCAAGATATGGCTACAATCTTTGACAAAGCCATCCACAGAATCTGATTCTACGATTTTTTTGTCAGCACATTCCAAATTTCAATTGCCAAGGAAAATATGAATACCTGAACGAGCCGCAGTGTGTGCGATACTGCCTGATGTGTTTATTATGACAGGTTCTAATGGAGCGTCGATGACAGTGGCTGCACCCAATCTCGCTTATTTATATTAATATTGTCATGACGTAAAGAAAACTTCTTGACAGCTACACGATGTTGACAAGCAAGGATAGGCAGTGCTACTTGGTTTCTAAGAGCACTTATGCTCTCATGTCGAGAATACTTAGAGTACATGAATTGCAATGCTTTATTTTGAATACTTTCTAATTTCTGCGTGAGTTCTTTCTGGTACAAGTTCCACACTATGCTACCATACTTAAGAATTGGCCTTACTAAAGTTTTATATGATATTAGTATCACATAAGATGGTGCAGCAGTGAATTTTCTTCTAGAGAAACCGAGCGTTAGGAAGGCCTTTGTACATGTGTAATCGATATGGGTATTCCATTTCACAAACTTGTAAAGGTTAGGCCTAAATATTTGACGGTGTCGGTTTGTATTAAGTCATTACCCATTAATCTATAATTGAACCTGAAGATCGCCTTTCTGTGAGTTATGGTCATATATTGTGTTTTCTTAGGATTAATTTCCATTCCTCACATGTCACATCAATAGGCTATATTGTTTAGTGTAGTATTTAATCTAAGCTGGTCATCGATTTCTCACAAGCAAGTGTCAATTACCGGATCATCAGCGAAGAGCCGTAATTTTACTCCACTTTCTGTGCAACCAGCGATGTCATTAACGTATATGAGAAATAATGATGGCCCTAATGCGAACCCCTCTGGTACCTCTGAGTAAACTTCGAGTTGGTCAGAGTCATAATTACTTATGGCAATGTACTGAGTTAGGTTTGACAGATAGGCTGCTATCTATTCTACTATATTATATTAAATTCCGATAGACCTTATTTTCTCGATTAGTTTACAGTGCTCAACACGATCATAAGTGTTTGAAAAATAAATAAAAATGGCATCATCTCGGAATTGGCAGTTAATTATTGGTGCAGAGTCATGTGTTATCTCTAATAATTGTTGGAGAAAAAAGGGGGTTAACCGAGGGGTCCGATTTTTATTAATGATATCATGAGAAGCCAACAAGCAGAGACACTAAGGACAACATAGAATAAATTACTTGCACTTACTTATTGAATTAAAGAAATAATAAATTAATGGCAATAAAAGTGGATGAAAAAACAAGATGGTTTTATTTGATTCTGTGTCGATTACCGCCATCTCAACAAAGTAACACGGAAGAACGTCTACTCCTTACCCTGAATTGACGATGCACTTGATTGTTTACAAGGCGCCAAGTACTTCTCTTCATTAGACCTGCGATCTGGTTACTGGCAGGTTCTTATGGCAGCATATGATTACCCTAAGACAGCATTTGTCACCCTTGATGGGCTATATGAATTTAACATCATGCTATTCGGACTCTGCAATGCGCCCGCAACTTTCAAGTGCATGATGGATACCATACTTTGCGGGCTCAAATGGAACATCTGTCTGTGCTACCTTGATGACATCGTTGTGTTTTCTTCAGATTTCTCGACGCACCTCTCTCATCTCCACAAAGTTTTGACATATGTTAAGAATGCTGGTTTTCAGTTAAATATCAAAATGTGTCATTTTGCAGCTTGCACCTTGACAATCTTGGGCCATGTTGTATCCAAAGACAGCGTCCTCCCTGATCCTCCGAAACTTTGAGCTGTCACCGAATTCCCTAAACCAACGTCACTAAAGAACCTCCAGAGCTTCATCAGCCTTTGTTCTTATTTTCGTCACTTTGTGCGCAATTTCGCAACCGTTATTGCTCCTTTGATGCAGCTTCTCACTGTTGGTATCAAAATGTCTAACTGGTCTCTTGAATGTGATGATGCATTCCAGACACTGCGCCAGCTGCACACATCTCCTCCGATACTCTGGCACTACAATCCCCGAGGCGCCTATGGAGGTATTCACAGATACAAGCAGCGTGGGCCTTGGTGCAGTGCTCACGCAATGCAAGCCAGGCCATAACAAGTATGTTGTCGCCTATGCGAGCCTAACCCTCACAAAGGCCGAGACCAACTATTCAACAAGTGAGAAAGAGTGCCTGGCTATAGTCTGGGCTCTTGGGAAGTTCCGACCCTGCGTTTATGGCCGACCGTTTTACATCGTCACGGACCACCACGCTCTTTGCTGGTTGCCGACTTTGAAAGACCCCTCGGACTGCCTCGTTCGCTGGGCCCTGTTGCTTCAAGAGTATGATATCCAAGTGGTGTACAGGTCTGGCCGCAAGCACTCCAACACGGACGTCCTTTCTCGCTCTCCTCTCTCCCATGATACAGCATCTCTCTCGGCACAGTACGCGCCAATCTCAGCGCTCAACGTCGAGCCCATGCATTCAGAGCAATGGAAGGATCCGTGGATTGTTGCCCTGCTTGACCTTCTGTCGGAGTCTACCACCATCACGATCTCTTTTGCGCTCCGCCGTCAAGCCTCTCATTTTACCGTGCGAGGCAACCTGCTCTATTGCCGCAACTATATACCGGATGGTCGCAAGTGACTTCTTGTAATACCTCGTCACATGCACTCCGACATCTGCACTGCTTTTCATGCCGACCCACAGAGTGCTCACGCAGGCATGCTGAAAACTTAAGCAAGGTTGTGCCAACACTTCTACTGGTGCGCTATGTACAGTCTGTTTCACACTAAGGGGAAATCTTGGAGCGCATTGCATCGCGATGCAGCAAGCGCTGGAGTCGGGCGGAGGCAGAAGCTCGCGCAGATGCAGACGCCCCAGGAGCGTAGTCTTGAACCGCGTCGTCTGCTACGGCGGCGCACGCTGGCCACTTTGTTGGGAAGCGTGCTATTGTCAGGGGCAGTGCACGGATTTCATTGTTATTGCGGGAACTGAGCCGATATTTCTTATTAAGCGTGCGATGCCAAACTCTCAGCTTTCATTGGCCACATTGGGGTTCTACGAACTTCTTTTGACAGCACGCTTCTTTTATTCTTTCGAAAGGCCGGGATACTGAGTGCGTGCACGTATATTTCTTCGCTGTGTGTGCTACTGTAATACACGGCGAAAAGAAACGCCAGACTATGCGCGCAACGTCCTCTGTCTTTATTTGACACGAAAGGAAAACAAAGCACTCAAGAATAATAACTATGTGAGTCGAACACTATGAAAGAAACAGATACGAAATAAAGGAATGCTTTAGGTTAAGACAGTGAGCTGAAAGTGTTTATTCTTGACAATAGTTCATTACTCAAGACAAGCCCTGCCAACCGGTGGGGAAATGCACGTGTCACACTCCGAACATCACTTAGTATCTCGTCATGTCCCCAGCGGCAGCGATGACAGCGCACATTCTGAAGGGCAGTGAGGTGTAAAGTGACTCAGTAAGCATGTGTCCATTCGGAGAACGTCCCACTCGCTGATGACCAGAGCCTATCCTCGGACAACCCATGCAGATGATGGCATGCCAGCGATACTTTCAATGAGCCCCATACATTTTCAATGATTTTGAGGAACGGGGATTGGGGCGGCCATCCCAGGACAGTGACGCCGCGCTCATCGAGCAGTTCTTGCACAACACGTGCAGTATGGATCGGCGAGCTATCGTGTTGGAATATGCAGTCGCCTTCCGGGAACGGGCCGTCATGACCGTAGGGAATCAGTACGTCGTCTATGATTGCCCCATACCTTTCAGCGGTGAACTTGCCTTCTAAGCGTATCAGTGGGCCAAGCCCATCTTTGGTAATCTAGTGGTACACTAGTGTGCCCGCTCGCTGTGACCCGTTGCATGCAGGTGCGGCAGCATGTATCTGGGACAAGAAAAGAAAGCATATATTGATTAGATATTTTAGATTAGGTAGTCAAGTTGTCCAAGAATCTGGGCCAATCTCATTTATGTTCATGTTTACAGCATGGATTGCGAGCACTCGCTCGAATCACAAGCGCATGCACTGGCTCAGGCTCGACGATGTAACTGCAATACTGACCGCAATAAATTGTTCATTCGTGGTTCACTGGCCTACTTTATTAAGCAACTGTGTTAGCCAAATATAGTTGCCCTTTTTACTTCTTAAGTGGTCTAAGAGTTGGAGGTCGTAGGGAGAAACCTGGGAGGAACTAGGCATACAGGATTTATTTACATATTTACATTAAAAGAAGGGATACATTCGACAGTCTAACGTGACTCCCAAATGGAGCACGCAAGACGAAGTACGTAGCATACGAGCTCCAGGCACCCTTGCACACCACTTGTCGAGCACGAGCACACAGCTCACGAGCACACTCTAGCAGCCGACAACAGCTGCTTATAAACACTCTGTCCTCCCTAGGTGAGGGAAAAACGGCAGTTCACCGCCGATTCGTAGCGTCCAGCATCATCGTAGTCGGCCCGCCTTTTAGGGGGAGGGTTACACACACTACCACACAGGTTTTACTGACCACGTCGAGGAGAGTGGGTTCTCGTGGTCACGGTGCTCGACCCGAGCAGGCGGCTCTTAATCCCCGAGCTGACCTCGTACAGCTTCCGCCTCGGCTCTCCATTGTCTGGTGTCTTCAAAGGCTCATGAGAAGGCACCGCAAAGCATCTCTTTCCAGGAATTCCATCTGCTTCAGTCGAACCGTGAAGGCGTTGGCGATTTCACTAACAATATTTGGTCCGCCGATCGCATTTAGTCATAGCGGCACCGACGGGGTGTTGATGCAGCACATCATCGTCCCTATCAAACGAGTCACCGTGGCAGGTGGTGAAGGCTTCCATGGTCTCTTCGGGGAAGCTCGCCACGCTCGCAGCTGCAGCTGGCTGAGAAAACTGCATGTCGGCACCTCTGCAGGCCGTTCCTAACAGTGGAGAAATTCCTTAGCACTGAATTATTGATCTCCCCGAAGCAAATAAAATTAGGCTAAATCCGCATGTGAGGTAAACCAACTTAAATATTAAGAAGTACTATCTTAATTTTATGGATGAGTAATAATTGGTTCTATAAAATAACTTACCAAATCTTGGCAGGGTGCCAAATTCGGTTTCGCTGGTCGCCAGCGGTCGTAAAAATGGATTTATCACTGAATACAACATTTTTCCTTTGTGACACAGTCCACCCTTCATGTTCTTGGGCAAAGCCGAGCCACTTTGCTCTATTTGTAAACCTAAGTAATGGCTTTTAAGCGACTGATCTGCTCCTTAGGCCGGTTTCATTGAGCCGCCGCCTCACGGTAGACCTCGAAGCCTTCAGCTTCAAGCTTTGTCGTTGCTCTTGATTTGAGGCGCAGGGGTAGTCTACAGCAGCCGCAACAATGGACAAATCCTCCTCGTCCGTTGTGGCCTTTGGTGGACGTCCGCGAGGGGCATCCCTGATGTGCCCTTCTTTCTTGTAGGCCTGCAGTACCCTGTTCACTGCTTTAAGTGATTGTCCTGTCATCTCTGCTATATTTTTTTTTAGTATAGTTCCTAGAGCACAGATCGATAATGTTCAGTCATTCTCTCTCCAGTACACAAGCCATGTGAACAAGGCGAACGATTTAGCACCGTTCTGGTCTGATAAAAAGCTGGAATGAACTAAGACAGACGAGCACCAGCTTTATTCAGATCAATCTTGAATCTTGTAAACATCCCTGATCTGTAGAGAGCCGCACCATTCTTCGATCACCAATGAGCGAAGCAAGGAGATGACACTGCATTGGCTTTTCAAGGTCATTTACTTTCTTTATCTTAAGAAGTTTAAGGAGTGCCAAATCACCACAAAGTCCACCATCGTCAGCGAGTGAGACATGCTGCGAATGAACACATCACCTACCAAGTCAATTTACACCTCACTGCCCTCCAGAATGAGCGCTGTCATCGCTGCTGCTGGGGACGTGACGAGATACTAAGTGATGTTCGGAGTGTGACACGTGCATTTCCCCGCCGGCTGGCAGGGCTTGTCTTGAGTAATGAACTATTGTCAAGAATAAACACTTTCAGTTCACTGTCTTAACCTAAAGCATTCCTTTATTTCGTATCTGTTTCTTTCATAGTGTTCGACTCGTATAGTTATTCTTGAGTGCTTTGTTTTCCTTTCGCGTCAAATAAAGACAGAGGACACTGCGCGCACAGTTTGGTGCCCCTTTCTTGTGGCTGCGTATTATGGTAGCACACACAGTGAAGAAATATACGTGCACATAATCAGTACCTCGGCCTTTCGAAACAGCAAAATAAGCGTGCCGTCAGAAGAACTTCGTAGAACCCCAATGGGGCCAATGAAAGCTGAGAGTTTGGCATCGCACAACGCTTAATAAGAAATATTGGCTCAGTTCCCGCAGTAACAATGAAATCCGTGCACTGCCCCTGACAGTAGCACGCTTCCCGACAATGCAGCCAGTACGTGCCGCCGTAGCAGATGACACGGTTCAAGATTGCAGTCCTCGAGTGTCTGCGCCTGCGCAAGCTGCTACCGCCGCCAGACTCCAGCGCTTGTCGCTTCGCGATGCACGCACTCCGAGTTTTCTTCTAAGTGTGAAACAGACTGTACAGCTTTGTCCTCAAGTATATCTATGTTTGTGAAGCATGCCAACAATGCAAGGTTCCTCCGCAACGCTCGACTGGCGCTCTTCAGCTCTTACCTTTGCCTGCGCGGCCTTTCGATCGCATCGGCATCAACCTTTACGGCACACTCTTGTGCACTACGTCTTGAAGCCGTCGGATAAACATTGGTGTTGACCATCTCACCCGATATGCTGAGACAGCCGCCCTCCCTGCTGCTACAGCACACGAGGTTGCTTTCTTCATCCTGTGCAATTTCGTGCTTCGACATGGTGCTTCTTGAGAACTGCCCAGGGAGAGAGGGCGTGTCTTTCTTTCCCAAGTGGTTGAAGCCCTGCTTGCCGAATGCCATGTCATCCACTGCACATCTACCATGTACCTTCCTCAAACCAATGGATTGACTAAGCGCTTCAATCGCACTCTTGGTGACATCTCACTACATACGTTGCGTCGGATCACTCCAACTGGGACATGGTTCTCCCCTTTGTAACCTACGCTTGGAATACCGCAACTCAAGCGACCACAGGTTTTTTGTCATTTTTTTTGTTGTATGGATGAGAACCCTTGTGCACGATTGATACAGTATTGCCATACCAATCCAACGCCTCCGAATTTAGGCCTATATCAGAAGTAGCCAAGTACACTGAAGAATGCCGCCAACTTGCCCGTACCTTCACGACGGAGGGTCAAGCTCACCAGCGGAATTGACATTACAACGCCTTGAGCACTACCACTTTCCGTATCAGCTCCCTCGTTTAGTTATGGATTCTGCCTCACGTTCCTGTTCTTTCGTCTAAGCTGCTGGCTCACTACCACGGACCCTAGTGGATTGTCGCCTGTACATCTACTGTAAACTATGTGGTCGAACCTCTGACCCCATCCGACGACCTGTAGCGTTGCGGTCGTGAGACAGTGCACGTCAGCCGGCTTAAACTGTATTATGATCCCCTTATCGTGTCGTCAGAGTTGCCAGGATGGCTACTCTTCTCTCATGGGGTCATTGTAATGATGAAGATAGCATAAGCGTCGCTGCGGCTGCATGGCTCCTGAAGTAAGGAAGACAAAGAGTAAAGGGTCGGTGTTGCTGCTTTGCTCGCGCTGGTGCTTGGCTGGAACTGCTCAGCTGCTCTCTGCACTGGACCCGACGTGACTAGGATTCTTGCTAACCATAAGTAAACCTCGTAGCAGTTGTCAAGCGAGTATGATTATATCGCTATCGTTGCAGGCACCGCAGCATATGTGGATAGCCTTTGTGTGAATACTGAAGCTGATAACCAAAACAAACAGATCTTGGAACAGCTGAAGAAGTTGTAGTAGGTTAGTCGGTGTAGAGAAAAATTTGTAGGAAAAATAATATGTACAGTTCCAAATGTGCATAGACAGCTCTAAGGTAGGTAAAGTACATATAAAACACAGACAGTGTAAAGAATGAGGACATGCGGAGCGCTACTTCAAGCTAGATTTTATTATGCAAGAAAACACTAAGAAATCAGGAGCTACGAGGATCAGAGCAGCTGAGAAATTTTTGAAGTGTTGTGTATCGAACAGCTTGAAGAAAGAGCTCCCCGGCTTCTGTGTCACTTGAGGAAAGAGCTCGGTCATGTGCAACACTGAGTAATGCGGTGCACCAGCTTCTCAGGTTACTCTCTCCTTTGGTCTCTCTCTTCTCTTTCCTCTTCCTGGAGTTTTTACACATGCGCTGCCCTTGTTTTTTACACTGCATTTACCACCTGTTTTAAATTTTTATTCCCCAGGGAAGCGTTCTAGCATTTCATGGTGCTAGTTTCTTTTTGTACAATTTTTCCGTTGTTGTTTTTATTTATTTTTTACCTTTTTAACAATCTCCCTTTTTGGACTACAATCTCTTTTTTGTTGTCATTTATACACACACACGCACACAGATATACGCTCTTGATGAAAGCCGGACCCTGGCCAAAATGTCAAAATTAAATGTTTGTGTTTGCTTTTTTAAGTAAGTGCACCTGTATTTCTGCGGGTTCAAAGAAGTATTTCCTTCACACATATATATATTGTTGTCGATGTGTTGTTTTCCTTTCTGGGTGTGATTTTTATCTGTCAGTGCAGAGCTCAGTTGTTGTCTCGATGGGCAATGGTGTTGGTCAGTTATCCAGATATTGCATCTTTCCGACGCATGTGCTGCTACTATGAATCGTGAATGAACATATACAGGTTTTCTTGCGTAATAAAATTTAGTTGGAAGTAGCACTCTGTATGTCCTCATTCTTTTTGCTGTCCGTGCTTTATTTGCGCCTTATCTGCCTTAAAATGTTGTTTTATCAACTAGCTCGGATACAGAGCCTAGTGTGAAAATAGCCTTATTCACCCTTCCTAGCTATCACCTTCAGCAATTGTGAATTATTTGTTGCTAAAAGAAGAGCAAGAATGGAACCACAGACAGCAAGCAACATTTCTTTGTGCTTTTTCTTATTATTATTATTTTTTTTTTAAGATGAATGTTGACCATCTGGTCCACTCGAACTTCTCTGCGAATCCTTTAGTCACCCTTGAATTTTGACTCAAACATTTTGACTGAATTCTGGCGACACATTCTGAAACTATGCTTTCTGCCCAGTGATTAGCAATGATATTTCCTTAATTTAGAGCATGAAATGGGTGCTCTAATACGGTTCAATAAAATGGGTACACTAGTCACTGCAGAGTATCCCATGCCTTTATCAAGGCCAATATTTCTACTTTTCCGAACATGCACTAGCTAGAAGTTGCATTCTTGTTTAACTCTACTTACAAAGACTTGGTTTTTCTGGTTGAGCAGTATCGTAAATCGTAGCACAGAAGAGCACAGGCAGAAAAAGACCATGTCATGTGGATTTCTGTCTGCCTGTTTCTGCGTTACAATTTATTGTAATTACATCTAAATTACAGTTCCCTTTGGCACAACCTATTGTGGTCCTAATATTTGTAATGTGTTTTTAATTATTGTGTTTAACAGTACTAAAATTTATTTTCTTTGCAAGGGCAAGGAGGACAATTTTCTAAAAGATCAGCAACTCCTTCCAGAGCATCTACTGGAAGCTGGACAGAAGAATGGTGTGGGCATCACACTGCGAATGCAAGAGGTGAAGGGGACGTGTGCAAGTTGGAGCACTTCATCTAGAAACATAGTAGCTAGTTATTTTTCTAGGAAAAAATATATTACAAGCGACATATTTACAAGTGAATGATGGAGCATCTGATCCTAGAGCTTGAAATTGTGGACAGAACACCATGATAAAAATGAGAGAAACAAACAGATAATGCATCGCTACGATGGATTGTGCTATGGCTAGAAGGACTTGTGCCAAAAGAAACATTGGTGGCATACGTACATGGTATCAATGCTCCTTTGATAACATGCTTCATTCAAGCATTTTTGTGTGTCAAACGCATAGGAGTGAAGTTTTTCTCAAGCAACTCCAAATTGCAATAATCACCAAGGAGCATTATTCAAATGTAGTGAATATTTAAGTAATGTGAGCACCGCTGTCCAGTAGGCACAGTCTAGAAGCTCCAGGCAGAGGAGTGTCTGTGAATGTGGGCGTCATGTTTTCTAGTAGATGAGCATGTTTGACGCATTGACTTCCACAGTTGTAAGGGCCTGCGAATTGGCAAAAGCAGTGCATGGCCTGGCAACCTCAGCTGTGTGAGATTTAGTGTGTGTGTTCTTATTCCTGTGTTATTTTTGTGGTGTTTCATTTATGTGAGTAATTTCTTGCATTTGATAATGAAAGGACCTTCCATGTGCAGATTTGCAGCTTCAGTTTGAATAATGACATGGTGGCTTAATGAATTTAGGTCTTTAAAACGGCCTGTACAAAGGGTGGGATGGGGTGGTTCCTCTGCACGTCAGGATGTAATATGTCGGTAGTCCTACAACCTGCTGATCTTTTTGTTCCAGAAACTTGTTAAATTTGTTCTAGGTATGCTGTATGCTTGCTTACTTTCTGTATATGTGTTCCATGTTCTTCCAGGGTTATGACCACAGCTACTTTTTCATTGCTTCATTCATTGAAGATCACATCAAGCACCATGCTGCAGCCTTGTGAAGAGATCACTTTGTACTACATGCCATAAAGAAATACAATTTTTGTTATTTCAAGATGTATTAAGTCTCCAATAAATCTACGTATCTAAGCAAAAGTCACTGTATACAGGGTGTTTTAAGATATGCTGATGCACCCTAAGACGATGCAATTGAATGCATGTTGCTCATTTTTGTATGTAGTGTGTCACGCTATCTTTTGTATTTTGCCTAATTAGATTTTTAGTCAAAATTAATTAACCAACTTTTGAAGTAACGAAGCTAGGAAAGAAATTCTAATGAGAAAGTCGCAGAGTGGTTTGCAGTACGTCCGAATAAACTGTTTCTGTCTTTCTATCAAGTGTTAGTGTATTTCAGCTTACTGATGATGCCCGCGAAATACAGAGAGAGAGAGAGAGAGAGAGATGCAAATGAGAGAAAGGCAGGGAGGTTAACCAGAGTTAAAACCTCCGGTTTGCTACCCTGCACTAGGGAAAGGGAAAGTAAAGGCGGAAAGAAGAGCAGTGACAAAAATAAAAGCGTGAACAAAAAATGAAAAGGGACGGAATGGGGTCATTATAGTCGTTCTAATAGGCCACTGCCATGTAAAAAGGTCAACAAAGCCTTGACCGACTTTTGGTGCGACGACAGTTCATGTTGGCATTCCAAGACTGACTGTTCTGAAAGTGACCTGTCACCAATTCGTGCCAACGCGGTCGCTAGTGACAGCCGGTGCGTGCCGTATCGAGGACAGTGGCAAAGTACATGTTCTATAGTCTCCTCGCCGCCGCAGTGACTGTAAGCCGCGCTCTCATTCATACTGATTTGGAAAGCGAAAGATCTTGTGTAAGCCACACCAAGCCACAGTCGGCAAAGCACTGCTGTCTCGAGTTGAGAAAGTCCAGATGGTGGTCGAAATCGAAGGAACGGGTCTAGTCGGTGTAGACGTGTGTGCTTCAAGTTTGGTGTGTTCCATAAAGTTCTGATGGCTGTATTTGCAAGCACACGAATTTTCATTGCAGCGTCTGTTCTTGAGAATGGATTGGAGTCTTGCGGATCATGCAGATCGTGCTGCTGCGTCAGCATGTTCATTGCCCATTATGTCCGTGAAATACAAAACACAATGTGACATGCCCGCTTGCACGTCCCGATTGCAGTACATGTTCCCAAATGTTCCGTGCACAATCAGAACGCTTTGGAGCAGTGCAATCACGATGCGCAAGCAGGCGTGTCACGTTGTGTGTGTGCGTGTGTTTTCTTTTTTGTATTTCGCGGGCGTCCGCAGTAAGCTGAAAACACTAATATTTAATAGATAGAAAAACAGAAACTGTTTATTCGGACATTTTGCAAACAGCTCTGCAACATTCTAAGTGGAATTTTTTTCCTAGCTTCGTTGCTCCAGAAGTTGGTTAACTAATCTTGACTGATTATCTAATTAAACAAAATACAAAAAATAGCATGACACACTGCATACAAAAGTCAGCAACATGCACTTGGTTGCTTCGTCTTGGAGTGCATCGGCATATTTTATAACTCTGGCTAAGGTTAGCGAAACACCCTGTATAATGTGTCAAACAAGGCAAATAAACATGTTATGCAATCACAGATTCACAGATCACAGAATCCTAAGCCCGCCCCCCCCCCCCCCCTCTCCATTCCCACCAATGCATCCTGTGCGCCTTCCGGAATTGAGAATCTAAATCTGGAATTGAAAATCTAAAGCACGTCTTTGAAAATGTCACTGCACCTTTCGCATCAAAAGTTCATGTGATCTTTATACCCAGAAAGTTTCAGAATTGAAATTCATGCGCTCCGTAGATTCCGTGGCCTCTGCGAGATGCCACGACAAGCCCGCTCGCCATCAAAACGCCCTTGAAACTTTGTGCTCGGATGGGGCTCTTTGCGTTATGTGACGCTTTTCTGTACACTTTTCTCCGTTGTGCACTCAAGACTGACCCACCATCGTCGGCTTGCCCCCCTCCCCCCTACGCTTTCACTCTCACATAAAGCATGTGGCATGCGGTGATGATGTTATCACCCTTGGACTTCATACGAAACATGGCGACAGCGATGACAGGAATGCGCCTTTAGTGTCCATATAATTGCTATCGTAATAATATAATAAGAGTATCTGGTAACTGAAGAGTCCCGTGGCCCATTGCTTTCCACAAAAGAAGTAATAAAATCAAACTTTCACCATGCAATAATTCGCTGCACTGCAACATCTTTCTTTTTTCTTTTGTGGGGCGGGGGCACCGAAATGAAAAAAAAAAAAAAAACTCAATGGAAAGCATGTTGGCCACAATCGAATGCCTACTTTGGGCACTCAATGTGGCTACCGAAGGAATACTGAAGAAAACGTGAGACGCTTCGTCCACCGAGAACCATATGCATGCTGCGCGTTATCCTACACCGGCGAGACAAAAGACTTTCCGGAGAGGTTGCGATAACATCGAAATGAAGGTGATGCCCTCAAGCGAACGCGTTGCAATCTGTCGAGTCCCCGCAGTGGTGGCAGCGAGTGACCATTGCTTCTTTTTCTCATCTGCTAGCCAGAAAGCGTCAAAAACTCTGTGAGGCCAAATCCACTCAGCCAGAGAAAAACGAACGTGCACCAAAGTGCGCAGCGCGGTTGTCAGGGTAACACGAGAAAAACGCGGGACCTCTGGCTGGCTCTGACAGCCCGCGGGTTGCGAGAACAATAAAAAAAAGGACAAGGCTCAATGTGTACTCGCGAATAAAAGTCAAAGTAGAAAAAATAAATAAGAACGTGGTTATCTTTGCTGGCTTTAGTGTCTTGACATGGACGCTTTGGCGCAGGTGAAAAAAAAATTATTTTCTGTGACATGATGGCACAAATGAACATCACAACGCTTTGTCTCATCGGGCCTCACTGCATTTTTTGTCAACTTGCCTGATAGTGTGCTGATTTCGCTTGTCTTTTTGTATGGTTCGATGTACGACTTTAGAAAAGTCAATGCACCTTTGGTGTCAAATGTTTATGAGAACATCAAACCCACAAAGATCCGGAATTGAAAATCTAAAGCACGACTTTGAAAATATCAATGCACCTTTCACATCAAAAGTTTATGTGACCTTTATACCCATAAAGTTTCGGAATTTAAATTCATGTGCTCCGTAGGTTCCGCGGCCTCCGCGAGATGCCACGACGAGCCCGCTCACCATCAAAACGCCCTTGAAACTTTGTGCTCGGATGGGGCTCTTTGCGTTATGCAACTCCAGGTGCATGGGCGCTGCCACAAAATGCAGCACGAGTTCACAATCTTCACCGCCGAAATATCTTTTCGAGCGTGAAAAATATGTGTTGTAGACAAAATCCAGAATGATTTCTGGCGCCGGGGGTTGTTTTGGTTGGCGGAGCATGACAGCACGAAAAAATTTCGGGCGGGGGGGGGGGCTGAAGTCCCATAAGCCCCCCCTCCCCTGGCTACGTCCCTGTCATCAGCGTCCCCCTGCACTATACACATTGTGCTACTTGTAGTGGCCAATGGAAAGGCAGTTGCGGTTACACCTCAATATTATAACTTCAACATAACGAAATTCTTTATATAACGAAGTACTATTTAGCTTTTCATAACTTGTCCATAGAACACCATGTATTTTTAACCACAATATAGCGAGGTGGGATTATACACGATTCCAATATAACAAAATTTCGCTGCCGCCATGAAGGAATACCGAGGTAACAAATGTAAATTGCTGCAGCACAGATGGTCAAATGGTTGACTTACATGTGGATACTTGCGAACGCACCTTGAAAATTGCATGCCGCATGACAAAGAGCGGCTACTGAAGTGTAGCGGCAGTTGCAAGGACTGGGCAAACCGAGATGACTGTGGCTTTACGTCTTCTGTCTTCCCACGCATTTAGTGCTGGAGGTCATGTAATCTCACGTTGCAAAGACTTGTTGAAGAGAGACACAGGAAAATCATTCACTTCGCTCTGCCTGCGCTCTTCATAATAGCGTTGTCCCACTGCAGCCGACACGCCACAGCAACGGAGTGGATGCAAAAGCATTGCAGTCTTTGCTTCATATTGTCAATGTCAAGATGCCGTTGACGCAGCATGAAACCATACCTTTTGTCACCGACTCTCAAATTCAACAAACAAATTTGTTTTTGCATTGAAAATCTCCTTTCTTCCAATTGCGCTATAATGCACGAAATTTTACAACCCCCTCTATGCAAGAGAAATCCTTAAGCAACTGTACTTATTTGCAAAAAGGTTGAATCTCAAAATAATGAAATTTCAGTATAATGAAGTGCCGATTTTAATGACTTCATTATATTGAGTTTTAACGGCATATATTTTCTGCTCTTTTGCAATATGGAATAGAGGTATGAAACAAGTGTCCGCACAGTAAAGCATAGTGTCATAGGAAACAGGGATAGCTACCAAGAACTGAAATATGCTGGAAATAGCCTGCGTCATGGTCTTTTGCTTGCTCTTGACGTGGTCGTAATAACCATACTCAACTCAAGGGCAAGAAGTGGGCGAGATAATTTGTTAACTTCATGAAACTTTTTTAGAAAGTAAAGCATCACAGCGGCCATTAACTGTCTAAAGGGAAGAGGCACTTAAGTTAGTGGGTAACTTGATTTGGGATTTTACTGTACACAAATACCCATGAAAGCAGAGGGCAAGGCACTTACCTTTCCAGCTCATTTGATAGAGCATCACACACAATGTGCAGAGGTGTGTGGTGGTTGTGTGTAGCATAGTCTTTTTCATTTTTCTTTCATCTTAAACTTGTAAAAAACAGAAGTCCCATTAATAAAAAAAATTATTCCATTGTCTTTTGTTCTTGCCTTCGGTTGCTATTGGCCTCTTGGCCTCCTCCTTCTATATCCAGAGATGTTAAGTAATCATAGTCCTACAGTCTTAATAATTTGTAACAAGTACTCTTTATTTGCAAATTACATAGCCCTACGTAACACCAACAGAATCAGGTCAACACTTCAATCAACCTAGAGAAGAGGCTGGCTTTAGGAAGGGATTTTCTACAATGGATCGTGTCCATGTCAATTAGGAAATAGAGAAATCTGTAGAGTATAATCAACCTCTCTATAATGGCTTTCATAGGTTATGAAAAGGCATTTGATACAGTAGAGATACCAGCAGTCGTGGAAGCATTGCATAATCAAGGAGTACAGCAGGCATACGTGAATATCTTGGGAAAATCTACGAAGATTCCACTGCTACCTTGTTTCTCCACAAAAAAAGTAGAAAATTACCTATCAAGAAAAGGGTCAGGCATGGAGACACAATCTCTCCAATGCTATTCACTGCATGCTTCTATTAGAAGTATTCAAGCTATTAGACTGGGACGGCTTAGGAGTGAGGATCAATGGCGAATATCACGACAACCTTTGGTTTGCAGATGACATTCAGCAACACTGGGGATGAATTGCAACAAATGATTGAGGACCTTACCTGAGAAAGTGGAAGAGTGAGATTATTATGTGGAAAGTAAAGGTAATGCTCAATAGCCTGGCAAGGGAACAAGAATTCATTAACCCCAGTCAGCTTCTTGAGTCTGTGCAGAAGTATGATTATCTAGGTTAATTACGCACAGGGGACGGTGCTCATGAGAAGAAAATTTAGAACAAAAATGGGTTGGAGTGCATACGGCAGGCATTACCAAATCTTGGCTGGGAGCTTACCACTGTTGTTGAAAAGTGTACAATCATTGCATTCTGCCGGTTCTAATATATGGGGCAGAAATTTGGAGCTTAACAAAGAAGCTCGAGAACAAGTTAAGGACCGTGCAAAGAGCGATGAAACGAAAAATGTTTGGCATAATGTGAAGAGAGAAGAAGAGAGCAATGTGGATCAGAGAGCAAATGAGAGTAGCCAATATTCTAGTTGACGTTAAGAGAAAAAAATGTAGCTGCAGGGGCAGGCCATGTAACATGTAGAGCAAGTAACTGGTAGACCATTAGAGGGAAAGGAAGAGCAGTCGAGGACAGTAGAAAATTGGGTGGGGTGATAAAATTAGGAAATTTGCAGGCACAAGTTGAATTCAGCTAGTGCAAGACAGGGGTAATTGGAGATCGCTGGGAGAGGCCTTTGTCCTGCAGTGGACATAAAGATAGGCTAATGATGATGATGATGATGATGATGGTGCACTGGTAATTTATTAATGTGTGAATTCTGCTGCTGTATGACAATGCTCTTTGCCTGCTATTGGGAACACTCACATTGACCAGACAGCTTGATGGAATATATGGTGCCAGGAGCAAAATCCACACGTCATCACCTTGTAGACATACGATTGCTACATTTTGATCAGAAAGGGTAAGGAACCAGTACAGATGCCTGAAAAGTTAACCATGCACATAGTAATGGAACATGTGTATCCCCATACTATGTGGGTACCCTTGCTTTCTTTTTGAAAAACCTTATGGGTTGCCTTCCTAGAGACATTGCTTTGTGGAAATATTGCTGCACATGCACTAATGTCGCCAAAAGTGAGATTGAAAAAGTGAGAAGTTCATTTCAGCCACACTTTTGCAACTGCACCTTCTTGAACCTAAGTAAATCTTTCAATTAGCAGGGCGAGTTTTCATATTTCAAGCAAACCAAGCAATATTTCAAAGATACGTATAATATTTTATTACACAGAAATTAAAACTGTTTAACAGAAATGTTAACCTTAAAGGCAAGAAAAAAATTGGCCAACTAAGTCACTACCTATCATCACACTACAGTCACTCCTGTTCTGTTTTGTAACAATTCGGCATTGAGACTGAAACCTCCGTATTGGCCACCTGATCAGCTGTTGCTGCTGCTTTAGTATCCCACAAAATGTTTTCTTGAGACTGTTTGTGGTGCAACATTTTTAAAAGACAGCCACAACACAATCTCAAGAACTGTTAACAGCCATTTTTTGCATACAAGCAAGGTGCTTACATTTGTATGTTTCTGTCTTGGGGTGCTCAGATTTAACATGTAAAATTTTCTAAACGAGAAGAATAGGAGGGGGGTCTCCTTCTCATTTGTCCCCTCCTCCCATACTTAGACCACAAAAACCAACAATCATCAAGCCAGTCATTCACATTTATTCAAAAATTATAGACAAGCACAAACAGATTGCAGAACTTGGTTGCTAAGCTCAGAGCAAATGTGCTGACCCAAATTTTTAATTATGTCTTTACCACAGACATCAACATAAAGTTTCTTGTGACTTTGAAGGAACACCTCTCTACATTGAATCAATTAGAAGCTTGTCAGATCTTGGAAGCTTAAGAATTTTTCTGTGGAACCTGCATTGTAATCTGAAAGTACACAAAAACTGGCATTAGCATAAGTAATAACAATTGTAAGGACTCCCTTTAACGGAAGCATAAAATGCAAATACAGCTGCTGGCCAAAACTACTGTTTTTTGTAAACTTGTCCATGGTTTTTGGGGTGTTTTCAAATAGCATCTGCGTGTTACTAATAGCGGTGGTGACATCAGTAGCCAAAGCTCATTGCAATGAGCACTGATACTGTGAATTACAGATCTGGTAAAATAGCACATAGGATGGTTATGCTTTATTATAGTAGGAGTATGACTGTTGCAGCAAAAACCAAAAGTACTAAACCACAAATATCCAGCTATATCATTCACAGCTGCATAATTTGCATGCACCTGTTGCAATCTATGTATAAATGTGAACTTCAAAGCACTTTGATCATCTGGCACGTTAGTCATCAGTCGAAGATAACCTATTGCTTTAAGCACATTTAGTTGCAGACAAGCTAAACATTGTTCTTCGCGGGCTTGGATCATCCCATCATTTTCCACTCCATACTTCTTAACGCCACACATAGTATAACACCAAGATTGACCGCATTACTAATGTGTTTAGCCTAAAAAGTTACCCTTTATGCAGGAAAACATAAATGCAGTACTCACCGTTTTTATTTCAACATATTCATTGATTCCAGCGTACCCACTGAAACAAATTTTCTCTTTTCAGCTTGCAAGCTTGGCTTACAACTACAAGGAATGACTACAAGTTGGACAAGTCAGAAAGGATTCATTATAAATTGGCCACAATTACAAAGTTTCTTACAGTTCACGGCCCTGTCCAGACATCTTGAAGCCACCAAATGGGGTCTGTGGTGTTGTTGCATCATAGCAGTTGATCCTGAACGGTGCAAAATCACGAGGTTTGCACATACACACGTACCACACAATCAATCTAGCAAGATACATAGCCTCTCTTGTTCCAGACTACTTGCACTGCAATATGCAGCTGATTTTATTCAGCTGAGTGGAACAGTGCTGGTGAATGTTAACAAGTAACAGCAGTGAATTTCAGTGCTGGTTACAGCTGTGCATATTTTATTAACAGAAATAATCATTTAACTAGTTATGATTACACTGTAAACCACTTCTTGCTTTAGAAGACTACAATGCACTGTTTCTGTGAGAGTTGGTAAGTTGTGACAGTGGGTAGGAGGTGCAGGAGAGCATAGAGAATCTCAGTCTGCAACAAAGACGCAGTGAGTAAGCGTTCGACATGTAAATCAGTCTAATTTTACTTTTGCAGTGAAAAGACTGTGCTTACCAAACAGAACCAGCCTGGACACCCTGAGCAAACATCATTGCCTTGTCAATGTCCTTGGTCAGAACTCCAGAGCCGAGTCCGTAAGTGGTGTTGTTACAGCGCTCAATCACTTCCTCAAGTGTTTTGAACTTTAGGATCTGCTGAACAGGTCCAAAAATTTCTTCTTTTGCGATGCGCATATCATCTTGCACATCCGAAAACACTGTTGGCTGGATGAACAGCCCCCGGCTTCCAGGAACAGCATCTCCACCACACTCCACCTTGGCTCCTTGCTCCTTGCCCGACTTCAGTAGATCTAAGATCTTAGTGTACTGTTCTTTGTCAATCTAGGGACAGAAATTTGAGAAAACCAATAAACAGTTCACATTACTGCCTTGCTTGAGAAGGTGGTGCAGAATACAATAATTCTGGTAGCTTGAACTGAGAAACACTCAATGTCTAAGATGCCTTTCTTGTAGAACGCAGACCATTATGACCATTGAAGTGTTCTACAGTCCTGGAATGACCCATGGATACGAGACATCCATGCTCTGTCTCTTTTACAGTGTCTTGTAAGTATGCTGTAAACTTAGTTTAAGCAGCAATAGATCCGTACAAGGAGAGCCAGCCACCACTTTTTATTTGTAAAAGTGTATTATCAATTAAAGATTTCAGCTGTGGATTATTATATATTTGACATCACCTGCCATCATAAATGTGCCACAATGGCCTGCCAACTGTAAGCTTGTGAGGACACTCAAAAATAAGCCACATAAAACTGACCAAACAACAACAGCATGCCAAATGCACATGTGAGACAGTATTGTTGACACAGTTGAGTGCTGTAAGCGGGTCACAACATTTCTCACAACACATTCGACCAAGGCACAGCTTATTAAGGGCACAGAGCATGGGAGAGCTTGGGCGTTGGCAGTGGTGGTAGAGTGCAGTAGCAAGGCAGTGAAATTAAAGTGCAGAAGTACAATGTCCTCTGACTAGGCAGCACAGCCAGTTTGGCGTGTTGCCAGATGTTGACAGCTTGTGGGAGTTTTGAACTGCTGCATCGGACAAGTTGCTAGCGCATTTTCACACTGCCAGATTTCAACCCAATTGGCATGAAATTATCTTCAGTTTGTGGAAACACATTGGAGTCTCGTATAGCGGGGTCAGACTCGTATGCCAACAACATTTCTCTTCAACTTTATGTTGCATCCTCTCAGCAGGGGATTGAAACGTATGCTGTTCTGGGTGTTGTATGGGTGATTACAATGAATGTATGCACTGTTTGCTTCACTTTGGTGAGCGCTTGTGGCTTCAGCCTTACGGGGATATGAGCCATTGTATTTTTTGCTTGCTTACGAGGGTATGAGCCATTGAGAAGGTCACATGCTTTTTTTTTCGTACCACTTGACCAGATGCCGCATTTCTGTATGTTGTAAGCATGATTCCAATGAATGTATGCACTGTACGCTTCACTTTGCTGAGTGCTTGTAGCCTCTGCATTACAAGAGAGATGAGCTATTGCATTTTTCGCTTGCTTAAGGGGGTATGAGCCATTGCTGCTGATGATAGTTTTTGGACCAGATGACACATTTTTTTCAGGGCCATCTGGGGTATGAGCCACTTAAAGCTTTTGCCTTAAAAAATGACACGAATAATCGCAAATGCCCTCTTGGTATGGTCCTCACATTCCTATCTGACAAAAGGAATAAAAAGCGCAGCAGATCTCAAAAACACAATCATTCTCAGTGATTTTTTGCGGTGTCAAAGTAAGAATCTGACACCGGTTGAAGTTGCCTCTAAAATATGTTTATGTAAATATTTTTTTAGTTCGCCCTGAGTATGCAGCTTTTGTGGGATACATACGCATTTTATTAACCTTTAGACACAGCACAACAAACATGGAACAACAAAAACTGACAAGTAGCACATTGTTTTTCAAATAACAGTGACTCTGATATTGCCAATTTTGCACGCTACAGAAATGTTCCTGAATAAACTGCTTGAAACAAAGCATCCCTCTGGTGTCCTTCAACCTGTCGGAAGATTTCAGAGCATATGTTCAGAGACGGACAAATAAAACATTTTCATGAATGAATATTTTTCACAATATTTGACACGAATTTATAAACTCATAAAACAAGCCCAAATTCGTAAACCTTACGAAACATTCAGGATAGTCAGTGAGTAAGCAGTTTTCACTTCAACGAAAGTGATAATCTTGAAAAGGAGAACTTGGTACGCAACCTGTCAACTTTATGTTTCATACACTTAATGCCTCCCAAATGTGGATGTAAGGAGCCACCAAAGATGCATGTACAACTACTATGCTCTACACATAAGTGTTTGTCAGGCACCTGCTTGTCAGTTCTTTATTAGTCAAGGTACCTTTCAAATTGAATAATGCTCATATATACTCATATATAATAAAGATATTTAAATATTTAATAGTGTGTAATGCAAAAGATACCAATAGGAAACAAAAGAGAGTAGGCACTGGATAGTGCACAAGAATGAAATGTTTCCTGTATTTTGTTACCTTCATTTGATGCACCCATTAAATGGTGTAGTTTTTTCTACTGAAGCTGCTCACCTGAGGTCCCTGCACAGTCTTCTCATCAAATGGGTCACCAACAACACGTTCCTTAGCTAGCTGCTTGGCCTTAGCCACAAAGTCCTTGTAGATGCCCTCTTGGACAAAAGTTCTAGTGCCAGCACAGCAGCATTGACCCATATTGGCAAACACAGCTGCATGAGCAATCTCAGCAGCCTGGTCCACTGTGTGCACAAAGATTTTCTCACTTGTAGATTTGCGGTCAAACACCATGCAGACAGTAACAGTTCACTTTATTTCTTCTTTCTTTAAAACCTGCTTTGCTGCACTGAACAAATTATTAACATATTGAAGGACACATTTTTTTCCATATTCAAAATAAAAATACACAATACTTAACACAAAGATACAAAGAAGATGACCTATAAAATAATAATTTTAAAAAATCCGACAGAATAATCTCTACATTTTACTTGTGACTTTAAATTATTACACTCTGTGCTCTGTTGTTACAAACACATTTTCACTAAAGAAAATGGAGGAGGAACGCATGTTGCAGTATTTGCTCCCCTATACAAGATCTCAAATGCAGACATCTTGACAACACTGAAGCAAGCATGAAAGACCCCATCACTCCCACTACTACTAAAGTGTCTACGATTCACTTTAATTTGATAGTTAACAAGGTATTGCTTCTCTGCTGTCATAGTAACACAAGCACACCATAGAAGAAATTTCAACAAAAAAAAACTAATAGCCTATAAGGATATCAACATGTTAAAGCCTATTAGTTTAAGTTCTTATGAAGGCAAAAGCATCAAATGGCTCACTGAGCAAAAAAGCCGGCATCTGTAGCAGTGAAACGGCACCTAAATTCCCATTGCCTGCAACGCCACATCATGTGCGTGCCTCGATGGAGCAGAACGGGTGAAAGGGAACATCTGCCACACATGCATGTCACATGTTGTGTGAGGGTATTGCTGCGATTCTACATCACCCTCACTCTCGCTCTCAGAAGCCTGTGTTATCCGTGCATTTCTTGCCCACTCAAGCTCTTGCCTGTGTTCTAACTTCACTATGCTAATCGCTATATACAGAAATTAATGTATAAAAGAAAACAACGAATTCGAAATAAAAACCATTGGCGGTAGTGAGTTTTGAACCTACGACCTAATGCTCAGAAGCTGAGTCTCTTACCCACTGGGCTAAACAGTGATGAAAGTGATGACGTCAAAATCCCTCCAGCTTACTCGGGGGCGTGTCCATTTGATTCTATGGCAGTCGGGCAAGGTAGCCTGACGTCATGGATCGAAGTGCACCGGTTTTGTGCTCTCTAGGAGGCATTGGCCAAGCATCTCAATGCACTTGCTTGCCCGCAAGGCATTCATAACTCAAAGGACTGCTCAGCAACGTTCAATTGGACATTAATGCTTTCGCATTCCCAGCTCATAAGAAGTGTCTAGGTGTCCTCAAATTTTTATTAATATAGCCATTCGTTCTTAGCTAAAAATAACTATTGGGATTTCCAATTGACTTTTCAAACACACTTGGACCCGTCGACTCAACAATACAAAAGTCCTTGATGCCATGCACTGTTCACTGGGTTATAAAACACAAAATTTTGACACTCAATTCAAGAAGCTTACTCATGCATGAACACATGATGACAATTCAATAATGTAGTCACCATTTCACTATAAGCACTCCCTCTCACATGCTACACATATATGCAAGAAAAATTTTGGTCACCAAAGGGAGCCAGTCAGATAGGTAAAGCTTTATGGGAGATTTCTAACTTAACAAAAAAGTTAAATATTGCTTCCCACTGATCATACCAAACTACACAGATCTCCTATTTGTCATTTCAGAACTCAAATGATAATTATTCTGTTATTATTTATTTGTTGTTTCACAGTATTAGTAATCCAGTGACTTACAAATTAGGGCTTATTGGGGCCAATTGATGTATCGAGTCCCATCAAAACCAATTAGTATTTAGTTCCATTTCTAATACAAATTCCAACATAAATATGCTATCCTGACCATTGCTACTACGACTTACAAGGCCAGAACACTTTATCTTTAATAGTCCTAATACAATGATAGTGGGCATATTATATATTTCTATTAGCTTAACTGCAAGCACTATCACACTGTATGTGCTGTAATACAAACAATTTTGAAACTGTCTGTTTTGCAGCTAATACAGACTACCTATAGACTAATACAGTCATTATAATGAAGTCACATCTGGCATGAAAACAGCTTTGTTATACCCAGCATTTGTTATCAGCATATATTCATTACTGGCTGATATTGGTGAGAAACATTCTACGTTTACTTTGTTATATCCAATAATTCATTATACCCGTGATCACTATATTGCAGTTCAATGGGCTAATATCCAACAAGAAACACCGTCGTATCCAACATGAAACAATCATGACAACATGCATACAAAATTGGTGGGGAAGTAATTAAAGAGGTACCAGCTGTGAAATACCTAGGAGTAACAATAACATCAACTTTAAGCTGGAACCAACATATTGATAACATATGCTGCACCGCACGTAAAGCCCTATAGAACATTTAAAGGAAATTGTCGAGAGCTCCGACAAACGTGAAACTTACTGCGTATAAAAGCACTGGCTAGACCCATTTTGGAGTATACGTCCTGCTTATGGGACCCTTACACTAAAACAAACATAGACAAATTGGAAAAAGTGCAGAGAATGGCTGTTCATTTGCAACCACTACAGAAGGACAGACGGCGTGACAGATACAATTAATATGCTAGACCTTGAAACTCTCCGATCAAGACGCACAGAACACAGGCTTAAGTTCTTATATCTGTTATACAATAATAAGACACAGGTTGACAAGGCTCGCTATGTCACCCCTGTATCACGAGCAAACACTCGCTTTAACCACAGAAAACTTTTACAAGAATACTGGGTTTGTACTGATTCATTCAAATATTCTTTTTTTCCTAATACTCTTTCCTATTGGAACAGGCTACCACAGAGTGTTGTTGACGCTAAGGATGTAGTGGATTTTATTGCCTGTTTGAAAAGTGTAAATGCATGATTTTTTGTTCTTTGCCTTTGCTTTTGTACTTTTGTTTTGATTATGTTTCTGCGCCCACTCCTGCTTGGACTCCAATCGGAGTCTGCAGTATTGTCCAATAAATAAATAAATAAATAAATATTAATAGACTAACAAAAATTTCTTATGCACTGACTGGAAACTGTAAACAATTACGCTAGGCAAATATACCTGCCTATCAAACTAATAAATATAATATACAACACAAAAACCTATTGAGACTAATAGAAGTATTTATTGGAATTTTCACTAGGGAGCGCGCAGTGTTTTACTAGAAAAATAAGTTTATAAAGCAGACACAGGAATAAGCTTGAAAACAATGTGGAGAGATACTTGCAATCAGCATCATCAAAGATAACCAATGGACTTTTCCCACCCATTTCCAGAGTGACTCGTTTTGTGTTCGATTTTCCTGCTGCTTCTTGGATGAGTTTTCCCACCTGAAATGCAATTGTTCAGTGGCCATTGTTCTGTAACTTCTATGTTAATATGCATGCTTGCTTTCAAAATATATATTCACAAGGTACTCAGAAATAGGCTTTAGTTTCTTAGTTGTGCTTAATTACTCTGTTAAGGTAGACATTGCTCTACCAGTCTTAACCCTTTGTACAGAGTATACTACTATGCACACCATGGTTGTTATGCATGATAAGCAAGGTGAACGCCTATGTGGAAGTGCAGGTTATTCCATGCTCAACTTTGCCTAGAAACAGTGTGCAAATTTGTGAGAAATTCATGAATTACTGGATTAACGCCTCTCATACAAAACACAAATCATAATACTGCATAAATGCTATAAGGTAGCACTTCAGCACTAAATTCTAAATACGTCTAATAAATTAACATATTTCGATGTAGCCAGGCTTATCTTTAGCAGCCTGGTTTATCATGAAACCTTTATTTTATTTGAGGATGAGAATGCCTCAAAATGTGACTTCTGAGCCATACTGCAGTAACCAGGTGTTTTAGGGAAGAGGTAATTATTAACCCCTTAACTGCCAATGACAAGGTAACTCGTCATCACAACGAGCGTCCTCTCGTGCCAGACAAGTTAACATGTCGTGAACTTTCCACAACTTTCGCACGTGTGTAATTTCTCGTAATTTTGACACATAAATATACACAATACAATAATGACTTTTGCTATTTTCTTTTTCAACAAGACCAGTAAAAATGCAGCAGGCGTTCCTGGTATCATATTTTTCAGAAACATATTGGCACAGAATGTGCAGGTCTAAGAAATGTGTCACACTTTTCAAAACATTTTATAAATTTGTTATAGCAGTTAAGGTGCTAACACAGCACAGCAGAGAAAAAATGTTTTCTTTCCTTTCTTATTTTGGCAGCACATCATTTTTGCTGCTCGAAAGAAAAAATTAACATCGACCTGTCATGTAGCATGAAGCTACAAAGGAAACAAATACGGGTTTCACAGAAAGAAAGCCTCGTGCAGTTGAAGAAAAATTCGTCCTGGTTGAGGGATTGAACCCAGGACTAATGCATTTCTGGGGTGGTTGCTCTACCATCCGAGCTAACCTGGAGGCTAGCCAATTGCAGCATCAGCACGGGGTCAAATTAATTGACAACTCAAAGCAAAGGACACCAAACACGGAAAATCAGTCCTGGGGAAGCTCGCCTGTTAGTTTTTCCTTTCATGAACCTTTTTCCACTTTTCAGGGTTCCGCAGAACTTATTCGCCATTTTTGATGCAGTGCATTTCAATCTGTGTAATCATCACAAATGGATGGAATAATTAATTGACGTTTTCTAATTCACCTTAGTATTATTAATAACAACTTTAAGGGGCATGCTGTATTTGAAAAATTTAAGCCAGCCTGGTCAAATCATATTCATTTGCTAGAAATCCTGTAATTTGCATCAGTTTCAAAAATACATTCTCAAAATGCGCAGCGAAATACCATTGCTGATGAAGTTAATATTTTTCAGAATTGCATTTTTTGTGCAGTGGACAAATAGTATGCAAGGTATTTCATCATACATCTTGAGTACATATTTCTTGAAATTGGTGCAAGGAACAAGACATCTAGCGATGGATATGCTGCTTGCTGGCTTCCGTTTTGTAATTACATGTCTAGTGTCAATTAAAAAGCTCATTAGTGCATTTTGGTTAGTTAGTACATTCGTTAGTTATTATCACACAGATACTGATTTCTGCCACAACTGATGTGTTGCTGAAAAACTATCATCCTCTGCTATGACGTGCGATAAAAACAGAAACACTTTGCAAAGAATAAAGCAACAATGATATAGAAAGCACTTAAGGACGAGTTCTTGCAATCAGTTCACTAGTCTTGGTACATCTGCCTCGCGAAAAACTGCCACATAGTGCAAGAGAATCTGAGGGTGTACCCTGTCATTATAGATTGTTCAATTTGTCAACAAAATGACAATGGTGTGGTGCTGAATTTCTACTGTTTAATATAATGGTACTGTTGCATAGAGGACTGCCATTAAATGCAGTTTATGCTGTGAAGCAACAGCAATACTTTCTTCTCTTACATAGAGTTTCATATTAGTATACCTAGAGGCAAATCTGACGCTGCGATCGTTCAACCATCATGGGAATGATGGGAAGTACAGGCTTCGGATTGGCATTCTATTGACCGAACTAGTCTACAAGTATTTTTTTGGCAGTTTTGGTTTCGCTCCAAGCGCAATTGCTATAACCTGCAGTGGGACAGTGCAACGCAAAGCTCTCTACCTTTGTTATGTTGCTCGGAGTAGCGACAGCGCGCTGGGCCAGCGACTGGGACGATGTTTGTGTCGCGGTGTGGCGTCGAAGCCGTGACGAGAAAGCGGCGGCATCATAAACGCTGAAAGAACATGTTTTGAGCGTTTGGACCTTGGTTTGTTAAGTGTGTTAGGTTGGCACAGTAGCATTACGTGCTTTATGAAACTTCAGAATAGGACAAAGAAGGCACTACTGATACAAGACATATACAGTTGTACTTCTAGTGGCTTGACAATCAAATTTCATTGAGGGCTTCATTATGTGCTCGTTTATGTGCTCATTGAAATGCGTGTTTTAGGACTTTGAAAACACAAACTTACTTGTGGTAGGAAAGATAGCTGCTTCCTAGCTGTAGTCTAGTGTCGCACAATGGGTACCCGCAAAGCCACGCTGTAATGCTTCGGAAGCGGTACGCCAATATAAAATATGATGAAGCATACTCGTAGGAGGCCACCAGCGTCCTAGCTAGCACTGCAGCAGATGTGCTTAAAAGTACTTGAAGACGTTCAGCAATCGTGACAGCCGACGCAACCTTTCGAAAGAGCGAGAGAGTTCGCAAGTGCCTGTCATCTGCGAGAAAAGTCTCGCGTTTGCAGCGAGCAGGCATCGTAGCAGACGACACTTGTAGCATTCCGCTCAAGGGCGCAATGCTTTGTCACAATACAACAGCTTTATTTCCAGAAATACTTGATGAGTATTTTTATGTAAGTACATGCACGGTTGTTTTGCTGTTGCAAAAATGAATAAATAATTATTCTTTGGCGTTAAATTGGGAACAGAATCGCACAAGTATGCATACCCTGGTGTGTCCTGGTGACAAACCATAGTAAAACATGCTTCCATCTCAAAGTCATACAAAGTTTATGTAGCGTGTTGTACATTATATAACATACTGAAGAAATACATTTAGATTTTAAGCGATAATATTTGAGTATAGCTTTGTTTACTGCTCCAGAAGCAAACGCCACTAGTGTAAAGACCGAAGTCAATCCGAAGCCTGTACTTCCCATCATTCCCATGTAGGTTGAGGCAACGCTCATGAGAACCCCCGTAGACACTAGCGCCACATTTCCCTCTAGGGTATTTATTTAGAAACTCTATGTTCTCTTATCAACAAGTTCTGTGCTTTCTGGTATGCGTCTTTATCTTTACTTGCACACTGTACATTAAATCATGGAAGCACAAGCTGCCTGTCTCGCTTTTATTTATGGCACCACTGTTTGCATTCTTGAACAGGAAAAAGGCATCTGGTGTTGTGTGTACACTACACACATACTGTTGTCTTCTGCATGCAGTGAACGCAATGTTTCATTTTGAATGCACTTAAAAGGAGCTTTAGCTTGGGGCCAATAACTCCAATTTCCTTATTCAAATACATGCAAAATGCAGAAATGATTTTATGAGATAACTGCTCGACCAATTTAAATGAAATTTGCTGCATTTGAGAGAAAAAAGATAAATTCTAGTGACTCTAGGAAGCAGAATGGTAAGTTTAAATAAAAATTGAAGCACGAAGTTTGTCAATGTTTTTGCACTGGCTTTACTCAACAACATTTTAAAATACAAAACATAGACATTTCACTGCCTATGCGGGTGGCATCGTCAGTACCCAAATAGTTCAATAGGGCGAATACATCGTATTTATTCATCCTATATACATCCTGTTCATAAATACAATATATTTGCTTTATTGAACCATTAGTGTACCACCAATGTTATCCGCATAAGTGGCAAAATGTCTGTCTTGTTTTTGTTTTTTAAAACATTGTTGAGTAAAGCAAGTGCAAAAATGATGACATGCATGAGTTCCCCAGGCTTGTGGAAAACTTTTTCAAGCACGAAGTTTACAAATTCATAACTCTGCACAAAAGACAGGTACCACAGTTCTGTAAACTGCATCTGTTAGAGCATCTAAAGTGGAAAAATGTGATATATGAATTTACAGCTTGCATGTAATTGTTGCATTGTTTACAAAGGCTTTGCAAAAGCCCAACTTATAGATGAGTGGTGTATTTCAGAGTGGTGTTTAACACATCAATTTAGTCCGCTTTAGATGTGTTATTACGCACAGTTTACAGAATTGCAATATCTTTTTTACTGCCGAGTTATAAAGTTTACAACTCGATAGTTGAGTTTCTTGAAATTTCACAATTTTCCAGAATTTTCCTTGAAAATTGATGGCCTAAATAAAAGATTGAATTCGATAAGTCACTAGATTTTAACTTTTTCTTTTAAATGCGACAAGCCTCAACAAAATTGCTGTAGTGGCTGTTTCATTCCCACACATTTAATTGGAACTCTCAAGGTAAATCTTTCTCCTAACACAATTAACTTTACTATCGACAAACACTTCATACTGCTTGGTTTTCTTTTTTTTCTGTTCTTTTCTTTTTGTCAACATATAAAGCAAAAGTAATAACTACGACAGAACCAGCAGTCATCACAGAGAATCGGCTGCCAAACCAAACCGGCAAGATAATCACAGATAAATAATGCTGTATTGCTCTCCTATTCCATCACAGTCTGCTGCACCAATCAGAGCTAAACAGCAAACATTGTCAATGCCTCCAGCAACAAGCCATTGAGAAGTTCCAAACGTTAAAGAAAAAGTGTTTATTATGAAAGATGGCCTTCTGTGAAGTGGTATCACACTGCGTGGTCACATGCTGTATGGTCACAACATTGGCTATCTGTAGTGAGAGCACTTCGGGGATATCATATATGGCTCAATCTCAAAGCTAAGTATTCAGCTCTAAAGAGAGACCCGCAAGTCACAGTTAAAAGCATACCTCAGTAGATCCGGTGAAGGCCACCTTATCAACATGAGGGTGGCTGGCTATGGCACCTCCTGCTGTTGGACCATAACCTGGAATCACATTGACAACACCTGGTGGGAAGCCAGCCTCTTTGATGAGGCTGGCACAGTACAGTGCAGTCAGTGGTGTTTGTTCAGCAGGCTTCAGTACCACAACGTTGCCAGTGCAAAGGGCAGGCCCCAGCTTCCAGCAGACCATTAGCACAGGGTAGTTCCACTGGAACACGCAAGAGTAAACCAATCTTAACAGATATCTGCTCAAGAAATAAAGGACAAGAATGCTGTGGATTGGTTCCAAGAATGAGTGTCAATAAGAGCGCCTAAAGCAATCTCACAAAACATCACTATATAGGCAGAAATAGTTCAATGCTTCAAGACAACTTACAGGAATAATCTGGCCACATACACCAATTGGTTCATGTCGTGTAAAGCTGATGTGGTTTCCATCTGAAAAGGAGAAATCTACTCGAGCATTTTGCTTTATGAAGCTTAAACATTAATGCCAAAAGTTACAAGCTGACACTACTCTTTTTTTATGCATGGTATATCAATAACATTTATTGAACACACAAAGCCATCTGTACATACAGCTTCCTAGACAGCACAATGCCATCATGCCCACTCATTTTTGAAGTGCTTCACGCAATGCACTAGTGGGAACATGGATTATGTGCTAAGTAAAGACATCTGTTACTGAGCAATCCTAACTTTCTGAACCATATCAAAGCTGGGCCCCTTCAATTTATGGCTTTATATTCTTGAAATGTCAGACAAAATTTTGGAAGTAGTGTTAAACCTGACATTTAAATCAAACTTCACATCAAAATTGTTTTGGCGCTGTTATATCTGACTGTTGCAAAATTTAGTGGTTATACAACTTTTCTTTTGCTCATACTAGCTGCACTGCTATTAAGTAAGCTCATTTTATTGGCAGGAAACAGACAATATTCAAACAGCACATGCATTTTGTTTTGCACCATACATACCAATGGGTATAGTCTTCCCATGAATCTTGTCACTCCAACCAGCATAGTAACGAATGCAGTCAATAGAACAGTCCATGTCAAAGAGTGCCTCTGCATATGGTTTCCCATTGTTTAGCACTTCAAGGCTCTGTAAATGCCAGAAGCTACAAGTATTAGCAAGAATCTGCTCATGAAACTGCACTGGCATTCAGCATCGCTCCGAGTGTAGGGATCTTCTTGTTTAAAGGAAGTGAGCAAGATGTTGCCAGGAGACACAAGTAACGTTTGTGGTGTAACTATAAATTGAGAAAAAAATTGGAGGACGCTTAAGCTTCACCTTCAAGAGTGGAACGCGACAGCATTCCCGTCGACCCGCCAAGGGGTGTAAGACAATGGGCTACGGCGCAGCGACTACGCGCCCCGCATCGGACGCGGTGAGCGTCGAGCAACGCAGCGTTCGGCGCGACAACGAAATGTGCGCCTGAGCAAGCGACGCACGCCTGAGCCTCAGAAACAGCTCGTTTCTAAGGCAACACCGCGTTCACTAGAGCCGCTTTTGTACCGCTTTGAAGCATCGAACTCGTGGCTCCGTGGTAACGTCTCCGTCTCACACTCCGGAGACCCTGGTTCGATTCCCACCCAGCCCATCTTGGAAGTTGCTTTTTATTTATGAAGTGCCTGCCGTGATTTATCGCTCACGGCCAACGCCGCGGACGCCGAGGGGCTTCAGCCCCTCCAAAATTTTTCATGCTGTCATGCACCGCCGACCAAAGCAACCCTCATCACTGAAAATCATTCTGGATTTTGTCTAGAATGCCTTTTTTACGCTCGAAAAGACATTTCAGCATAAATATTGCAAACTCTGGCTGGATTTTGCAGCAACGTCCATACACCGGTAGTCATATAATGCAAGGCACCCCATCCGACCACAAAGTTTCAAGGGCATTTTGATGGCAAGTAGGCTTGGTGCAAAAGATTTATTAATGCGAATTTTGGCGCGAAAGATGTATTGACATTTCCAAAGTCTTGCTTTAGATTTTCAATTCTGGAACTTTGTGGGTTCAATGTTGTTATAATCATTTGATGCCAAAGGTGCATTAACGTTTCTAAAGTTGTACGTCGGACCATACAACGAGACAAGCCAAATCAACACACTATCAGACAAGTTGACAACGCATGCAGGGAGGCCCGATGAGACGAAGCCATGACGAAGCATTGTGGTTGTTCATTTGTGTTGTCACGTCACAGAAAAGAATATCAACATTTTTTTTACCTACACCAAAGCATCCATGTGAAAACACTAAATCCAGCAAAGGTAACTACGTTCTTATTTATTTTTCTACTTTGACTTTTATTCACGAGGACACATTGAGCCTCTTCTTCTTCTTCTTCTTTTTTTTTCACTACCTGCGGGCTGATAAACCAGCCAGAGCGCATGCATTTTTCTCATGTTGCATCGACCCCCGTGTGGCACACTTCGGTGCACGTTTGTTTTTCTCTGGGTGAGGAAAGTCTTGTCTCGCTGGTGTAGGATGCTGAGCACTATGCGTATGGTTCTCTGTGGATCAAGCGTCTCACGTTTTCTTGGATATTCCTTCAGTAGCCACATCAGGTGCCCAAAGTAGGCATTCGATTGTGGCCAACATGCTTTCGTTTGCGTTTTTTATCTTA